>NW_026902105.1:5619166-6332500 GCF_033783945.1 Neopsephotus bourkii | reverse complement strand
CTCCCAATTCATATTTGTGCTAGTGAAAAGAGAATCAGATCCATTGATTTTGTGACAAACTGTTAATGGTTCTTTAAAGGCATCCTGCTTTTAAATGAATGTAAGGGTTGATTGCTTCTGTACTGCATACTCACTGCTTCCTTCTGTCCTTGACCTTTATCTGAAAGACACAATTTCAGGATGACTTGGAAAAAACCTTTTCAGGAGAGTCTGCACCTGGCATTCTGCAAATTTCCTTTGATTTAGATTTCACAAACAAAAAAAAGCACTACAAAGAAAAGTAGGTTATTGGCATTGATTATCATTTGTGTGTATATGTATGTTTAGCAGGTTTCAATACATGCACATATAAAAATAAAAAAAAATGAAAGAATGGAAAGTGTGTAATCAGTTAAAATATTTTGATGTACTATTTTTCCCTGAGGATTATAAATCTCTGCCATTGTATTGGCTTGTGAAAAAAAAGGTAAAAAAAGCTTAATTTCTTGTCTGATTTGCACAAGATACAGAGTACATAGACAGTATAAGAAAGGGAACAATTCTGAAAGATGGCTAGTGGTTTTATAACTGGTCATTTTGAGAGTTGTAACCTTGTTCCCAATATTGGGGCTTATATCATGCTGAGTGCTATGGCGACCTGGAGCTTGTCAGAAGGTTCATAAGAAATATGAGCAAGTGAGAATTCTAGTTTCTGGCTGGTCTGCCTGTGAGAATATGCAGGTAATTCATCACTCATCTGCAGCTCTGTCCATCTCTTAAAGATTTCTGATCACCTACTTCCATTGTACCTAGGCTGAGCTATTTGCTCCTCTATTGAATCAGCTTCAGTGTCTGGGAATGAACTGCTATTAATTTTGCAAGCTAGGTTTTGAAGTTTGCCCCTAAAGGTCAGGAGAAAATATTCCTTAGCACCACTGCATGTTTTCCGTTCCTTCCTTCCATTATATTTCAGAGTTATATTCCATTTTTTCCATCCTTACACTGAATATTTTTTACCTTTCTCCAAACCACTATGTCCCTTTGTACACTTAATATACATTATCACTACTTTTTAAAGAATCGCCAATAGTAGGGTCATTTGCAAGAACATAGTTTTTCATTGTAAATATGCTATGAATTTTTCTCAGGAATAAATGTATAAAATAATTAAAGGTTAGCCCCATTACCCAATAAATGTTTCAAGCCTTTTAAGTCTAACTGTTCCATAGTAAATTACCAAGGAACATTTGAAACACCTCATTTGCAGTGGAAAACGGTATAATTATCTTTAAACATAATAACTTGAATGTGTTACATATAGTACATATTGACTTGGTCAGTGTAATGCAAAAAATGCTGTACATGCTTACCTATATTGATTACTATTGCTGAATTGCTAACAGAATGAGTGCAAGACTTAAAGAAATTAGTAACAACAAATATAATAAGCAATGTGAACAGAACAAAAATCAAAGGTTATCCTAAGAGGAAAAACATACATTGCAATACAAACACAACAATCATTAGAACTAAAACAGTAACAATGATTCTCTCAAATTAAGATACATGTGGTAAAAATCATATTTTTCTTTGGGAAGCCTGAAGAGATGGAATAGTGGAATAATTTAAAAGTAAAAATGATCCTGATGTGAACACTTCAGACTAAGAAAGCAATACACTGGATAACCTAAATTTGGAGGCCCACATCTACTAAACTTCTTAAGGATGTGTTTAGTACAGTAACTTATAAGCACTGGATTTAGAATGCGTGAAACATTAAGAAAACTGAGTTTTGGAGCATTATAAACTGCAGGGGGAAAAAAATGCAGAATTACAATGAGGGAAACACATCCTAGAAATCTCAATTAATTATGAGTTTTGCTTTCAGTGTCAAAGATTTATCACACTCTATGTGCATTGTATGGTATGAATTTGGTTCTTTATATTCCATATGAGTATTTTAATCATCAAGTTATGATCTCGAGCTCTCTAGAGTAAAATTCATGCTTAACTATTTTACAGATATTCCAGTAGACAGAATAAACTGAAACAAAGGTCAACTATGTAATCTAGTTGCTAGGACAGAGTAGGGACATTAATCTTGCTCAGAAACAAAAAAAAAAGTCAGAATTGTTGAGTCTTATCTGCCAGATAGTATCCATTTTGGCTGATTATGACTTTTTTATTTTATTAAAAGAAAGTAAGCTCTTATTACACCTTATTTTACACATCAATGTTGTTTATAAATTCCTTTGTAACAGATGTTCATTGAGTATCTGTTACATAGAGTTTCACAGTTCATATCTACAAGAATACTAGATGACAATTCTCTGGATAAATTTGCAAGCTATGGAAGCCTTCTTAGTTCTCACTAACCTAATATTTAGAGGAAACAGCATTGAATACTCTCATTATGACATATAATAGGGGAGGGGAGCTTAATTCTTAATTAATTTCACATTTGAAAACAGCTCTCACTACATAGCACTCTTCTACTTTTAAAATATTAATTTCCAGCGCATTTAGATCTCACATTAATTTTTATTCATTATTATAAATTATTTATATAAAATACACTGAATCATGAGGGTTGACGTAGTAAATAGATGTCAACCATAACAACGTTAAAGTTATTTTGGGAAGAAAGGCTGACTGATTCGTGACTTATTTCTGTAGCAAGAAAACTTCCTGTGTTATTTTTGTTAACATGACCCTCTGATGTTATGATTTAACTCTATATAGAGTCTGTAAAGCACTGAGCCCTTTCAAATGGCACTAATAGCATCAAAAGAGAAGGCAAAAAATGAAAGTGAATCTTATTTCCTGAAGATGGCTACAGTAAGGTTAAGGTTGATAAGTGGTGCAATCACATATCAGTACTAAAGAGAGATATTTATCAACACTAGTTTTGACTTTCAGAATTCCATTTGTTCCTCTATGCTATCTAAATGTCTAGGTTTCATTACCCAGAACAACTTCTACTGTACAGCTGAAAATGAGTCTTCACTGAGAGTCTGAGGAGATTTGAATTCATTCCTAATTGACACAATGCTTAACAAGTCTCAGTTAAAGTGAGTTACTTTCTGCAATGAATATTTTATGTTTTGCAGAATCTAGAAATAGAACCTAAGTACATCTAAACAAATATTCTTAACATTTAATTATTCAAGCTGCAACCATAACCAGTGGCATAATGTGTGCCACATACGCACTTAGACTACACTCATTTCAAGGTGAAAAATCAACTTATTGCTTTATTGGATAAGAAATGGCCACCTTGCCTGAAATGTTTACATTCAAGTTCATTTCATGTTTATGCCTTTACCTGTCACATGATGCATAAGCACGAGCTCACAGTAGCTCAACCTAAAGTAAGAAAGAGGCATTTCCATTAACTAGTAAAGTAGTGCAGATGGGAAATCATCTGGTACTGAGAATTTATTATTGTCTTCAAAATCACTCTCTAAGGTTAAATGCAAACAAAATAATGAAATAACAATACATAAATTGTGGGTAAGTTGTTTTCTGAATTGTGGAAGACATTTTTTGCCTGCTTCAGGCAGACAATGAACTGCCATATGTATAATGGTTTCGGACACTGATTTCAGTAGGAATGTACAGGGTGAGAACATGCCATTTGGTGCCTTGTAATTGGATGTATACTACCATGATAGTTTTTCTGTGTTTTTCAAGAGATTTCATCTTCACTAAAGAGTAATGCTAGGAACAGATTAGCATTGGCTAATAACATAATCTTCTCAAACCACTGCATTGGAATATGGAAAACAGGGACTTCTACAGTCTCTAGACTTTGGTTAGTGGATGAGCTAGTGCACTGAGTAATATTTTTATAACAAAACCATATTGTAACACCTATATTGTTACAAAATCTGGGACATGAATGTTCAGGGAGCACCTACAGGTTAATACAGGTCCTATTTGCAAATACTAACAAGATATCACTGGCAAATGGCAAGATGGCAAAAAATTACAAATAAAGTATGACTGAAGGATAGACACCAAAAGATTCTAGCGTTAGCAAACACTATCAAGAGTTATTGATAAAAACAAATAAATTC
Source organism: Neopsephotus bourkii (assembly GCF_033783945.1). Taxonomy (NCBI): domain Eukaryota; kingdom Metazoa; phylum Chordata; class Aves; order Psittaciformes; family Psittacidae; genus Neopsephotus; species Neopsephotus bourkii. The sequence continues at coordinate 6,328,442 of NW_026902105.1, read as the reverse complement.
TAAATTTAAATAAATTTTTCAAAGTAGAAGCTTAATTTCTTGTTTTGCATCAAAAATCATATATCTAAAGTAAGCCACTACAACCACAACACTAATTGTGGGTAGTCTACAAGGCTCACTTATAACTTTATTCTTGTTATTAATCAACCTCCAAAAATTCTTGGATATTAAACCTTTATACTATATGTAATTGCACATTATCTATTTCAATTTAATTTCTATTTGCTTTAGATTTACTTGACACTTTATTCCATAAATTTACTCTACTTTGAAATTTAATTTTCTCATCATTCTTGGTTTTCTTTTCTGAGCAACCTTATCAAAAGAACCAGGTCACTGTTAAGATTTTTTTTTTTTTTTGCTTTCTTTTGCAGCAAGAGGACACTAGGAAAGAAAGACTGTTTCAATACAAGCAATTTTTCATTCTGTTGTTTAGTTGGAGCACAGGAAATAATTATAACATTTTTCCTGTTTAATTTGAAATTAAACATTGTAAAATAAAGCTGTACATCTGCAGCTGGAAAGGGCAGTGAGAATATATGAAAGAAACAGCTCTGCAGACATCAAGGTCAATGCCGAAGGCGGGGAGGAAGTGCTCCAAGTACCAGAAAAATTATTCCCATGCAGCCAGTGGTGCAGCCTATGCTGAGACAGGTGGTGAGTCTGCAGCACATGGAGTTCCATGGTGGAGCACATATCCACCTCCAGCCTGGGGAGGACCCCATGCTTGAGCCAGGGGATGCACCCAAAGGAGGCTGTGAACCCTTGGGCAGCCCATGCTTGTCAGAGGAGCGACCCAAATCAAGAAGACAATCCCAATATGAGTTACGCTTCTTGTTTGATTTATTTCACAGGCTCACCTAATTTATACCATTGGTGATAGTTTACGTGACAGCCGTACATCTTTCATTGGCTACATAAACCTGTCCACGCGCCTGTCTATACATTGCTATTGGCTAATCTAAGTTTTACACACATATCTCTGCAACAGCAGGGTGCATGCCTTGCGATAAGCGGTGCATTCCTTGTGGCCAGCAAGCTCCTGTTTCAACGTTCTGCTTACATTTCTTCGACTCCAGGCCGCCTCGGCTCAGCTGAGTCAGAGAGAGTTCAAGGCTGTCTCACTCGGCTCTAATCCTGGGTTGTGCAGGCCCTCATGAGAATAACCATTGCTCCACACATGCTGAAGCAGGATCTTGGCAGAACCTGTGACCATGTGGAGAGAGAAGCCTGCGCTGGAGCAGGTTTGCTGGCAGGAAGTATGACCTTGCAGGAGACCCACATTGGAGCAATCTGTTCCTGAAGGGCTGCACCCTGTGGAAGGGACCCACTCCGGAGCAGTCTGTGAAGAACTGAAGCTTGTGTGAAGGATTCACATTAGAGAAGTTTTGTGGAGGACCTCATTCTGGATCAAGGAAAGAGTGTAAGGAGGAAATAACAGAAAAGTGTGATGAGCTGAATGCAAGCCCCACACCTCATCCCCCTGCACTGCTTGTTGGGGAGGAGATAAAGAAAATGGAAGTGAAATTAAGCCCAGGAAGAAGGGCAAGGGAGGGAGAAGGTGTTTTTAAGATTTTTCTTCATATTTCTCATTATTCTACTCTGATTTAATTTGTAATAAATTAAATTTTAGAATCATGGAATCACAGAATGGCTGGCCTTTACAGGGATGCCTTGAGATCATCTAGCTTATATCCCCTGCTAAAGAAGGTTCACCTAAAGCATGTTACACAGGATCAAGTGCAAGTGGGCTTTGAATATCTCCAGTGCTCTGCACCCTTAAAGCAAAGAATTTATTAATCATATTCACATGGAACTCCCTTTGTTTCAGTTTGTGCTTGTTGCTCCTTATCCTGTCACTGGGCACCACTGAAGAGTCTGGCACCATCCTCTTGACACCTGCCCTTAAGTTATCTGTATGCATTAATAGAAACATAGAATCAACTAGGTTAGAAATTATCTTCAAGATCAGCAAGCCCAACCTTTACCCCACAGCTGACAAGTCCGCCACTAAGCCATGTCACTGAGGGCATGTACATATTTTTTGAACACTTACAGGAACAGCGATTCCACCAATTCCACCACTTCCTTGGGAAGCCTGTTCCAACACGTGATCCCTTTCAGTCATCTCTTCTCCAGGTTAAACAGGCACAGCTCTCTCAGTATTTCCTCATAAGAGAGGTGCTTCAGTTCCCTAGCCCTCCTCTGGATCCTCTCCAATATTTTCTTGTCTTTCTTCAACTGTGGAGGCCAGAAATGAACACAGCATTCCAGATGCAGTGCAGAATAAAGGGAGAGGATTACCTCCCTTGATCTACTGACCACACTCTTCCTAATGCACCCCAGGATATTTGTTGGCCACCTTAGCCACAAGGGCATGTTGCTGGCTCATGGTTAACTTGTTGCCCACCAGGACCCCCTAGGTCTTTCTCTGCAAAGCTGCTTTCTAGTAGGTCAACAGCTAACCTGTATGGGTGCATGGGGCTGTTCCTCCTGATATGCAGGACCCTACACTTGCCTTTGTTGAACTTCATTATGTTCACTCTAGCTTACCCAGGTCTTACTGAATGGCAGACAGAGAGAGAGACAAGCAGTTAAACAACATATGTATACACTGATTTCACATCATGTTGGGGCACTGTAGGTTATAAACATCTTTTAACATCTTAAATAACAGTTTACTAAAGCAAAGAGTACCAAAATGAACAAGAAGAGACATTCTTTTTAATATTCTCTAAATAACGCAGAGGAAATGAGATTAAGAAGTGATGACATCTATGTCACTAATTATAATGGAAATAATTAAGTTCAACATACTTAGAAAAGTTAGCTTTAGTCCTACTTAAAAGCAAACAGTTTATGATTGGCTCAGAAAACAGAGAACTCGGTTTTTATAAAGTAGTGAAGAAATTACAGCAGCAGCCTATTTAGGTGAAAATGTTTCGGCAGTCATGAATCAGTTTGAACACAGTGAACCCAGGAATACCTATAATACTTGCCACTTTTTCTTGTTTCCTAATAGCTAATTTTCTAGATAAATGAATAAATGAGAGAGCAGATGGACTTAAATGACTTCCAATTTAGAACTGAATAAAGATTACTTGACCTTTTCATCAATCAAACCTGAAAATTTACATCAGCTCTATTTAACCTGAGGTAATTTTTCACCTGTCTCTAAAAAGATTGTGTTTCATGTTCTTCCAAAATATAGCTTGTTCATTCATAAGCAGCTGTTTCCAGTTCTGAATGTTATCATTCCTTTCTATTAAAACCAACTCAGATATAAAAAATATTTTCTTGGAGGATATTGATGCACAGTCAAGGTTAGGTTTCCATTAACAAAAAGTAAACCGCAAAAAGCACAATTAAACAACTTAGTAGTGAATATTTTTACTTCTTATGTCTTTACCCTCCTGTGTGTTTTGTCCTGTAAAGAACAAAGAAGCTGGCTATGTTCTGTGTTAGTTCTAATTGGCTGCTGTTGATCAGTGGCACATGATGGCTTGACTTCGCAAATGAAGATTTGGGAAGGGCTTTACCCATGCTTATTACAAGCACTCTGATAACTAAAAAGGCCAATGTGGGATAGGCAAATCCAGTTGCAAAAAGCACAGAGAAAGGCCTCCTTGGGTGGTATAGACGAGGCACGATTCTACATTGTCTTTTCTCCTCAAGACTAATTCTGCGTGTGTCCTCAAAGGAGGCAACAGGGTTATGTATGGTGCATCTCCAAGTCTCCCAATTAGAGGCCAAGGCGGACCACTGAAGGCAGTCAATATGGCCAAGAAGGCCTTGGGTGATATGGTTTGGAGAGAGGTGTCCCTGCCCATGCCAGGGGGGTTGGAACTTGATGATCTTAAGGTCCTTTCCAACCCTAACTATTCTATAATTCTATGATTCTATGATTGCTTCAGGGAGTCCTTATATCTCCTCTTTGGGGCACTTCTCTTTCAGCAGCCGCTGGCGGGTTCACCTTAAAACACAATCTTAGGAAGGCAGTGATCCTCCATCCTGGAGATGTGCCCTGCCCAACGCAGCTGCAATTTCAGAAATATGGCCTCAATACTGGTGAAACCTGCCTGTTCAAGGACAGTATCATTTGATGCATAATCAGTCCAATGGATGTTTAGAATTGTACGGAGGCAGCGCTGATGGAAGCGTTCAAGGAGTAGCAGGTGATGGTGACCATGATTCAGACCCATATAAAAGAGTAGACAGTACAATGGCTCTGTAGACACTAACCTTTGTACTTTTTTTCGGGTGTTTATTGCACCAGATCCTTTTATGGAGTTTTCCGAAGACTCTATGTGCCTTTGCTATTCTGTTATCTATCTCTTTGTCGATTGTGGCATCCAACGAAATAATGCTTCCCAGATAGCTGAACTGATGAACTGACTTAAGCTCTGACTCACCAATGGTAATGTGAGGATGATGGTAATCTTCTTGCAGTGCAGGTTGGTAAAGGACTACTGTCTTCTTCAAGCTGACTTCCAGCCCAAAGACCTCAGCCGCCTCCGAAAAGCAAGATGTTAAGGACTACAGAGCTGCTTCTGTGCTGGCAACAAGGGTGGCATTGTCAGCAAAAAGCAGTTCACGGACAAGGTGATTTAGGGTCCTAGTGTGCACCTTCTGTCACCTTAGATTGAATAGGCTCCCATCAGTATGATATCAAACATAAATGGCATTTTGTTCATAGAGGTCTACCATAGCCCTTTGGAGCATCATGCTGAAGAAGATTATGAATAAAGTTGGTGAGAGAACACAACCTTGCTTCACACCATTGATTATTGGGAAAGGCACAGAGTGTGCATCGCCATATCTAACTTGGCTGCGCTGATCCTCATGTAACAGAATAATCATTTTGAGGCACTTGTGGGGGACAACCTAATCATTGCAAAATCAGCCACAGGCCTTTTCTGCTCACAGTGTCAAAAGCTTTGGTGAGGTCAACAAAAGTTACATAGAGCCCCTTATTCTGTTCTCTACACTTCTCTTGCAGTTTTCTGAGACCAAATACCATGTCTGTGGTACTTCTATTAGCTCTGAAACCACACTGACTTTCAGGTAGAAGTTCTTCTGCAATAGTGGGTACAAATCTGTTCAATAGTATTCTTGCAAGGATTTTTCCAGCAATTGAGAGCAGTTATACATCAGTAGCTTGAGCAGTCTGACTTTGCAACTTTTTTCTTATACAGAGTGATGATGGTTGCGTCACAAAAATCCGAGGGTATTTTTCATTGTTCCCAACAGCGCACAACTAGCTCGTGAAATTTAGCATGAAGTGCTTGGCCTCCATGCCTCCAGATTTTGGGTGGGATTCTGTTGACCCCAGCTGCCTTGCCAGTTTTCACTTTCTGTATAGCCTTATGTGCCTCATGTGCCTTATGTGCCTCAGCAGCACATAATTATGTCTGAACATGACAGTGCTGACCTACATAGATACATCCATGAAGATCTCTAATTTTAGTGTTCAAAGTGTGATATTTTTAACATAATCTAGAATTTGAAATGCATACAAATCTTTCTAAAGAAATTGCCATTTCTGTTGAATAACAGATTCTATGAAATCAGCAAGATACGTGTTGTTTTGTCATCCCGACAAATATGGGGTTTGGTATTTATAACACTCTTTAATTGCAAGTTACAAAAATGTCTCACAGGTATCAGGCAAAGTAAAATTACAAGGACAAGACAAACTTCACTTACTTTTTAAAGAACTCCACAGTCTCTAAAATCAAAGCCCATGCTGTCTTTCATGAAAATTAATGCTAGCAAGATTTGAAAAACAGAAAGGAACTATAATATTTTTGAGAAGTATGAGCCATCTCTCTATTTTTGTCTAAAGATATTCCAGGCCTGTATTAATAACCTGCTTCCGTATTTTTAAAATAAAATCACAGTAAAACAAAGCTCTGCATTGGTACCCCAAATGAATATCATAAGCTCTGCTTATCACAAGGAACCTGGTCTCAAGTGCCATATCAAAACAAGTATCAACAAACACCACAACCTGTTCTACCAGACACCCTGGATAGCAACCCGGAAATGTAAGCTGGAGGAGGAGTATACCTTAATAGCATGTATGTTCCATAAAGCAGACACAGCAAACACATCCCCTTGATTGCAGTAGAAGGTAGCAGAGGATCTAGTCTAATGTGCTTCTATTCATTGCATTTTAGCTACTGCTCTGTCTCTTAGGTGGCAGTTTTAAAATGGGTTTGAAGTTCTTATTCATTTGTTTTCCCAACAGGTATCAAACCTCCATGATGGTAACATATTTTTATCCCATTTGAAGAACTAACTCTTTACTTGCTAGTATCTGTATGTTCTATAAAGAGGTACAGTTCCTGGGGAGTCTGTGATTCCTGTTGGAGAGTGAGAGATTTTATTGCAAAACCTTTCTAAAAATTGAAGGCATTGAGAGCTAACAATACTGTAGTTTATTGTAAGACATTGTGTAAGATAATGAAACAAAGAATTAAGGAAGACATTTCAGTAAATTTCAGAAAGTCTAAAAATACATAAGCTTACAATATTTTCATATAGCATTGAAGCAATTATAAAAATGTGTTCCATTTCAAAACAAATGGAGGAAAAACATCCCCATCAATTTTAAAGAAGTCTTATTATATTCTACTGTATTTAGGCTTTCTGTGAAAATACAGCCTGCCCATGGTATAGCCATATATGTAGATATAAAATTTGAATAACTGTTGTTATGACTGCTAAGTTATGGCATCCAATGTCAGTGTTTATAATAACTTGCACAACAGGAACAGAAGAATGAAATATATTTTAATTTCTATCTTTTTATTAGAAATCCTATCTTAATTACATAGTGTCTGTTACAGGGGGAACTCTGATCTACTGCGTTATAAATTCAGATAAGAGGGGTTGATGTTCCCTTCTTCTAGATGGGTTTCCACAGCCTTGCTCTCAGGTCACCAAGTCAAGATACTTTTTTTTTCCTAGGTGACAACTTACACATTAGTCCTCTCTGGATCCTGTTAAAAGAATGCTTCCTGTCTCTTCCCATGTTGTAGTATTGCTGCTTGCTGACCCCCCCTCACGCTGAGGGCCATGATAATTGCTACAAGAAAGAAAGCAACCCCTTTTCCTTCTGAAGAAAGTTTTGCTAGAGTGTTGCAGCCAAGAAAAGTCCAAGAGGGAGCCTCTGCCTTTGCTGCTCCACCCTTCCTTTTTCACCAGTGTGTAGCACTTAAAGAAACAACAGTGTAAGTAAAAATAACAGATATTCTGCAAGATCTCAAAGATGCTGTAAACTGGATTTAGGACCGTGGTCTTAAAATACCACCTTTCTATAATTACAGTGATGCTCGTAATGGATTGGAAATGCACTGAGTTGGAGAGGCAGTTATCAAGAGGAGGATTTCAGGTGGCATTATTTTATATTTTTCTGATGCATTTGTTGGAGTTGTTTGCTTTTTTTACTTGTTCTGTGTTTTCAATAAGTTTTCCTTCGAACCTCTGAAGTTCAGGGACATCCTAGCACTTTTAATCTGGAATCTGAAAGAGAAAATAGTAAGCTATTTGAAAGACTTAAATTGATTTGTATTACTCCATCTCTGAAATGATCTGAAGAATTACAAATAACACCGAAATTGTAAACTAAGTTTTCTGTTTTGTGCATACTTATTCTTTTATTTTTTTTATACATATAATTTTAAATATTCTCTCTTCATACTTTATAATAAGAAAAATATTTTATGGAAGCAACTCAGAATTAGAATATGTAAGTAGAAATAACTATTTCTTGTTATTGCTTTTGGGCAATTTCTTGGACATCCTAAAGGGTCATTTTCTCCATGAGACATTATTATTTGTGGTACTTTCTTGATATGGGAGATAGCAAACTAAATTATTTTAGTCTGTCTATTTTAGATAGCAAGTACAGGAGATACAGTGTTTTGCGCAAGGTATTTCTCATGTTTGTACTTGGATGTAAGGCCAAGTTAGACTTAAACTTGGCTAGGGATATAAAAGATAGCAGTAAGGGATTCTATAGTTACACTGCAAATAAAAGACAGACCTGGGACAACATGAGCCCCCTCCGGAAGCTATCAGGAGAACTAGCTACCCTGGATTTGGAGAAGGCTGAGGTTCTTGATGACTTCTTTGCCTCAGTCTTCACTGGCAAAGGCTCTGACCACACCACCCAAGTCTTGGAAGGCAGATGAAAGGACTGTGAGAATAACAACCCCAGGTCCACTGTAGGAGAGAGTCTGGTTCGAGACCATCTTAAGAACCTGAATACACACAAGTCCATGGGACCTGATGAAATCCATCTGAAGGTCCTGAAGGAGCTGGCAAAGGAAGTTGCTAAGCCACTGGCCATCATAGTTGAAAAATCATGGCAGTCAGGTAAAGTTCCCGACAACTGGAAAAAGGGAAATATAACCCCCATTTTCAAGAAGGGGAAAATGGATGACCTGGGGAATTACAGACCAGTCAGTCTCACCTCTGTGCCTGGCAAAATCTTGGAGCAGATTCTCCTGGAAGGCATGCTAAGGCACATGAAAAACAACAAGGTGCTTGGTGACAGCCAGCATGGCTTCACTAACAGGAAATCCTGCCTGGGCAATTTGGTGGCCTTCTATGATGGGGCTGTAGAACTGATGGACAGGGGTAGAGCACTTGACATCATCTAACTGGATTTGTGCAAAGGATTTGACACTGTCCCGCATGACATCCTTGTCTCTAAATTGGAAAGAACTTTTTAATAGATGTACCACTTGGTGAATAAAGAACTGGCTGGATGGTTGCTCACAAAGAATTGTGGTCAATGGCTCAATGTCTGGCTGGAGACCAGTAATGAGTAGCGTCCCTGAGGGATCGGTGTTGGGACCAGTCTTATTCAACATTTTTGTAAGTGACATGGACAGTGGGGTTTAGTGCGCCTTCAGCAAGTTTGCTGATGACACCAAGCTGTGTGGTTCAGTTGATACACTGGAGGAAAGGAATGTCATCCAGAGCGACCTTGACATGTTTGTGAAGTGGGCAGATGCCAACCTTATGAATTTTAACCATGGCAAGTACAAGGTCCTACACCTGGGTCAGGGCAATCCCAGCCACAGCTACAGGTTCAGCAGAGAAAAAATTCAGAAATTCAGAGCAGCACTGCGGAGAAGGACTTAGGGTTGTTGGTCAATGTCATAGAATGTCCTGGGTTCAGCGGTAGCAGTCATTTTTCTCCTTCCCAGTAGCTGTGGCAGTGATGTGGTTTTGACTTTCAGCCTGGGAACAGTGCTGATAACAGCAATGTTTTTAGTTGCTGCTCAGTAATGTCTACTCTGACCAAGGATTTTCTGAGTCGCATGCCCTGCCAGAGAGGAGGGGAATCCGGGAGGAAGCAGAGACAGGACACCCGACCCAAACTAGCCAAAGAGGTACAGCACGTCATGCCCAGTATATAAACTGGGGGGAGTTTCCCGAAAAGCCCAGAACACTGCTCTGGTCGGGCTGGGTATTGGTCAGTGGGTTGTGAGCGATTGCGTTCTTTTCCCTTGTTATTTCCCTTATTATTATTCTTGGTGGTAGCAGCAGTGGTTTGTTATACCTTAGTTACTCGACTGTTCTTATCTCAACCAGTGGGAGCTACATTCTTTCAGTTCTCCTCCCCACCCCTCCAGGATTGGCAGGTGGAGAAAGGGGAGGGGATTGATCAAACAGCTGCGTGGTTTCTGGGTTACCATCTGGGCTTAAACCATGCCAGTCAATGAGAAACTTAACAAGCTGGCAGCGTGCGTGCTTGCAGCCCAGAAAACAAACAGCCTCCTGGGCTGCATCAAAAAGAGCATGACCAGCAGGTTGAAGGAAGTGATCCTGCCCGTCCACTCTGTTCTCATGAGACCTCACTTGGAGTATTGTGTGCAGTTCTGGTGTCCTCATCATAAAAAGGACATGGAACTGTTGGAACAAGTCCAGAGGAGGGCCACGAGGATGATCAGGGGACTGCAGTACCTCTCATATGAAGACAGGCTGAGAAGGTTGGGGCTGTTCAGCCTGGAGAAGTCTGTGTGGAGACCTCATAGTAGCCCCCCAGTATCTGAAGAGGGCCTATAAGGATGCTGGGAATGGACCTTTCATTAGGGACTGTAGTGATAGGACAAGGGGTAATGGGTTAAAACTTAAACAGAGAAGTTTAGATTGCATATAAGGAAGCATTTCTTTACTGTGAGGGTGGTGAGTCACTGGAATGGGTTGCCCAAGGAAGTTGTGAATGCTCCATGCCTGGCAGTGTTCAAGGCCAGGTCAGACGAAGCCTTGGGTGAGATGGTTTAGTGTGAGATGCCCCTGCCCATGGTAGGGGGCTTAGAACTAGATGATCTGAAGGTCGTTTCCAACCCTAACTATCCTATGATTCTATGATTCTATGTGTTCCATATTGGGTTTACGCACTGTTACGTACAAAAAGTTGCAGATGTATACATAGGGATAGAATTACTTTTCCTTGAAGAAAATACAGGAAATTTACCAGTATTGTAGTCTTTGTAATTTAAAACCAGTGGCTAGGGGAAGGTAAGATGCATTTATAGAAGACTTCACCTATATTCCTACAAACAAGAAGCTTAGTTTCGTTTCTCTGACAGCATTTAAAGGGCAAGGTTAGAATATATTGAAGAAAAATAATACATAGTCATTCCGTCAAATGAGCAGAATGACCTATTCCTGAAATTTGGAGTAATCTGTTTTTCCTTAAATACTTATTGCAAGGTTTTCATCATGTGACTGACTGAGCAGTGGAAATAGAATTGTTACTCCTGAACAGTTATTTATGATAGCTCAGCTTAAAATCTAAACCAAAGTGTTAAAATAACCTGCTAAAAGGTTGGTTCCACAGGAAGCAAGTCACACGACATCATGTGCTAGGATTGTATAATTCTAGTTCTGCAAAATTAATTCTATAAGCTTGCATGTTTTGGGAAGTGGAAAAAAGCTCCCTATGTTTCATATGTTAATGGCTAGATCCGACAGCATACAGTTGTTTAAAAAAACGAATAATGATATTATACTTTTCATGTATGAGGGAAAAATGAGATGGTTTGTAAGGTCAAGGCTAATGCAGAAGAAGACATAACAAAAGCGCAGCTGGCAACTAAGCAGGAAAACGTGTTTCAGCCACACATCAAATCAAACTGCCAAAAATAAACATAGATTTCAATAAAGATTAAAAAAATCTTGCATTATCTACAGTACAAAATACTTATGCCTCATTAAATACCTAACAGTGAAAATAAAATCTCACCATAAAATATCACAGCTGCACACTAATGAACATATTCCAAAGTGGTGGCAAATGCACTACAGGGAATCCTAGCATCTCAAGCTACTTTAAAAATAAATAAAAAATGAAAACACAAGTAACTGTGAATCTCTCTTTGTAGAGAATAAGGGTATATGTAACGAGAACTCAAGACAGGCTAGTGTTAAAAATAGCACAATATTGTTTACACAAATCACTTCTTGTGACTAAAATACAGATGAAAAGGATAGAGCTCCTACTGATTTTTTGCATTCAAACATCCCCCACTCCCCCAAAAAACAAACCAAACCAAACCAACCAACCAACCAAAAAAAAAAACCAAAAACCAAACCAAACCAAACCAAACCAAACCAAACAAACAAACAAACAAACAACAACAACAAAAAAAAAAACTAAAAAGACCCCACAAGAAGAAAATAAATCTCTGGGAAAATTCAGTCTAAGATGTCTGCCTTCATTTCTTATCCCTCGAAGAATCTCAAACTAGGATGTGGTAAATGTTATGTCTTGCTGTTAAACTTTAAACTCATGAGAAGAGAAATATTGATATACTTGCATTTATAGCTAGATTAAAAAAATCAGATCCATTCTCCTTAAGTACAGGAAACCCATAAGTGATAAGCATATTTTGCAACATTTCTTGTATTTGACTTAGAAAAAGGATTTGTCTCCAATAAAGTCTGTGCAAGAAAATAAACAATATCATCTGTAAATTACTGATACAACAGTAGGAAACAAATTACTGACTAGTGAAGAACACAATACCCTACTGTTGAATTACTTTATGTAGTGCTTTTAACAACTGTGTTTCTGAAGCAATCACATCAAATTGCCACCACATACAGTCAGTAAGACCATTAATATATGTCCTAGTAGCGAAGCAGGTTTTTTGCAAAGACAATAAGAGAAATGGCAAAATCCCTTCCAATGCAAAAAATGTCATTCTATCAAGAAATTACAAAAATGAATATTTATGTACTGTTAAGTTGATTGAATGCATGTTTAAATTGGTGGTTATCTGGATGTAAGTGTAGCATTATTTCTGTCCCTAATCCAACTTTTTCTCTTTTCTTGTGCATGTTGTAGAAAAGCTGTGAAATTTCACATTAAATTTTGTAATGAAGAATTAGATTATTATCCTTAGTTTTTGAAAAGAAACCTGAAAAAAGCTAGCCAAAAATAGAAATACAACAAAAATATGTTGGTTATTTATTTATACTGGGTTTGATTTGTTAATTCTTTAACAGTTTTTTCATTTAAAAAAAAGTTATTCTGCTCTCAGAAGAGTGAAAATATAATTAAAAGTAGAGAAAACACTTCTCAAATCAAGAAAAAGTGCTTTAGATGTCTGAGGGTCAATATTGAACTGTGTTGAGTAAGTCCGGTTTCCTTTATTTTTTACAAGAAAGCCTTCCCTAGTCAGATGATATAAAGATAAAAGTTAAAATATTCCCTGTATGTTCTAGATTTAGTTTGGCCAGGTGTGGTTGAAATACCAGGATAGTAGTGAAATGGAAACAAAAGACACTCTTAAGGAAGGGAGAAAAAAAAACAAACAAACCAACATACAAGGAGGGAAATGTTTGCGCCTGGTGTGTAATCCACAGTATCAGAGGAAAAATACTAAAATCCATTAAACCCATGATACTGCTTTTTTTGTTGGGGTTTTTTTGGTTGCTGTTGTGTTTGTTTGGTTTGTTTCTTTCTTTTTCTTTTTTTTTTTTTCCTGTAAGAAGCTTTTCTGCTTTTGAAGCCAACTGTTGCAGCAATTGAGGAACAGCTTTCTGTCTTGAGAAACATTCTTTAAGTGGCTTCAACAAAATTACATTGACACTCTTTCCCTGCTCCAGTGTCAGGTCCCTCCCATGAGAGACAGTCCCCATCAAACTTCTACAATGTGAGTCCTTCACATGGGCTACACTTCTTCACAAACTGCTCCAGCGTGGGTCCCTTCCATGGTGTGCAGCCCTTCAGGATTAGACTGCTCCAATGAGGGTCTCCTGTGGGGTCACAGCTCCTGCCACCAAACCTGCTCCAGCATGGGCTCCTCTCTCCACATGGTCATAGGTCCTGCCAGGAGCCTGCTCCAGACACGGGCTGTCCAAAGGGTCACAGACTTCTTTGGGTGTACCTACCTGCACCAGCATGGGGTCCTCCCCAGGCTGCAGGCAGATATCTGCTCCACACTGGGTGTCCATGGATTGCAGATGCGTAGCCTGGTTCACGATGATCTGCATGGAAACCATTGCTCTGGCACCTTGAGCATCTCCTCCCCTCCTTGCACCAGCCTTGGTGTCTGCAGAGTTGTTTCTGTCACATATTCTCACTCCTCTCTCCACTGAAGATGTGTAGAGGTCCTATAACTGTCACTGGTTGGCTTGGCTTCGGCCAGTGTGGATCCATCTTGGAGCTGGCTGACATTGATTCTATTGGACATGGGGGAAGTTTCTAGGAACTTCTTACAGAAGCCACCCTTGCTGCCCTCCCTGTTACTATGTAATCTTGCCATGCAAACCCAAATGCAAATTTCCAAGCATTTTTCCATTTTCTCACTTTTATCATTTTTAAATGCCTCATTAGATTTTTTAAATATTAGGAATACACTTACCTGATCATAAATATGTCAGCTAGAAATATCCTATAGTTCACTGGCATAGAATTTTCCTATTTTTTCATGTAACAGAATACTGATGGGAAGGTGGAGATGGGTAAGAGGTGATTTTCATAGATACCAAGACTCTCTGCCTCTCTTATTGGTAATGAGGCATGCTAAGACCTGAAGAGTTAGAATTTAAAAATCAATGAGAAAAGGAGAAACATGTTAGCAGCAGTATCAATTCAAACACAAGGAATGCTGACTCTATAGAAGTTTCTATCAGTGTTTCTACTGATGTTTTGAAAGTACATGATTAGCCAAAGGGGAAAATTCAAGGTGTATCAGAATGTGCACTATGTTCTGTATATTCTTTGAGTGGTCAGACACAGGAATAAATAACAAAGAAGAGAGGAGGAAAAAATGTTCTTTTTTGTACTTGTTTTCTTGCTGGCAGCTGTTATACTATACATCATAAAGGCTTTGTACTAGATAAACTTTACTGGAGTTCACTAATGTCAACAGAAACAAACTTAATTTAATATTGCAAGTGTCATTTTACTCTGTTTCGTTAATATGTGACAAATTATTTCAAATATCAGATCACTAAATTCATGGGAACTTAAAAGTGGGTTTACATTCTAAGACAATCCTTTATGTTATAATTATCCAGTGGCACTTACAATGCATCAATAAATCAAAGCAACTGTTTGGCTTAAAGGAAGATATTTTAGGTAAGCAAGAAGAAAAAAAAAAAAAAAACAACAACCAAACCTACAGCCAATGTCCAGTGTTGTGCTAGAAATAAGAAAACCCTCTTCTTGGCAAAGCTAGGTACATGTTGTTCATTGCTTAGAATCTAAATGATTTGTCTATATTTTCTAATATTTAGGGTGCAGGGGCTTTGGAACTATATGACATTAAGGTCCTTTCTCATCTGAACTATTCTATGATACCATGATTCTGTGATTCTGTATCACTTGGATTCAGTTGGGCTGACCACTTGTATAGGGGTGAAAGCTTGCCTAACACAAAACTTCTACTTTGGCTGTGGCTAAATTTGTCTTACCACATTTCTGCAGAAACCAAAAAAGCTTTTGGCTGATTTTATCAGACCAGGTCCCAGTTTTCGGGACGCAAGTGTCTCCAAAGTGTACATACAACAAGCAATGAGAGAAGAGGAACAAATGTATTCTGTGGAATAGATGAGCTGTGTAATAGATTCTGCAATGCTTTTCTTCCTATGACACAGATCAGCGGAATGGACTACAATTTTTTTTTTTTTTCCTTTTTAACAGAGTTTTATACCACAAGAAGCTAGAACTGGCAGTGGATAGTGCACCCAATACCCAATTTCACTTCACCCATTTCAAGTGACAAAGATGTCTCTCGATATCGGAGACTGGTGTAAATATTTGCATAGGCACAGCCAGTTAGACCTTGTAATTTCCCTCAGATTTTTCATTATAGCCTCTTCCTTACTTGTGAGTGACAATCACTCAAGATGACCTTGTGCTGCCTAGTTAACTGAGGTGTTTCCAAATAAAGAACACAGGAAAAGTCGGCTAACCTTGTTAGCCTGCCGAATTACATCAATTTACTGAAAAAGGAGAAATGGCGAGTGACAGTAGCTATTATGCCATGTTGAGCAGTTAGATATTCTGATAAGATGTCCAGAAGTTATACTGCATCAATGCAAAGGGTCTATTTTCTGTTCTCTGTATGTAAAAAGAGAGAGTGTCTCTACCATGCAAGACTGATAGAAAAGTCTTGCATGGGGACTTCTTCCAGTGCAAGAGGAAATGGTCTCAAGTTATACCAGGGGAGTTTTATATCAGATACTAGGAAAAAAAATTCTCCATAAAAGCCCTGGAACAGGCTTCCCAGGGAAGTGGTGTAGTCACAATCCCTGGAGGTACTTAAAAGTCATGTAAATGTGGCACTTTGTGTCATGGTCTAGTGGTGGATTTGGCAGCGTTAAGTTAACAGTTGGACTCAATTCTCTTCACAGTCTCTTCCAACCTAGTTGATTCTATGATCTTGTCTGGAAGTAAGATTTATTTACATAATAACACTGATAATATTAATTTTCTAGAATTCTCTTACAAAGCTTGACAGCACCTGCTATGGTGTAGGTCTTCTAGAGGCATACATTGTCAATCCTGTCATGGTGCTACAATAAAGGCCTTCTGACAGAAACAGATAACCATGGTCCACTGAAGCCAAAAAAGAGATGTCTTCAGACAATGAGAGTTACACCATCAGACTATCTTCAGCGCATATCATGAAAAGAAAGAAACAGCCATTTAATTGGTCACACGGGGTTAATGTTATCAATGGTCACAAGAATATATTTGAATTAAATGTGTAACTCTTTTTTAAAGAAATCTGCTTGATGAAATAGTCATTTTTTGGCTTGAACAATGCAGGAAAGGTAGGAAATAAAACCAACTCTTTACATTATCATTGGTCAAATTATTATCCTAATTTTTAATGGCGTACGATCTTTGAAGGACAATTTAAACTCTTAGCAATTTTTGCTTTATTCAGCTTAATTGCACACCCATCATATGAGAGATGCTCCAGTTCCTCAATTTCCTTAACGGTTATTTGCTGAACTCTATCCTGTACATTCATGTCTCTCTTGTATGGAGTAGCCAAGAACTGGTGTTGTGGTTTAAACCTGAAGTCATAAGGGTATGAACAGCAAAGACTTTTTTCAAAGTTTGCTGTATTTCTAACAAAGTTTATGAAAAATGGTCAGATCAGATCAACATTCTTTGAATCAAAGCAGCTGAGATTAACTGAGTATATTTTATTTTCCTTAATACTTAAATTTATTTTGAGAAATTCAGAACTTAATTGCAAATTTTTAAAAGAGCTGAATAGCACTAAAAATGGCGACAGAGTGAGAATATAAGGACTGTTTAAATAATTACATCTGATTATATTAAAGAGTAGGAAGTGTTCTAAATGCACAATTTTTAAAATTTCAAAAACTTTTACCACTCATGTTGAAAGCAAAATGCCATAAGTAAATCAAAGTGTCATGTACACAGCCTTGGAGAGATCAAATTGAAGTTTCTACTCTAAAGAATACTTCATTATTGACAGACACTGTAAGAAGTAGGAGGAAATGAGTGACCCTATTGACAGAATAGCTGGTATGGTAAAGGTGATGCGATAAGGTATGAAACAGTAGCTTGAGTGTTAAAATCGATTTTTGACCCTGTGTCAAAAATACTGCAGGTGATCCCTGAGCACTGGGTTGGTGGCCAATTTAGTTACTGAAGGGGAAATTGCATCATAAAGGCAAAGCCTTTCTGATGGAGAAGCTCCCATTAATTTAACATTTTAATAATGCAGTGTATTCTATTAAATAACATTTTATTTGAAAAGTTTCCAAATTTTTGCTTAAAATTAACCCAGAAGCTTTACCTTTTTGTTTGTTCCAGAAAAACAAAACAAAACCCAAAACAACAAAACATGAGGATTGTTTGAATTCCAGTACTCTTCTCTTACATGGTTACAATTGAAAGAAAGCTTAGCCAAAAGTCTAGGAAGGTCTGAATAAATAAAAATGACCTAAAAACAAGACAAGATTCTTTGTCAGCTTCATGATTCATAGCTTTGATGAAACCTATACAGTATTCAGAACTGTAGGTTATTTATTTCTTTCTTTTCACTTGTCTGGAATTCTCTTTTTTTTCTTTTTTTTTTTTTTTTGTTATCATCTGATTAAATGTAACAAGGAGTCTTACATGTGTAAACTGATATAATGCCCGCAATTGTTAGTACAGTGGATAAATAGATTATGTTAGTGCACTGGAGGTTCTGTAAATGAAGGTGCAAACCATGAAATCACGGTACTGTTTCTCAACTGGAGCTCTGCAATGCAGTTATTTCAGCCTGAAGATAGAAAATTATTTGAATTATATAAAAGCCTACTAAAAAAAGTGGAAAATTGATATTTTTCTTTTTTTCAGAAGTCATTCCAGAGTTACTACTGAGGACATACAACATGATTGTCTTGTCATGTATCCATGTCTTATATGTACAGCTGAGGCTACAAATTTAAAAAAGAGAATGCCTGAAATGAATAGGTAAGAAATATGGCACTGACTATGCTGATCATTGCCTCGTTTCCATCTCAGAAACTTCCATTCTAACAGTCAAAGCCTTATGTGGGAAAAAAATTATTCAACAGGATGAATCACACAATGCATAACCACAGAGGGCATATTAAAAATGGCTACTTGTGTAGCTCTTAATTTCTATTTGCACTTCATTTTTATGAACTGCAAAATTATTTCCCAGACATAAAGTATTTCATGCTCCACTACTGCAAAAAAAAAAAAAAAAATCAGTCAGAACACTGAGATCACTTCAGCAAAAGTAACAGCAAATTTTTGAAGAAGTGTAGAAAAAAAAGCAAGTCTTTGGTAAATGAACATTTACAGCCTGGAAAGTCAGTGAGTTAGTTGTAAAGTTGTCAAGTTTTTCAAGTGTTGAAAAGACATTGAAGACAGCTCTTTGTTATTATTTTCCTGAAATCTCAGAGTATCATTTGAAGAATATTACCTGAAGTATTTTAAATTACTTTATTTCTATTTCTTAATTCATATGTATTTATCATTTATTTCTTCATATATGCATAGGCTTCCTATAGAAATATGTATAGAAGATAGAATGTACAGAAGTACACTACAGACTTTATGTTTCTTCAAAGAAGGGTAATGCACGACTTCTGAAATACAAGGAACAATTGCAAAATTTTTCATAAAAATCAACAACAGCCTTTAACCATCAGTTGTTGACCTACATTGTTTAGTAGAAGGAGTTAGAAGTAGTCATCTCCCAGCAGGTCACAGGCCCTTTTCAGTTGAGAGATTTTTTTTAATGATGTAATATCTGCAGAGTCGTCAAAACAATACTAATGCCTAAGCATAGCTTAGGTCAGGTAATCTTTAATTCTCTGTCAAACAATTCTTTGTCAAACAATCCATATAGTCTGACACAGATAAAAAATGTCGAAAAGCCAAGTCACAGCAAATGCAGACAGGTGAACTCTGTTGTCATCATTTCTCTCTTCCCCAGGTTTTGGCAACTTTAAAGTTTTCAGAGCAGGATTGCACAAAAACAACCGGGGTCAGTTTTCACTGAAGGTTTTGTCTAATCACGCCTCAGAGGTGATTTGTATCATAGTATTGTATTCATAACATACTGTAGGAAGGAGGTATGTATAGCTGAATTCATTACTTTCACAAGAAAGATATTCTTCCTATGTGATAAGGCATCAAAACATCATTGAAATCTAGAGTTGTTTAATAATTATTTCATTGCACGTTATTGTGTGTTTGAAGCACCTCTCCTATAAAGACAGGCTGAACAACTTGGCCTTACTCAACATGGAGAGGCTCTGGGGGGTACGTTAAAGCAACCTAAAGGGGCCTAGAGACACAAAAGCTAGAGAGGGAGTTTTTGTAAGAGCAAGTAGTGATAAGACAAACGGTTTATATGGCTTATATGGGTTCTGCTGAAGGGCAAGAAAAGTCTACTTTATTTTATTTGATATTAAATAACTGCAATGAAGGAAAACAATGTTTCCATCTCCAGTCTTTTAACTAAATTCCACAGTGTGTGGACTAATCTGATTCCTTCAATCCTGTTTTTCCAGATTTCTCACCAATTAATAAACCTTATCAAACTACATGAAATGAAAAAGAGGAGAGTTTTTTTTTAATTACTTTTTTTTTTCAAAATATTGCTTTAACATTTATATCCAGGAGTTAATCTGTGGTCAACAGGAGCAAGACTTAATAGAGTGCTGAAGATCCTAAGGGTCAAGGCAGCGTAAGATGTAAGAAAAACAAACTTTTAGTCATTTGATCAAACTTTTAGTCATTTTTCATTCTGTTGAACTCCATCTTCCAATAAGTACCTGAAGTAATTCACTACTTGTTACTTGTTTTATTTAGTAATTTTTTATTGATGATAGTCATACCACAGATGTAAAAACAGTAATCTGGAGAATTTTGACAATTTTGTTTGCTTTCCAAAATCTGTTGATAAATAGCAAAATGTTTTGTAGGATGTGTATGCATTGTATTGTTTGTGTTTCACTACACATTACTTCAGTCTCTCATTTTACTGGAAAACCAAGTGTGTGAATTCTCCATGTCAGGATTTCTAAAATATTTTATAAGAGAAATTCAGAATTAATATCATACATATATATTCATGCGTAAAATTAATGTAAGTCACAGTTTGCATCAATCAAAACAAATGGAAGTGATGAAGCTAGATGATTTTTATTCTTTCCATATGTATATATATGTGTGTATATATAAATATAGACTTGTAACAATATGTTGTGTATTAGTATAACCATAAGTTCTTAAAAACTTATAATGATAATAGGCCTAAATCTGTTAAAAAGCAGTTTCTTTGGAACATTTTTTTCAATGAAGTTCTAATTCATTAACTTATTACTGACTTTCTTGAAAGGAAGAATAAGATCAGTTCCTAAAGCATGATTTAAACATAAAGAATAATAATAAATTTTAAGTCGATGTGTGTTTTAGGATGTTTATGTCCTTTTTAAAAATTAATGAATGAGAATCAATCCAGGTTCCATTTCTGAGCAGCTATTTTCCACCTCCAAGAGAGCTGCAAATACTGTAGTCAATAATAATACAAAAACCAATAGCATTTTAAAGTGTTAAATCAGACAAGTAGATTTTCAATTTAGCCTCAAACCTGGAGAGCAATATTTTACATTTGAAATAAAAAACTCTAATTTCCAGCCTATAAATCTCTAAAGTAAAGGGTTCAGATTAAAAGGTCAAAAGATGGATGCTGACAGTCTAACAGCTGGGTTGGATTTCTTAGTTGGCTATTAAAGCTTCAATCAAATGTCATTTGGGGTTTTTGCTTTATTTTTCTTGTAGGGGTAAAATGACTATTCAAAGCAAAAGTATAAAATAATATTAATAATAACAATAATAAATATGAACTCTTCTGTTTTCCAGTTAAGTGGACCTAGCAAAAGTGTTTATCTGCTTTTAATAAGCTGTGAGACTATAGCTGGTTAAAAGTTGTCAGAAAATGCTGAACCAGAAAGATCCAATATTTCAGGGAAGTATAAGCTGTGTCAACACTTCATATGGAAAACAAGAAACCAAATAATTCCAAAGTCTTCCAAATAAATGTGATATTCCCAGGCTCCCACAACTCATTTTACAAATTCCTGCTGCTCTCCATCTGTTGAGATGTCTGTTGCTCTAATCCTGTGCACACCACAGCTGTCCTTCCTGTGAACTAGCCAAAAAGACTGCAAAGTTGGTGAGCAAAGCAGCCCCATTTCGTGAAAGACAGGCAGAGATGCCAGAGAGGCAGACAGCGGCATACACAGGCTGTCAGGGCACCAGCTTGACCAGGTTTGCAGGGCAATCAGGTGCTTAGCTAAGTGAATTTGACACAGTGCCTGAGGAACTTTAAAGTTTCCTTAGCAACTGGCTCTGTTGGCTCCTGGTCTAGAGATTTGACTAAGCATCTCCCAAGTTTTCCAGATGGCTGGAGCTGGCCTTCCTGATTGCCAGGTTCATTGGTTCATTGGACTATTAACATCCCCAAAAAGGTAGAAATAGAAATTTTCCTGGAAACAGCTATATTCTAGTAGCAACTATAGGAACTACTGTCTGGTGATTGAATGCTCCCCTTGCTGCCTCACAGAGCTTGCTCAGCTAGGCTGCTGTTTAGCAGAAACCTAGTAAGAAAGCAATTAATTAAAGGGCAGGTGGGGAAATTTAAAAAATCAGTGTAATCTTGTGGGCTTTCTGTTGCACTAAATAAAACCCATTTGTAATTGGTAAAAATATTTTGCAAATCAGATGTTTTGTTCCTTAGACAGCTCATGCCATCACAAAGTCATGAATGGCTTTGTAGACATCTCTTTGGAAAAAAAGTAGGAGAATTCAAAATTACAGCTTGCTTGTTTGTTTTAATATAAATTATATATAAATTTTATCAGTGCCTCTTGTACTGATGAGAATTACTTTTTTTTTTTTTCAGTTGATTCACTTGCTGATAATTTTCCTTTTTTTACCAGTCATTCTAGGTGTATGGATTAAGATGAGTATTCTAATCCTCCCATTTATGTTTTCCTTCACCCTCTTTTAGACAAAATCAGATTCTTTACCAGCCTTAAGTGGGATCTAATGGCACTACTACTGGTTAGTACCATGTAGCTACCAATCCTTGTCCTCTCCCCCATGAGATAGCAAAGTACTGGATATTCACATTATAAGTACTGGATATTCACATTATATGGACAGGGCTCTTAGAACATTAACTATACCATTCCGTTTGCTGTCCTGGGTTCAGCAGTAGCAGTCATTTTTCTCCTTCTTAGTAGCTGGTGCAGTGCTGTGGTTTTGACCTTCAGCCTGGGAACAGGGCTGTCAACACTGGTGTTTTTAGTTGTTGCTCAGTAATGTTTACTCTGACCAAGGAATTTCTGAGTCTCATGCCCTGCCAGGGAGGAGGTGAAGCTGGGAGGAAGCAGAGACAGGACACCTGACCCAAACTAGCCAAAGAGGTATTCTATACCACAGCATGTCATGCCCAGGATGTAGAACTAGGGGCAGTTACCTGGAAGGGCTAGATCTCTGCTCGGATTGGGCTGGGTATTGGTCAGTGGGTTGTGAGCGATTGCATTCCCTTCCCTTGTTATTTCTCTTATCATTATTATTATTGATGGCAGTAGCAGTGGTTTGTGTTTTACCTTAGTCACTGGACTGTTCTTATCTCAACCTGTGGAAGTTACATTCCTTCAATTCTCCTCCCCATCGCTCCAGGAGCAGGGGGAGGAAAGGGCGGGGGGAGGTGAGAGAGCAGGCTGCATGGGTTTTTTTCTGGATTGCCAACTGGGCTTAAATCACAAGATTTGTGAAGCCTGAAGTCTGGTGCACTCCAAGTATTAACTCTAAGTGCCTCTATCACTATATTATTTTCAGCTGTCTGTTGTCAGTTTTGCCTATAATCCTAATTTGATTTTTAATCTGGTATACTTGGTACTGTAACTGCTTCCTAGGAAAGACACCAAGCTGCTTTATCTATCACTAGTTACAAAGTGGTTCTCTAAGGCCAGATGGATCAATTGCTGAGGTGAGTAGCTCGAGAGAGGACGCCTTGAACACCGGAGCAGGGGGGAGATCAGCGTCCAGGAGCCTCAACTCAGAGCGACAAGAGGGAGCCTCAAGTCCTCGACAGGACCCGCCCAGGAGCCAGCAGCTCCTGACGCGAGCAGGGACTCACAGGGGGCGGAGCCAGGAGGAACGGCACCAGCCCTGACTGGGTAAAAACCTGCCCCAGGGCGAGCGACCAGGAGCGCGGGGAGCAGAGAGGGTCGAGACAATTCGCGCGGGATGGTGAGCACTCGCCGCATGACCGGGGCTCGGCCTGGGAGCTCTGCTCTGGCTGGCCCGGCGGTGGCCAAGGTAGACACTCAGAGCCGATGAGAGCGGAGGCTGTAGTGCAGACTTCGGGGTGTAGAGAGTGCCTGCAGTGCTCTGGTCAGGGAAAGGTACACAATGGGCAGGGCTGCACTCGGTTCTCCCTGGTGGAGGTTCTCCTGCAGCAGGTGGCTGAGCCGCAGGAAGCTATTAATAGGCTACAAGATGTCAGGGTAGCTGAGAGGAAGCAGGAATGCTTGCTCCCTTCCCAAACTGTGCAGAGTTCTCAAGCTTCCCTGTAGCTCATGGAGGAAAGAAGGAGGTTTTTAACCCTCGAAGCTGGGAATTGGTGACCAAAAAAAAAAAAAAAAAAATAAAAAAAAACCACAAAAAAAGGAGGAAAAGGACAATTAAAAGCAAGGGACTTCCTCCTAAACCTGTTGCCCCACGCAGAACCGCTTTGTTGTCCTGCAGGGGGCTCATGAGGAAACACTTCTGCCAGAAACAGCCGGGTGATGCACTGGTAAAGAAGATTTGTACTCGTGCTGCCA
Source organism: Neopsephotus bourkii (assembly GCF_033783945.1). Taxonomy (NCBI): domain Eukaryota; kingdom Metazoa; phylum Chordata; class Aves; order Psittaciformes; family Psittacidae; genus Neopsephotus; species Neopsephotus bourkii. The sequence goes on along the minus strand of NW_026902105.1, from coordinate 6,304,559 downwards.
GGAAAACGTAGTGGTAGGGGATTCTACTTTGAAAGGGACAGAGACACTCGTCTGTCGGCCTGACCCAGTCTCAAGGGAGGTGTGTTGCCTACCAGGGGCACGGATCAGGGATGTGGCAGAGAGGCTGCCTGCTCTAGTAAGCCCCATGGACTATTACCCCCTTCTGGTGATACATGTGGGTGCTAGGGATATAGACAGTAGTAGCCTGGGGAGCATAAAGAAGGACTACAGAGCCCTGGGAGAGGTAGTTAAGGGCTCTGGAGCTCAGATAGTCTCTTAGTCTATTTTCCAGGATACAGGGGAGGACCTAAAAAAAGCTAGGAGGATTAGCCAGGTTAATAAATGGTTAAAAGGGTGGTGTCACAGTCAGGGGTTTGGGTGTCTTGAACATGGGACCCAAGTTTGTAGGCCAGGCTTAGTGGGGGCTGGTGGAGCTGGTCTGATAAATAAGGGGAAGAACAGTTTTGGTAGGAGGCTTGCCAGACTGGTCAAGGAGGCTTTAAACTAGATGTGTTGGGGGAGGGGGGCATCATTCCATCCCAACACACCCAGTCAGTTTCCAGCACCTATAATAAATGTTCAGAGCAATGCAGAGATATTCCGGCTGCTCCAGCCAATAAGCTGGCTTCATTTGGAGCTCGGTTCAGATGCCACTATACAAACGCCTGTAGCATGGGGAACAAACAAGAGGAATTAGAGATGTGTGCTCGACTATGGGGGTATGATATTATAGACATCAAAGAAACATATTGGGATGGCTCCTGTGACTGGAGTGTCGGAATGGAAGGTTACAGACTCTTCAGAAAAGACAGGCCTGGCAGACGCAGAGGGGGAGTTGCCCTTTATGTTAGGGATAGGCTGGAGAGTATGGAACTCTGTCTGGGGACTGGTGAGCAGTTAACAGAGAGCTTGTGGCTCAGGATTAAAGGGAAAACAGTGATGGGAGACATTACTGTGGGAATCTGTTATAGACCACCTGATCAAGAGGAATCTGCGGAAGAAGCACTCTATAGGCAGATAGGAAAAGTCTCATGCTCACAGGCCCTCGTTCTCACTGGGGACTTCAACCACCCTGACATCTGTTGGAATGACGGTACGGCCCAGCACAAGCAATCCAGGAGGTTTCTCAACTGTGTGGAAGACAAATTCCTTCTGCAAGTAATAGAGGAACTGACAAGGAGAGGTGCCATGCTTGACCTTGTGCTCACCAACAGGGAAGGGCTCATTGGAAATGTGGCACTGCAGGGCAGCCTTGGATGCAGCGACCATGAGATGGTTGAATTTGAGATCCTTAAGACAGTGAGAAACGCGTGCAGCAAGCTCACTACCCTAGACTTCAAAAGAGCAGACTTTGCCCTCTTCAGGAACTTGCTTAGTAAGGTTCCATGGGATGTAGTCCTAGAGGGCAGGGGGGCTCAAGACTCTTTGTTGGTCTTCAAGGATGACCTGCTACAAGCTCAGGAGTGTTGCATCCCAACCGGAAGGAAGTGCAGCAGGAGGGCCAGGAGACCTCCTTGGATGGATAAGGAGCTGCTGAGGAAAATTCAAATGAAAAAGGAGTCTTATAGAAAGTGGAAGCAAGGACAGGCTGGGAATAGTACAAGGATGTTGTTCAGGAACGTAGGGACCAGGTCAGGAAAGCTAAGGCCCAGTTAGAATTAAACTTGGCTAGGGATATTAAGGATAACAGGAAGGGATTCTACAGGTACATAGCAAATAAAAAACAGATTAGGGAGAATGTAGGCCCCCTCAGGAAGCTATCGGGTGAACTAGCTACCCTGGATTTGGAGAAGGCTGAGGTTCTGAATGACTTCTTTGCCTCGGTCTTCGCTAGCAAAGGCTCTGACTGCACCACCCAAGTCTTGGAAGGCTGTTGCAGGGACTGTGAGAATGAAGACCTTGGGCCCACTGTAGGAGAGGAATTGGTTCATGACCATCTTAAAAATCTGAACATGCACAAATCCATGGGTCCTGATGAAATCCATCCGCGGGTCCTGAAGGAGCTGCCAAATGAAGTTGCTAAGACACTGTCCATCATATTTGAAAAATCATGGCAGTCAGGTGAAGTTCCTGATGACTGGAAAAAGGGAAATATAACTCCCATTTTCAAAAAGGGGAAAATGGATGACCCGGGGAATTACAGACCAGTCAGTCTCACCTCCATGCCTGGCAAAATCTTGGAGCAGATTCTCCTGGAAGGCATGCTAAGGCACATGCAAAAGAAAATGGTGCTTGGTGACAGCCGGCATGGCTTCACTAAGGGGAAATCCTGCCTGACCAATTTGGTGGCCTTTTATGACGGGGCTACAGAACTGATGGACAGTGGTAAAGCAGTTGATGTCATCTACCTGGATTTGTGTAAAGCATTTGACACTGTCCCGCATGACTTCCTTGTCTCTAAATTGGAGACATCAATTTGATGAATGGACGTCTCGGTGGGTAAAGAACTGGCTGGATGGCCGCACACAAAGAGTTGTGGTTAATGGCTCAATGTCCGGCTGGAGACCAGTAACGAGTGGTGTCCCTGAGGGATCAGTGTTGGGACAGGTCTTGTTTAACATCTTCATCGCTGAAATGGACAGGGGGATTGAGTGCGCCTTCAGCAAGTTTGCCGATGACATCAAGCTGTGTGGTTTGGTTGATACGCTGGAGGGAAGGAATGCTATCCAGAGAGACCTTGACACGCTTGTGAGGTGGTCTGATGCCAACCTCATGAAGTTTAACCATGACAAGTGCAAGGTCCTACACCTGGGTCGGAGCAATCCCAGACACAGCTACAGGTTGGGCAGAGAAGAGATTCAGAGCAGCGCTGCGGAGGACTTGGGGGTGCTAGTCAATGAGAAAATGAACACGAGCCAGCAGTGTGCGCTTGCAGCCCAGAAAGCCAACCGTATCCTGGGCTGCATGAAAAGGAGTGTGACCAGCAGGTCGAAGGAGGTGATCCTGCCCCTTTATTCTGCTCTCATGAGACCTCACTTGGAGTATTGTGTACAGTTCTGGTGTCCTCAACATCAAAAGGACATGGATCTGTTGGAACAAGTCCAGAGGAGGGCTGCGAGAATGATCAGGGGACTGGAGCACCTCCCCTATGAAGATAGTCTGAGAAAGTTGGGGCTGTTCAGCCTGGAGAAGAGAAGACTGTGTGGGGACCTCATAGCAGCCTTCCAGTATCTGAAGGGGGCCATATAGGGATGCTGGGGATGAACTCTTCATTAGGGACTGCAGTGATAGGACAAGGGGTAATGGGTTAAAACTTAAACAGTGGAAGTTTAGATTGGATATAAGGAGGAAATTCTTTCCTGTTAGGGTGGTGAGGCACTGGAATAGGTTGTGAATGCTCCATCCCTGGCGGTGTTCAAGTCCAGATTGGACGAGACCTTAGGTGATATGGTTTAGAGCGAGGTGTCCCTGCCCATGGCAGGGGGGGTTGGAACTTGATGATCTTAAGGTCCTTTCCAACCCAAAGTATTCTATGATTGTATTCTATGATTCTATGGATACATCTGGGAAACTTAAACGTCTGCTTAAGAGCTCTGATAAGTTCAGGGGTTCTTTCTGTTTATTGGTTATAAAAAGATTTTGAATGACTACAGGTAACATTTCCTGAGGTGTGTACTGCCCTGAATGATTTGTCCCAGAACTCATAGAAGATATAAGTGCAAGGTGCATCTTATTGCTTGTAAATTACACTCCAAATTATTAAGGTACAGTCCTGAATATGAAACCATCTTTCCACTTTGTTTCTGTATGTTTCCCATGTCTTTGTTCTTTTACTACTCCTTCTTACTTCCTACTTCTTAAAAAAAGTGTCCTCAATTTAAAAAGACAATAAATTCCTTAGTCTTTAGGGAAAATCTAGAGTCATTAGGTAAACACTTTCAATTATTATTGGAACATGGTAAGGCTATAAAGTTTTTGTTGTTCAAAATGTTCACTTGTTTAATTCGTTCGCTGCTTCATCTATGTGTAATAAGGGCTACAGACAGGAACTCCAACAATCCTGATGGCTGTGCGGTATGAATATATTTGGCATATAATTTTCTCTGAAGAGCAGTGACCTAGCAAAATGTCTATAGCTTTATTGTGAAAACCTAGGTGACCAAATCCATTTTGAGACAAAACATTCAGACTATGACACTATATCAAAAATCCCAAATTTTATTTTTGTCTACTGCTCAAGCACATGACAAAATATTTGATTTAATTATTTTTTTAACATTAAAAAACAGTTTGTGTAGTTGTCTGAAATATAAATTGTGTGGACATATAAATTGTGAGGTGGGAAAAATAAGATTTGTTACCAAATCGAGTAGCATTGCTGATACAAATTTTTTCTCATTTAGAAAACACTTTAAAACGCATAACAAAAAAAAAAAAAAAAGAGAGAAACTTTGCGAATGTGCATTACAATGCCTATAAATATTTTATTTTTTTTCACTTGCAACAAGTACATAACTACTAGAACTCCTCCTCAGGATACCTCTTCTTAAAAAAAAAAACAAAAAAAAACATAAAATTCATCATACTTTGTTCATTAATATTTTAGGGTGAAAAGTGCTTCAAATTCATAAATGATAACAAAGCTGTTCAATCAAACTAAAGAATTATATTACCATACAGAATCACAGAATCCCAAGGGTTGGAAGGGACCTCAAGAGATCATGTAGTCCAACCCCCCTGCAAGAGCAGTGTAACCTAGAGTACATCACACAGGAACTTGTCCAGGCGGGCCTTGAATATCTCCAATGTGGGAGACTCCACAACCCCTCTGGGCAACCTGTTCCAGTGCAATACCATCTGTATTCCTGACTGGGTAATTAACTAGGTATTTCTGCAAAACTACTTATAACAGGATAGCCAATGCCTTTTTTCCCCAGTTAGGTTTTCTGTAGCAGGAAAAAAGGCTCAGAATGTTCATTATAGATAGAGTTCCTTCTTGCTAGTAAAGGGAAAGGTTACCAATTAAGTAACTGTTTATTCATGTAGTAATTTGTAGTCTCAAAATCAACATATTAAACCTGGTGCTGAATGAAGATTGAAGGAGTTTACTCCTTCGAGATTCTATTTTATACAATAGTTATTCCTGTTCCTTTATCATATGTTAACACTTAAAAGTATTTCAGAAAACCACTGATAAGATTACAGACAAGCATAGGAAAAGTTGGAAAAGACTGATTTTAAAAAAAGAAAACACAACAAAAAACAAGGAAAAAAGATAAGGGTGGTGTTTTAGGAAAATCTCATGGGTTTATACACAAACGTGAAAACATCAGGGGTCACAGTTTAAGGCTGATGGCACAGACCTCATCATCTAGTGTTGAACAAATTGTGAGACAACAATGATTCAAATAAAAATTAAAATATCAGGAAGATTTAAGCTACACTTTTCATTTCGGGATGAAAAAAGTTAGCAAAAATCAATAATGACACATCCAGTGAATTCGTGGGTACTCTGCAAGTATTCATAATCAAGTATTAAAAGTCAAAGATAATTTCTATTTGTACTAGCTGAAATCTCTGCAGTCTTTTTCCTTAATGCCCTGATTTCATCTGAAACAGAATTATTTTTCTTCCTAGTAGCTGATGCTAAGTAGCACTTACCCTGACCAAGGACTTTCCAGTCCCACATGCTCTGCCAGTGAAGAGGAGCACAAGAAGCTGGGAGGGAGCAGGGACAAGACACCTGACCCAAAATAGCCATAGGGATATTCCGTACTACAGCACTTCATTCCAGTATATAAACTGGAGGGAGTTACCTGGGAAAGGCCCATCATTGCTTAGGGTTGGGCTGGGTATTGGTCAGCAGCTGGTGAGCAATTGTACCGTGCATCAATGCTATGCACTGGGGGCTTTATTCCCTATTAATCAGACTGGCACAACCCCAGTTCAGAGATAAACTCCAAGTAATCTTATGATCATAGGTCACAGGTTAAGCTGATGAAGTAAAAATCATGTGGGATACCTACCAGAACTAGAACACTTTCAGACCATTAAAAGTGGATTGCTAACCACACAAGATAAAATGTACATTAAAAATATAGTCTCTTTTTTTGCCTTATTCTGCAAAACATAGATAAGGATTTGGAGCGCAAAATAACAGGAAGTTCTATGCTGTGAGCAGCTTACTGAACAGTCTTGGTAAAATGGGAGAGTAATTTTTTTATATATATCCTATCTTATAATAAAATACATTGTCTTTCAGCTTATTAAAATTAATAAGTATCTGCAGTATTGTGGTGGAGGAACAATATGATTTCAATCTATTTCTTTTGGCCTTAGATGATTTGTTTGCCTTTTTTTTTTTTTTTTTGTGTAGATGCAAATTATTTTTTAAAATAAACATGACAAATTTCCAGATGTAGTCAGGAGTATCTTACACTTCTGCTAAATGGGTACCAGGGCTCCAATAAGAGTAAAATAACACAGAGTCAGTTCCCTCTTGGATACAATGAACTGCAGGGCTAATAATGTTTGATGCTACACATTATGCATGTGTGATCATTCTTTAACAATCTGATTGACTATGTTTAGAGTTAACCAGCTGAAAAATATAAAGAATTCTCCTGAGTGAAAAATCCCAATTTTCACAAAATTATCAATCATCCAACAGAAATTAATAAGCATAACAGGTCACAGAGAACAATATTCTTCAGAGGTACCTATAAGAATGAAATAACAGAGGGACCTTCTGAGAAGAAAACCTATAATGGGCAAAAAAAGTTATCTTCTCAAGGAGTTTCTTGGGGAATGATGGATTCTGCTACTTTGCATGTATGCCTTGTGCCTTGCTGGTTCCAAACAACAATGCACTATTGCTACCAAGACACAGCAAAATCCTAGCACTACAGAGGCTGTGCACAAGTAGAGGTATTCATACCAACCCTTTATTTTCCAAAGGACAGGTTAATCTCTTCCAATACATGAAAAACATCATAAATGTAACTTTCTGTGTCCATCTTCACAATTTTTACATTGTTCTGAGTATTGGTCTTTTAAATGGGAACCTCTTAATTTCAGAGCATTAAGATCTTCTTGGTCTGATTACAAGATTTTTCAAATATAAAAAAGCATGAGATGCCATGGGAGATACAAATGCTCACCACCTCTAGAGCAGTTCATCGTGACAGTTTAGTTTACTATGGAGGTTAATCTTCTATGCTAGAGACAGAAGAATAAGTCTAAGATGCATTGACTGTCTAACTAAATGTCTGTTGACTGTAATGGGAGCTTAAATAGGAAGTTCACCTGATAGTGTGGAAACATGGATTTTATTGGCTAAATAATTATTCCATTGTAAGTGTCCTGATGTGGAATTCTGGAAAGCCAAGAGAAACACATGCATTGTTTTTTAATCTGGAGTCATGATTAAGTGTATTAAGTGATGATTAAGTGTAAAGTTTAAAAACAGTCATGTAATTTATTTGTTCAAGACAGCTAGAATAACCCTTTATAATTTTACTATAATAGTACTGCGTAACACTTTGAATATTTGTCTTCAGCATGGATTTTATTTTTTATAACAGGAGCTAAAGCTTTTTAGAAGCTGATGATCTGACACCACACAAGTAGCTCGCAACAGATTTTGAGTGAGGTTCTATATCTAAACCCCTCTAATTTTCTCACTTCTTGAAACAGCAGCTAAACTAGTACAGGATGTCAAAGGATAAGAATGGAAATGAGTGAAAATATATCCTTGGAAGGCCTCTGAACTATTTTTAGTTCTTCTTGCCAGGGGCTGCAATCAAACAATACACAATGAATATTCATTATGAAGCTGAGTAATCGATTCTATTATTTGCTTTTATACACTTCACAAAACTAAGTTCAGAAGAGAAAGACACATCTGGTTGGACAATAAAGCAATGTCTCTCTGACTCTTTCACTTCCAGAATGTTGGTAGTGAGAGTATTCAGGAAATGAGACATTCCACACACCTACAAAAATGAAATATATAAGAACAGAACGTTCTATATAAATTCTACATAAAATTTGCATCATATCTAAGTTATTTTTATTTCCCATTTACAATCACTTATGTGTTACTTTTACACATCAGCTAGCACTTAAAAATTGTCAGGGACTTAGTCTTTTGAAGTTCATGTGAAAAAAAAAAAAGGAAGAAGAAAATAGTACCATGAAAGTTGTGTTTCTGTCTGGCAATATGCTGGAAGGCAGAAAGAGACAAATGTTGGGGTTTTTTCCTACTGGTTACATCAGCTGCTACTGTGTGAATGGATTGTTTTTCATGTTCTTGTAGCTGTGAGCAAAACTGTCATTGGAAACTGTCTTAAATGCTTATCCAAAAGTACAAAAGCTTCCTGAACCTTCTTTAACTTTACAGGTCTGATGGGAGTATAACTCTTTCAGAATGTTATTTTCTGTGTCTGTTCTATACCTTTTAGAATTTTAGTTCAAATCCCAGTGTGCTTTCATTGCTCAGATGCCAGTGCTCCTCTGTTCACTATGACCTTAAGTCTTATAACTGTCCTCTCTCCTAGATGTTATACATGGTAATAAAGGAAATTTATGCAATTCCTTTGTTTAATGGTGAACAAGCATTATTAATTCATGATCTATGATACTAGTCTGGAACCTCATAACACACAGCTGAGAAGACTGTTAATAACAAATACTTTCAAATTATTAGTCGATTCATAAGAGGACATATAGAATTTGATTTCTAGATCTAAGGCATCACAGAGCATTATTAAGAACACTTAGAAAAAAAGTCTCAATCATTTAAAAATTATTCCTGATGTTTTTGATCTATGAATGAGAACAACTTTTGACTATAAATGTCCTAGTTTTGATGAATCAGCAAGAAAACAGTTCCACAGTGCACAAAATGATAAAGACCATTTTAAAGTCCATATGTTCATGCACTCCTGTACCCCTGTAGAAAAATCTAGAAAAGAACTTGTTGAAAGAAGCAATATAAGGAATGGTATAATTTTCAGAAGAAAAACAAAACTTTTCATTACATCTTTGTGTTCCCACTACAGAATTTTTTCTCGTTTGTTTTCCCCCTTTTTTTGAATGCAGACTGTACTTATTTGTTCTTAACTTTGACAATGGTTAATTTGCAGAAGTTTTCAAGGTATGAGCAATGCACTATAACAAATATTTCTCTATAGGCTTGCCAATAGAATATATGAAATCGGGAGATGGAGAAAAAAAAGGCGTAGTCAACAGTGATTTCATACTCTTAGTGTGGAGGGGCAGTCCTTATTTAAAAAATCATATTCTGTGTTAAAGTTTCAAGTTTCTCTCCCCTACGAAGAGGGAAACACAAAAGCAACTGGAAATGCTGCCTTTTGAGCAATAGCTAAGTGTTTTTAGAGCTTAGTCCACACAGGTAAGTAATGGGGTTTTGAGCTTTCTATTCCATTCTTATATGTGTAGTGAAATTGTGTGGTTGATTAAGAGAAAAACCTAATCTTTGATAACATAGCATAAAGGATATAAGCAGTTCTGACTCAGTATCAAAATTACTGTGGGAATCCATGTAAATCGGAGAAATCACTATTTTTTTTGTTTGTTTTGTATGTGCTTAATAGGCCAGAATTTTCTATTAATGAATTTTGAATAGGCATTACAAAAGTAATTACTTTAAAGATGGGCAAAGAATTTTGGCAGGAAGAAAGGTGGTATTTTATAATGGTAAATAATAGCTCTCTTCAACAATATGAAACAGTGCTGTACTATGTGCAGTGCATATCAAAAGGGAATGGATTATGCATTGAGTTAATCAAATAAGAATTGAAAGGGGTTTTTCACAGTTCTGAAGTCGTCTAGTTATTCTTCACAGCAAACCTGTACAACTGATCCCATGATCTTGAGTTTGGTCTTTTTTTGGTTTTGTAATTAGGCATTTTTTTGGTTATTTTGGTTTTAACTAAAGTAGAGGCTAATTCAATGAGAAAAAAGATGGACTGAGAATAAAACACTTCAGGATTTGTTGCAAAGCTATTGTAGCCTGTCTAAGCTGTACCTCACACTTGAGTTAAAATTCTTCAAGGTCATCTTCTTTGCGGTTAAATATAAATAAATCAAATTAATAGCCTTGCTATATAAACCCATTCCTGAGAATTAAAAGAGCATATGGATTGTGCTTCATAAGATTTTTTTGCTTAATTATTCAGTGTTTTTCCTCCCAGTCTGTGGTTGAAGGTTATCAGCTTTGCTTTCTTTTTTTTTTTTTTTTTTGAAGGGGTTAGTCACTTGCTAGAAGGCTGTAGAATTTGATTGGAATTCATTATATTCACATTTGACATTTCCAAGCTATGGCATATGAAACATTAAGTAATAGCTATGTAATTATTATTATTATCTAAATCCACAATATGTTTTTTGCAAGAATTCACAAGTACCCACTTCCCTGCCTTGCATTTAAAATGTTAGAACATGTCATTTTCTCTTTTGTAATGATACTGGGCATATAGCAATTTTCATGCTAGGAATATAAAACATTTATAACTATATAGAGCATATAATTAATGTGAGATAATGTAATGCTCTTGGGATGGAAAACGAAGAAAACTTTATGTAAACTAGAAGTTCCAAGCTAACCGAACCCAAGGACTGTAATGCTTACAGTGCTGTGCTTTGTATTTGCAACTAGAATATGTTGATAACACACTGTCTTGGCTACCACTGAGCTGTACTCTCAGAGCATCAAGGCTGCCTCTGCAGCACCCCTCCCCAACAAAGGCCAGTAGGTTGGAGTTGGGAAAAAAGATTGGAAAGCTGGGTCAGCTGACCCAGACTGACCAAAGGCATATTCCATATGATATGATGTCATGCTTAGCGATGAAAGCTGAGGTAAAGGAGGAACTGTTCTGAAGGTGTTTCTCTTCTGAAGCAACCACTATATGTACTGAGTTCCTACTTACCAGGAAGTGGCTGAACTTGCCTGTTGATGGAAAGTAGGTAATAAATCTTTGCTTCACTTCCCTTATTCACTGGCCTTTGCTTTTTTTCATTAAACAGCCTTTATCTCAATTCATGAGTTTCTTCCCTGCCCTGCTGAGGAGGGGGAGTGGGAGAGTGACTTAGTGGGCACTTAGCAGCCCGCCAAGGTCAACCTGCCCCACCAACTAAAAAAAATAAACACCACCATCACCCACCCCATGTGTAGATGACTGGATGCATATAGAAGAGATCATTATGAAAGTCTGAAATGAATCTCGGCAGTTCATGGAGTCTAATGCAGAAACATTTAGACATATATTTAGGTTGATATCCTTTTGTTAAATCCCTTCTTAAAAACTCACATTATAAGAGCTTTTGCAGGTTCCCTTGCCCATAACAGTGTTGGTGGAGATAATTAGGTGTCAGGTCAAGAGGACATTCATATCATCATAACAGAAGATGCCTTAAAGTAATGAGCTCCTTCATAAAGACAAAGAGAGTTGAGCTTATTTTGGCTTTGACTACAATTTTCTGAATGAAAACGAGCTTAATTTTCATGTATGTTCTTTATATACATGTTTCATCATCATCATCATGGCTTGACTTCGCGAACGAAGATTTGGGAAGGGCTTTTACCCACGCTTTCTACAAGTGCACTGATGACTAAGAAGGCCAATGTGGGATAGGCAAATCCGGCTACAAAAAGCACAGCAGAAGGTCTCCTTGGGTGGAACAGGTGGGACACGATCCTTCCTGCATTGTCTTTTCTCCTCGAGACTAGTTCTTCATGAGCTCTCAAAGGAGTCAGCGGCATTATGTATGGTGTGCCTCCAAGTCTCCCGATTGGAGGCCAAGGTGGACCACTGATGGTAGTCAATATGGCCAAGGCTAAGGTATTGTTTCAGGGAGTCCTTATATCTCTTCTTTGGGGCACCTCTCTTGCGGCTACCGGTGGCAAGTTCACCGTAAAACACGATCTTGGGGAGGCGGTGATCCTTCATTCTAGAGACGTGCCCTGCCCAGCGCAGCTGCAATTTCAGCAATGTGGCCTCGATGCTGGTGACCCCTGCCTGTTCGAGGACAGTGACATTAGACACATAGTCAGTCCAATGGATGTTTAGAATTGTACGGAGGCAGCGCTGATGAAAGCGTTCCAGGAGTCGCAGGTGATGACGGTAGATGACCCATGATTCAGACCCATATAAAAGAGTAGACAATACAATGGCTCTGTAGACACTGACCTTTGTACTTTTCTTCAGGTGTTTATTACACCAGACTCTTTTATGGAGTTTTCCAAAGGCTCTATATGCCTTTGCTATTCTGTTGTCTATCTCTTTGTCGATCGTGGCATCCGAGGAAATGATGCTTCCCAGATAGCTGAACTGCTGAACTGTCTTAAGGTCTGACTCGCCGATGGTAATATGGGGATGGCGATGATCTTCTTGGGGTGCAGGTTGGTAGAGGACTACTGTCTTATTCAAGCTGACTTCCAGCCCAAAAACCTCAGCCGCCTCCGCAAAGCAAGATGTTAAACGCTGCAGAGCTGCTTCTGTGTGGGCAACAAGGGCGGCATCATCAGCAAAGAGCAGTTCACGGACAAGATGGTTTAGGGTCTTAGTGTGGGCCTTCAGTCGCCTTAGATTGAATAGGCTACCATCGGTACGATATCGAATATAAATGCCGTCTTGTTCGTCAAGGTCTGCTGTAGCCCTTTGGAGCATCATGCTAAAGAAGATTGTGAATAAGGTCGGTGCGAGAACGCAACCTTGTTTCACACCATTGGTTATTGGGAAAGGCTCAGAGAGTGCATCACCATACCTGACTTGGCCTTGCTGATCCTCATGTAACAGAATAATCATTCTGAGGAACTTGGGGGGACAACCTAATCATTCTAAGATCAGCCACAAGCCTTTTCTGCTCACAGTGTCAAAAGCTTTGGTGAGGTCAGCGAAAGTTACGTATAACCCCTTATTCTGTTCTCTACACTTTTCTTGCAATTGTCTGAGAACAAATACCATGTCTGTGGTACTTCTATTAGCCCTGAAACCACACTGACTTTCAGGTAGAAGTTCTTCTGCGATAGCAGGTACTAGTCTGTTCAATAGTATTCTTGCAAGAATTTTACCAGCAATGGAGAGCAGAGTTATACCACGGTAGTTTGAGCAGTCTGACTTGGCACCTTTTTTCTTATACAGAGTGACGATGATTGCATCACGAAAGTCTGACGGTATTTTGCCTTGTTCTCAACAGCACACAACTAGCTCATGAAATTTAGCGTGAAGTACTTGGCCTCCATGCTTCCATATTTCAGGTGGGACTCCGTCAACCCCAGCTGCCTTGCCAGTTTTCACCTGCTGTATGGCCTTAAGAGTCTCTCCCATGGTAGGGGCATGTTTTATATACATAATTTTATAAACAATATTTATAGTTTATAGATGTTTATTAGAGTCAAAAGCTTTCATAGATCAATATTATACCTTTAGCAACAGGGAATAATAGGAAATATTAAACAGAAGTTAATTAGATTACAACAACTCACAACAAATTTTTAAATAGATTTGGAATCAGAGTTCCTGTTTGTTGTACATTTTGAAAGATACATATCCATTACTACTAGTAAGAAGCTCCTCCTGAAGCAGTAAAGAACTTCACTTTTGTAAAGATATTGTTAAGTAAGCATTTACAAATTCAATAGGTGAAAATAACATTTTTTCACAATATTTATAGTTCATACATACATTTAAAGTCATAAAAAGTGATTAGTTATTCATAGGTGGCCACTCAAAATATCACTGCATTTCAAACCTGTTAAATTGATTGTTAGAATCTTACTGTGTGCTTGTACTGTGTCTTTTGATTGCCTTTATTTTGTGTCTTGTCTCATGTTGGTGCATTAAATTTTTAGTACTTTTTTCTTTTTATTCTGGTTTTGGTTTTGGTTTGGTTGGTTGTTTTAATTTGGTACAAATGAGAAATCATCGGATCCTTGTCTGTCTGACTGGGGGACCTATGCATAAAGAATATGTTATGAATATTAGTGTAGATTAATAATTTCTTCTAAGTCTCATGAGATGTTACCTCTCGTTTTAATAGACAAATGACAGTAAAAGAAATCATTAGGTCAATGTGCTTTCACCATTTCCTGAAAACATATTTATCCCTTTTAATTTCTTTTTCTCAGTATGTATAAAATAGTGGTTAGCAATGCAATCCTATCATGTTACTTTATGAAACTTTCAGAACACACCCTACATAAAATGAACTGCAAAACCTTAGTGAAGTGCAATAGTGCCTTAGCAATTCTATTGAAAGGAAACAAATGTTTGAAGGTAGTAACAAAGCCCTTACTTCCTTAAATGACACAGGATTAGGACACTAGTGAATTTTGAATTTTATACTTTCTATTAAAGCTTCCTAAAATTGGTTATTTAAAAGCCAAAAAAATAATAAGAAACAAAATTCTAAGATCTCAGTCAATAGAATATACCATCTGGTGTAGATAGAATAGAATACACAAAACTCTCATTAACAGGTATCTGTTCACTTGACAAAGAACAAAAAAGTCCCACCTTCTGGGAGCTGAGGATATATACAAAATACAGAAAATGCCTATAAGTTTATCAAATTTTTAGTATGTTTAAGTGGAAGCAATGTCCTGTCAGACACAATGTAACACTAATACTAGATGACAAATTGTAATTCATTGCGATATGATTTGATGTGCTAATAAAATACAACTTGTATATGTATGCTACCTATGGCAAACTAAGGCCTGTCAAAACTAATGAAAATTAAAATATTTGCCTGTCACAGATGAGTAGAACTTATTTTTATGCTGTTCCTTTCTGACATGTAAACACATTGTGGTACTAATAAGGTAAGGCTAAAAAATACTTCCGTCTAAAGAAGTGGAATTTAGGGGAAGATCTAGCAGTTTTCACACAACTGGAATTTATGATAGGGAGCCGAAGGATGAAAATGCTTCACTTGGCTAGCTGAGATCAAGTATAACATGACATAACCTATATACCTCGTGAGATGTTACTGAATTTCTTATATCATGCCTGAATATTGTCCTCAAGAACACTGTCATCAGAAGAGATTCAGCTGAAATAAAATGTTGATTACCAGACATGGTGACGTTTTTCCCATAAGTGACACCTGTGGCAGTTCTACATCAGGCTAGTATGTGGGAGATATTTTGGGTATTTTTCAAGTTCATCTCCAGTTGAAGATGACTAATGTGCTGTCTAAAAAGGATTGCTGGAAGCTAAGCCCGGGGACTGCTTGAGAGCATAAACTTTATCTTGTAGCTAATCTGACCAGATTTCCAAATAAGGGACAGGTATAGGGAATGTTTTTTGAATATTGTGTTCTTGGGAACATCAGCATGCATGCCAGCAAAGCTGACTGCTAGAAGAGTCTCTTCATGCTTCCCAAAGTTTAATTCTCCACCTCTTTCTTCTAACTCTTCTCAGACTTCATGCGTACACTCCCACACACATCACCGTACACACTTGAGATGTTCCTTTGTCACCTAAGTTCCAGCCAGCATGCCTTTTATAACTGCTGTGTGCTTCATCTCATTCTTGCTGTTCTAATTTTAGCTTTTGCAACAGGTATGATCTCTTTTTCTTACTAAAGTATTTTTACTAGGTAATTCCTTATATTGTTGTTATGTCTAAAGAAATTAATGAAGATTGTGAAGCATAGTAATGATCACTACATATTATCTGCACACATGCAAACACAAAAATACACACATAAACACACACACACAGAGGCACATATGTGTATACATATTTTAATGACAACTGTAACCATAACCACTTATCAGGTCTACAGCTTCCTGATATTCCAAGGAAGGATACATGGCTTTCAGTGTTGATTCAATACCTCAGCAACACAGCTTTTTTAAAGTAGAGAAGCTGATCTGCAGAGCGCTACCAGAGGTCAGCATATATGCCAGCCGTACTCTTCGTGAAAAGGACTGGTCTTCCCCGAAAAGGACCCCAACAGCAGGTTTGCACATGCAAAGGTAAAGCTAATGATTTAGGCTATAGTTCACCCAGCACTCACAATCCAGGAAAGACAAAAAGTATTAAACCTCTGGCTAAGTAACTTGGATTTCCTACTCAACAGTATCTCCCCCAGTGCATAATTTGATTAGGTAAATCATAAATGGAGGTCCAAAACATTTCTGCTTAGTGAACCAAGTAGAGATAGGTCTTTGTTTTTCTTTAAATCCCTTAAAAACTAATAAAAATGATATGGATAGGTGGTTGGGTTTGTTTGGTTGATTTTGTGTTTGGTTCTTTATCATCCTTCACTTTTTTCTTTTATTGGCATAAATGCTTCTGCATGGAAACATTCAGAAGTTTTCCATTAACTTCAAGCAGTCAGGTCTTTGTTTTCTGGGTGTTCCAAGTAGAGTCACAGATAATTTCACAAAATCCCCTTTTGGACACATTCAAAGTACATATTTTTAAATTACATTCTCACTTCATTGTCACTGTCTGCAGAAAAGGTCCCTATACCTAGTAATTAAAAAGCTGGTTTTTATATAAAAAGTATTATTTACATATGTCCTGGGTTTAGCAGTGGTAGTCGTTCTTCTCCTTCTTGGTAGCTGGTGCAGTGCTGTGTTTTGACTTTCGGGCTGGGAACAAAGCTGATAAAGATGATGTTTTGGTTTGGCCAAGGACTTTGTGAGCCTCATGCTCTGCCAGGGAGGAGGGGAAGCCGGGAGGAAGCAGAGACAGGACACCTGACCCAAACTGACCAAAGAGGTATTCCATACCACAGCACGTCATGCCCAGGAGGGAACTGGGAGTTACCCAGAAGGGGCTAGAGTGGACTGCAGGGTTGGAGGAGCTATCGGTCAGTGCTTGATCGGGCTGGGGGGGGCAAGTAATCGGTCGCCTGGTGATGAGGTGTTGTATTCTCTTCCCTTGTTATTTCCTTTATCATTACTATTATTGGTGGTAGCAGTAGTGATTTGTGTTATACCTTAGTTACTAAACTGTTCTTATATCAACCCATGAGAGTTGCATTCTTTCTGATTCTCCTCTCCATCCCTCCAGGAGTAGGGGGAGGGCAAGAAGTTGGGGGGGAGTGAGTGAAAGCTGTCTGGCTGGGGTTAAACCACAACAACATAGTTCACATAGTACAAATACATTTAATTATTTTCTTCACTCTCTACTGACAGAAGAGAGTGTTTCAGAAGGAACTGGACGAAAATATCTGCTCTCTGTTTACATTGCTGGAAGTGGGAGGCAACCTTACCATAATTAATGGAGTCATTTGAATTTAAATTAATGTACAGAGAATCAGAAACTGATCAGAATCAGTCCTGTCTCAGGGTAGTGAACAGAAGATTGAACTGGACTGAAGGGCAAGGGAGGAGAATCAGAGTCCTTAAAGACCATATGTGTAACTTCTGAGGATCAGAGCATTGGAGGGCTTGTCTAAGTAATTTGTAAGTAATTTATATTCATATTAATTTGTTCATGCACATGACATTCTGCACCAGACCCACCAGTACAGTAGGCTTTCTAAAAGTATGAGATCTTCCTCCTAGGGGAATGTTTCAGAGAGCTTATCGCATGAGCACTAATTACTTCACAACTGCTCGTCAATGTCAGCAGAGTGGAAATTTTCGTAGGTTTTAAATAATTTTGTCTTTTAATCAGGAAGAGACATGAGAAAATCCAGACAAAGTGAACATGGAAATGTATAAAATTTGCTGATGTACTATCAAGCAGTTTAACTGCAATCAAGTTTTTACTAATACTTATTTACATTTCGATATCAGAATTACAATGGAATAATTGTATTAATGTTCATGGTCAATAATGTTCACTGTAACAGCGGTTACTATAAGGAACTCACGAAAAACATATCTTGCATTACATTAAAAATATAAACTAATTTACTCTCTACTAAATGGAAAATTAAATTTCCCTTCACAAAATCGTAACTGATTCTTACCTATAATTTCTACATATAAAAATGTCTCAGATTTGTGTCCTACCATGATAAGACTTAGAGTGGAGAAAATATTTTGGAATAAAGAAATAAACAGACATAAATTGAGATTTGAACTTTAATAGAAATTTAATATTAGGGCATTAATAACATCCGGAAAAAATATTTCCTATTTTCCTGATTATAAATTTCAAATATGGTATTTAAGAAAACTAATATGAATTGCAGACAACCAGATTTTTATTTTTTTTTTATAATTTCTCCCTAGTTAATTGAAAATGTGTTTTTTTTCTACAATGGATATCTTATTACCTGCAGTTTTATAATTAGAAAAAAAATTATCACTATATAAACTACATGAAAATTAATTCTTATTAACTGGCTCAGAAATAAACTGTTGTGATTTTATGAACTGTAATCTCTGCATTTTCACTGTCCTCTCCGCAGTCCACGGAGATCTAGGGAATTAAAACACACTGCTTAGAGGAGGACCCGACTGTCATGTAGCTAAAATTGAGATGAATTTTTGCTTCTCTCAAAGGCAAATTGCCTATTTTAGTTTCTGAACTAGAATTTAAATTATGAAGTCTTTAATATTTCAGTGGATCTCCAGCTGATTTTCAGTTAGGTTCTTAGTATTGCAATTCATCACCAAGCACAATAGATATGGTCATTCACTCACAAACATGGTCAAAGGATAAGCCACTGTATTTCCTTAATGCGGTATCATAGATGAGGTCATTCACAAATCACAAAAATGTATGAGGAGACAGATATTTAAATGTTGGTAAAACTTGACCAACATTTGAAGCTTTTTGAACAAGAGCTTTTGGAAGAAACTAGAGAAAAAGATGAACAAATTATTTTGTTAGGGAACTTAACTCTAAGAAAAAAAAAAAACAAAAAAAGTCATTCATGAATTATAAACGTGACTGAAAAATTAATGTTCTTGTCATGCTCTTAGCAAACTGACTAAACCCGCAGATGTTACTTGGAATTTATTTTATGTGCTTCAGTGTTTTTTACTTGCATAAAGCCTGAATTTTGCAACTCTATTGCTGAAGAAAGGAGGAAAAGGAGAAGCTTCCTATTATTTTAACCAAAGGAAAAGGGGGGTTGTTGAGCTAAATTAATTTTAGTGTTTACTGTAACCAAGATCCTTAAACCATCAGTAGGAAACATATAAAAGCATAGCTTTGTATAAACGAAATGCTTTTAAAAATCCCCCTTGCCAATAATAAGCAGTATGGATTTGTAAACATCTGGAAGACCCTGATTTTTTTTTTTTTTTGCTTTGAGTAGAATTCATACAATCGGAAGATTCCTTTGTCATTTTTTATATATTGAAGATATACTTGCACTTTTTTTTCCTATTAGCTGTAGCTCAGAAAGTTATTTTTAATAGTTGAGGAGTACAAAAATGTCTCGTTTCATATGGCACTGCTAACATCTAAAATATGAACTTTTTTCTAATTTAGACTAATACATTTCTGTAGCCAGAAGTAAAAATTTCTGTGTGCTTCAATAAGCATCTAATGAATAGAAACATTGTCAAGAGGAAAATAAAAAGTACTCTCTCCAAATTGCATCTGAAATAATTATGCACAAAAGGAAATGTATAAGAATGGTTTAAAAAAATATATATATTCTTAAACTAAACTAATATATGAATTAGAAATTAATTCTGTATCACAATTGCTTTATTTTTTCCCACTGCTTTATTTTAAACTTTTCTGAAATGCAGAAGTTTATTAAAAGACAAATCATACAAATAAGTTAGTATCAGAGTATTGGATACAATAAAGTCTTGTCAGTCACAAACAAGTAGGGCCCAATTTGTGTGACTAGTTAACAGTCAAGTGACACAGATGCACACATCTTTTGTCACCTAGCTTGCTAACCCTGCAAGAAGAGCTTTATATAAGGTTTCTGTTGAGCACTGAGAGAAATTCTTTGACACAGGTGATCTATGGGGGCAACTGTGTTGGGGTTGTTTCTCACTAATAAGGAAAAATTTGTGATTGATATGCTTATTGAGGGCAACCTTGACTACAACTACTGTGAGACAGTGCTGTTCAAGATACTCAGAGAAATGAGCAAGGAAAGAGTAGTATTACAACCATGAACTTCTGGATTCAAAAGAACTTCAGATTTCAACTTGTTTAAGGTTCTGCTTGGTGAGATCCCATGGGAGACTGACCTAAAAAGCAAAATGGCACCAGGCAGCTGGTTGGCCTTCTAAGACAATGTCTTCAAAGCACAGAAAGATTAATTTTGACATGCAGGAAGCTGGGTAAGCAAGAGAGAAGGCCAGGACATATGAACAGGGAACTACTGGCTGAGTCTGGATGCAGAAAGAAGTACATCAAGGATGGATACAAGGATGGGGCAACTGTGAGGACCAACGGTGTGTGCTAGGTTGGAGATCAGAAAGCCATAGTTGAGCAGCATTCAGCTCTCAGAAAAGATGCCAAGGGCAAGAAGACAAGCTTATAGAAGTTCATTGGTAGCAGAAGGAAGTCTGAGGGAAGTGTGTGCCCACTGTTCAATGGGGAAGGGATCTGGTGATGACATTGGGAAAGCTGAGATACTCAATAGATTTTTTGCAAGCTTTGCCCCTAGGTCTCAAAGGCCTCTTAGCCTACATTCTGGCTTTGTGGAAATGGAAATTGAAGGCTGTTAGAGCCCATGTACCAGATGTTTTGTAGTTGCACTGATGTAGCTGGTTGATGTCTTTGCAAGGCTACTTTTTACCACCTTCAAAAGCCCATTGCAAGGAGGTAGGTTCCCAATACCAATGAATATGGAAAACTTTGCACCTGTCTTCAAAAAGGTTAAAGAAGGAGTGTGGGGGGAGCTGAAGTCCAGACAGTCTCACTTCATTTTTCTAGAATTCAGTCCTATGAAGAACAGCCAGCACAGAACTGGAATAAGATATATGAAGAATTTCACTAACACTGAAAACATTTTAGAGATATTTTTAAATTTTTTGCAAAAATGTTCAAGTATCATTATCTCAGATTTGAATAAATAATAAAAGGCAGAAAGAAGTAAATCAGGTACTAACTTAACAATTACAAGGACATTGGAACCAGCACTGGTTCGACCCAACTAGAGTTTTCTGTCAAATTTTTCTCGATTTGTTTTTAGACTTGAGTATTTGGCTTTGTACTTACTGGGATTTTCTTCAGAAAACTGAAAATCACGTACCAAAAATTATAGACTTTCAGATGAAAACCTTTTTGCATTTGGATGAATAAAAAAGAATTATTTGTTTTTTTTTTGCAAAACCAGATTTTTTTTCCATGTCTATTTTGTGTCCAATAAAATTCCAGTGAAACAGGAATTTTGTTCTTTGTCTCACCTGTTTTTAGTTAAAGAGAAAAGAGAAAAAATATTGCCTGAAATCCATAAAATGCTGGTCTGGAATAAAAGTATCCTGTGTATTTTGCTATCAGTCAGCTTGTCTAGATTTCCAGACAATGCCTTGTCTCTGACACAGCCATATATAACATGATGTGTTTGTATGTAACACATCATTGCTTGGATATGCACTTGATCATAGTGGTATAAAAAAATCAAATAGCTTCTGTTTTATATTAAAGCTCTAAAAAAAATACTTTCAAATTTCATACACAGCAAATAATACACAAAGATTTACGCAAATATATAAAACTGACGTTCCTGTAAAATTCACAATGTTGACAGCAATTATATTTACTGGGATTGATAATTTTATTATTGAAAGTAAGTGTTTAAGCTATCAGTGCTTATTTCAATTTACCAAGGTTCAACTAAACAAAAAAGCAGATCTTTGCAATTAGGCAATCTTAATAGCATGGACTGAGAGACCCATGCCTCTACTGCTTCATTCAGTTCCTTATTAAATCTCCTTTTCTATATTTAGTCTTGTACACAGAAAAAAAAAAAAAAAAAAAAGAAAGAAAGAAAATCAAAGACTTCACTAGGCAGAATCTCTTCAGATAGTTTCGAAATCAATCAGCAAGGAAAAAACATTTGGTTTCTATATTATTTATTTAAAAAAAAACCACATTAATTGTTGATCTCCTCCTTTGTGTTGCTTGACATAATATTTCTAAAATGCTTAGAAACTACAGCAAGCAGCTTTCTGAAGCCAAGGGCAGGGTGTTTCTTCAGCAGAGTTCAAGGGAATGAAGCAGAGATAAGCTTTATTGCTCCTTGTGTAGGGAAACACAAGGAAATCCAGCATGAATTAGCATCTGCTTGGAAGGACTGCTTGCATAGCAGGTATTGCAGTCAGGGTACTGGGAATATATGTGAGGACTGCTGCCTCACTCTGCTTGTTATAAGGTGTGTAGATCAATTTTGAATTACCTGAATGAACAGGGACAAGTTCAGATGAGGGAACTAGTTCCTCCTTACACTTTATAGGGTAATGAGAACTTCCATATTGGACAGCATGACACACAGCATTGTCCTATAGGATAACATTGTCCCAGTAGAACTGTATGATGCATTCTTTCCTCCCTCCAAATGTAAATACCTGCTTAGCCATCTTACTGAAATATACCAGTCTTTTCACAATCAGAACTTATCCTTCCCTTTTTTCCTAGTCAAATCACAATTCCTGGAATTTATTCATGTTGTGAAGGCACTCCATGTTTTGCTATGAGTGTTAGTTGTAGCAAAATAAACTGCTAGACTGATCATGAACACTTCAAAATAAGCCCTCATTTATTAAGGCAATTTACTGGCTCAATGGAACTGGTGGCATAATAGTCTTATATTTTCCCTTTAATTATGTTTGCATAGCTTAAAATCTGGGGTCTCAGTTTCTCAAAAATAATTATTACTATAGGAAAACATAATAAATATATGATTAGAATTTCTTTAACTGTTTTGAATTTTTTTCAGGACCAAAAGACTTAGTCAAAACATGTTGACTCAACTCTATTTGCTTCAAGCAGATTGCCCTGAGATACCTGAGCTCATGCCAGACTGGATTTTCCACTGCTGGTGTACACACAGTCCTAGCTATGAAAAATGCCACCTGGACTGTCTTTGGCTCATGATCTGATTTAGTAAAAGGTTTGGGAGCTCTATCTCTCAGCTATGCCAAGCAACTTTCATTGCAAAATTGTTCATTACTGTTACTGGTCTGTAATTTTCACAGTGTGTACAAATTTTAATTACAGAGGAATAGCTGCAGCCTTGATTGTTTTATTTAGCTGCCTCCATGGCAAAAGTATGTTAAGGAATTTAGGAAGATATATCAATCTCTAAGACTTTTACCCTTTATAGTACTTTTTACAAGATTTATGAATCTGACTCTGCTGATTTAATGTTTGTTGAAAACAGATAAAATCTTCTTTTAATATATGCCTCTGCCTCTCTAAGCCCAGTTTATATAATATGTGAATTTTATAAGGATCCAAAATTATGAATCCATATCACCTTGAACTATGAAGTCTTAATTTTTAATCGTTGGTAGCAGTTTCCAGTGTTGGTCATGATGTCCTCATGTAAGTGGTAAGAATTGGACGTAAGGTAATTATCTGCTCTTGTTTCTGGGGACATAACTTATTAGAATATTTTCTTGCACCTCTACTGGGAAAAATGAATCAGTGAAACCTCTATATGAAATGCCAAACAAAGTCTTTATTGATTACACACTGCTTCTAGAATAATATTCAGCCTAAGGAACCAAGTCTTTCAGAAAACTAATTGCATAGCTCAAAAAGAATAAGCGAAAGAAAAAATAAAGTAGAATTCTCTCATTTAGAGTTGGGCTGAGACTGCAAAGTATTGAATACCTGAAATATACATGAAAGTGACTTCACATGAAGAATTGTAGGTGCTGCATCAGTAACCTTAAGTACTGGAACAGAAGGAAGAAAAACTCCTCAACTCAACAAAGTTTGTTAGTGAAAATGTAAATTGAAAATGCTTGCCACATCTGAATGTTAGCGTGTCTTTCTCTTAAGGCTGATGAATACTTAGTGCAGTACGGGGCTATGAAACATATAAAATCAGCTATTTCTGGCAGAGTTTGAAAATTTATATGGGGAGATGACACAAGCCATCTCTAGGAATAGTTATTCTGGTTCAGCAGCCTGTTAGCAGGACACTGGCTGCCAGGATGCTTTGCTGTGCTGTGATACTGCTGTACAGTATCAGTGGAGCTAAAAAAGAAGTGAAATTCATTTGATCTTGGGCTAATGACTGGGTGAGAGCTCCGGAAGAAAACACAACCAGAAATGCATCCTTATGCAAAAATCCTTGCAGAGCTTTTCACACATGAAGAAACATCTCATCTATAAATAAAGTGAGAGGGATGCTACACTT
The DNA here is from genome assembly GCF_033783945.1 of Neopsephotus bourkii. Classification (NCBI taxonomy): domain Eukaryota; kingdom Metazoa; phylum Chordata; class Aves; order Psittaciformes; family Psittacidae; genus Neopsephotus; species Neopsephotus bourkii. The sequence continues at coordinate 6,280,334 of NW_026902105.1, read as the reverse complement.
TGAGCATCTCCTTGATTCTTACTGATTTGTTTAGATTTTCTCCCAGATTCCCTTGAAAACAAGTGTCCTAATACCAGTCATTCAACTCTCAGTGTCCTGATGTTCTCTTAATATGAAAGTGCCTGAGTTTACTTAATATTCTATAAGACTTTGCCATGTGATCAAATGCTCTGTTGTCAATGGGACCATCCACACTTGGAATGTCCTATTCAACTTTACTTGGGAGTTAAATGCAAGGAAGGTTTACAGGAAGTATGGTGTTGAATACCAGTACAATAAACATTCAGGTTACCAGGAACTTTACTGGACAAGCATGATAGATTCTATTCTGGACCACACAGACACAACATAAATCTTTAATCATTCTGTTTAGGTTAAGGGATTAATTAATCTCTATTAATCTAAACCTACAAATGCTTGCTGGTTTAGACATAAGATTAAATATTGTTGATGACAGTGAACATTTGCTCAAATGTTTCCTGAAATTGGTCCAAATAAAAAGAGAGACAGACACACACACAGATAGGGAATCAATAAGAAAACCATTCAATTGCTTAAGAAAAAGCAAATCCCTGTAACACTTTTCTAAAGTGTTGATATTTCAGAAAAAGCAGATGGTTATGCGTATGAAAATCAAGAAGGAAAGTCTGGGCAATAAGGGGAGCATGCAAGCAATGTTATTGGTTTGCCAAGCCAGAACACAGACTTAAGGGCAGACCAGAATAAGTATTTTGGTATGCTTAGGGTCTTTCAATATTACCCTTATCCTGGAGTGAGATATCTAGTCAACTACACAGAGAACTGACAGTCTGATACATGAAATGCACCATGAAACTCTCACTCCTGCACTTCCTGTTGGACTCCTCTTTTCCTCTGAACTTGTCTTTTGCATCAATATTGTGCTTTTCTATCATTTACTGACATTGTGCTCCTGCCTTTTGTGATGTAAGAGCTGACTGGCAGCTGTAAAGTCTGAAAGCTCCTCATCTCTGTGGGACAAAAGCTACAAATATTTTTAGTGAAAATGTTAGCTGACAGAAAGAAAGGCAGGTTTGTGATTCATGAAACATTTATATGAAATTAAAAAGCATCAGTAGCGCTAAGGTGTTTTGTAACGAGCTTGACTGTCAGTGTTGAAATACTTAAGGTTTCATTCTCTTTGGAATTGGATACCTCGGTCTCAGGTTCCATACCCTCCGAGTTACCCCCAGGCTGCAGCTGGGTACGGCCTGGAGGAGCGCTGTTGTCAATAGCCAAAACCATGTCAATTTGTAGTTGAGCAAATGGCAACAATAATTGTGTGTCGGCATGCTCCATCACCCTATTTCATTTACTGTTGCAGATATTTCCAAGTAGCCTTCTGTAGGGAAATCAATACAGCTATACACCATAGAATCATAGAATAGTTAGGGTTGGAAAGGACCTTAAGATCATTTAGTTCCAACCCCCCTGCCATGGGCAGGGACACCTCACACTAAACCATGTCACCCAAGGCTCTGTCCAGCAAGGTTTTGAGCACCGCCAGGAATGGAGCATTCCCAACTTTCTTGGGCAACCCATTCCAGTGTCTCAGCTAGCATAAACTTACTGAAGAAAGAACCCCCAAAAACCCCAAAAAAAACAAACAACAACAACAAAAAAAAACCCCAACATATGCAATGCCTAGTTTGGATATGGCAGAGATTTAATCTGTGTTAGCACAAATGTACTTTGGTTAATAAACTATGTTTCATAAATCATACATAGTGGTTCAGACATTGTGCTGCACTGAACTGTGCAAGTCCTGGTCCTTGGCTGCTTTCAGCCAGAAAAGTATATTTTTATGGTCACCCCTAGCACTCCTTACCACAATGGACTCAATTCACTAAGACATGGAACCATGGAACATTATGGATCTGATTTACTTCCTCCTCCAATGGCTTATGAGAATGACAGAAACCCCCATGGTTTTAATGGGAAAGAGTTAAGATCTCTAGATACGTATGGAATGGGAAAGTGATTGAGTGAGTATTCTAACTATTTAATATATTAAGGATAGATTACAGGATTAAGTAAAAGAAAAATAATAAAATAGTCATGCATTAGATAAGACTAAATAACTGAAGAAACTAGGGCAACTCTCATCTTTATATTGTTTTGTGCAATCCAGGTCACATACTGGTATTGATTTACTACTTGCAAATGATTTGATAATCACTACAAAATGAAGTTGCTTTATCACATTTTCTACATCCATCTCAATTACACACAAACCTTCAATATTGCTTACTCATTTAGAAGTCAGAGCAGCAAGATAAGAACTGAAAAGATACTTATATAGAATTTGCTCCTCATCTTGGAGCAAACTGTGGTACAGACAAGTAAGTTGAACAGTATAGGAAACTTCCCTTATTATCACCTAAATTGGCTTTGCAAATATTTGTATATCTGGCATTTCTCAGTGGCACAATATTACAGTTGCCTATAAATAGGAAAACAAATTACATCTAATATAGTACACTTTACATTGTATTATGATCTAAAGAGATCATGCACACATAGATCTAAATGGATCAGTAATTAGTTTCCAGAATATCTAACTGTGAACTCTGTTGTTTTCCTCAATTTTTACCTAGCAAACAATAGTACTCAGGCTTTGAAGCATACCAAAGTATGGGAGAAGTTAGTAATACATCCAAAAAACATAGTTCCATTCATTAGGGAACAAAGTAATTCCAAAACAAACAAACTAAAAAATCTGATCTCAATAGAATTTTTCATGGTACCCTGTAATTTGCAGCTGTGTATCTGGTGTGACTTCTGTATATGAAAATTCAATAAGGACCTGTGATACCAACCCTATTTAGGTCACCAAGGGAATGAGAAATTAACAAATGAAGACATTCTGTGGTAATGTTTGCTCAGCAGTAACATGACACAAAAGCATATCCACACAGTTTACTAAGGCTTAATTCATTTGGATACTTGTGATCAAAGTCTTCTAATAATTACAAAGAAACATCAAGGTTGCAACATTATGGCTAGAGTGAATCAAAGGGAGGAGGAATAAGAAAGAAGGAGCAAAAGGAATAAGAAGCACAGCAATCAAATTACATCCCCAGAACTGCTTTATCCAAGGGGGGGGGGGGGGGGGGGAAACCAACCCCAAAACAACCTGCCCTTTTTTCCAGAAAATGCATTTTCTAAACTGTAAACCAAAGCAGTTGCTGTTTATTCTTTCAGAATTTCTGTGACTGTCACAGTGCAATGGTGGCACCTATTGGTCTATGATATATGTGAAAATCACACTCTGTAAAGGGTATTTTTTCTAAATTAATACAGTCCACTTTGCTTCTGCATGCTGAGAGCAGCACTAGAATGGCAATTCCTGCATTGAGGTGACAGCATGATTCATAGTAATAGCTCTGAAATTAGTAATTTCTGATTCAGGATTCTTTCCACATGTTGTGGCTATATTCTTGAATTGAAGCAACTGCTACAGGGCTGATCTTTTAACAGGTAGTGTGTCTATCAGTTCCCTCCAGAATAACTGAATGGGTGCCACCTTTTGTGCATTAGTAATTTTCTCTGATATTTTCTGAGATTTAGGGCAGCGTACAAGCAAGAATAGGTAATGGAAGTTGTCTGTAAGTCAAGCTGTGCAAAATGGGTTTTGCTGTTGATTAATCTGTCAGAAAGAAGAGTGCACAGAAAAAGCTGAGGTGGTATGGGGAGACAGGCATAGATTCACACCTGTCCCTGAGCTCACTGTCCTGAACAAGGGATACTAAGCAAGAACATTGGTGAGCTATAGCTGTTTCAGCAAGTTTGTATGTGTAGGCATTTTTTCCTGACTTTTCTTACTAGGATAAAGACCTTCTCAGAAAAAGACAATGAGAAAATGAGTTTGTTCACTACAAGCAATAAATGATAAATTTTTGGGAACATCAAAGTGATTCAAAATACAAAAAACAGATTCTGCTTTGAAGAAATAAGGATCCTCAGCATGGCCTTTTCCTTCTCCTTTTCCTCTTTCTCCTTAATGTGCCCTTCTGTTCCCTTCTCTTCCCTTCCCTTTACTTCCCACTCTTGCCTTTGTCTTCTCTCCTGAATCACTTTAATCTAAATAAATAAATAAATAAATAAATAAATAAATAAATAAATAAATAAATAAAAGACACCTCAGCTTTTTCATACACATAAAATAAACTCTGTGCTATTTTTATTGAAAAGAATTTACAATTTAGGTACTCTATTTAATTCTGAACTGTTTTAGAATTGGGGAGTTATACAGACATTTGTAGTAAGGTGAGACAATTATGACCTAGTACTACCTCAGGCAGTAACTGCATTCATATTTAATTGAGAAAGGGAACTTAGTTAAATATATGAATGCTATACAGACAAAACTACAAGTAGCAGAATGTTTAAAATGCTTTTAAGTGTGAGAGAATATTTTCAGATACACCATATTAGAATTTCAAGAAAAAAGTAAAGGGACACAGTAAAAGCCTGCATAGTTGCATAAAAGAATAAAGGAGATGGTTAGAACTATGATAACTTTTTTTTTTTTTTCTAAAAGTGGAAGCCATTCCCAAATAATGTACAAAAGAACAAAGATTATGGCAAGTTAACAATAAAACTGTAAAAAGGTGAGGGCAGAAGACACATAGGAAGGAATGTGAAAACTATCAATAAAATCTTTTTCACAGCTTTGTAAGGAACATGAGGAAGAAACTGAGGGATAGTGGTCAAACGGATCATTCAAGGAAACAGGTGAAAGAAACTCTAAAATAATTCTTTATTTTGGTGCTTAATAAAAACCGGTAAAGTCAATTTCTTTCCAAAGGCTTTTTGTAGTATCACTTTAAGGAATGATCTCTCCCTGAAGATAGTGAAAAAATGGATAAACTGAAAAAAAAAAAAAAGTTTTTAAGATCAAGTACTATTTAAAAATATAAACAACCTGAATATTTACTTTCATTAGATATAGGCTGTGGACAACAGATATTTCAGATAAATGAATAAATGTAATATACAAATATATTAGAGCTGTTTTTCCCTAGACTGATTTGATAATGGTCTTTTAAAATCACAAACCTCTATCTAAATGTTAAGACAAAACAAACTCATGATTTAATCTTGGCCATATGAAAACGCATTGGATTTCTTGCGTAACAGTATAATGCGTAAATGACGGCACACATTTGCGACTGTATTGGACCCTCAGTGGGTTATGACTGCTGGCTATGATCCCTTTCTTGAGCTTTTAGGTCATTCTTTCAGATTTGGAGATTGCTAAACCTGGTGTCTTACTTTTCTTCACTTAAGAGATCCAAAGGAAAAAAGAATAGTTTTCTAACTATCAGCTTAATCTGATAATACAGCAGAATGCCTTAATCTTAATGAAAGGGTTTTGTAATACATCTATAGAGAGTATAATCAACATGGTAATTTAGTTGCTTGGCCAGCTTATTTAGTTCTTTATTTTAACTTAAGTTTTTCTAAACATAGCATTCACCTTGTATTACTTGGACTTACAGTTCTCATTTTAAATATAATTAAGTAAACATTTAATATTATATTTCTCTATATTTTTGTGTCATGCAAGATATAGAGACAGAAAAAAAATGGTGTGATTATATATATATTTCTAAGAGCGCTCAGAACCCTTCAAAACAATATTCCTTTAAAATCTATCCTGAAAATGCTGCTACAAAAAATGTGAAAGAATCATTGAATATGTAAATTAACAGCTAGATGAACTATGACTTTAATATTGAGGAAGAATTTGACTCTCAACACAACATTTATTCAGCTTGGGTTTTTATGACCAACCTAGCTTTGTAGTTATAAATAGTTCTTAACTTTTTCCATATGGTCAGGAGTAAACTCCATTGTAAAACTTTAAATGGTAAATTGAAAAGGTTTATAAAATTTGAAGTTAAACTTCTGTATAAAGTTTATGAACAACTCTTTTATGTTTGAGTGTGCTTCAATTACTGTATCCATCTTTTAATTCAAAGAAAAACAAATGAACTTCTGGGTAAGAAAAACAAATAATCTCAAAATATCCACTATTATTTAGTGGATATGTTTTCTTGCGTACTCAAGAGGCAGGAACCAAAATCAATTGTGTTCAGACAAAGGATTCCCTTCTGTCATATGAACTGGCATTAATATTTGGTGGGTTTATCAACTTTTAGTAAGTTTAAAAAAGAATCATAGAATGGTTTGGGTTGTAAGGGTCCTCAATGACCATCTAGTCCCAACCCCCCAGCCACGGGCAGGGACACCTTCCATGAGACCAGGTTGCTCAAAGCCCCATCCAACACTGCTGGGCATAGGGCAAGCACAGCTTCTCTGGGCAAGCTGTTCCTGTACTAAGAATTTTTTCCTAATAGCTAATCTAATCAGGATGGCTGCCCTGAACTGATCAAACAGATATTTCATGCCATATGTTATCACGTTCAGCACTAAAAACAGCGTAATCTATTTTATGTGATTTTTCAAATGAAATGTCTGTCACAGAAGTTAGCTATTTGATAAAAGTAAAACAGGTCAGTTTCAATTTTATCTTTAACATATCCATCTCAAATATTTTTCTTATGACTAGGACTGGTCGTAAATGCAATTCACGTTCTGCAGAACAGACAGATAGGAGAGAGAGTTGTATGGAAGACAACTTCCTCTTGGAAGTGATAGAGGAGACGGCAAGGAGAGGTGCCATATTTGACCTCGTGTTCACTAACAGGGAGGAGCTGGTTGAGAATGTGATCCTCCAGTGCAGCCTTGGCTGCAGAGATCATGGGACAGTCAAGTTCAAGATCCTTAGGACAGTGAGAAGGGCATGCACAAGCTCACTGCCCTGGACTTTAAGAGAGAAGAATTTGTCCTCTTCAGGAACCTGCTTAGTAAAGTTGTATGGGATAAAGCCCTAGAGGGCAGGGGGGCCCAAGACTGTTGGTTGATATTTAAGGATCACTTGCTTCAAGCACAGGAGTGTTGCAACCTGATTAGAAGGAAATGCAGCAGGAGGACCAAAAGAACTTCCTGGATGGATAAGGTGCTGCTGAGAATACTTAGAAAACAAAAGAAGATTATAGAAGGTGGAAGCAAGGACAGGTGGCCTGGGAAGAATACAGGGATGTTGTCTGGGAAGCGAAGGATCAGGTTAGGAAAACAAAGGCCTAGATAAAATCGAGTCGGGCCAGGAATGTCATTGGTAACAGGAAAGGCTTCTATAGGCATGTTGCCACCAAAAGAAAGTCTAAGGAAAATGTGGACCCTCTCTGGAAGCTATCAGGAGAACCATCTACCCCGGATTTGAAGAAGGCTGAGGTTCTCAATGACTTCTTTTCGTTCACCGGCAACTGCTCTGACCACACCGCTCTTGGAAGTCTTGGAAGACAAATGAAGGGACTGTGAGAATGAAGACCTTGGGCCCACTGTAGGAGTGGATCAGGTTTGAGACCATCTTAAGAACCTGAACATGCACAAGTCCATGGGACCTGATGAAATCCATCTGCAGGTCCTGAAGGATCTGGCAAATGAAGTTGCTAAGCCACTGCTCATCATATTTGAAAAATCATGGCAGTCGGGTGAAGTTCATGATGACTGGAAAAAGGGAAATATAACCCCCATTTTCAAGAAGGGGAAAATGGATGATCCAGGGAATTACAGACCAGTCACTCTCACCTCTGTGCCTGGAAAAATCTTGGAGCAGATTGTCTGGAAGGCATGCTAAGGCACATGGAAAAAGCAAGGTACTTGGTGACAGCTGAGACAAAGGGGTTTTCTCCGAATCACAGCCAACATGACTTCACTAAGGGGAAATCCTGTCTGACCAATTTGTTGGCCTTCTATGATGGGGCTGCAGAACTAACAGATAGTACAAAGCAGTTGACGTCATATACCTGAACTTGTCCAAAGTGCATGACAGTGTCCTTCATGACATTCTTGTCTCCAGCGAGACATAAGTTTGCTGGATGGACCACTTGGTGGATAAAGAATTGGCTGGATGGCCACACACAAAGATTTGTGGTCAGTGGCTTAATGTCCAATTGTAGACCAGTAACGAGTGGTGTCCATCAGGGATCGGTGTTGGGACCAATCTTGTTCAACATCTAGATTGGCAACACGGACAGTGGGATTGAGTGCTCCCTCAGCACGTTTGCCATGACACCAAGCTGTGTGGTTCGGTTGATACACTGGAGGAAAGGAATGCCATCCAGACCAACCTTGACACACTTGTGAGGTGGGCCAGTGCCAACTTCATGAAGTTCAACATTGCAAAGTGCAAGGTCCTACACCTGGTTCAGCGCAATCCCCAGCACATCTACAGATTGGGTGGAGAATTGATTCAGAGTAGCCCTGTGGAGACGCGCTTGAGGGTGTTGGTTAATGAGAAACTGAACATGAGCCAGCAGTGTGTGCTCGCAGCTCAGAAAGCCAGCTAAAACGGGGGAAATCCAGGTCAGATATAAGGAGGAAGTTCTTTACTGTGAGGATGGTGAGGCTTTGGAATGGGCTGCCCAAAGAAGCGGTGAATGCATCGTCCCTGGCAGTGTTCAAAGCCATGTTGTACAGAGCCTTGGGCAACACAGCCTAGGGTGAGGCATCCCTGCCCATGGTAGGGGGGTTGGAACTAGATGACATTAAGGTGTTTTCCAACCCAAAGTATTCTATGATTCTGTGACTTAGGTAAATAATTAAAAAATATAATAGGCATACACTTTTGTAGTGTTTGTATCCATTATGTGAAAAGCCTTCATATAAACACAGAAAAGTATTAATGTAGTAAAAATCTATTAGTGAAACCCAATTCAAGTGTGCAAAATAAATTACTATGCCTTTGTAGTTATTTTCTCAATACCAGAAATTAAAATCTTGAACATCAATATAAAAATAATCATATCTGGCATGGAAGACTTAAATGTTATATCTGGCATGGAAGACTTAAACTAGAAATCTTTATTTTACTGGACTCTTTTGGCTATTCCTCCATTTGTGTGAAATAGACCCATTTCCATTTCTGAAAAGAACTGTAACTATTTTCAGATAGTTTTTACATGACCTCAACATTCATGCAAGATTGTTATCACAGTTCTTGAGCCCAAAAGATCTGGATATATTTATGAGGTTTTGTTTTATAATTAATTCGATTATTATCAAATAATTTCTGTAGATACTGTTTCTTTTATGTCCAGCTTCTGTTCATATCAACCACTCTGCCTGTTAAAGAGAAATGACTCTACCATGGAGCTGCAATCATACGGGCCACCAGGCAGGCACACATTAGATTCAACATTGCAGAAAAGACAAGAGAGCTTACTATAGCATTGCCTGGATTTTCATTTCTAAAAGAAAGGTCATTCTGACTGCAAGTAGTTATTGTTGTGGGTGTGAAAAGGCAACACCTCACATGCTACCAAACCAGTCCTGTGAACTTTGGTTCCTTTCAGGAATCAAGTTATATCGCTGAAAGGAAACAAAAGTAATTCTGAATACTATGTACTTTTAATATATGTTAATGTTCTTTTCCCATAAAACAAGAATGCCTTTTTCTGTGATTTCTTGCTTTAAAATCACTCAAATTGGTTTTCATAATTATGTTTAAAGACATCCAAATTGAAAAAAGATAATACTTCCCAATCTAGGCAGTTTTAGTATGTCTACCTCCACAATCTAAAGATTAGAAGGAAAATTGAAGTAATTAAACTTAATGTTCACAGTCTGACTAACACATGAAATTGAATATCTTTATCTGTCTACCTTGTAATTTCTTTTAAGTGCCATTGTATATTATCTTGACTTTTTTATATTTTTTTTTTTAGATAACCATCAGGCCCAACTCCACATTCATCACTCAGGCATTTCTCAAAGAGAATTCCCATTAAAAAAAAAATAATTACATTCAGACCAAAGACTTCATTCCACTGGTTCTTATTCCCATTAAAATTAAACTTTATATCCCCATCACTGAACTTTACATTTTGCTAAACCTTTCTGGGGGAAAAAAAATAAAATGGAGAATTGTTAATAACCAATAAAGCAAAAAAACAATCCTTCATGTACAACCACTTTTGCCACCTAGTCAATTTATCTCTGTGATAAAATACAGCTATAATTTAACAGAGTAAAACAGTGATGTCTATCATATTAATGAAATCAGCAGTGTAAATTATGAATAAAAAACCCCAAACTTTGCTTTGGGCAGAGTATACAAATAGCAATAAACATTTTCAATGAGCATAAGAGATCAATAGGATATTACTTTTATAATTTTATCTAGGTGAAGTTACCTGTACCAGTTCTGTATCTTCCTCTCCCTGAACCAAGGTTCAATACTGACTCACAGGGAAAACCATCACTCACTCAACAATGACCACTGCTGGGAACACTTGCATAACAATTTTTCAGGAAATATATCTCTTAGTTTATGGTTATCAGCTTCAGTGACCTATTCAGGTCAGAAGTCAAAATTATGCATGACACGGTATTACTCTCAAATATACTTTTGTAAGGTCTGGTTTTTTTCTGAGGTGTAGAGCCTGATCTTTATTTATTGATCTATTTAACATACTCCATCTCCACACCTGTCCTTCTTTTGTTCTTCAGTTAACTGGAAGATTTACTTAAGTCACAAGATTCAGCTTCCTTCATGAATCTTCTTACCTCACAGTCCTCGCAGCAGAACCATTATAGTTTACAGCCACTTGGACTTCACATTGATTCAGCCAAAATTATGTTGGCTGTATACTGAAGGCAGAAAACTTTTCCTCCTAATGATCTCATTAGACTGTGATGAATAATCTCCCTGGGGATGTCATCAAAGCCATGTCATCAGCATTATTTAAAGCTTCTACAACTCTTAATCACTTTTATTATAACATTGTCTGTGAACCCAAGCCAAGACTGGAAATCCCATTGTATTGGGTGCATGGTTAAGTGCAGTCCTTGCCCTGAAGAGTTTAACATCTAATTAGATTAGACAGCTGTGACAGCAATGCTCAAAGTGTTGCAAGGATTTTTAAAGCTTGCCACAGGTTTGCCACCAATACCACCACAGGCTTAAAATGTTAACTCCATAAAATATCAGGACAGGATTTTCAAAGAAATCTGAGGCTTGCACACAAAACAGGAAATAGGTGCCTGAAGTAGGATAATTTAGAGTCTAGAAGTTTATATTAATCATTCTCACCTTCCCTCTTTTTGATTTGCACTGCTATTTTCATCTCTAGTAAGATTTGTTTTCTTAATATACAGCAAATAATGCTTTATCTAACTCCTTCACTTAGAAAGACTGACTTGTTTAAGTAACTATAAATTAGATGCATAGCTGAGGTGAGCATAAATAGTTTTTACTGTAGTTCTGTCCAAATACAACCTAAATCCTGATACACATTTATGTACAAAAACAACAATATACATTGGTGCCTGATGGTATAAGCATTATCAAAGACACAAAGGATTTAACCCCTGGTTCACTAAAGAGAGGAAAAAAAGTACAGTCACACAGATCTGAAAACTGTTAGTTAAATATTATATACAGCACACCTCAGTGGGCATCTCAGCACTGTCACAACCCATCCACATACTTTAGGTATATTTATTTATAAATTGTTTACACCATTCTCAACACTGTGGTACTCAACTTTCTCAGAGAGGGCATTAGGCAGTCTCACTACTATTTTTTGGTTATACTTTACTCCACTTTGTCCTTTTCCTAAAGAGAAATTCTGCATGCAGCAGTGTAATACTGTTTAGTAGTGTTACATGAATGTAAGAAACAGTGTGAGAGAGAGCTCATTTTCTTTAGCTTCCCAGAGATACAACAATGTGAAAGCATATGTGAATATGCAAGCATGTTACGTTCTTGCTTGGAAAAATAAGAAAACCTAATTAAATGTTTACACACCTGTGGATTATGTATAATTTACCCACAACTCATAAAATGTACATAACAGAAATTATTCATAATTTTAATTGTATATCACAATATATCAGTGTATTGCTTTCATCATTGTACGTAGAGTTGTACTTCCTATGTAGTCTAATTTTGTGCATTATTACCACCTGGTTATATTTAGTATTAAGTTTCTCTAAATATTGAAAAATGTATTTAGAAATACCTCATATGACACCGATTAATTTAACAGAGTTATTGTCTAGTTGGCTGGGACGGAAGAGGAAAAATAGAGTACACGAATTGTCTATGAGGCACAAAGTATTTGTAAGCCTTGTGATTGAGTATTTCAGTCATTAAACAGAAAGCACCCATCCTGTTAATGCTTCTTAGGGAGAATTAGGCTTAAACTTTTTCCAGAATTCATTCAAGTAAACTGTAATAAGAAAGTCATTGGAGAGAAGATTGAAGATATTCTTTCTTAAAGGACTTAAAATCCATGTTGTATTTTCATCCAGGAGAATTTTATTTAGGTTATTCTCGCACATGAACTTCTGTTGCTGAAATCAGGTAACCTTTAATTAAATAATTAAATAGCCAAAGGCTACTGAAGAATGGCATTATAGGCTAATTAACATGGAATTCCCCAGACTGCCAAATATCTAGATCCTGATGAAAGGATCCTATGATTTTTTATATTTATAATAACAATCTGAGTACTTCAGTAGCTAGTCCAAAATAAACAAAACAGCAAAAAAAAAAAAAAAAAAAATCAGTTTAGTAAATTGTTAACTGGCTATGGAGAAAAATTGTCAGATATAATATTATCTTAAAACATCCAAGAAAGTTGAGAGAAGCATTTTGATTATTTAATTAGAAAAGAAAGACTGAATATGGAAGTGTATTGAGTTTACACTTTATACTGTGAAGAATGAAGGGGAGGTGAATTGGTTTTAATTTTGTCTCTGTTACCATCCTATTCCTTTTTAGTTAGGAATAAATAAAATTAATTTCCCTAAATCATGCTTGTTTTGACAGTGATGGTAATTGTTAAGCCACATCTTTGTCCCTATCTCAGCCTGGGAGCATTTTCATCTTCTCTTGGGCTGTGGAGAAAGGGAGTGACAGAGCAGCTGGGTGGGGGTCTTCCACAGCAGGAAGAAAATCTTTCAAGGATGTGTGGAATGGAAACTGAAAAAGACCAGAAAGGACAGTGGACTCAGCTGTGCCTCAACTTACAAAAAAATCCCCAGGAATTAATTCATAGATATGAAGTGGTTATATTTTTCAGATTGAAATCATGACTTTAACCAGAGTGCTAAATAGAGATTATTAATGACAGAAAGTGTATTGCAGCATATTTTAGTTCTGGGTTGCTTTGTGTACTTTTCTATACTGAAGGAACAAATTTATATGAAATAACATGAAAGACAGCAAAAACAGTTAATGGAAGGACTTAGCTTAAGGTCATGAATTTACACACAGATAAGCCCATTTGGCTGACATTTAGAACTATTTCTCACAATTTTAGCTTTAAAATTATTATTTAATGCAAAATACTATTTAATTAGCAAAGTTCAACAAATGCTACCTTAAACAACTACTAGTTGAAATATTGAACTTTTCCAAGATCATTTAACATATGAAATGGAAGGGAAATCACCTGAAAAAGAAGCCACAAATTTTTATTATTTTTTTGTGTGTGTGTGATGTGATTTGGACAAGATCTTTTCCTAGCATTACCACAAAATAGGTAGCCTAAAAAAAATAGTTTATGTCAATGGAAAAAATAAACTTCACCTGCAGTAGCACTGCAATTAGATGTAATATTTTTCTTTGTGAAAAATGGCTTTTTACGAAGCAACAGTCACAGGCTATTTCAGGGTATAGATTATTACATTTTTCAGTGACTCAATACAAATTTCGAAGAACGAAAGAATGACTGCTTTGGTAGCTTGGTTCAGTTACTGGATATTATCCAGCATGTAATATCCTTTTCTCCTTTATAGCACCTCCACTGAAAACAGTTCTACTATAGCTGACCTAAACATGAGCAGCATGATAACAAAATACTTTTGCAAAGCAATAAGTACAGCCACCCACTAAATTAGAAAAAAAAAACCTGCTTAATCTTGTCTAGCATATTCTTGATGTTGGATAGTAGTCCCCATCAGTCTGTACAAGTTGTTATTATATGGTGTTTTGTCATCAGGCAATGCGACGAATACATGGCAATAACTGAGATGATAAAAAGATACATATGTAAGGGTGTCTCACACAAAAACATTCAGAAATTAAGGAAGATACTGCTTTCAGTTGAATTTAAGTGAGATTATGCTTTCTTGACAATTAATACCAACTTAAACTAGATCTATATACATGGTGATGGACCTACCATACAACTTTCAGTAATACGTAAGGTGCATTATTAAATCAAATCGCTTTTTTCTCCCAGAATCAATTTAGACTGCTTTTGCTGATATTCAGAGATACAGTTTAAAATGCTTTTCAACTGCAATTTTAGTGTATTTGGGGACATAAGCATACATATAACATGGGTCTATGCACATTCGTTGCTGGCAGTTACCATACAGCAATGTTTAGTACTTTTCAGTAAAAAGGGGGGCTGAGGCTTTCAAGATGACAGTTCATTAAACCAGAAAGTTCCAATACTTTCTATTTTGCTTATAACTTAAATACAGAATCTACCGATAGAACAATGATGGGCTTTCTTTCTACAATATAGTACAAATTTAATTAAGTGATGCACATTCTAAATAAAGAAAAGGGTTTAATCTCCGGACATTTCAATTGGGAAAATTCAATCACAGGAACAATGAAGCGTAGCCATTTTACATAGTTATTTATTTTACTCTTGATCTCCAAAGTTTTATTTATTAGCCTGTATGATATTTCACAAATATTTTGACAGCCTGTAAATAATTTAAATAAGAATTGAATGTATATTTGTGACAGATAAAAATGTCATCATTCACTTTATCTCATCCATTGAGAAACTTTATTTTAATTATATTAAATTCCAGGCCAACTGCAATATAACTTTAAAAGATTGGTTCATACAGAGCAAAAAGAACACCAGTTCATGCTAACTTACCATAATAAGGTATTTTCGAGAATAGTTATATAAAGGCTATCAACTTTTAGATAGTTATGAATCATAGAATCGTAGAATGGTTAGGGTTGGAAGGGACCCCAAAGATCATCTAGTTCCAACCCCCCCTGCCATGGGCAGGGGCACCTTCCACTAGACTAGGTTGCTCAAAGCCCCATCCAACCTGGCTTGGAACAAGTCCATGGATGGGGCAGCCAGAACTTCTCTGGGCAACAGATTCCAGTGCTTCACTACCCTCACACTAAATAATTTCTTCCAAATATCTAATCTAAATCTACCCTCTTTCACTTTTAAGCCATTACCCTTACCCCTATCCCTACATGCCCTTCTAAAAAGGGCCACTTTAGGTACTAGAAAGCTGCTATACGGTGTCCCTGGAGCCTTCTCTCCTCTAGGCTGAGCAAGCCCAGCTCTGTTTGCCTCTCTTCATAAAAGACACGGTCCAGCCTTCTGATCACCTTCTTTCTTTTGTCCTCACTAAAATAACTGCTTCTTTCCTTCATTCTTACTATGCTTTTCCTTATTTTGGTGCATTAGTAATTAAAAACAAATTGGTCAAGCTGCAAGTATTTAATTAACATAACAAAAAAGTATTTTCATTCTTCTGGGATATCTTTTTGGCTCAATCACATTTAGAGATGATGAGGGGTACCTTTCATAGATCCCTCTTGGGCAGTTATGTGTTCAAGTCACGTTTACATAAAAAGATTTATTTGCATAGCTCCCTGCACACCATTTTGAAGGCCTGCTTCTTGGAATATCAAGTTATATTTTATTTGATAGCTGAGAAGTCTGCTAATAATAACAGAATGAATTTCATTGTTTGCTCGTCCTTCAGTTCAAAATTAGCATCTTGCAAGTTATTTAACTTAGACTGATATGCAAATAGGAACTGACACTGCAAAGGCTTTCAAATACCTTTACTAAAATATTATCATATTTAGAAATCATATTTAGAAATCATATTTAGAAATTTAGCATTAGCTGGTTGGGATTTTTTATTATTATGAAAAATATTTTATTTCTTAATTTTAAAGTCTCTATTGTGCAAAGAGAAAAAACAAATAGTCAATTAAGATGGAAAAAATAGTGACACTTAAAATCAGCTTTGATGGTGAAATGTGCACTTTATGTAGCTGAACTTCATAAAATTAAGTCCAACAGATTCTTAAGCCAAGAAACTAGTCATCTATTTATATTCATATTGAGGAAAAATACAGTTTGTCGATTTAGGGGTCATACTGCAGAATCACAATCAAAATGAAAGAAATTGCTTCAATCAACAAAATCTCCTTATCATGTGTTTTTATATCTGTTAATATGCTTATATATATATATGGATATATAGATAAATATATAATCTTAGCAGTAACTGAATCCTATTGCCCCTAAAGAAAATATGAAGCCTGCAGTTGAAATCAATGTGGTAATCATTGTTCCTTACAGGATGAAGCAAAGTTTCTTTTCTAATTGGAGAAAGGTATTCAAACCATAGCCTCTAAGTTGGTGGTGCTTCTCAATATTTTATGTCAGATCATTTTGCTGCTCTGCCACTCTAGTTGTCCTCTTTTTCTGATGGTTTCTCATTTTGTTCATGTTACGTTCTGTAACCTTAAATCATATTGACAATTAATGAAACAATGTACTGGAAGAAAGTGATTAGGATGCCTAATTTATGTAAAACAAGTAGTCACTGAGATGAAAGAGGAAAGCTACTTCATCTTCCTTCCTTGTTTCTCCTAGACTGAAACATTTATTAAAAGTAAGTCCATAATAACTTGCAAGGAACTCAGATGAAGCATTGTTTACTGCATGAGGGAAGTGTTTGGAGAAAGTGGTGGGATTTGGTTAGTTTGCATAGTACTGAAAGCCTAGTTTTAGTTGCATGATATCTGTTAATATTTTTAACTAAGTTTTCTAATTTATTGTTCCAGCCAAAAGTTCCTTTATTTCAGATAATAAGGTAAAATAAAAAGAAAAAAAAAAAATCTTCATGAGAAAAATTAGATGCTAATGGGTTTGCAACCCTTTCTTTTGATGGTATGGCTACTCTTGTGAATGTTTTTTCTTGAACCTGTGAAAAACAACCTTAATTTGCTCACTTCATAAATATCTAAACAATTGCAATATGTAAGACTTAACTAGAGCGTAACAACTCTTCTTGTTCAGCATGTCTGAGTTTCTTTCCACTGTGACAGTCTTTCGAGTGCTCAACAGAAGCACAGACATGGATCATCTATAGAAAACACACTTATAATAGACCACTGAAAGCAAAAAACACTGGATAGATTTGCTGGAAGTTCTTCATGCTCTTTGAGTATGGATCTGGAACCCTGTCTTTCCTGTACTCCTAGTTACCACTTACTTAATAATTTGAAAGAGAAATCTAGAGGGCAGGATTTCAGTGTGTGGGAGAAAAATAGTTTGGAACATGAAGTTTGCTGGAAGTGGGAGCACAGGAGCTAGGACTGAGTGAGAAGGAGAGCTCTAACTGCATGGAAAAGAAATTACAGCAGAAGGAAAGAAATACTGGTATTGATTGGACATTGGGACTGTGAGTAGCAAACGTGGTGGAAGTAGCTGAGGAAAGACAAAAGACGAAGGCAGAGGTCTGGAGTGGGAGAATGAGACAGACTACAGTGAGAAACCCCTAAGCAGAAAACGGGCTGGATAGGCCATCAGTCAAGGAACCACAGGATGACCTGGAGATTACCACCACAGGATAAAAATGTGAGGCAAGACTTCAGAGAAACAGCAGAAAAGTGTGCACAGAAAGGCATACGATTGCATGTTATGGAAATTAAACTGTTTCCCCCTGATGTTTACAAGTATTTGTAGCACGCACCAGCACAGCACAAGGGGTGAACACTGTGAGGTAAAATGTAAAGCAAATCTCAGAGACATACTTTGTTACATTCTTCAGGCCTCACATTCTTTGCAGATAAAAAACAAAGCTTACAGTATTTTGAGGCATCATCATTTAAGCATGCATTTAACAGAAACATAGAATGGTTAAGCTTGGAAGGAACCTTAAAGGTCATCTAGTTCCAATTCCCTACCATGGACAGGGACACCTTCCATAGAACAGGTTGCTCAAAGCCCCATTCAACCTGATCTTGAAAACTTCCAGGGACAGGACATCCACAAGTTCACTAGGCAACCTGTTCCAGTGCCTTGACACCCTTACAGTAAAGAACTTTTTCTTTATATCTAATATAAATCTACCCTTTTTCAGTTTAAAGACATTACCCTTTGTCTTCTTACTACCTACTTTTATAAGAAGTCCCTCTCCAGCTTTGTTGTAGGTCCCCTTTATGTACTGGAAGGCTTCAATAAGGTCTCACCTGAGCATTTTATTTTCCAAGCTGAACAAGCTCTCTCATAGGAGAGGTGCTCCAGCCTTTTTATGGCCCTTCTCTGGACTCGCTCCAACAGGCTCACATCCTTCTTACGTTGAGGGATGCACAGCTGAACACAATACTCCAGGTGAGGTCTCATGAGAGCAGAGTAGAAGGGGTAAATCACATCCCTTGACTTGCTGGTGATGCTCCTATTAATGCAGCCCCACATATAGTTGGCTTTCTGGGCTGGAAATACACACAGCCAGGTCATGTTGAGCTTCTCATCAGCCAAACCCCACAAGTCTTTCTCCTCTGGACTTCTCTCAACCAATTTTTTGCCCAGCCTCTATTTGTGCTTGGTGTTGTCCTGATCCGGCTGCAGCACCTTGCACTTGGCCTTCCTGAAATTCATGAGGTTTGCACTAGCTCACCTCTCAAGCCTGTCTCTCTGGATGGCATACCATCCCTTCAACACGTTGACCACTCCACACATCTTGATCACACATCTTGGTGTTGTCATCAAACTTGCTGAAAGTGCACTCAATCCCGCTGTCCATGTCACTGACAATGATGTTGAAGAGTGAAGGTCCTAGTACTGACTCATGAGGGAATATAATATTGCTATATTAATCAAAGAATTAGATCCTTAGTTTATCTGTGCTATACGCTGTTTTAGTGGCCTTCATTTAAGAAGCTCTGACCCTTTTGTTCATTGTAGTAGGCTTTTCCAGTTTTGCACTGAAAAAGGCCTCATGGTAAAGCTATGACTTTTCTTTGTCTCATGAATTTTATTGTAGTTTAGTTGTGATTTGAAATATGAAGACATTATTTCCCTTCTGCCTTCTTTTCCCAGGAAAAGTGTAATACAGTAGTAGAAGCTGTGCCTAAATATTTTGGCTCTTCTAAATGAATAAAAGCAGCAACAGCACATTCTGTGATTGGGAGATGGAGAGAATATCAAGACTGGATGGGATTGTCCATTCCTGGTCACAAAAGCTATACTTACATTAATAAAAAAATGTGGTTTAGTTTTTTACAATGGTACATGATCATCCATGCTGGTTAATGATTTGTTTCCTGTAAAAGATTTAGTCTGTACCAGTTTCCACTCACAAAGGCAATCCTGGTTGTTATTGGAGTCCCTGGTTATTGGAGATAACCTGACTTGAGGACCAGCCCAGAAGAAAATATTTGCAAGGCACTCTGTTTTGGCAGGGAAGAGAATTCAGCCATGTGGACATAAGCCAGATTGTGCCATTTCCCCTCATTCTCAGTCCTGGCCTTGTCCTACTCAGTATATGGGGCTAAACTGAGACTTAGCCATATTGGAGATGTAAAGTGTATCTGCATAGACACATAATATTTTCTCTAACAGCACCAAGATGAGTTAGGTTAAAGTAGGATATGCCAGACTCATTTGTAAGGTTGCATTCTGATATATTCAAGCAACTGAATCATTAATCAGTATGCATAAGACTCAAGTTACCACAAAAAAACACTTTTGGCATTTATTATATTTCAGTATTTGATCCTTGCAACCCAGCCAACATTTTCAGAGGTGCCAGGTTTTCTCCTAAGGAGCATACAGGTCTAAATTTTTGAAGGTTTCAGTGTAAACACTGTTAGAAATCACTAAGTCCTTAAAGACTCAAAAGAGAAAAATCAGTGCCTGAGATTTTAGAGGGGAGAAATAAAATAAAACAAAAAAACCCAAAACCAACAAATTTAGAACTATCCTTTGTGGGATTTTTTTTTAAGAGATAAACACAATAAAAAGCCAGACTCTGAGAGCTGCTAAATCGGTTCAGAGTAGAAAACCAGTCTCCAAACTAAACCTCTGATCAAGCTCTCAGGCACATTATAGAGTCATACAGAACCTTTTGACCTATAAAAGGCAAATGGTTTTCCTAATCTTCTACTTTTATAGAAACTGAATCTATTTAACTACAAAATTCAATTAAAAATTTTTAAAAAAGCCTTTAAATGTTAGTTTTTCCTTCCCATAAAATATGATACACAAAAACTTCTCCAGAAACCACCATTTATTTATATAGTAGTTTCCTCTTCTTGGCATGCTTCTGCTAAAGTTCAGATAAGCGAGATCCGTATCTTCCACTGGTCAGATTTGTGACAGTCATCATACTTTAGTACACATTTTGCTACACTTTAATTTCTTGGCCAGTTACTCGGTTATGTCCAAATAAAGTAACCGAATTCCAGTTATATTATGACACATTTCCAAAAATACTTTAAACAGGGAAGAAACAAATTTTCAAGAAAGCTGTGTTATACCTATTACAGCATGATTATGTCACTTCAGATATCAGAGACAAAGACATTTGTGTTCATCCACTGTCAATAAAAAATTGATCTCCACATTATATGCTCATCTGTAGCACATGCAGCACTGGAAGGAAGATCCCATGAGTACAGAGCTTCAGGCTTTGCCACTGCCCTCTGCCTTTCCCTGAGCACGTTATGTGCCATGTTTTTACTTTCATTGTTACCCTTTTATCTACTCTTCTAAACCTCTTTGTTCCTCTGGTTTTCATCTATTCTGAGCTCATGCTAAGGTGCCAAATGCTGATGAGACAATAAAATGTTAACTCAGAAGGTTGCTCAGCTGTATTTTTTAGCACAACACATCAAACCTGCATTTATATGAGGAATCTCTGTGTCCAGGTACCATGTCAAGGGGAATTAACTCAGCTGCTTGTACCCTGGATGTGTGAATGATTGCAGATGTTGGCCAACACTGCAACATGGATAGAGATTGACAGCACAATGCCCTTTCCACTCATGTTGCTGATCCTCACTCTCTGCCTGCCTTCCTAATGCCCTGCTGGCCTTATGTTTCTGCCACTTCAGTGCTTGCTCTTCCACTGCCACTGTGCAGGGACATCCACAGTCCCATCCCTCCTCTGCTGGCTTCTCAGGTCAGTCTGTCAGCATTTCTGATTCCTTCCTCTACCTGACTGTGCTGGTCACCACTTTCAAAGAAAAGAACATGTGCGCAATTACATTATCTCTATTTTCATTCTGTTTTCAGAACCAAAAGGGACAAAATTAAAACCCTAGGACTGTAGTGTCCTTAAGGGCACCTGTGGATTATAAAGTAAGAGTAGAAGTGGCAATGTGATGCACACATTTGTACAATGAAGGCATAGTTTTAACAGTCAGCAAAATAATAAAACATTTAATCAGAGAAAAAGAAAAAAAAAAGGTGCATTTTGTCAAAGAAAGCAAAAATCCCAGGAAATAAAGTACTCAGTGGGAATAATACAGAGTTTTAAACTCACTGTCTATTTTTCTCCTTATTAGGAGAATTCTAAAGCAGAAGGGTTGAATATAAACCAACAGTATAACATCCACATCATGTATCATATATATCACCATTAGCAAGAAAAAGAAAGAGTTTTCACAAGCTTTAGAAGAATCTGGCTTCAAAAGAATCAAAATAACTCCAGAAAGATTTTTAATTTTTTGTTTGGCATCTCTGCTCCAGAATGGTAAATCAAGTATTCATAGATGCTGCATTGCTATATAGTATTTTATCCCCACAAAATTACATTTGAAAACTTTGGAAATAAAATCTATTTTTTACTTTTCCTGGCTCCTTAATAATTTTCTCTGTAACTGATAGAGATAATTTTTTTTTTTTTTTCTGTAAAGAGTGTAGACCTCTTGTTTACCCTTTCCTCTTTGTAATCAGTCATAGTGATCCATCTTCCAGAACAAACACAAACAAGACGCAGTCAGCAATTTTTCCCATCACTGCAACCCTTGGCAGAATATAGATTTTTAAAAATTCAATTCTGAGAAGGTGAAAGTGGTGCTGATCAATTGGTGGCAGCAACTTGATGAAATGAGAAAGCTGAAGCTTTTTCAAAGTGTGTAGTGAGCCATCATAATGCTGCTGATATGCTATTGCAGGTACCAGTTTCTTCAGAACTGAAAGTTATTATTTCTTGTAAGAGATACAAACTATCAAGGCTATCAGATCTGGTGGCGCTGCTATAGTATCAAGCACATGGATTTTATATACATATGTATCTGAATATATGCCTAGTAGCTGAAGATATTCTAAGGTTATTCTTCCATTTATTACCTCAATGCAGAGCTCCTTCTCATAGATCGACTTTTATGGCAAAGTCCACAGAATTTAACAAGGGTGAAAAAGTATAGATTTGCTGATACCATTTCCTTTGCATAGAGGATTATATTCTTTCAAAAATTCTGGGCATGTAATTCTTTATTATAAAAATACATAGAGCATTAAAAGTCTCAGGAGAGATTTGTGTTCTCTGCTAGGCTTTGCAGAGATCTCCCATAAATATAGGCTGCCTTTAAATACGTGTATGGAGTGACTGCATCAGTGCTGTTTTTTTCCACGAAGCACGTTACCACCATATTCTTAGGTGGCATCTGTTCACCTTTAGCTTCAATGCTAAAGATATTCCAGATGCTTGCTGTTTTGGAATAAATCTTCTGTTTTGTTAGACATCCTGGATATTCACATCTGCACTAAAGAAAGACCAAGGACTGAAGAAAGACTGCTGTTGATAAAGAAACAACAGTTCTACCACCCTTCTGTTAGACATTATTTTAAAGGCATTCTCAGCATCCCTTAAGCTTGATTATTGCAATGGACTACTCTTTGAAAGGATTGTAGGTAAAGATTTCCCAGATATTATATTTTAGACAGGAATGGGAGAGATTTTAAGATCACCTCTGCCTCTGAATCAGACTACAAAATTAGTATAAATATAGATTGACTGAACAAGATCTAAAGTGGTAGGTGGTTATTTAAGTTTAACCAGGAAACATTGGATTATAGTGACACTCAGGTCATAGTGAGCATATACTACAGTCCACAGAAGACTGCTTGGCTAGGTAAGCACATCCTGTGACTCCCTTCTACCATGCCCCAGCTACTTCCAGCACCCATGGTTTCACTGGGAAAGCTTTAGAAAATGAAGAATGAATGGCATTAATACTGTTCAGATGATAGGCTGGATCCAACAGCATTATACTTTTTGTGAATTTCTCTAGAAACCCTTTAAGAATGATAAAGCAGAGAAATGTTTTGCCGCTGCATAGATTTCATGAAGAAAAATGTCTTTTTAAGGTAATATTTCTGTAGAAAGTGTTAACATTTGGATTTTAAATACTCTGTATGGCATTTGAGAGATACCTGCTTAATATATTTTGTAACTGTTGTAGGTTGACCTTGGCAGGTTGCCAGATGTGCACCCTGCCACTCTCACCCTCCTCCTCAGCAGGCGTTGTGGAGAAATAAGATAGAAAAGCTCCTGGGGTGAGATAAAGATAGAGGTCACTTACACATTAATATTGTGGGCAAAACATGCTTTACTTGTGGAAAATTAATTCATTACTAGTTAAAAACAGAGTCTGATGGTGAGACATAAAGGCAAGTTAAATCAACACATTCTTTCTCCCTTTCATTTGTTCAGCACAGAGGGGTTGCTGGGGTCTACAGTCAGTCCATAACAGTTCCTCTCAGCTATTTCTTTCTCCTCAGACTTCTTCTCTACTACAGTGTGAATTATCACCATGAGCTGCAATCCTTCATGGTAAAGTTCTTCTGTAATCAAACGTGGGATCTCCCAAGCTCCAAGCTTTTTCTGGGGTTTCCTACAGGCTTACTTCTGGATTTTCCTCCACTGTCATGACTTTCATAGGAAGCAGGGGACTCTTTGCCCCAGTGACTGGAGCACCTCCTCCTCCTTCTCTAACTTTGGGTTTTGGAGGATTCTTTCTCACACTTTCCCCTACTTCAGTGCTGAGCAGTGATTTTACAGTTTTTGAAATACATTCTCCAGGAAACACCACAAATTCCTCTGTGAGTCTCAGCTGCGTCCTGCATAGAGTCCATTTTGGAGCTAGCTGGAACAACCTGTGCCTGACATGGGCAGGTCCTGGCTTGTGCTCATAGAGGCCACCCCTGCAGCTCCCACAGTTACCAAAACCTTGCCACCTACATCCAGTACAACAACTTATAAGATAAATTATACTTACTGTAAATATAGTTATATAGGGTTACAAATACACTGCTCTACAATGCAGGAAGAAAAAAGTGGTCTAACACAAACTTGTTTTAAAAGTAAATATATTTAATCAGTGAAAAATTGGGGCAGACCTAACATCGAGATCATAGAATCATAAATCATAGAATAGTTAGGGTTGGAAAATACTTTAACGATCAGGTAGTTCCAACTTCCCTGCCATGGGCAGGGACACCTTCCACTTGACTAGGTTGCTCAAAGCCCTGTCCAACCTGGCTTGGAAAAATTGCAGGGATGGGGCATCCACAACATCTCAAAGCAACCTGCTCACCAGCCTCACAGTAAAGGATTTCATGAGAAACTCAACATGAGCCAGCAGTGTGCGCTTGCAGCCCAGAAAGCCAACTGTATCCTGGGCTGCATCAAAAGGAGTGTGACCAGCAGGTCGAAGGAGGTGATCCTGCCCCTTTACTCTGCTCTCGTGAGACCTCACTTGGAGTACTGTGTGCAGTTCTGGTGTCCTCAACATAAAAAGGACATGGACCTGTTGGAACAAGTGCAGAGGAGGGCCATGAGAATGATCAGGGGACTGGAGCACCTCCTGTATGAAGATAGGCTGAGAAAGTTGGGGCTGTTCAGCCTGGAGAAGAGAAGGCTGCGTGGAGACCTCATAGCAGCCTCCCAGTATCTGATGGAGGCCTATAGGGATGCTGGGGAGGCACTCTTCATTAGGGATTGTAGTGATAGGACAAGGGTAATGGGTTACAACTTAAACAGGGGAAGTTTAGATTGGATGTAAGGAAGTTCTTTACTGTAAGGGTGGTGAGGCACTGGAATAGGTTGCCCAGGGAAGTTGTGAATACTCAGCCCCTGGCAGTGTTCAAGGCCAGGTTGGACAGAGCCTTGGGTGGCATAGTTTAGTGTGAGGTGTCCCTGCCCTTGGCAGGGGTGTTGGAACTAAATGATCTTAAGGTCCTTTCCAACCCTACCTATTCTATGATTCTATGCTTCTATGATTTTTTCTTAATATCTAATCTAAATCTCCCCTCTGTCAGTTTAAAGCCATTCCCCCTTGTCCTGTCCCTACAGGTCCCTGCAAAAAGTTCTTCTCTAGCTTTATTGTGGGCTCCCTTTAGGTACTAGAAGGCTGCTCTAAGGTCTCTCTGGAGCCTTCTCTTCTCCAAGCTGAACAATCCCAACTCTATCAGCCTTTCTTCATCAGAAAGGTGCTCCAGCCTTCTGACCATTTTTGTGGCCCCTGTCTGGACCCTCTCCAACAGGTCCTTGTCTTTCCTGTACTGAGGTCTCCAGAGATTAACATAGTACTGCATGAGGGGTCTCACAAGATCAGAGTAGAGGAAGAAAATCACCTCCCTTAACTTGCTGGTCACACTCCATTTGAAGTAGCCCAGCGCTCAGCTGTCTTTCTCAGCTGTAAGCACAGACTGCCAGGCCATTTTGAGCTTCACATGAACCAAAAGGCTCAAGTCTTTCTCCTCTGGGATGTTCCCAATCAAATTTTTGCCCAGCTTCCATTTGGTTTTAGTGTTGTCCTGACCCAGGTGTGGGACTTTGCACTTGGCCTTCTGAAATTCATGGCACTTGCACTGGCTCACCTCTCAAGCCTTTCAAGGTCCCTCTAGGTGACATGATTACTCCTCCAGTGTGTCAACTGTACCACGCAGTTTGCTTATTAAACATTGAAACAGGACGCCCAGGCAAGTGGTGGAGTCACCATCCCTGGAGTTATTTAAAAGATGTGTAGACATTTAAGGACACTATTTATGGTAAGCTTGGCCACGCTGGGTTAACAGTTGGACTCAGGGTTCGCAAAGATCTTTTCTACCCTAAATGGTTCTATGATTGTATGACCCAAATCAACTTTTTGCCATGCATTTTTAAGCTTCTTCTCCAACCCCACACAAGCACACACAAGCTTTGCCCTGGAGTCCTCCTCTGCTTTAAAAGACCAGAGAACTGTAGGAGCCATCTGTAAAGCATAAAGGGAGCTTTTCTAGAAGGAACATGAGACTGCTGTGATGGAGCTAATGCTGGTCATAGACTGTGCTACTTGGTTATATAGCTAACTGCTAAAAAAAGTTAATAGCATTATATTTGGGATCTTAACCTTAGCCTGGTTTTCATGAATACTGAGAAATGCCCTTTCTCTGAGGAAATTAAGCAAGAAGAAAAATTTCATTTCTGAAAAAAAAGTAAGCTTGTAAGGTACACTGACATGCAAAAAATGTTTAGAGAACATGCTAACTTACAAAATTCTAAGTGAAGCTATACTTTAACCTTAACATAATTAGCTATATTAGTAAAGTGACAAGAGGAGCTGCATATTCATTTAATTCTGAGTTGTATTAGTTATCAGAATTTAAAATATTGTACAGGTAATGTAAAGGATTGGATGACAAAAAATTGACATTTATGTGGTACATTGCTTTATCACATCACATTCATTCACATATTTCTAAGGCAGGCTTCTTCATCTCCAAAAATTTGTTATTGATATTACCAGTCACCTTCCCCAAAGAAAAAAATAATTGTCAATAAGAGCCAACTTACATATATGTGTATATTATATGTATATATTAGCTGGAACAGGAACCTGGGATTTCTCCATGTGTCAGGTCTCATTCATTTTAGCAATGTAGTGTCAGTATACTGCCAACATTCACAACAGAACTGTCACAGATGGTGTGTTTAAAATAGAACTGGCAAATTCTGTTGTTTCACCTGAGGTGCATTAAAGTGGCACAATACTTTATGGGAAAGCTAAAAATATTGGTCTAGATTAGCCTAAGGAAGACTAGATTAACTCCTCAAATATAATAGTCTCTTATTTAGCCAGCTGAAGACCTTATTATAAGGTACTGTGCTCAATATCCTCACCCTTCATATTTTGTATAACAATGCAGAGTACAGAATGGTGTCAATTCAAAGATTTCCAAGTTCAAGTATTTTCCAGATATGTTTACCAAAGATATGGAGATGAATATTAAAAAACATGCAAAAAAAAGAAGCCTCGTTGATATTAGTGTGGATATGTTCATGAGGTCAACAAACCTAATGTGCTATATCCTCCCTAGAATAAAATACTGTAGAAATATATAATAGAATAGAATCATGCGGAAGAATAATGGATGCTCAAGCACAGTTTCAGGCTAATTTAAATCAGTGATAGGACGATAAGGATTTTATATCCTAAAATCAATTCTCTTACCATAAATACGATAAAATATAACTGATGTATGACAATAAATGTACAATCTAGCTTTAGAGCTGTAGACACTGCTCAGTTATAAGATTGTGCAGGTATAGTTTCACTGCACAATCGTAACAGCAAGAAGATATTTCTAGTAATGTAAAATATTCCTGAATTAGAAAGGTACTATTATAATAGAAGAGTTGGGCAAACTCAACAA
This sequence comes from Neopsephotus bourkii, assembly GCF_033783945.1. NCBI lineage: Eukaryota > Metazoa > Chordata > Aves > Psittaciformes > Psittacidae > Neopsephotus > Neopsephotus bourkii. The sequence goes on along the minus strand of NW_026902105.1, from coordinate 6,252,516 downwards.
GGAGTGTTGCAGCATCTTCTGATTTAAATGTGTAAATGGAATTTATAACTAAGAAGTCACAGGTGCAACTGTCTTTTCTTTGAATTCCACCTAATCTAATCAGTTGTACTGATTACTGTTTCTGCAGTTGTCCTCTCTTGCTATCCACTTGGCTCACTGCTCCCATCCTGCCAAGCCTCCACTGAGACTCAAAGGTGCAGCAGCTTTGTGATGTGCTGCACCCACCTGACCCATGTTCTGTTCTATCTCATGCTTCTGGGAGGTACCATGCTTACTCATCTCTGCCCTTGGAGAAGCTGGACCCTACCCTGGAGACATTCTGCTCACTTGGCTATTGGGGCAGTGGGATAACTTGGCAACATTGCTGTCAGCAGCTCTTGAGAAAACCAGCTGTGGCACTCAGCTGCCCAATTTCAAAGATATCAATCACAATTCTGCTCAGTATGTTTTTTCTATGTTGTATCACACATTCTTATATTGCTTGTTCTCCTCTATCATGCGTCGTATGTTAAATTTTATTTGCTTATCCACACATTAAACACACATTGATATTCTCATCATTAGCAGCATTACATTTTGCAGTCGATCCATACATCTCTAGATGTTGTATTTTGTAATTTCTTTGTTTTCAAATTTTCTTCATACAATGCTACAAATATTTTCTAGAAACTGCTTGAGAGTCAGCTACACAAGTTCCATATTAATTCATTTCTGCAGCTTACAATAATTTGAGATCAACGCTTTCAGGTTGGCATAACATTCCTTGAGTTTAAAGAATATGTTTGATTTTCCTTTCAAAAGAGATCTTTTAGAGTTCTTTTCCTCCTTGAAACAAACATATAATGCAATGCTTCTACTAAAAGCAGACATACTAAATATAGGAGTCAACGCATTAACTAACTACAAACTTAAGGACACTGTTTTTTATTAAAACTGTTTTGAATTGGTTTTATTCAGTTTTCATACAGGAGAGAAAATATCACAGTATCACAGTATCACAGTATGTTAGAGATTGGAAGGGACCTCAAAAGATCATCTAGTCCAGTCCCCCTGCCGGAGCAGGAACACCTAGATAAGGTTACACAGGAACGTGTCCAGGCGGGTCTTGAATGTCTCCAAAGAAGGAGATTCCACAACCTCCCTGGGCAGCCTGTTCCAGTGTTCCGTCACCCTCACTGAGAAGAAGTTTCTTCTCAGGTTTAAGTGGAACCTCTTGTGCTCCAATTTGTAACCATTACCCCTTGTCCTTTCATTGTTTGCCACTGAGAAGAGCCTGGCTCCATCCTCGTGACACTCCCCCTTTATATATTTATATACACTAATAAGGTCACTCCTTAATCTCCTCTTCTCCAAACTATAGAGACCCAGCTCCCTCAGTCTTTCCTCATAAGGGAGATGCTCCACTCCCTTGATCATCTTAGTTGCCCTGCGCTGGACTCTCTCCAGCAGGTCCCTGTCCTTCTTAAACTGAGGGGCCCAGAACTGGACACAATATTCCAGATGAGGTCTCACCAGGGCAGAGTAGAGGGGAAGGAGGACCTCTCTCGACCTACTAACCACCCCCCTTCTAATACAACCCAGGATGCCATTGGCCTTCTTGGCCACAAGGGCACAGTGTCGGCTCATGGTCACCCTGTCGTCCACCAGGACCCCCAGGTCCCTCTCCCCTACACTGCTCTCTAACAGGTCGTTCCCCAGCCTATACTGGAACCTGGGGTTGTTCCTGCCCAGATGCAGGACTCTACACTTTCCCTTGTTATATTTCATCAAGTTATTCCCGCCCAGCTCTCCAGCCTGTCCAGGTCCCTCTGGATGGCAGCACAGCCTTCTGGCGTGTCGCGCACCCCTCCCAGCTTAGTGTCATCAGCAAACTTGCTGATAGTACACTCAATTCCCTCATCTAAATCGTTGATGAATATATTAAATAATACTGGTCCCAGTACCGACCCTTGAGGCACTCCACTAGATACAGGCCTCCAACTAGACTCCGCCCCATAGACTACAACTCTCTGGCTTCTCTCCTTCAGCCAGTTCACAGTCCACCTCACTACCCGATCATCCAGACCACACTTCCTCAATTTAGCCGCAAGGATGCTGTGGGAGACCGTGTCAAACGCTTTGCTGAAGTCGAGATAGACCACATCCACCGCTCTACCATCATCCATCCACCGTATTATTTCCTCATAAAAGGCTACAAGATTGGTCAAGCACGACTTCCCCTTGGTGAAGCCATGTTGACTGCCCCTCATAACCCTCTTATCCTTGATATTCCTTAAGATGGCACCAAGGATAAGGTGTTCCATCACTTTCCCAGGAATGGAGGATATGATATTATTCTTTTAATTTTGAACTCTAGGAAATTTTGAACATATTGAGGGTTCAGAGATGGTCTGGTTTCCTTAAAAACATGTAAATCTTCACCAAATATGTGTTTCTTCCTTTTGTGTCATGTAATATATTTACTTCTCCTTCCAATGCACTTTTCCCTTCCTGATACCAGGATCATCTCGGTGATTGTGCTGTCAGGTGGCTCTTGATCTATAGCTGATCTTATTCAAAGAGGAGCTGAGAACCTTAATGTCTTTCCAATGCTGAAGGGAATCACAGAATCACAGAATCCCAAGGGTTGGAAGGGACCTCAAGAGATCATCTGGTCCAACCCCCCTGCAAGAGCAGGGTAACCTAGAGTACATCACACAGGAACTTGTCCAGACCACCACTTGTTTCAGGGAAATCACATTTAAATGTATAAATGCAGTTTAAAGATCTGAATTTTAAGCACATAGGAGATAAATGTTTTGTGTAACTCTGCATGCAATCTCTTTTGTGGGCAAAAGAGACACCTGCTTTACCCAAAGCCGTAGCCATAAATATCTAATAAGTTTTTTTTTTCTTTCAGAAAGCACAGAAAAACACCCTCTGAGCTGTTTCATAAAAGGAAAAAAAAAAAAAAAGTGACCTGTGCTTTTACCAACTGTTTATTCACTTTTAAAACCCTGTCAGAGCTCCAGAGCTTTAGGTTCAGCTGTAGTTCAATAAGGCAGTAGAGGAAAATAAAACACAAACCATTAATTTCTTTTTTTGTCTACATTCAATTAAAGTTGTCTTGAATAGTCTAGCATAAGAAATATTTTGTGCTGTAAAACAGTAACCTTCAAGGTAAAGCTCACATTTATTAAGAATATAATCAAATTTTATACCTTTTTCATTATTTAGCCTATAATCTACAACTCTCCTAGGCTCTAAGAACAATGCATTATAATTCAAGTATACAATAAAAAAGGTCTTGAAGGTTATTGGATGTTTTTAGTCATCTCATCTCTCTTTAAAAATAATTTCATGTTCATAAAACCTAATATGTTTGTTACAGTCTAGAATGGATTTTTCTGTTAGTTATTTTAAGACTTTATTTCTGTGCAACCAGAAACCTCCCATCTAAGAGGCCTCTACAATCAGACTATATCTTTGTGGTTAATTGACTGAATTTCCTTCTTTTGCTGCATCCTCATAGCCTAATATATGGGAATTGTTGACAAATCTTTCAACGGGACCAAGGGTACCTTGGCAATATCACCTACTAGCATTGTCAGCAATGCTCACCTTCCAAAGTTACTTTTAGGTGTTCTGAAGACTCATGTTTGTGTAGATGCGCTGATTCTATTTAATTCATGCTTGAAAGCTAAATTGACTTTAAAACAAGAGGAGATTATACAGCAGTTACAGGACTTGAAGAGCTTGCATGTTAAGCTAAATCTGTATTTTTTTTATCTTGTGTTTGATGTGAACCTTAATATGAATACATTGTTTTCCCCCTTTGTCCAAATTTATAAACTAGTATATTTAAATAAAATAATGAATACACATTTGTTGAATGAACAAATGGACTTTCTCTGAGGATTCTTACAGAAACAACATTTATGCAGGTGTGGTGTGTATGAATGCATTATCTAAGAATCTTTGCATTCAGTTTTCACTTGTGATATTTTTATCTTTGGAAATTTCAAATCAAACTCATTTTATTCGAAGAGTAGTGATGTCATATATATAAATTTCCCATGTTTTGAGAAAATAGCTGACTAATAAATGAGGAAAAGAGAAACCCCCACTGAGAAATTAATTTGTTAGGTGCCTGAAAAGTTAGACTCATTCCTAAACACCAAGAATTACCAGGAAGAAAGACACCATAGCTGCCAAACAAGAAAAGACTCATCTTCCTGTATGATATTAGAGGATTCACAAACACGACAAAGCAACTGCTAACCAGGCTCATAGGTTCTACTACTCATCAAATTGCTTCTATTACTTAAGTTCAAATATTAACATATACATAGAATCATAGAACCACAGAATCATAGAATGATAGAACCACAGTATCATAGAATCATAAAACAGTTATGGTTGGAAAAGACATTAACATCATCTAGTTTCAATCCCCCTGCCATGGACAGGGACACCTCACATTAAACCATGTCATGTCATCCAAGGCCCTTTCCAACCTGTTGTTGAACACTGCCAAGGACTGAGCATTTACCACTTCTTTAGGCAACCTGTTTCTGTGTCTCACCACCCTCACATACAGAACTTCTTCCTTTTGTCTAACCTGAACTTCCCCTGTTTAAGTTTAAAGCCATTACCCCCTTTCCTAGCACTGCAGTCCCTGATGAAAAGTCCCTCTCTGGCATTCTTATAGGCCCCCTTCAGATACTGGAAGGCTGCTACGAGGTCTCTATGCAGACCTCTCCAGGCTGAACAGCCCCAACTTTCTCAGCTTGTCTCCAGTCCCCTTATCATTCTCATGGCCCTCCTCTGGACTTGCTCCAACACCTTCATGTCCTTCTCATGTTGAGGACACCAGAACTGTACACAGTACTACAAGTGGGTTCTCATGAGGGCAGAAGGGCAGAATCCCCTCCTCTGACCTGCTGATCACGCTCCTTTTGATACAGCCCAGCATATGGTTGGCTTTCTGGGCCACACTGCTGGCTCATGTTCAGTTTCTCATCAATATGGGGGCTATTTTGAAATCTATAAAAAGTAATTTTAGAGCCAGGGTAAATCATAAAGTAGCAAAAAAATAGAGTTAAATAAATTAATCCAAAGAGAATGGAGTGAGGAAGCTGACTCAGTAACAATATCAAAGCTTTTTTTAATGGGGGTGGGGCCAGGAGGGAACGAAGACACTGAACAGTAAAATGGTTTCTCAAACTAGTGAAGAGCAGGATGTGAGGGGCAGGCCTGAAACTAGATTTTGCAGTAGGAAAGGGAAGGTCATGTGTTGTTACTTTGTTTATCTTTATTGCACCCATACATTCCTCCATGCTCTGTGCAGAACTGGTCCAGCAGAAACACAGAAGTAATAGCTGTATCAATGCAAAGTATATTATGTATGTCGTAAGCACAGATAATAATACCAAAATGCATTATTTCCCAACTTTCAAGCATTTTTCCTAATTAATAATAGAAGAATTCAGAATTAAGAATTTAGAATAAAAAATAAAAAAAAATCAACTCTACTAATTCTCCTTTTATTTGTACTGTAACCAGCATTCTGAGCAGTTCAAGAAAGCAAAGCATCCATTTAATTCCAGAAATGCTATGTCGTGGTTTGAACCTAGCCAGACAGCTTGACCACTTCCTCCCCCCTCCTTCTTGCCCTCCCCCTACTCCTGGGGGAACGGAGAGGAGAATCAAAAAGAATGCAACTCCCACGGGTTGAGATAAGAACAGTTTAGTAACTAAGGTATAACACAAATCACTACTCCTGCCGCCAATAATAGTAATGGTAAAGGAAATAACAAGGAAAGAGAATACAACACCTCATCACCAGGCGACCGATAATTCGCTCCCCCCAGCCCGACCAAGCACCGACCAATACCTCCTCCAACCCTGCAGTCCACCAGCCCTTCCGGGAAACTCTCAGTTACATCCTGGGCATGACGTGCTGTGGTATGGAATACCTCTTTGGCTAATTTGGGTCAGGTGTCCTGTCTCTGCTTCCTCCCGGCTTCCCTCCTCCCTGGCAGAGCATGAGGCTCACAAAGTCCTTGGCCAAACCAAAACATCATTTTTATCAGCTCTGTTCCCAGCCCGAAAGTCAAAACACAGCACTGCACCAGCTACCAAGAAAGAGAAAAATGACTGCCACTGCTAAAACCAGGACATGCTACTACTTAAATTTTGAGACTGAATATTATCTAAGACAGAAACAAATCTATTAACCTCAAAATGAGAATGGGTCTGTGACATGATTTGCTGTGTCAGGGGTACTCAGAGAGCACATAATGTATCTGTCTTATTCCCAGGCAACCAGAAATGCATTACTATATGTAATGACCTCAAAGTAAAAGCTGGGTCACTAGTGTCACTGGCCTGTTTCTTACCTCATATAAATGAAAGCAAGCTTTTTATAATAAATTCTAGACAACCAAAATTAAAAAGGGTGGCTATGCCAGTTCTGCCTACAAGGAACATTGTTGTCAGTGGTGTGTATGTCCCTTGAAAATGAATTTCAGAAGAGAAATTTGGATGGAGAGAAAATTCTCAAATTAGCATCTGCTTGACAATGGTTTTAAGGAATTGATAAAATAACTTCACATCCTACCCAATGACTGCTTTAAATGATGAATCCAACTTTCAACAGTCATTCACATTACAGCTGGCTAAAAATAATAAAATAAAATAATTAAATAAAATAATTAAAAAATAACACTGGGGTTGCAGTTCCTCCTTTAGGTGAGTTTTTCAAATGAAAGCAGAATAATTTAAAAATTCATTACTTTCCTTCTGCCTGTAGTTTTAAATAAATATTAAAAATATAAAATAGCACACATTTTAATGCACTGAGTTTGTCAGTAACACTGAGAAGTAAGGTCTGCAATTTGAGAGAAAGGTGCTAGGTATATCATAATGGTTTCACTTTGGATTAGGCTTTTACTAATTTACATTTTTAAAACAATCTGCCTACAAAACCACTAAAGCAAAGCCTTCCGTACATAATGCAATCCTACACATCCTAATCTGCCTTTCTGAATTAACAAAGCGGCACAAACTTAACTGAGAGCTCTGACTTGTGGCATCTCATGTAATCTATTTGAGGAAATCTTAATTTCTGTTAAGAATAGAAGTCATTCTTAGGTCAGAAATGATCAACGGTCTAAAAGTAGCAGTGCGAAAATAATGAGTGTTGGAATGCCTGACTTCTGCATTTTGCCTCCCGAGCAAAAAATAAAAAAAGAAGGAAAAAAAGAATAAAAATCTCTATTGCCTTTTCCCTCTCCAAGCTCAGGCTCTCATGTCTTCTGCCAGGACACATCTGCCTCTGCCTCGGAATCCCCAGCCTCAGAATTCCTCCTGAAGATCATGATTCTTTCTTTAAATAATAAATGCTAGAATTCTTTTCAGACTTTAGAGGAATAGGTTGTTTAGGTTGTTGCTACACCAGCAGCATCCATCTCCAACTCAGCTCAAAAATAAAAGCATTTATCCATGCTTGTCTGTGGAGATTCAATCCCATATCTTCTATATAATAGTTCATACGTACAGAATGGCACTGACTGGAAGATAGGCCACATAGTTCTTCCGTATGAAATGTTGATGGAAGGAACAATATGTGTCCAGGTTGCTAGTTTGTATAGAGATGCTTCACAACTGGAAAAGTTTTGTTAGATTTTGTTGAGTGCTTTCAGGCAAAGTTATAACTGAAAGCTGTGTCTCTGTGCAAATACACTAATACCTTTATAAGCCCTATTTTGACAGAATTAATAGAAAACACATTTTCAGTGCATTGATCAGTTGACTGTATTTGAGACACTCTTACCAGCCGAAGCTGTTTAAACTACACAACATTAGGTACTGGTTCAGAAATTACTTTAAGAATCATTATTTTGGAATTTGAAAGAGTTTCCAAAAAAGGTGGAACAACAGAATGCACTTGAAGTTCTTAGTAGCAATGTCATCAACATTTCTTTTGTGTATGGATTTAAAAGTATTTCTGTAAACTACAGTTAGTATACTTTTTTCTCAGAACTTGAATACTTTGATTAACACTCAGATGATCTATTGTGATGTTATTGTCATAATGTGAACAAATATGAAGCAATTAGGATTTTTTTACAAGAATAATTGAATTTTAATAATAAAATTTTACTTAAACACATTCAGAAGTTCACAGAAATTCCAAACTCTCAGGAATATTACCACAAAAAGAAGTTTAAGAAAGAAAATAGTAGAAGAATGAAAGAGAAGAAATCTTAAATAAAAATACTAAAAATGGCTATATCACAGCTCAAAAAATAGCAAGCATAATCTATTTACACCTACATTTGTATAGTAAAATGAATATTGGATTTAGTATCAAGACATGTTGTTTGATAGAATATCCAGTTAAATTATTTAGAAGAAATTAGATGAGGTAGCCACTTGGATAGGAAGAGTATAATTACTAAAAACTAGGGGTTTTTTTCATACCTTACCAGTCTTCAAGGCAAGCTGAGAAGCCCCTTGTTTTGGTTAAAAGAACTTTCTGCATTCTGCATTACTTAATATAACACAAATGGACCTGTTCATGCATTCAAAAACTACCTTGGAGTAAAACTAAATTTAATTACCAGTGTATATCTAGTTTCTCTAAATGATGCTGATCTGGATATCTCTTACTAAAGACAAACATAATTGAATAATTTAGCTAGTCTGTGGATAGAAGTTCCTAGTTTAATTTTAAATTTAAGATTTGAAATCAATAAGAGTCTCCTAATTTCCTCAGTGTGGGTAGAAACTTCCTTCACATCCTTTGTGATGCTTTCATATTTTTCATAGAAAAAAACACTTTGGAAATTCCCCACAATTTTTATATATATACATATATGCATATATACATATATATGAAATAATAAACATACAAATATATATATACATGTAAGGTATAAATAAAATACACAAGCTAAATATTCTAATTCTAAAATTCTTCATAGGCCTTCCTTACCAAAATACAGTACACAAGCTTTATATAATGATTCACCTTTTCTTACTCAGGTAAACTATAGAAGCAAAGGTGCACTATGATCCTTAATTGCTACCATTTAGTTTAATCCTTTATGTTAAAATAAATTGGCTTTGTTCCTGGTTCATCTTCTCAAGGAGGTTAATTTTAACTCTTCCTCATTAACAAAAAGAGTGATGACAATTCGTCTACAAAGCAATTCCCAGGTAACTTTCGCAAGTAACTTTGATTTGAATGTGGGGGTCTTGCTGTGGATGAAAATTTTCCGGAAACATTCTGTGAAATACTTTAATCTGTATGCATATAACTTAACATTATTTCCTTTATGTCACAATTTCAAAAAGTCATTTTTTATGACTGTGAATATACAAGGATATGTTACTATTACTGTTATTATTGATAATACTATTTCTACAGTTTTACGAGTGCAATAATTCTGCTTGTGTTGACTAACACACAGGCCTGGTCAGCAAATACCAGAATCATCTTCCCATCTTTGTATTTATTTTTTCATTACTCCCTTGTGCTTAGATTTTTTCTTTTTTTTCAATCCTTTTCTTCACTTTATTTGTTTATCTTGGAGACTATTTTACTAAGTAAATCAATAACTCCACAATTCTCATTGACTTTATTTATTAATGGGCCTACATTCTCATTGTATTCCCAACTGCCTTTTTTTCTCTATTATTTATTTTTTAGTTTCTGTATAGCCTTTTATGAAGACTGGTATCTGCAAGCTTGTGCAAAATTAGATGACTTTGCTGAATCATCAAAATGGTATTATAAAGGACTACCCATAAGTGCAGGATCCTATTGATAGTTTCAGGATTTGTGTAAGTATTGACTTGGAAACCAAAGCAGGCATGTTGAAAACTCTCCTATGAAGCTTAAGCAGAACATTTCTAGAGCCAGGCACTATATCAACATTTTCCTTTAAAGGCAACCAGTAGCGCCAAAAAGCACAGCATCTCTAAGGGCAGACACTCCATGGCTGAATGCATATTGAATGATATGTCTGATGCTAGCCTGCATTCTCCTGACAATCTACCAGGAACTTGATGCACTGTCTGAAAATGCTCCAGGAAATCGGAGAGTGTTAATTCTTAAATCACAAATTTGACATCTGCGGGAAGTGCTGTTCATCCTTCTGGTGAACCTTACTTGACTTTCTTGCTTGGATGAGCTCAACATCTCTATGTTCAGCAAATCATTTTCTTCGGAGATTGAAAGATGATGCATGTGTTCCAAACATTTTACTCAATAAATAGTTCAAGAAACATCACTAAGGTTTTGGGTTTAATTTATCTGAATTAAAGGGAATGCAATTTATCTGAATGGCAAATTAGATCTTAATTACCATGGTAAATTAGGCATCAGAAAGGTTAAACAATTTAGTCAAGATAGCAAGTCTTTCAAGGGAAAAGTGTTCTGTGCTCTGGATAAATTAAAAAAAAAAAAACAAACCTGTGCCTAAACTGTAAAAAAAATAAAAAATTTATGCAATGTAATATTCTGCATGAAAGGGATAACTGGCTACCTCGTTATGTAAACCCTGAAACGTTTTTGCTCTTTAAAGATAATTTTCATGGGCTTTTGAACATTGCACATGGATGGTAGGTCATGCAGTTCTGAGAACACAGAAGATCTTACATGAAACGATCATGTTGGTTCAATGATGGCCATAAGGACATTTCATGAACAAGAACATGTTCGTCGCTGACATGGACAGTGGGATTGAGCACGCCCTCAGCAAGTTTGACGATGACACCAAGCTGTGTGGTTTGGTTGATATGCTGGAGGGAAGGAATGCCATCCAGAGGGACTTTGGCCTGATACCAACCTCATGAAGTTTAACCATGCCAAGTGCAAGGTCCTACACCTGGGTCGGAGCAATCCCAGACACAGCTACAGGTTGGGCAGAAAAGCGATTCAGAGCAGCGCTGCGGAGGACTTGGGGGTGCTAGTCAATGAGAAAATGAACATGAGCCGGCAGTGTGCACTTGCAGCCCAGAAAGCCAACTGTATCCTGGGCTGCATGAAAAGGAGTGTGACCAGCAGGTCCTATAGTTAACACTATAGTTAGCAGGTCCTAACTATTCTATGATTCTATGATTCTATGAAAAGAAAGAAATTAATTTCAGAGAAAGGGAAGTATTTTTGGGAAGCAGCGATAACTGTTACCAGTGTGAGAAAAGATAAGACAATCATCCATGGTTTTTAAATTTTCTTGCACCAACCAGGGTGGCATTATCCCCAAGTTCACCACACTGTCATGGTGAGTACTGCAGACAATGTATATAGCCTGTGTACAGTTAAAACTAGCAGACATAAAAATCTTGGTTTATCTGTGTTTGTTTTGAACTGTGGTATGCTACAGATACTCATTAAATGTGATATACATGTCTACATAGTTACAAATTTGAAATGGTTTTTAATTATCTAGCCTCAGTTTGGCATACAGCTTGCTTGTTCTGGTAGATGTATCAAGATATGATTCTGCCTACATTCAGCCTAACTGTTAAAGAATGGCTGCAGCCCAAGGTAAGGCAAAGTGGAATTAAAACAACATTACTTACATTATGTAAAGCACTATTAAAAACAGGGAAGATATTTTGTGATCAATTTTAAAATCTCAGTGCTTTTATTCAAAGCAACAGAAGCATGAGAGAAGCCATATATGTTAATGTTGAGAAGCCATATATGTTAATGTTAAGAAATCATAATGTTAATAGAAAATTAGCATTAAAATGCAGAACAATAAATTTATATATTGACAAAGCCTGTTAGTGGCAAAACCATGCTAATCAGTTTAATATTGTCTATATACAGAAAAAAAATTAATATAGCTGCTAAAACAACTTGCATAATTTTTTGTTAATTTTCTTTTTCTTGTTTAGCAAAATATAATATGACTCAAAAAGCAACGCTTAGGGTATGTGTCAAGCATAGCCAAACTCCACTTGCTAATGAACTGCTGATATTTAACCTGTTCTTTTAGTTACCATGCCTCTAGCTAGGTATCCAGCTTTGCCAGTGATTTATCTTCTTGGCCGTACACCTTGTCCTGCTGTTACAATGCTGCCTTCTGCAAGCAGGAAATGCACAGAAACTCTTCCACTTCTGTGGAGATAATTACAGGATTTCAGCCTCCAGAGCAACTAATCAATGTTCGACTGTAGTTTTCTGGAGCACTCAATTTTTTTTTAAATAAAGGAAAAATAATTAAAAGAAAAAGAAAAATCGCATTACATGAAATAGTTTCATAACTTTTATACATTAAAAGAAAGCACTTAAATAATTCAGAAAGAACTATTACTGAATGTATTGTTTTTTTATGGAAATACTGTGGTTTCCTTAATTGTTTATCATTGCACTCCACATATACATATGGTGATACAAAATCCCAAGCCAACAATATCTCATTATCATTACCATTATACTTCTCTTATTCTGAAAAAAAAATCTTATTTATTTTACCTAATCTTTAAAGTAATCAAAATGTAACTCTAAATTGCAGTGCTATATGCTTTGCTACAAATCCAGTTCACATTTTTCCTACAAATAATATGAAAGTAAAATACATTGATTCATACATTTCTGTATAATCACAAGTTTAGCATCTTTAAATATGCTTATTTACAGGAGTAGTGCCGTATTTGTGCTTATGTTCCTTGATAGTCACAAGCTAGTGCTCAGTGCCTGGTACCACCAAATACAATTCGTGCCTGAAGTTAACTGGTGAAACGAGCTGGCTAAAATAGAAACATCCTCTTTCCAGACCACAGTTCTGAATGGGCCAGAAAAGTAAGAAATAAATGACTAGAGAAGAAAAAAATAGGTTATATAGGGAAACATAAAACCTCTCATTCTTTCTACTTGCCTTCCCCATGGATATTAGAAGTAGAAATTGGGATGTGCTCTCTTCCTCTTTTCCTTCTCTATTTTTGTTACCTCTTTGGCAGACCACATCCATCCCATTCATGCCACCAATGGCTAGGGGGAATAAGGGGGCTAGGTCTGGGGGACATTGTTAGGAATGGGAAGATATTATTTACTGCTTCAGCAGAACAGTACTTCTGACTCTCAGATGGTGCTGGAAAGCCAGCAGATCTCCAGTTAGGTTGGAAAGGAACTAAATCACAAAGGTGAAATTGTAGAACTGCTACAAAGTGTGTCATGTCTTGTCGAGCTACATGAAGTCAAAAGGGAAGAGTAAATTCTAAAACTGCAATAGATCAATCTTCCCAAGATCTGTCACAGGTAGATTTCTAAAGGTAGATTTCTATGCTGTTTGAATTGCCCTAAATATAAGAGACATTTGCATGGGACTGTCAAATTATGGGAAAGTCACATAATTGCAAAGCTCACATAAGATACCTAGGACATCTCCAAGAACAATAAATGTTTCCAATTAGGCAACTGGATCAAGCATGTAGTGTTTAATTGGATGTCTTGTAAATCAGCAAGTCGAAAGATCTTTGATATGCACACCCTCCCCCAGGTTGTTATGATACTCCAAATTAAAATATAAACGCTACTCCTTTGTTCTGACACTGATAATATTCTCATATAAAAAAACCTCATCAGATCTGTGATGAAAACATATTCTATTCTGCCTTCCATTTTATATGCATCAGCCCCAGTGATTTATGTACTTGCTACTAAACTTATGAAAATGAAAATATCTTTTCCTTGGGAGAGCACACACATGATTTTAACAATCTAACTTCTGGCAACTAAAGTATGATTTAAACCAAATACCAAATTGATTTTTTCTATATCCCATCCAGAAGTCACAAAGTACAAGATGCTGATAAGTAAACATTTTGGGAAAGGTAGAAACAGGTTAGAGCTCCAAAATTTTGTTAGAGGATCCAAACTTGTTGTAGCTGCAACAGGTAGAGATGCAGAATTTTTTGACTGAACATTTTGTTACTCTGAAATTGCCTTGTAGGCAAAAAAGAGCACAGCAAATAGCTGGAGTTGGCAGTACCCAGTGGTCCTTGCCAGGAAGAGTACAAAATTCATGGTTCATCTTCAGTCATGGGTTTCTGTCAGTACCTTATGCCACCTTGGCCCCCTTCCTTCTCACTGGCTCCCAGCCCCTCTTCTGATGTGGACATAATTTATGACCACCTGCCCTGCAGTGACTGCCAACTTTGTCTGGCCTTGACCATCACAGAGGTTTGGCCCAGGAAAGACAATAGTCCTGTGGTCATCAGATTGCTGTTAGAGCAAGCTGGCATCAGCTCTCATCTGGACAAACCTCACCAAATGCTGAGCATTGACACAGCAGCCCAAGGTGATGTCTTGACACCATTTTCTAGTACTGACAGAATCGCATTTACTGACCAATCATTTACAGTCATTAAATGAGACCAGGTTATGACATTTGCATACAAAATTGGCCTTGAATTTTCTTTTAATTCAGAGCTGTTTGTGTACAGTTTTATGCTGTGCCTCAAGATATGTCAACAGTAACACTGATGCTGCCTGCATTTATTTGCAGTCCTTTGACAGAAACTTTATCTTGTAAAAGGCTGAAGTGATTGGTAACCTCTTCCATAATGCTGTGCTGCCTCTCTATTCCTGCCTGCACTGAGTACTCTTTCTTCACTAGAAAGATTATTTAAGCCTAACTTGTAATGTATTCTCTTTTTCAATCCAATGGTTTCATAAATCACTTCAGCACCAAAACCACAATGCTCCAGATTAATGAAATGTACAAAGTTTATTCTTAGCCTGTTCACAAAAAAATGTGAGAGTCAGTCTGTGGGATACAGATGGCCATACATTTTGACCTTGAAATAACACACAAGAATGCAGTGCCCTGAGCTACCACACTTTGTATCAGAGCTCCTTCCTCTCTATTTGATGTTTTGAAAGGTCATGATAATTTAGAATTTTACTGGGCAAGGGACAAGGAAGGATGTGAAAATACACAGGTTAGAACAGCTTGTTTTTCAGGATGATGTTAGTTGAGGCTGTGAAAAGGTATATGAATTTTTTAAATTGCACTCATATAAATTCATCTTTCAAAATGGAGACAAAGACATTTGAGAAACTAATATTTCTCAAGTTAGACACCAAGCCAAGTTTATTTTTTTTAAATAATTTGTGAATTCTGTCAGGTTATATAGAGCAATAAATGAAACTGCTTTCTGTTCTCACTAATCTGAAATGATGTAAAATGGTGAGAAAAGACTATAGTATACTAATTTGTACAGGGAAAAGGGAGGCATCCTACCAATTTAAAATAATGAGCAGCTACTGTATCATCCATTGAGTAGCTATAAATCATTGGTCATGCTTACTACTTATTTAACCTCTGAGATAACCTTGGTTTTACAAAAATGCTTGCTGATCTCCTCTGTCCTGCTCCCTTCTGGTACACAAGTAACAGATTATGAAACATGTTGAAGAAGATACAAAAGACATTTAGGTAGAAATTTAGCACAGGTTGATCCCTATATTATATGGATGTTAAAACAAGGCAGAGTGAGGATATTTTTTCCTTGCGAATTGACTACCCGATTGCTCTAACTCTTGTTGAATGTGAGGAAAGCTGTGTATACATAAGTAGGCAGTGAAGAAGCAAGCAGTGTCTACTCTCATTATCCAGTAAGCAAAAACTCTGAAGAAGGGGAAAGGCAGAAGCTAATGACTTCTAGCACCAATAGAAAGGCTTCTGCTTCACCTTATGGGTTAAAACTGCAAAATAGGTGCATGGCCCACAAAATAGAAGGGGACATAGATATGCCTGCAAGAAAAGAGCCTGGACCACCAAACCCTAAGCCATGCAAAGGCTACTGGAAAGAAATGGCAAGTCATTGTAATGCATGACATTCTACTGCAGTAGACAGAGGCCACCCATCCATCAACCAGACCAATGATTTAGAGTGGTTTGCTGCCTTCTTGGGCCAGAATTCAAGATCTTGTAGAGCAACTGTTAACCCTTATTTGTCCCTTTCACAACTACCCTGTGCTGTTAATTCATGTGGGCACAAATGGTACTACCAGGAGAAACTTGGACAGTATTAGAACTGACTATAGAGCTCTTGGGCTAATGGGGGGCCAGGTGGCCTTTTCCTTAATCCTGACAGTGAAAGGTGAAGAGAAGGGCATTATTAAGACAAGTCAATAATTGGCTGCAGAACTGGTATTGGCACTGTTTGCAAATCAGTGTCTACTTGGGTGAGATGGGATCCACATCAAAAAGCAGGGCAAAGTTATTTTCACCAGCAAGATGGATGACATGATAAAGACAGCTTTAAACTAAGAATGATGGGAGGAGAGAGTAATAAGCAGTCCTTTGAAGGAGTAGCAGGCAGGATTGCTGAGCAAAGGGATGATGTGATAGAAAGAAACACAAAATCAACAAAATGGAGCTAAGCACCTCCAGTAATTACTTGCATGAAAGCAAGGAAGTGCCTACAAGATGCCATTATGGAGAAGTTCCCAAAGCTCCTCCAGGAAGTCAGCATTCTGGGGTCCCCCTCTAAAGTGCCAGTACACTAAAGCAGGCAGCAGGGGGGATAAACATGAGTTACAGATCTGTGTGCAGTTGCACAGCTATGATCTTGCTGGGATGGCTTTCACGACCGGAGTTGCAAGCAAGCATGCTGGAGGAGGTGATCTTTCCTCTTTTCTTCAGCACTGATGAAAGCACAGTTGGAGTACTCTGTCCAGTACTGAGCACAATAGAGCCATTGACATACAGGAGCGAGTCCAGCAAATGGCCACTGAGATGATTTAAGGGACTGGAGCATTTCTAATGTGATGAAAGGCTGAGAGCTGTGACCGTTCAGCCTGGAGAAAAGAAGGATCAGAGAGGATCTTAGAATCATAGAATAGTTTGGGTTAGATGGGACATTTAAAGGTCATCAAGTCAAACGCCCCTCCAACAAGTAGGGACATATTCAGCTAGATCAGATTGCTCAGAGCCCCATCCAGCCTGACCTTGAATAGTTCCATCTTGTAATAATATATAAATACCTGAAGGGAGGGTATAAAGAAGACAGCGCCGGTATAAAGAAGACAGAGCTTGATGTTTTTCAGTGGTGCCCGGTGGCAGAACAAGAGTCAATAAGCACAATTGTATAGATAGCAGCACTGGGCTAAAACCCAAACTTCCTACCTATACATTGAAACTTCATATTTATGTAGAGAAGAAATAGCAGCAAAACATGTCTTTAGAAAGGAACAAACATTTAAAGGGATATAGCATAAAGTATGCTGAGACTTATATTTTACATGAAGGAAATAAATGGTTAGAATTAACATTTATCTTCTGTTCTGAAACACAACCAAACTTTCCTTGCCCACAAATTATGTTCTTGATGAGAATAATATATCTCTTTATATGGAAGTCAAACTTCATACTAAAAGTTGTGCAGGGCAATCTGGAGCTACCATTTGAATTAGTTGCATGGCAGACTTGGCAAGGATGGATTAAGAGATTTAATATAAACACTTTGGAAACATGAGGATAGAACTAATGAAAGTACTGTTTTGCCTGAGATATTCAATGACATAGTAAGTGTTTCACATCATTTGCAGCCTGTATCTGATGATATCCTGGGAATGAAAAATGTATTCAGCTGTCAAAGGTATCAATTTAGAACTGTTTCCCCACTTGGAAAGGAAAATCTATACCCTGGGACACACTGTAGGAAGAAAATACTGATGAAGCACACTGTATTCATATTCAATCAACAGTCAAATACATTTCATAATGAAAAGCACATTTATTTTAGCTGTAGAAAGGAACCCATCTCAGGATAAAAAAACTGCAGTGGGATATCTTGCCCATCATTAATTCCATTTGGAACAGGCAGAAGTATATATATGACCTCCAAAGGCAATTCAAACCACAGATTTAGGACATAGCTGCACTCCAGTCAACTTCAGTATTTCAGCAAAACCTCTCATCCTCAATGATACAAGCCAGCATTACAGCATATGGTCTATTTTTTTTTTTTTAAATGCTATCTTCAAATATTATTTTATCCTGTACTATTCACCTAGCATACTAAGGAAACTTTACTGAGGTGGAGGGAATTACAAGGATAAGATAATTGTTTATTCATTTTTTCCTTACCAATTCAAGTTATGGATCTGTGGTAAAAGCAAGCATCATCACTAGAAGCCTTGTCAGTTAGTATAAAAATACATACACATTGACATTTGCTGACACTTTTACTTGTACTTTTTTTTTCTAAGTGTCATGGGTTAAACCTGGTAGGCAGCTGCACCACACACAGCTGCTTACTCACCCTTCCCCAGAAGGATGGGAGAGACAAATGGAAAAGTCCAAAAACATAGGGGTTGAGAAAACAGACAGTTTAATATGTATAGAAAAACAGACAACTTCATATCTTTACTACAGGGCTGAGATTAAAGAATGTCTTTTTCAATATGACAAAAAAATGTGTTTTGTAGTATTTCCTGTTGCACATCAGATTCCTTAGTTATTAAATTTTTGTTTCTAGCAACTGTATCGACTAAATCTTTTGAATTCTATATCTCTGGTAGGGCTTGAGCTACGTAACATGCATCATTGAGAAAGACATGATGCAGAATTTTCATTATATTTAAAGGCCATATATATCTTTTGATCTTTTGTCCCTTATGGCAGATTTTGATACTGAACTAGGTATGTTAGAGACCAGATGACCATAACATACATTCAGGATATGGGCAGGCAACTTGTAAAGAAGCTATCTTTGCAATATCAATAAAGATCATGTATGCTTAGCATAATAATAAAAACCTGATTCAGTTTCCTTGAAAGTTGATATAGAATCACAGAACCATAGAATCATAGAATCAACTAGGTTGGAAAAGACCTCCAAGAGCATCATGTTCAACCATTACCCCAGGACAGCCAAGACCACCACTAAACTGTGGGCCTCACCTACATGATTTTTGAACACTTCCAAGGACAGTGATTCTTCACTTCCATGGCAAGTCTGTTCCAATATCTGATCACCCTCTCTGTGAAGAACTTTTTCCTAATACCCAAAAATTTTTCACTGACTCCCACAAGAACTGAATTGCCTCTTCACCTATTATAGTTCTTACTAATGAGGGCAGATTCTTTGGAAAGGAAAATAAAGATTGCTCATAAGTAAGAATTTAAGTTGTTCACTAAAATAGATAACAATCTTCTAGATTAGAGCATTATCTAAATTCAGCAATCTGCAAAAATAATGTCATGACAATGCTACTGTAGGTTGATATTAAAGTAATCTTCTTGAAATTTTATGCAGGAAAAACAGACATAGAGAGCCTGAAGAAGCTCGTCTTGCATTCTAGTACCAATGTAAAATTAGAGTGACTTAATCTGTCACTGTTTTTTGCTGAGCAGTAGAAATATAATATTGATTCTTGTTGGAGTCCTGTTTTTTTTTTTTTGTTTGTTTTTAACCCAGAATTGACAATTTTTGCTCCTCTCTCACTTCTGTCCACCAGAAGAGAAAATATGATTTGTTTATTTTGGGGTTTGGTTTAGTTATTTTAGTTCCATTGTGTAATTGGATTAATATTTTTAATAAATTTACACCCAGATTTAACACAGGAGTCAGAATAAATCTCATTCATTCATTCTTCACAACCCACACAGACTGAGAAAGCAGTGTAAAGAATTGTCGAAATAATTAACTATAAGAAATAAATATGAAAACATGACTGGTGTGGTAAGTAGTCCTTAAAAGTATTTGGACAAAGTGCAGTAAAACCTGAGACTTCATTTCTTAAACTATTTCTTCATACATTTCACTGGTGAATAGTCACTGTAGGATTTGCATGTCCCTTTTTCACCCTCACAAGACCTTTTCTTCCCTAATGTTTTTTAGATTACCTCTTGCTTTATATATTTTAGAACTCCAGCACAGCATGTTCAATTATCATCCAAATGACCACTTGTTTGATATCAGCAATGGGTAGAAAACAAGTCTGAGTAACTTGCTCTTCACTAGAGGAAGGCACAATGAGTGATCTCTGCTCTAAGAGCTGTTAATTCCCAGATAAACTACTTAAGTTTTCCTCCAGTTAAAACATACACATAGGCTATCTTGTTTGTTCACGTGTTCAAGAAAAATGTTAAAAAGATATTCTTGTACTATACAAGGTCTTGCATGTTTGAATGTAAACTTACTTGACACAGGGGAATAAATTATCTGGTTTTCACAGAAATCTATCATTCATGAGTGTGCTATTCAGTAGGGAATTGATAAATGGATTAAAAAGACAATAGGATGTTTCTGCCAACATCTTTATTAAAAGAAGGATAATTCATATAGCTAAATCAAATTACTTAAATAACTAAAAGCATTGTGTATTGAACAAGGGAATGTATCAAGAGAGAAGATCTGGCTGCAGTATTTCACTGTTTCTTTCTTTAGTTAGTTTTTGAGTAAATTTAGAGATTATAAAGAGGATTCTTATTTATAACACTAGATAGAGAGATCCATGATACAGCTATCTAAAATAGGACCTAACTGCCTTAATAATACATAAATTAATTAATAAACAAGATCTTTGAAATAGCAGTTCATCAGTTGGTTAACTCAAACATCTATATGATTTTACAATAAAAGATTATACATTCCTTTTTTCTTTCCTATATATTAGTTATATTTATGGGATATTATTAAGAAAGAGAAGCATGTATCACTGAAGAAAGTACTTTAAAGGACGATTCACAGTATCACAGTAGGTTAGAGATTGGAAGGGACCTCAAAAGATCATCTAGTCCAATCCCCCTGCCGGAGCAGGAACACCTAGATAAGGTTACACAGGAACGTGTCCATGCGGGTTTTGAATGTCTCCAAACAAGGAGATTCCACAACCTCCCTGGGCATCCTGTTCCAGTGTTCCGTCACCCTCACTGAGAAGAAGTTTCTTCTCAGGTTTAAGTGGAACCTCTTGTGCTCCTATTTTATTTATTTAATTTTTTTTGTACAAAAGGCATCTTCGAGTTTTCCTACGTTAGCGAAAAAGTGACTAGACCTCTTGCCTTTAAAATCTACAAAGTTATTGCAGTAAGCAAATAACATGTACTTGTTCTTTACTACAATAATAAAACAGAATTCAATTTACCAGGAAAACATTCAATTAGAATATAGTGATTTCAGCTTGGCTGGCTGTCAGATGCCCATCAAGTCTCTCTATCACCATCCTCCTCAGCAGGACAGGGAGGGAAAATATGACAAAAAGTTCCTGGGCTGAGATAAGAACAGGGAGAGATCACTTGGCAACTACTGTCATAGGCAAAAGAGACTCAATTCGGGGAAATTAGTTTCATTTATTGACAATTTTAAAAAAAGCAAAATTTCTTATAAGAAATAGGAAAATATCTAAAATCATCTACCTCTCACCCCTTTCTTCTTCCTAGGCTCAACTCCACCCCTGACTCCGCATTTCCATCCAAGTGGCACAGGGGGAAGGGATATGGGGCTTGTGGTCAGTACATTATCTCTGCTACTCCTTTCTACTCATGCTCTTCCTCTGTTCTGCCATGAGGTGTCACCCACAGGAGGCAGTCCTTCATGAACTGCTCCAGCGTGGGTATCCCATGGGCCACAGGTACTGCTAGCAAACTTACTCCTCTGTGGGTTTTTCATGGACTGCAGCTGCCTTCAGGGCACATCCATCTGCTCCAAGATGGGGTCCTTTACAGGCTGCAGGCAAATATCCACTCCGTTGTGGATGCAGGGAGACGGCCTGTGTCATGATGGTCTTCTCCATGGAATGCAGATGAATAAGTGCTTTAGCCCTTGCAGCACCTCCTCCCTCTCCTTCTGCACTGACCCTGTGTTTGCACAATTGTTTCATATATTTTCTCTCCCACAGAAGTTGCAGAGAATTTTTACCCCCCTTTGTTAAATATGTTATCACCGAGGCACTACCATTATTGCTCATTGGCTCAGCTTTGGCCAGCGGCAGGTCCTTCTTGGAGGTGGCAGGCACTGGCTCTGTCTGACATGGGGACAGCTTTTGATATCTTCTGACAGAAGCCACCCCTGTAGCTCCTCTGCAACCAAAATCTTGGCACATGAACCCGATACACCAGAAAACACATAACTCAAACTTGCATCCAAGTTTTGCTCAGCAGAAGGTATCAGGCTCATTCTTTGCTCATTCTGCAGACCAAGATCCCTTTACATTCACTAATTTCTGGTAATACAGTAATTAAGATATTCAGTAATTAGCCAACTTAGAGCACAGGAAGAACTACTTGCAGAGAGTTCTTAGACTAAAATACAGTGGAGGAGGAAATTATTAGCTGAAAGAACTTTAGGATTTAAGAATTGAAATAATCTCTAGCGGCATAAAATTTCATTTGTACCAGTCACATTTATTGAGACTTGAATGCCTCGTAAATTCAGTGCAACCCCATAACCCATATATATTTAGTTGGGAGAATTTTAAGTGTAGAGGAAGAAATAAGCTGTATGTGCTTAATGCAAATATACATATGTTTTTGTACATTCATTGGGCTGTTCTTGATTTTAAAATGTTCTTCCACATCTCAATAAAAGACAAAAGTAATACACAGTCCAGTATATTAGCTAGTCAAACAAAATATTGTCCTCCAAGAACTCATTCCTAACTTTAATATTTCTAAGTACAAATTGACTGTAATACGTATAGTTTTATGTAATGTACATTCACCTAGGTGTTGACATACTTTGACTTACAGGTTTTTAATTCTGAAGAGGAAAGGCAAAAAGTTTCACCTATTAGTAGAAATAGAGCTATAGCTCCAGTTTCCTGATTTTTTATTGTATTCCTTGTCCACTAGCTAATTCATGTTGCAAAAAGTCATTCTTTACAGTATTAATCTATTTTTAACATAGGTGTACTAGGTAAGTATAAAATTAGGCAGAATTACTTTTCCTCTATAAACATGATGCAACAAACATCAATTTCAGAGTACTGAAAAGTCTGGGATTCTCTTGATATTGCACAATTTTGCTTTAAAGGCAAGTTCCACCTGAAGATTCTGCAAAGGTACCTTCAAAAGTCAACCATTCACTGAATCTGTGAATGTAAAAAATAATATTTTAATAAAGAACTGAAATGAAAATATTTTTCCAAAGGATTTGAAAACCACATCATTATCTGAAAAATCAAGTAAGCAAGAAGGTTTACAAAATGGCTTTAAAACTGGTCTGCCTTTCATTTTACATTAAGTTAGAATAGTAATCATACATTTTTGTCTTCTTTATTTTGGAATCAACCATAACTTTAAGGATATTTTAGGCTGCTGTAAATTAATATATTAAAGCAAAAAATTTTGTGCTTTCAGGCTTGCTGCTTTATCTTTTGTAACATTCTTGTACATGTATGCAATCTTTTTTTCCTCAAATGACAACTTGTTTCTCAAAATTCTAACTGAGCTACCAGTTTACATTTTACAAAACTGACCTTTACATGATTGCCATTACTGCTTAAAGAATAAAACTGGGTTTGAATAGTATTTTCTCTGGTAAGGATCTTAAAGCAGCAATTAAAAAAAAAAAGTGATTTAGTATGTATGAAGGAATATATTACACAAGAAAAAAAACTTTTCTTTAAACTATAGGACTTTAATGGCATTGATCTGTGCAACTTCTGTTGATGGACCTGTCACTTTCCTGCCATTATTTTTTTCAGTCCATCCTTATTTTAACAAAAAAAAAATAAAAATGAAATCACTTGACAGTTTTTATAGTCAGAATAAAGATCATTTACATTTTTTTGTAATACCGAATGCTTTAAAACAATAAATCACTGAGGAAGAAAACAGTTGTCCATGAGAATAGATTGCAAAGATACAACAAACTCAATAGCATATCTAATACCTGTTGCTGCAAAACAATTATTGGCAAATGTTAATGTGGTAAAGGATGTTGCTGGCTTCTTTCGGTTTCATCTTGATGTTCAGAAAATTTTCAGAAAAAGGTGAGAGAAGACATATTTTCTATAAAACTTAAAAGCTAGAAATAGCATGATAACTAAGCATGATAACTAGGGCAACTAAGATGATTAAGGGAGTGGAGCATCTCCCTTATGAGGAAAGACTGAGGGAGCTGGGTCTTTATAGTTTGGAGAAGAGGAGATTGAGGGGTGACCTTATTAGTGTATATAAATATATAAAGGGGGAGTGTCACGAGGATGGAGCCAGGCTCTTCTCAGTGGCAAACAATGATAGGACAAGGGGCAATGGGTACAAACTGGAACACAAGAGGTTCCACTTAAACTTGAGAAGAAACTTCTTCTCAGTGAGGGTGACGGAACACTGGAACAGGCTGCCCAGGGAGGTTGCGGAGTCTCCTTCTCTGGAGACATTCAAAACCCGCCTGGACACGTTCCTGTGTAACCTTATCTAGGTGTTTCTGCTCCAGCAGGGGGATTGGACTAGATGATCTTTTGAGGTCCCTTCCAATCTCTAACATACTGTGTGATACTGTGATAACAGTGTGTTTTGAACTCTTAACAGTGCAAACTTATCACTCACAGGTTCAGTAAGAAACTGTTAAAATCCTACACTCTCCCACAAAACATGATGAATGATGCTAAAGAGACAGGACAAATGGCTTGTAACAAATTAGTTTGGGGCTGAAGGATGAAACTCAAAAAAAATGTGACTGATGAGATGAGATACCCAATATTCTAGGGCATCTGCCTGCAACTACACCCTGAGAAGTGCAGAACTGAGAGAAAATTTATCAAAGTAGCAGATATTGATCACTATAAAAAAGGGAGACGTTATCAAAAGCATATCATAATTGAAGATTCTAAATTTTTATAGGTGCAGGATCACATGATGGTAACCCCTTAGATGCTTTGAAGTTTTATTTCTTTTAAATATACAGTACCAGAAGCTCCAGGCAAACATATACTCAAGTTTTCATGCTGCATGACTGTTTACTACATATGCATAATACCAAGAAGACTGTTTATCTTGCTCAGACAGTGGGTTTGCAGTGTTTAACCTTATTGGCATCTTGTCTCGCTAAGTTGTTTCTGTTACAACTATAAATCATTTATGTAGCTCTCAGGATAAATATCTACTTTAGTGATTATATAAATTACTTCCATATTAAAATTTTTAAAAAATGTAAATAACCACAAATATATGATTTTTTAAATGTTTTATAAATATAAGGTATGCCTGATTTAATCTGTAAATACCCATCATACCCTCAATGAAAATAAACAAATACAACGAAGATATGTCATTACCTTGCGAATTACCAAGGTATGGCAAATGCATGCCTTGTTTTCTGACTCATAATTATCCAACACTTTTATCTATGGCAGGGAATTCAGATAGGTGTCCAGTGATGATGTATACATAATTTTCAATAAATTTAAAGTGAAAATTGTATTTCACACATATAGCTTTTATGACAGGTAATAATTTAAATTTATAAGTCTGTAGCCAGCTGTTTCCACTAAATCTTTTCCAACTTAGCAATAAATATTCCTCCTCACACATTCTTTCCTGCTGTTTTATTTCTTAAAGGATTAGAATCATGTACACCACCTGTTTAATTTGCATCCAATAACATCTCAAGATATCTTACAGAGGCAGAAGATTTCTCAGTTTGTTACAATTTTCCCATGTTCCCCAGCTTTTCCAGCAGCTCCACAGCTGAAATTAAAATGTTTGAGAAGTCAAATTTGCCACAAGTAACATAACTTGAAAATCAGTGAATTGTTTTTAAAAAATGGATTTCAACTTCTCCTTGCAAATCTTCTGGTTATTTGGGAGAAGTTTTCATGTCAGAAACCACTGAAGAATATATGATTAAAGGCACTTTTAGCTACTAAAATACAAAAAATTTTGTAATTGATATTCATAGCCCAGACCATGATTTTGCCAAGAAAGTTTGGACCAAATTATCCTAGAACTGTAGATAGAATGATAGAATAGTTTGGGTTGAAAGGGACCTTTAAAGGTCACCTTCGAGGTCCCTTCCAACTTGGTATTGTATGATTATGTGAGTCTATAATATTTCGGGCTTTAAGCAACAGAAAAACTAACTTTCACACATCCCTGCCTTCTTTCG
The DNA here is from genome assembly GCF_033783945.1 of Neopsephotus bourkii. NCBI lineage: Eukaryota > Metazoa > Chordata > Aves > Psittaciformes > Psittacidae > Neopsephotus > Neopsephotus bourkii. The sequence continues at coordinate 6,226,455 of NW_026902105.1, read as the reverse complement.
GATCATATGAGAATTTTTATCTGTGTGTCCTGGGTTCAGCAGTAGCAGTCATTTTTCTCCTTCTTAGTAGCTGGTGCAGTGCTGTGGTTTTGACTTTCACCCTGGGAACAGCACTGAAAACACTGATGTTTTTAGCTGTTTAGTCTAAGTTAGCCTAAGTAATGTTTGCTGTGATCAAGGAGTTTCTGAGCCTCATGCTCTGCCAGGGAGGAGGAGAAGCCGGGAGGAAGCACAGACAGGACACCTGACCCAAACTAGCTAAAGAGGTATTCCATACCACAGCACGTCATACCCAGGATGTAACCGAGTGTTACCTGGAAGGGCTAGTTCACTGCTGGGTGGGGCGAGGCATCAGTCAGAGGGTGGTGAGGTGTTGTATTCTCTTCACTTGTTATTTCCTATGACTGGAGCACCTCCCATATGAAGATCGGCTGAGAAAGTTGGGGCTGTTCAGCCTGGACAAGAGAAGGCTGCGTGGAGACCTTATAGCAGCCTTCCAGTATCTGAAGGGGGCCTATAGGGATGCTGGGGAGGGACTCTTCATTAGGGACTGTAGTGGTAGGACAAGGGGTAATGGGTTAAAACTTAAACAGAAGAAGTTTAGATTAGATATAAGGAGGAAATTCTTTCCTATTAGGCTAGTAAGGCACTGGAATAGGTTGCCCAGGGAGGTTGTGAATGCTTCATCCCTGGCAGTGTTCAAGGCTAGGTTGGACGAGGCCTTGGGTAATATGGTTTAGGGCGAGGTGTCCCTGCCCATGGCAGGGGGGTTGGAACTTGATGATCTTAAGGTCCTTTCCAACCCTAAGTATTCTGATTCTATGATTATTATTATTGGTGGCAGCAGTAGTGATTTGTGTTTTATGTTAGTTACTGGACTGTTCTTATCTCAACCAGGGAGCAGGGGTGGGGGGGTGGGGGGGGGTGGGGGGGAAGGGGGTGAGTGAGCCAGAGGGCTGCGTGGTTCTGATTTACAGCCTGGGCTTAAACCATGACACTGTGCCTGAGCTGGAAAATACAATAAATACTGGTCTACAAAAAGCTTAAAGGTGAAAGAAAATGTCAATGTTCAATGTGAGCAGCTGAAAACAAAGTATTGAGTGATAAAATGAATAGCAGTGTAAAGTTTTTTCACAAAATACAACTTCTATACCTACATGAAAAGACTTAATTTATAATATTCCCATTTAGGAAATAAAACTTGGAAACAGTACGGTTCGTTTTCAAAAACCATCAGTTTAATACACACAAATGGTAAACGTTACCAAAAAGGAACAAATAATTGCTCTCCTGCAGTCTCTTGCTATTAAACAGGATATCCCACATCCTGATATTGTTTAAAACTGAGAAAATGAGGAAAGGTTTAATCTCTGCATATTATGCTATTGTATTTTTCTCTAAATGTCTTGAATTCAACTAAAAGTGAATCAGAAGGCATGATGATCTTTGGCTTCATGCACAAAGCAAGTTCAAAACATCTCAATTCTTGTTTTCATTTTTGCTCCTCAAAGACATGTCAGAAAGATTTCTCAACATTCTTAGAAGCTGTGTTTCAGTGTCACAAAGTACCTACCAGGATTTAAAAATGCATAATAACCATCTCAGTCTCGTATTTTTTTACATTAAACATATTACCATACTATTATAATTTTTAAATTGAAAGAAAAAAAATTAAACCCACAATACTTGAGTAAGAATAACTAAATTGAGCCTTGAAGCAAATGAAAGTTTGAGGTTTGCTGCATTATTTCTCTTTTTATCTTTATCTTTTTAGCTACATACATAAATTTGGACTAGCAGTCAATGAAAATAGCTACTTTTAAGACCCCAAAATATAATGGATTTTTTTAGTTATAGTTGTTATTTGATATTTGCTCACCCATAAAGCATGACTAACTCTAAAATCTACTTTATCTCTCAAATTAATTAAATTTTAGACTTTTCATGAAAAAATACACCAGGTAATCAAAGTGTTTGTTATTCCATGTAACCACTTCATGATATTTCCTTGTCTCAAACAATTACAGGTCATGGTCTTCAGGCTGAAGCAGGACAAAATGCTGATGAGGTTTTATAATGTAGGTCACGCAGTTTGACAGCAGTAACTCCAGGAAAGGGCCAGATTTACTAAGGTGCTGAGCTTTCCAGAATATAATTGTACGTAAAAATGTTAAATCACAACTTGTCTTTGCCTACCAACTCTATACAATTTAAATGTGGGGAAAGGGAACAATAAACATGACAGTGTAAATAAACTTTCCAGTATAATTTAATTTATACATATTTATTTTATAATTCACTTCCTTGTCTTCTGCATGTAGTACCTGAATATGTCAGAAGTAATTCATAAATATGAGACAAAAAAAAAAACAGTGGAAAACCCAGGATAAGTCACTTTATCTTGTACATGGAACAAATATGAATTTTCCCTGCAGTAAATACTTGTCTAAAGGCATTGAAAATTTACTGAAATCTTGAGTGTGCAAAATGAGCATTTTACTTCACAAAAGTCAATTCAATTTCAACTATGGTGCAAAATGCCTTCCAAAGAAATCCACTGTGACCAATTACTTAGGTTTAGTTAAAAGTTAAATAAAGAAGTCTAATACTTACCTATTTATTGCTAGTAGAGGGAATGATGAGATAGCATCATTGAATAAGGAGGAGAATGTAAAACAGTAATAACATAGATGTTATGTAAATTCACTGCAAGAAACTCACTTTTCCAGAGATGTAAAAACTCTACAGATAGAATTAATTCATTTACAGCTATACCAGTTATAATTGTTAACACTATTACATTAGTATCCTAAAATGCTATCAGACAAAAGAAAAAAAAAAAAAAGGATGCATTTCCAAGAAGTAAACTTTCTAAGAAACACCTTAGAAAAGCAAGTCAGGATCAGCTAATTTAAAAGATGATGAGAAAAAAACTTGTCAGTCACACATTGTCAAATGAATATATGTAAACAATAAACTAAAACACCATGCTCATATATATGTGTCCCACTCTTTCCAGTATATCGATATTGGGTATCAATATATTAGAATCCTTCTAATTCCAATATATCCAGGTGTGGTAAAATTTGTTACAGTTATATGTTCAGAAAGTCATTACAAAATTTTATAGATTGGTAATTTATTTGTAAGAACACATTTTCTTCTCAGTATTGAGCACAGTAAGGATTTCATTGCTTCAGTAACCATAAAAACAGCCGGTGTATCATTTCAGAAGGATTTGGCACACCATGTAAACAAATCAAACTGGAAAGTAACCTTCATATATATGTCAAATGGCAGAAATATGAACCTTCTTTCACATCCTCTGGAGCAGAAACCTCATGAGGTTGTCTTTACTTGTTCAGAAAATACATTTGAATCCAGAGAACAGTAAAACAAACGGCACCATTGGCATAAACTTGGCAGATCTTGTTATTTAAATGTTACCAATTATGTACCCATATAAAAAGATGGACAACAAATACTTCCAGTAATTGATTTAAAATACTGGTGAAAAGTGAGAAATCTTTTCTTGGAAATATATAATCAATAAGATAGCAGAACTGGGTCTTTAAACATTAATGCCAGGCAGCGTGGTGGGGAACAGTAGGAACGGGCCTAGATGCTATTTTCTGGACTCTGGAGACCACACTAAACTAGGAAAGCTTTCCTGCTTGTAGCAGATTGAGCCACATGGTTAATTATAACTGTGTTTGGGTCTACAAGCAGAAGACGGTAAGGGAAACTGCACAAGCACTTTTAAAAACCATTCATGTATCCTCAGTTCTGGGGATTTTTGGGTTTCAATAATAAGCAAATTAAAATTATCTCCAATTTAGAATTTAATCCACTGAACCTTTCTCTGAAAAATCTTACCCAGGGGAGCTGAGGCACTGATTCTCTCATGCTACAGGTCAGCCACTGCCAGGAAAAAGAACAGTCTCATATCACAACCTCTTCATACTATCAGGAAAAAAGTCACAGGAGGTCTGCAATAAGGCTGTAGATCTGGGTATGGATTTGAATCTGTAGGAAGCCTTGAAATTCTCAAAGCCTGATGAATTTTTTTATAATCTTTTTCATATGGTGAGATATGAACATGGTGAGCCATGTTTTAGTGATAAAACCATTACAACCCACCAGTAATGTCTAGTAAACTAGTTTTGTTTGCACATACATTTTCTTATTTGTTTCTGATCTCAGTACTACACTAGAAGTAAAATGATTTGAATAATCTGAAAATACCAACTTATTCCTAACAGCACCTGTAAGGTATCTTAATAAGTATTTCCTAGTATTAGAAAGTCTGATTCATTACTGATAATAACTTCCTGTGACCTATGGTTGCAACTTTTAATTAAAGTCTCTCCATATTAACAACATTGTTTTGCACCATATCTTTCCCAATATATTATTTTTACGAATTGTATGAATCATATTATGCAAATTTCTTAGACATAAAACTAGTAAAGTGTAATGAAATGCTCTATTCAAAAGTGTTTTCCTCAGCTGACTTTCTCCTTTCATTCAGGTGTAGGGTCAGCTTCAATGACCTTCTTCTTTTGTGTCTTTTTTCCTGTCAATCAAGTCTGAAATGTTATGTTCTATCATAAAATATCTGATCAACTTTCCTTATTATGTATTGAAATTTTGATTAGTATTTCTTAGGACTATTTTACATGAGATTTCTCTGCACTTTATCAGCTACATATTGTTATATATAAATACTTAATTATTTATCTTGCATAGTAGTGGAAAGCTCAATAACCTTTTTTTCCAAAGAAAATATTTACTGATATTATCTTCCAAAACATTAGCTGATAAAAGTTGACTCAATAATATAGTGTTGAAAATTGATCACTAATAAGACTAGTAGCAAATCCAAGCAGTAATACTGTAAGTTTATAAAACTGGTGATAATTATACTTAGAAAACTATTATACTTTTTTTTAAAGGAAAAGCTGAGCAATATATATATAATTTTTTTATTTGATAGTATACTGCTTAGTTACTTACAGTGAAAGGAGCTGTTGCTGACAATCTTATTGATCATCTCTGTATATTGAACTGTAATTTGGTGTACAATACACAACTTACCAAATTTTGAGCTGGTACACACTGGAATGCCTCTATGGATTTCAACAAATATCAAACAAGTTATTCTGCACCCAACTCTATAACTTAATATAATCTTAAAATGCTATTTTCAAGATAAATTAAGATATTCTTTGTCAATTTTAGTGTTCTTGCAATAAATTGGACCCATTCCTCTATGTCTTATCAATACAGTACCTAATGAAGGGTCCCTCCCCACCATCCCTATAGTCTCCATCAGATACTGGAAGGCTGCTATGAGGTCTCCACGCAGCCTTCTCTTCTCCAGGCTGAACAGCCCCAACTTTCTCAGCCAATCTTCATATGGGAGGTGCTCCCATCATCTCATTGTCCTCATGGTCCTCCTCTGGACTTGTTCCAACAGTTCCATGTCCTTTTGATGTTGAGGACACCAGAACTGCACACAATACTCCAGGCGAGGTCTCACAAGAGCAGAGTAAAGGAGCAGGATCACCTCCTTTGACCTGCTGGTCACAGTCCTTTTGATGCAGCCCAGGATACAGTTGGCTTTCTGGGCTGTGAGCACACACTGTCGGCTCATGTTCATTTTCTCATCGACCAGCACCCCCAAGTCCTGTTTTCAACTCCAACAGTTTTTCCTATTAGATAAACTAACATTATCTTTCCCACAAAGACTGCTCAAATATATCCTTAACCCTCCACAGCTACAACAATATCATTACAAAAGCAAAGATTGCTATAAATGAAAACACTCTAAGCTTTACAAAAGACTCAGGTATTTAAGTGCGTGCAGTGAGACACAGAATCGGAATCATAGAATAGTGTTGGAAAGGACCTAAAGATCATCTAGTTCTAACTCACCATAGGCATCTTTGTTATTAGATGCTTTCAACCTGCTTGAATGATTCAGCTTCCTGTATTTATATTCCTTCTAATAATCATTTTTGGTTGGAGTCAGTTTAATTTCTATCTCTTATACAATTTTATATCATGCCTAGTCTCCACTTGTCATCTTCTTCTATTTTTATACCCCTGTTTACCAGAACTATGCCAAATCAGATATGATATGGTTTGAAATTTTTTATTTAATATAAAAAATGAATTGAACAAGTACTTGAGCTGTTTAGGCACAAAATCCCTGGATTAAATGGAGGTATGTTGATCTAACCCAAGCATTTTTTCCTAACCTGTTCATAGTCTCCTAAAACAAACACAAACAAAACTCTAAAGATCTTTCCCTTGAGATCTGTACTGAAAAATCACCCCTCACATAGGGCACCTACTAGTGTACTTCACAGCTGGTGTCCTAAGAGGATTGCTGAAGAGGATGTTGAAATTCCATAAATAAAAATAAATGGTGAAGGAAACAATTACAAAGCATTCTTTACTCAAATTATCTGTACTGTAAAGAATTTCAGGGTGATCATCAGTTCTATCTCATTGCTTTAAGTAGTGGTAAGCACACAAATGGAGCTCAAAAAATAAACAAAATTGAATCACACATGCAGTGAGAATTTAAGTAAATGAAAACAGGAGAAAAAAAAAATCCAGAGGAAACACATACAAATATGTAGACTGCTAACTTATCTCGATATTGCCCAGAATAAGACCCTGATGTCCATATATTGATTCTGATTAAAAATGTTAAAAGGATGAGCTAAAAGAAAATTTTTAAATAGACTTCAAATTGTAGCCTACAATGACATCCTTATGAAGTTTAATGGTAATGTATTTAAAAAATAATACCTCTGAAGAAGAATGAAGACTCAGCAATTCAAGAAGAGGTGACACACTGAAAGAAATTTTACTTTCTTTCCAAGAAGACAATGCTGAGTATTTAAACACAGGTGATTTGAAAGAACAAGGCTGAGAATGGGAGGGAGGGGAAAACCCACTCAGATTACTTCTGAAAACTGAAAAACCACTTTGTCTCATTTACAGAGGAAAAAATATGAATAAAGTTTAAAAGCAGAGGTTAGTCCACCTCATCAAAAAAATTCAAAGACTTCAGCTGCACAGTGGAAACTTCTGAGGCTAAGGAAATGACACAGGGAATGTAAAAATGGCATTTCAGATTGCCCTGAGGTTCATGTACTGCCTGCAGCTAGATGAGCACAAACAAGATAAGTGGTTTGCCTCATTCCAAACTGGTATATACCGCCTGAAACTTTCTTGTCTTTTAATCCTCTATGGACCTCAATAAACCTCATGGAGCAGTGTGGAGACAGAATGTAAATTTGCTCTTATGAGAGATCTGAACAATGTTAAAGGTTTGTGAGAAATTTAACACAAAGGAGAAGAGTGGACAGAGCATAAGCATCAATTTACTGAGAAGCTGGAGGTGATTTTGATTTCCATCTCTTCCATAAGCTCCAGAATTAGAGCTAGTGTCAAACAGGTTTCTGTTACATTGTGGTATAGTCATCTTCCTTGTCAATTTGGGTAGACCCTGGTAAATTTGACAGGTTCAGGACCATGACCAACATTTAACTTGAGAGCATAGGGGTGGGAATAACTCCTTCAAGATCAAATCAAGGGATACAGGTAGTTCATGTCATCAGGACTGTAATTCAAGCCCCAGGCTGAATGCTTTTATGCAGATGCAAACTCACCGCATATTCTACTTGTGATTTATGATACTAGATTAAGAAATATTATGTTAATACCATCATGGATTTAGTGTCCTTGCACAGCTACATTTGTAAGTACCTGCAAACAAAAGAAACAATGTAGGAAATATATTGAAATGAAATTCTGCTTCTAGACAGCAAAAATGTAAATATGGGTTGACTGTGTGATTTGTCTAAACTGTTACATCCAGAATAACATGAAGTGAAATAGGTTTCCTTTGTCATATTTGTTACCAAGAAAAGTAAGTCTTGCAGATGATATTTTATCTAAGAGTATAAAGTGACTATTTTGTGGTAAAATCAATAACAATCTTTCAGAAAACACAGTTCCTAGTATGAGTAGCTGAAGAGAAAATACATATGCTGTTCTTGTATTTTTAAGTGTTTGATAAGTTCAGCTTTATGTTCAATTATTGTGCCTTAATACTCATGTGAGGGCACCTGGACTGTACATTATTTTGTTTTCTCCATTTCTTTTCTGTACTTTGAACATTGCTGCAGCTGATCAGCCTATTGCCTTTGTAGCTCTAGTGGCTGTGTCATCATGTTAAAACAGATGAGTTCCCCTTCCTCAGATGCCTCTGAGTTAATGTCAATGGCTTTGACATCTTTTTTGCAATGTCTGTTGCACCAAACTATGCTGTGTGCATTCAGACATCTCCTTGTTCTCCATGGTGAAGAACAGTTTCAAAAAGTCTTGAGACGAAATATCAGTGTAAGAGGATAATAAGGCTTTGATCTAATGAAAGAAAAAAAAAAAAAAAAGGGGCTATAAAAAAAATAACACTTCACACCAAAACAAACACAGTGCAGAACTGTATTTTGCCAGTAAGGAGAGAACAAGGAAATGGATTCTCAGACTGCCTGGATCCAACCCCTGATATCATGAGGAGATGATCAGAATTTTCTCATGACACGGTCCTTGAATCTTGACTTATGAGCAGTGCTGCCAAGTCAACAGAAGACATCAGAAATTGAAGAGCTGACATGGCCATTTTTCAAATGCAGCATAAAGTACTGAGCAGTGAAAATGTATACCCCACGTATTTGTAATATAAGCCCAACAGTGGTAAATTTCCTTTCAAGAAGCATGAAAATAGCAATATTTCTGTCTATAGAGAAACAGAAATATATAAATAAAGTAAAAAAAAAAGTAAATGAGGAATAAGGCTGTGAGGTGGCATAGCATCTTTACAGTATACATAGCATATGTACACTGGCCACACTCAACTTCTTCTGGAAAATTACTGAGAGACTCTGGAAAAAAGGATGGACAGAGTGTACAGAGGATTGAAAAAATAAAAGTGAAAAAGGGAAAGATCTCTTCTTTCTTTTCTTAAGAGCATGTTGTCTTCACTTCAATGGTGAAAAACTTGCATTATTTTTTTTTCATAATAATTTCTGTATTTTGGCATAGCAAAACAATCTCATGTCTCCTGTTATAGACCTATGTATGTCACTCTGCCAGTAATTTCTGACCATAGGATCTTTCATAGGGAACTAAAAAAAACTAAAGAAAATTCATTCTTTATATAACTCTCCCAAGGTTACCAAGCAACACAACTTCAGCCAAGACTAAAATAAAAGGCAAATCAAAACATTTTTAATACTTAATTTTAATGGATAATGTTGACCTTTTTATATTGTCAAGTGCACTGTTGGAAGCAATTCAGTGTTGTCACCAGTCATTTTTGAAGCTTCATATTTTCATACACTATAATTTGCAAAAATTAATAATTGTTCTATAGAATTGTGGGGTTTTTTTCTGAAAGCTTTTTTTTTTTTTAAATGCTCCATATGATCAATTTCTAAAGTGCAGTCCTCCTAAGAGATGTCAAGAGATGAGGTTTTAAACATAATATTATACAGAACATAAAAGTATCCAAATCAGTGAAAATAATTCTCGCATTTAAAACTTTTAATAGAAGCTTTTATTAAACCAAAAGCATAACATATGCAAAACTCCAAAAGCTTAAAATATTCTATAGAATATCCTTGAAATATTAATGTTATATTTCACTCAAATGATATCTAAGATTCTCTTGAGAAGTTTACAGAAGATACACATGATGTAGGAATATAATATCCAAGAAAATTTAGTTTCCTAATAAAAAAAAAAGTACATAAGAATCTTTAACCTACTTATAAGCCAATGAGCTTTCATTTTTACAAAAGCACACTTTAGAGTTGTCCTGGGTTCGGCACTAGCAATCATTTTTTTTCTCTTTCTTGGTAGCTGGTGCAGTGCTGTGTTTTGACTTTCGGGATGGGAACAAAGCTGATAAAAATGATGTTTTGGTTTGGCCAAGGACTTGTTGAGCCTCATGCTCTGCCAGACAGGAGGGGAAGCCGGGAGGAAGCAGAGACAGGACACCTAAAACAAACTGACCAAAGACGTATTCCATACCACAGCACATCATGCCCGGGGGGAAACTGCGAGTTACTCGGAAGGACAGGGGTCTGCCGGGTCGGACTCGTTGTTCAGCGGGTGGTATTGTACTCTTTTCCCTTGCTATTATCATTGCTGTTAGTGGTGGTAGCGGTAGTGATTTGTGTTGTACATTGGTTGCTGGACTGTTCTTCTCTCAGCCGGTGTGAGTTGCATTCTTTCAATTCTCCTCCCCATCCCTCTGGGAGTGGGGAAGGGGGGAGCTCCTGGGGATCGGGGACGGACATGGGCCTCGATTGCTCCCAGCCCCGCACCACTCACTGGGAGTGACTGTACAAGCTGTCTGGCTGGGGTTAAACCACGACAAGAGTCCTGTAAAATATTCCTTTAGCCAAAGTGGAAGACAAAAGAGGAGTGGGGTAATTTTGAAACTACAAAAACCCATGAGAAGTGACCATAGGCACAAGTCTATCACTCTCCAGTTAGTGAAAACAGGCATACGTTCCCAAGCAGCTGAGCCTCCTCATAGAATCATAGAATAGTTAGGGTTGGAAAGGACCTAAAGATCATTTAGTTCCAGCCCCCCTGCCATGGGCAGGGACATTTCTCACTAAACCATGTCACCCAAGGCTCTGTCTAACCTGGCCTTGAACACCGTCAGGGATGGAGCATTCACAACTTCCCTGGGCAACACATTCCAGTACCTTGCCACCCTCACAGTCATAGAATCATAGAATCATAGAATAGTTAGGGTTGGAAAGGACCTTTAGATCATCAAGTTCCAATCCCCCTGGCATGGGCAGGGACACCTCGCTCTAAGCCATCTCACCCAAGGCCTCGTCCAACCTGGCCTTGAACACTGCCAGGGATGGAGCATTCACAACTTCCCTGGGCAACCCATTCCAGTGCCTCACCACCCTAAAAGGAAAGAATTTCCTCCTTCTATCCAATCTAAACTTCCCCTGTTTAAGTTTTAACCCATTACCCCTTGTCCTATCACTACAGTCTCTAATAAAGTGTCCCTCCCCAGCATCCCTGTAGGCCCCCTTCAGTCAAGAACTTCTTCCTTATATAGAATTTAAACTTCCCTTGTTTAAGTTTTAACCCATTACCTCTTGTCCTGTCACTACAGCCCCTATGAAGAGTCCCTCCCCAGCATCCTTATAGTCCACCTTCAGATACTGGGAAGGCTGCTATGAGGTCTCCGAGCAGCCGTTTCTTCTCCAGAGTCCCTGTCCTTCTTGAACTGAGGGGCCCAGAACTGGACACAATGTTCCAGATGAGGTCTGACCAGGGCAGAGTAGAGGGGAAGGAGGACCTCTCTCCACCTACTAACCACCCCCCTTCTAATACACCCCAGGATGCCATTGGCCTTCTTGGCCACAAGGGCACAGTGTCGGCTCATGGTCATCCTGTTGTCCACCAGGACCCCCAGGTCCCTCTCCCCTACACTGCTCTCTAACAGGTTGTTCCCCAACCTGTACTGGAACCTGGGGTTGTTCCTGCCCAGATGCAGGACTACACTTTCCCTTGTTATATTTCATCAAGTTATTCCTCACCCAACTCTCCAGCCTGTCCAGGTCTCACTGGATGGCAGCACAGCCTTCTGGTGTGTCAGCCACTCCTCCCAGCTTAGTGTCATCAACAAACTTGCTGATAGTGCACTCAATTCCCTCATCTAAATCATTGATGAATATATTAAATAATACTGGTCCCAGTACTGACCCTTGAGGCACTCCACTAGATACAGGCCTCCAACTAGACTCCGCCCCATAGACTACAACTCTCTGACTTCTCTCCTTCAGCAAGTTCACAGTCCACCTCACTACCCAATCATCCAGACCACACTTCCTCAATTTAGCTGTGAGGATGCTGTGGGAGACTGTGTCAAATGCTTTGCTGAAGTCAAGGTAGACCACATCCACCGCTCTGCCATCATCCATCCACCGTGTTATTTCCTCATAAAAGGCTACAAGGTTGGTCAAGAATGACCTCCCCTTGGTGAAGCCATGTTGACTGCCCCTCATAACCCTCTTATCCTTGATATGCCTTAAGATGGCACCAAGGATAAGGTGTTCCATCACTTTCCCAGGAATGGAGGTGAGGCTGACTGGTCTATAGTTACCCAGGTCCTGCTTGCCCTTTTTGAAGACTGGAGTGACATTTGCTTTCCTCCAGTCTTCAGGCACCTCTCCCATTTCCCAAGACTTGGTAAAGATGATGGAGAGTGGTCTAGCAATGACCTCCACCAGTTCCCTCAGCACCCACGGGTGCATCCTATCTGGACCCATGGATTTATGAATGTCCAGATTGCTCAACTGGTCTCTAACCCATTCCTCATCGACTAAGGCAAACCGGTCTGTTGACCTGACTTCATCTGAAGTCTCAGCGGTACAGGGCTCTTCAGGACTGCCTCCGGCAGAGTAGACAGAGACAAAGAAGGCATTCAGTAACTCTGCCATCTCTGTATCTTCTGTCACCAGGGCACCCGTCCCATTCATCAGTGGGCCTACATTGCCTCTGGTGTTAGTTTTATCTGCCATGTATTTGAAAAAGCTCTTTCTGCTGTGCTTGTCCCCTCTCGCCAACTTTAATTCCAAGGAGGCCTTAGTCATCCTAGCTGCCTTCCTACATCCTCTAGCAGAAGCCTTATATTCCTCCCAAGTGGCCAGCCCCTCCTTCCATGACCTGTAAACTCTCCTCTTCTACTTAAGCATACCCAGCAATTCCCTATTTAGCCACGCAGGTCTCCTGGCCCTCTTGACTTCCTACATGTCAGGATGCTCTGATCTTGAGCTCGGAAAAAGCAGTCCTTGAATGCCAACCAACTATCTTGGGCCCCTTTACCTTCAAGCAGCCTAGCCCATGGGATTTCCCCTAGCAATCACTTGAAGAGGCCAAAGTTTGCCCTGCTAAAGTCCAGGGTTTCAATTCTACTTGTTATTCTACTGGTCCTACCACACAAGACCCTGAATTCCACCATCTCGTGATCACTGCAACCAAGGCAGCCCTCATCCTTCACTGCTTCGAGCAGACCATCTTTGTTAGTGAGGATGAGATCCAGCAGCGCTCCTCTCCTGCTTGGCTCATCCACCATTTGCATGAGGAAGTTATCATCCATACACTGGAGGAACCTCCTGGACTGCGGCTGGGTTGCCGAGTAGTCCTTCCAGCAAACATCAGGGAAGTTAAAATCCCCCATGACAACCATAGCCTGTGACTGTGAGGCTGCTCTCAGCTGCCTGTAGAAGGCCTCGTCAACTTCCTCACCCTGATCCGGTGGCCTGTAACAGACCCCCACAACAGTATTGCCCCTGCCAGCCTGCCTCTTAATTCTCACCCACAGACTCTCAACTCACTTGTCATCTGTCTCAGGACAGCAGCGCATTGTAGCTGCTCTCGCACATAAAGAGCAACCCCACCACCCCGCCTGGCTGGCCTGTCTTTCCTGAAAAGGACATAGCCCTCCATGACTATATTCCAGTCATGTGAGCTGTCCCACCACGTCTCTGTAATTGCCACCAGGTCATAATCTCCTGACATAACACAGGTTTCTAGCTCTTCCTGCTTATTTCCCATGCTGCACGCATTGGCGTACAGACATTTCAGGGAGCGAGCCGAGCACACCGATTTCACCCTAGGATTACAGGAGGCCTCCCAGTCTTCATCAATTTTGGAGCGCTGGCCCACTGGGGCAAGCCCAGCTACAACCCCATCCCCCTTCGAATCTAGTTTAAAGCTCTCCAAATGAGCACTGCTAATTCGTGCCCCAGCATCCTTTTGCCTCTGTGAGATAAACCTTTCCCACATGCCATTGTCCTAACCACCCTAACAGGAAAGAATTCCTTCCTTATATCCAATCTAAACTTCCCCTGTTTAACTTTTAACCCATTACCCCTTGTCCTATCACTACAGTCCTTAATGAAGACTCCTTCCCCAGCATCCCTATAGGCCCCCTTCAGATACCGGAAGGCTGCTATGAGGTCTCCATGCAGCCTTCTCTTCTCCAGGCTGAACAGTCCCAACTTTCTCAGTCTGTCTTCATATGGGAAGTGCTCCAGTCCCCTGATCATTCTCGTGGCCCTCCTCTGGACTTGTTCCAACAGTTCCATGTCCTTTTGATGTTGAGGACACCAGAACTGTATACAATACTCCAAGTGAGGTCTCATGAGAGCAGAGTAAAGGGGCAGGATCACCTCCTTTGACCTGCTGGTCACACTCCTTTTGATGCAGCCCAGGATACGGTTGGCTTTCTGGGCTGCAAGCGCACACTGCTGGCTCATGTTCATTTTCTCATCGACCAGCACCCCCAAGTCCTTCTCTGCAGGGCTGTTCTGAATCTCTTCTCTGCCCAGCCTGTAGCTGTGTCTGGGATTGCTCTGACCTAGGTGCAAGACCTTGCACTTGTCATGGTTAAACTTCATGAGGTTGGCATCAGCCCACCTCACAAGCGTGTCAAGGTCCCTCTGGATGGCATTCCTTCCCTCCAGCGTATCAACCAAACCACACAGCTTGGTGTCATCGGCACTGTCCATTTCAGTGACGAAGATGTTAAACAAGACCGGTCCCAACACCGATCCTTGAGGGACACCACTCGTTACTGGTCTCCAGCTGGACATTGAGCCATTGACCACAACTCTTGTTTGAGGCCATCCAGCCAGTTTTTTATCCACCAAGTGGTCCACCTATCAAATTGATGTCTTCAATTTAGAGACAAGGATGTCATGCGGGACAGTGTCAAACGCTTTACACAAATCCAGGTAGATGACATCAACTGCTTTACCCCTCTCCATCACAGAAGGCCACCAAATTGGTCAGGCAGGATTTCCCCTTAGTGAAGCCATGCTGGCTGTCACCAAGCACCTTGTTGTTTTTCATGTGCCTTAGCATGCCTTCCAGGAGAATCTGCTCCAAGATTTTGCCAGGCATGGAGGTGAGACTGACTGGTCTGTAATTCCCCGGGTCATCCATTTTCCCCTTTTTGATAATGGGGGTTATATTACCCTTTTTCCAGTAGTCAGGAACTTCACGTGACTGCCATGATTTTTCAAATGGCTTAGCAACTTCATACACCAGCTCCTTCAGGATCCACGGGTGGATTTCATCAGCACCCATGGACTTGTGCATGTTCAGATTTTTAAGATGGTCTTGAACCAATTCCTCTCCTACAGTGGGCCCGAGGTCTTCATTCTTACAGTCCCTGCGTCTGCCTTCCAAGACTTGGGTGGTGCGGTCAGAGCCTTTGCCAGTGAAGACCAAGGGAAAGAAGTCATTCAGAACCTCAGGCTTCTCCAAATCCTGTGTAGCTAGTTCTCCCGAGAGCTTCCTGAGGGGCCTACGTTGTCCCTAGTCTGTTTTTTATTTGCTATGTACGTGTAGAATCCCTTCCTGTTATCCTTAATATCCCTAGCCAAGTTTAATTCCAACTGGGCCTTAGCTTTCCTGACTTGGTCCCTAGCTTCCCGGACAACATCTCTGTATTCTTCCCAGGCCGCCTGTCCTTGCTTCCACTTTCTATAAGACTCTTTTTTCATTTGAATTTTCCTCATCCTTTTTTTTTTTTTCTTCATCAGTGTGATGATTTTCATTGCATTTCAAGAATAACTGTTTCCCTAAATAAGAAAACAACATCTATTCAAGAACACTTCTTGGCTTTCTTGGCTCCCTTTGATAGCAGATAATCAGTTGTATTGCAAACAGTTAATTTCAGGTTAGTTGGAGAAAAAAATTGCTCTCCCTTTGTTGTGTTTTTCTTTTCTTGGTATAAACCCAAAGAATTTCCTATGAGATTCCGTAGTTTGCACCCCTTTCTGATATATGCCATCTTTATAATATATAAACTTTTGTGATGTTTTTTATAATATTATTATGTCTACATTCTGATGATCCATTTGTTCAAGGCTATCAGAAAGTTATTACTCATGCTAGAACAGGTCCATTGTATAATGCAGTTTCTTGATCTTTTTGTCTTCATCTAGACATTTTATAATATTAATATTCATCTTTTTGTTCTGAAATAAAAGATAGCTAATGCATTCAGCATTTGCTTATTTTGTGGGTTGGGAGATCATGTGAGTTCTTTTGTGCTATTTGACAGTTCACTTTCCTCTTTTATCCTTAATTTAAAGCCCACTTAACAACACATGGCAGTTTTGAAAGCTTGAGGTCAATGACCGTTTTTAAACGCAGTGAAAGTATTCATAAGAAGTTTTCATCCAGTGCTTCAGAAACTGGGTCTCAAGACTGCTGTTGAATCACTTGCACTTTGCAATAAGAAAAAGGCTTATATTTTCCCTAACCTACCCACAGAGAAAAGCACTTACTTAAACATTATTTCAGAGAAATTAGTATTGTGTTCCTTGTGTCAAAGTCCTCCTCAAGTAAGCATAACAGCTTGCTATTTCAAAAGCATCACTCTAAAATAAAAAAAGCTGAAAAAAGAAAGTCATGCAAGAATTCCAAAACAAAATAATACCTAATTGTTCTCAAAGCTGACCATATAAAACCTAAGTAAATAATAACTGAAATTAAACCAAACAAAAAAGGGCCCCTAAACCTCATGTATAGAACACTTCCAGCAGTCCAAATCCTTCCTTTCTGTGATTGTGAAGGAAAAATGAGGAATAAAGTGATCTGTAAGGATTATTCTAGAGTTTCATCAAATCAGTGACCATTTAAGATAAATGACTATGAGATTATGTATTATAATACCTAATTATAGGTCAGAACAAAGGTCATTTGACTTCTTAAGTGCAAATAGCAGCTGTACGCTGACAGTTAGATCTATAGGCATCAATCAGAATAACCAAGCACAGTCCTGACAAGAGGATTCCAATGCAGTGCTTATGTACCTCCAGGTGTAAGGATGCCCTCAAGTGTTTCAAGGCTGGAAATCTAGCAACAGACACAGTGGCAAAATCACTGCATGAAAAATTAGCATCAATAAAAGCAGGAATTGCTCCTACCTGTGTCCAAACAAGGAAAGAGAAGGCAAGGAGAAATAAATTAAATTAATAAAAAAGCTCTGATGACTAGATTGGAGAAGAGTTTGGGCAGCAGTTCTGCAGATAAGGCAGAAATTAATATGCTCTGTTTAGTGTTTAGAACTGTGTTTTTAATAAGAACACAGAGATATGTGCATCTTGCCATCTTTGTGGCTACAATTCCTTTCTCCATTAAGTGGCTGCACTTCATACAGATGAAGCACTTAATTTCATATGTGGTCTTCATTAATTTTAACAGGCCCAGTCTAAAAAAATTTAAAATCATCTACCTAATTTCATGTGTTACATGCATAAGCCACTAGAGCTGGCACACAAACCAGAAGTATTACACATTTGGCTAAAATTTAAGTTTTCATTAAGTATATGAAATAAGCGCCTTATTGCTCCTCTTAAAGAGCTGTTTTTTCTCACTAGATTACAAGAGCTGGTGAACTTTTTTATAAAAAGACACCTCTTGTTTTGATGCTGATCTAATGGAAAATGGCCTTATTTAATCAAGACCAAGGACCCTTTTTTATTCTGAGGTAATTTTCAGCCACTCAAAAGAAAGGAAAATGTCTTGTACTAAATTAAAATGTTTTTTCTGTGTGTGATATAACTAGCAAATTTGTATTCTGAAAGATTAGTACTGTATCTTATTGTTAAAATTTAATTACTTCTTATTTTATTACACACAAATTCAGAAACTTCAACACCAATTAACGAAAAGAAATAGCAGTAAAACTGTATACCTTTTTCCAAAGTTCTTCATCCATTCTGGATGCTGGGGGAAAAAAATAAAAAATTCACAAGGAACATTTGCATTAATTAAATTCTGAATAGTGTTTAAATCTATTGATCTGTTGACTGCTTAAGAGTTAATTTATCTTTTGACACAGCTCATTTTCAGAAGGAAAAACTTAGTCAGCAAATAATATAGTTGCCTGAGATAAACAAATTCTGTTCCCCTGTATCTAATGTAGCTAATGGTAGTAATGTCCAGGTATAATTTGTCCCAATATGTTCTTTCCTCAAAATAATTGCTGAATTTTGGCATGTATTAAGATCAATAAAAGAGTGTCTAGTATGGGAGGGGGATTTTTGGACACTTGTGACATCATAATACTGTAAAATTATAATTTTATTGTAGAACTTAAAAAAAATATAGATTGGAGGGACCTCCAGAGGTCATCAGCCTAATCCCTGTCTTTGAGCTGGTCCACCTAGATGCTGCTGCTTGTGCCCATGGCTCTTATCATACGACTGTGCACCTCTGAAAACAGTCTATCTTCGTCTTCACTACATCTTTCCATTCAGTAATTGAAGACAGCAATATCTCCCTTAGAGTCCCTTCAACCCAAATAATATCAGCTCTCTCAGCATTAGACTTCCCTTTGCCAATGAACTTCCAGAAGCCATCACTTCACATCTCTTGCAAGTGCCTCCTCCTGCTCAACGTTAGTTTTCTGATCTCCAACCCAGCATGAATGAACAATGGCTCTGTGGTCCTCCCAGTTGTCCTGCCCTTGCCTCCACCTGCCTTGTACTTCCTTCTTCATAGGAGCCCGGTAAGGAACTCCCTGTTTATCTGTGCTGGCTTTCTGCCTTGCCTGATAACTTTCTGCACCTATGCAGGAGCTTTAGAACTGCAACTGGTCTTCTTGAGTGTTACCAGCCATGACACCCTGTTTCATGACCTGTCAATAGTTCAATAGCTTATGTCCAGTTATGAAAACACCTTGGCTTGAAAGGTTTGGAAAGAAGAGCTTTATCTACCTATATTGTTCCAAAATCAAGTGGAATAGTGGCAGTTTAGAAACTAAAAAACAATTGCTTTGAAGTGTCTTTTTATAGAATCTATTCCTTGTAGCAATGGGATTTTGTTTCACTCTGAGCTTCTTCACAGTTTATTACATCTGTCACCTGAGAAAAACACATTCTTTCTGTACCCCTAAAGAGACATTTCTGAAGGCATTTGAAATCTGATGCATCACTACTTTCCTGAACAATAATATTTTCAGACTGCTTTTATATCTTTTTCTTAATTAGGTGAAACATTTGGAAAAGTGAATGTTTTTCTTATCAGACTGAAGCATTTTTTTTACCCTGTTCCTCTCAGTTGTAGAGAGCCAGCCAACTCAGCCAAGAAGGACTTCTTTTCCAGTAGTAATATTTCACTGGTTGGAAAGCTCCTTCAGCAGTTTGTACTACCAGCCCTGGAGCTACTTTTGGTCAGCCATTTGCATATGCAGCTGATAGCACTTTTGTCTTCTCTAGTCTCAAATGATTTTTATTTTTTACCATTTGTTCCTGTTTCCTAGAAGGCACATTCATTCGATACAGCAGTTAGATTGGTTAAATAGGTGATTTCAACATAGTTGTAAGAAATCCAAACATTTCTCTTGTTACCAGCTGATGCTTCACTTTTCCTTAATTCAGGCTCCAGAAAAGCTTTTACCTGATTGATTGAGATCTAAATGGATTAAGTTTCAGTTCAGTGTACTGAATTATGGAATGACATAACTGTGTATGCAGAAAAATCTACTGCACATAACACTCTACATAAATCTGCCTCATTGACAGCAAAATATTTTTGTATTAGATTTTCATGTCAAGTTTATGGTTTCCTGTAATGTGTAATTATGCTTATGTATTTGATTAGCATGTCTGCCAAAGATGTTTTCTTTCAACTAGATAATGCACATTCTTAGTAATTCAGTGCATTTCTTGTAAGGATGCCCCAGATTTGGACCACCACCACCATCTAGTTCCCTATTGCTCTCAGTTTATGAATATTTTCTGAAATCTTGGGGTGGTCATACTGTTATACTCAAAATATTGTGATAGATAAGCATAGAAATATATTAGATACAAGTGAAGCTATGGATGTGTTCCTGTCTAATCAAAAGTTTTCATGGCAAAACCAAAGCACACCGAATTTTTTAGTATTATTAGGTCAGACACACTGATACGAACACTTACACAGTTACTTTGATTAATATGCATCTCATATACATATATTAAAAAAAAAAAAAAAAAAGGCCTGTCTTACTGTCTACTCCTATTTTCCTCTGGTGTTATGTTCACCTTTCCACTGTTCCTTCAGGTCCTAAGGTTGAGTGAGAGTGAGGGCTTCCACCTTGGAGTAGCAGTTAGGGATTACCATGAGTGGTCACCAGCTTCAAGCCTTCACAGGGAGAAGTTTAGTGTTTAATAGTGGGTGTTGTTCTTTCACCTTGCCAGGAGGATCAACAGGATGTTAATGCTTCTGTCCTGGGTTCAGCTGTAGCAGTCATTTTTCTCCTTCCCAGTAGCTGGTGCAGTACTGTGGTTTGACTTGCAGCCTGGAAACAGCACTGTTAACACCGATGTTTTTAGTTGTTGCTAAGTAATGTTCACTCTGACCAAGGACTTTCTGAATCTTGTGCTCTGCCAGGGAGGAGGGGAAGCCAGGAGGAAGCAGAGACAGGACACCTGACCCAAACTAGCCAAATCGGTATTCCATACCACAGCAGTATATAAACTGGGGGGAGTTACCCGGAAGGGCTAGATTGCTGATCACGTCGAGCTGGGTATCGGTCAGTGGGTGGTGAGCAATTGTAGTGTCATTAACTTGTATTTATTGGTTTCTTTTCCTTTTCCCCTTTTAGTTTATATTCTCTCCCCTTGTTATTTCCCTTATCATTATTACTATTGGTGGTAGCAGCAGTGGTTTGTTATACCTTAGTTACTGGACTGCTCTTACCTCAACTTTCTTTAGATTCTCTTCCCCATCCCTTCAGGGGCTGGGAGGCCAGAAAAAGGAGAAGAGTGAGTGAGCGGATGCACGGTTCTGAGTTGCCAGCTGGGCTTAAACAACAGCAACCTGTAATTATAAAAATTATTTGTAATCCTGTCTTTATGGAATTTATTTGTAGTAGGTGTTACAACACAAAATAATGTCAATTTAAGAAAAATACCTAATTAAATAAAAGCCACAACATCCTTAGATAGCTGCTAAAGCTGTTAAATAAGCTCAGGCCAAGAAGTCCAGACAAGCTGTACAAACTGTGAAATTCTGCACCATCAGGTCAAGACATGGTCCGGTGCCTTTACTGATAACAGCAAAAACTTACTGGTCTGCACTTATAGAATCATAGAAACATGGAATCACAGAACAGTTAGGGTTGGAAAGGACCTTAAGATCAGCAAGTTTCAAACCCCACTGCCAACACCTCACACTAAACCACGCCACCCAAGGGTCTGTTCAACCTGGCCTTGAACACCACCAGGGATGGTGCATTCACAACTTCCCTGGGCAACCCATTCCAGTGCCTCACCACCCCTATGATAAAGAGATTCTTCCTTATATCCAATCTAAACTTCCCCTGTTTCATTTTTAACGCTTTACCCCTTGTCCTGTTCCTACAGGCCCTAATGAAGGGTCCCTCCCCAGCATCCTTATAGGCCCCCTTCAGATACTAGAAGGCTGCTATGAGGTCTCCACGCAGCCTTCTCTTCTCCAGGCTGAACAGCCCCAACTTCCTCAGACTGTCTTCATATGGGAGGTGCTCCAGTCCCCTCATCATCCTCGTGGCCCTCCTCTGGACTTGTTCCAACAGTTCCATGTCCTTTTGATGTTGAGAACACCAGAACTGCACACAATACTCCAAGTGAGGTCTCACGAGAGCAGAGTAGAGGGGCAGGATCACCTCCTTTGACCTGCTGGTCATGCTTCTTTTGATGCAGCCCAGGATACGGTGAATACCAGCTCATGTTAAGTTTTTCATCGACCAACACCCTCTGTTACCTCAGGTTTATTTTATAGAAAGAATATTTATGTTCTCAAAAGCAAATGTTGATGCTGTGGGAAAATTTGCAATTTTCTTATTTCTAAAAATCAACAACTCAGAAAAAAAAATGAAAATTATTTTTTGTTTTAAACAATTTCTTTTAAGAAAGATTTGGAGATCTGATGCATAACTATGCTTCCCCATTACTAATGCCGTGAGAAACTGTTCAAACAGCCCAAGTTCCTGGATAATAATATGATATACTTATGTAAACATATTTATGTATGTTGTGAATAAGAACAAGGGTAATTACTTTATTTCAAAAAGTCACAAGCCTACAAGGATGCTGGGGAGGTACTCTTCATTAGCGACTGTAGTGACAGGACAAGGGGTAACAGGTTAAAACTTAAACAGGGGAAATTTAGATTAGATATAAGGAGGAAGTTCTTTACTGTGAGGGTGCTGAGGCACTGGAACAGGTTGCCCAAGGAAACTATGAACGCTCCATTCCTGTCAGTGTTGGATGGAGTCCTGGGTGATATGGTTTAGTGCAAGGTGTCCCTGCCCATGGCAAGGGGGTTGGAACTAGCTGATTTTAAGGTCCTTTCAAAACCTAACTATTCTGTGATTCTTCAGTTCTTCTAGAAATCCAAATTACATTGTGAAAAGCTGAATGTTGGATTTGTATCGACTGTTTTAATGGATGATCTTGGAAGCAGAATAACAATTTCAAACACATGTCTCTGTTATCTAAGAAATAACAAAACCCCACAACAGTAGAACTATATCATTTCCTGAACAAAATAAATATTTTATGGATACCATAACAGTAAGCTTTTCTTGTGAATGCAGGGGTGATTATATGGCATTAAAACTAGCATAATTACAAATACTATTATTGGTTATAAAATTATTATACTTTCAAAGTTCCAGCTATAATAACTGACAATGTTATCACCTGATGTAGTTAATTCTAGGCATGAGTTTTTAAACGATCCAAAACTGCATTTTCTTTTATGTGTTAAAGGATAGGCTATTCCATTTTTATACATGCACATATTGTTAATTGATTTATTGTTGCTTGTATTTGACCTTTCCTTCAGAAGTTAACAAATTTGAATTAAATAATTTCTCACAGTGCAGTATATTTTACAGGAAAAAAAAAGGATGGAAAGAAATAATAAATAAATATTTCTAAAATAATTCTTCAGAAAGAATCTCACAAAGTTATTTTTGCTTTAAGTTGATAAAGAAATCTAATTATTTAAGCATCCAGATATAGACGTGAATCTGTGCTGTATACAGAAATCCGTGATATGAAAACTAATATTGAATTTCAGCCTTCATACACTTATGATTCAATTTTTTTATGACAAAATTAAAATGTTATAGATGAATTTAACTCTTGTCAATATTAATCTGTTCAATACCTCTGTTGATAAGACAGGTAGGAGGAGGACATAAAACTAGACCATCTGTTTACAGAGGAAAAGCAAATATACATCTCTTCAAAGTAAGAATTTATGCCAGAGGTTGTCCTTAGTGCTTTTTCAGCAAATGTTTCTAAAAATACAGTTTATCAAAGTTCATAGTTAAATTCATGTCATGGAATAAAGATGACTTTAGGCTTTCTTCTAATGACAGTAAAATACATGAGTGTCTGGAAAAGAACATTTCAAATACTGACAGAGGCAAAAATAAAATATTAAAATTTCTATTAGTTTATAACACCACTGATTAAAATATATTTTGTCATTCCAAAACTCTTCAGGCATCTTTCACATACTCACCTGTATTGCAACTACCCATTCAGCTTTTCTGGAGCCATTAGACTATCTTAAACTTCTAAGACAATGTGCTATATATGCAGCACTGAGCAACTGCCTGGGTAAGATTTATTTTCTAGGTTTTATTGTCACGTGCATGGGATCACCTATAAGGCTGACTAAAGGGTTTTTCACTTGTGACTGATGTAGCTATCCTGTGCTTATGCTGATGAAAACTTTATTCAGCTTTGCAATGTCATACATTTGCTCTTACCATGTATAAAACAAATTTATTTCTTTGAAAAGCTGTCACTTCATCCAAAGTAAGACAATCTTTCTCTGCTTCAACTTTCTATGAAAAGATAACAAAAGCAATCTAAGTAAAAGGAATAATTTGTTCTTAATAATTCCAGTTAACAGGAATGAATGGCATGCAGTAAAAGGTTTGCTTATTGCTGAAATTCAACATATGCTATTCCTAAGCAGTTTCATGTGAAGTGTCCCATAAAGAAAAATTAGGTTTGTAGCTTAAAAGTTATGCTGAATACCTAAAGGCATGATATACCTCGTAATGTATTATTCACATATATGTCTTTGAAACTGTCAGATATTCTTGTAAAAAATAATATTATCAGTGAGCTAAAGCTGCTTGTCTGGGATTAAGACTGTCAGATATAAATTTGACAGGCCAATGGGGAGTGTCAGCTCTGCAAATTTGTACTGTGAAGAATCCAAAAATCTATTTTGTCTTTTTTTTTCTGCATTCTATCAAAGCTACATAATCTTACAAAAGGATTTCTTTTGAAAATCCAAAATGTATTCTCTGAGAGAATTAAGGATTTAAGAATCTATGTATTCCAATCCCTGCACATCTGTAACTCTTATATAAATTATATTTCTTTCTGGGAATTACTTTCAATGCAAGAATAGATATGCTTCAACTAGTATGAATATAGTTAATGCAATTTTAGCAAAGTCAGTAGCTGTTTCAGATTTTTAAATACTAATGGGTCCATTTAAAAACACCTATTTAACTGCCAAGAATTCAAAAACTTCAGACAAAACACAGTTCTGTTTTAAAAACAACATATGTTACATGAAGTAACATTGTGTAAGTTAACATAAGATTTCCCTAACAAAACAATTTTAAAAAAAACATGTTTTAAAAACACTGTAAGTTACCAATAAAGTAGAAATCTACCTCCATGAAATCATCTCTCAGGAAGAAAATCTTTATGTTAGAGGAGTTAAAAACATCACTAAGAAAATCATTGCTTATTGTTCTAAAAAATCTGTATCTTCTATAACACTCACAAATTAGTAATTTAATTGTGCAGAGGTGGATTCTATCATCTGGCATGACCTATTATCCTGGGTTGAGCTGTAACAGTTGTTTTTCTCCTTAGTAGCTAGTGCAGTGCTGTGTTTTCGGCTTTAGCCTGAGAACAATGCTGATAACACACCAGTATCTTTAGTTGTTGCTAAGTAATGCTTACTCCGATCAAGGACTTTTCAGTCTCATGCTCTGCCAGTGAGGAGGGACACAAGAAGCCAGGAGGAAAGAGAGCCAGAACATCTGACCCAAACTAGCCAAACCCGTATTCCATACCACAGCATGCCATGCCCAGTATATAAACTAGGGGGAGTTACCCAGAAGGGCCAGATCACTGCTTGGGTCAGGCTGGGTATCAGTCAACAGGTGGTGAGCAATTGTATTGTGCATCACTTGTGTTTATTGGTTTGGGATTTTTTTTTCCCTTCCCTTTTTAGTTTCATATTATCTCCCCTTGTTACTTCCCTTATCATTATTACTGTTATTATTATTTGTAGTAGTCTTATGTTATACTTTACTTACTGGATTATTCTTATCCCAACCCATGGGATTTACATTCTTCTGATTCTCCTTGTCATTCTGCCCAGAGCTGGGGGGGGGGGGGCGAGGAGTGCTTTGTCCTATAAGAGAATGGACTGTGGAGCGCCTGGGAGAGGAACCTGGGGGTCCTAGTGGACAACAGGATGACCATGAGCCGACACTGTGCCCTTGTGGCCAAGAAGGCCACTGGCATCCTGGGGTGTATTAGAAGGGGGGTGGTTAGTAGGTCAAGAGAGGTCCTCCTTCCCCTCTACTCTGCCCTGGTGAGACCTCATCTGGAATATTGTGTCCAGTTCTGGGCCCCTCAGTTTAAGAAGGACAGGGACCTGCTGGAGAGAGTCCAGCGCAGGGCAACTAAGATGATTAAGGGAGTGGAGCATCTCCCTTATGAGGAAAGACTGAGGGAGCTGGGTCTCTATAGTTTGGAGAAGAGGAGACTGAGGGGTGACCTTATTAGTGTATATAAATATATAAAGGGGGAGTGTCACGAGGATGGAGCCAGGCTCTTCTCAGTGTCAAACAATGATAGAACAAGGGGCAGTGGGTACAAACTGGAACACAAGAGGTTCCACTTAAACCTGAGAAGAAACTTCTTCTCAGTGAGAGTGACAGAACACTGGAACAGGCTGCCCAGGGAGGTTGTGGAGTCTCCTTCTCTAGAGACATTCAAAACCCGCCTGGACACGTTCCTGTGTAACCTTATCTAGGTGTTCCTGCTCCGACAGGGGGATTGGACTAGATGATCTTTTGAGGTCCCTTCCAATCTCTAACATAATGTGATAAGCTCTTTTAACTTCATCAATCATTGATTTTTTATTTTTATTTTTTTTTAATGTGGGTTTCTTTCTATATGCCTTCTATACCTGTCCTGGGTTCAGCTGTAGCAGTCACTTTTCTCCTTCCCAGTAGCTGGTGCAGTGCTGTGGTTTGACTTTCAGCCTGGGAACAGCACTGATAACACCGATGTTTTTATTTGTTGCTAGGTAATGTTTACTCTGACCAAGGACTTTCTGAGTCTTGTGCTCTGCCAGGGAAAAGGGGAAGCCGAGAGGAAGCAGAGCCAGGACACCTGACCCAAACTAGCCAAAGGGGTATTCCATACCACAGCACATCATGCCCGGTGTATAAACTGGGGGGAGTTACACAGAAGGGCTAGATCACTGTGAGGGTTGGGCTGGGTATCAGTCAGTGGGTGGTGAGCGGTTGTATTCTCTCCCCTTGTTATTTCCCTTATCATTATTACTATTGGTAGTAGCAGTAGTGATTTGTGTTGTACCTTAGTTACTGGACTGTTCTTATCTGAACCCGTGGGAATTCTTTTGATTCTTCTCCCCATCCCTCCAGGAGCTGGGGGAGGAATGATGGGGGGGAGTGAGCAAGCGGCTGCCTGGTTCTTGGCTGCCAGCTGGGCTTAAACCACAACAATACCAAAATAGAAAATTACATATTACCATTACTTTTGCCAGCCTCATGGTCTTCTAGCTTTCCAAAAAGGCTGTCGCATACATATCAGTTCTAAGCATTCTGAGGTGTTCTGCTGTATCGCACAAAATTACTTGTTCTGTGTATATTTTTTAAATAGATGTGTCAGAATCTGAACTTAGTATTAGAATATAACTTTTCCTTAGAAGTAAGATCTGCCATAACTTGCCAAAGTCCTATAATTACTTTTCAGAAAACTCTTTAAAAAAAAGTTGCTGACTTCTCTGTATCTTAGCAACTATACATTAGAATCATGGATCTCTGTTGTACCACAATTATGAGGAGATATTAACAGTACATATAACGTGATGTTTTAGTAGAGTATAAAATCTCCCAGAGTACCTTAGGGCTATGGTATATACTGACTACACCAATATACAGAATTTTGAATGGATCACAGAAAAGGCAGATGAAAAGACATATTTTGTGGCTTAGTTGTCTTCTACACCCTAGCAAATCCAACAGAAACTGCATCATTGCTGCAACAGAATGTGAGAAATGCTAGTCAAATTGTTCCACATGCACTGCCTCACTCTCTTTTTTTCTAGTAATTATCCTGCCCAACTTCCGCTCATGCATCTGCAAGTTTCATTTTTCCTAGCGCTAGTCTGACATTGGAAAGTTAAGAGATTTTTGTAGCTGTAACAGCATACATTCTGAATGGTTTGAACAAACTGCTTTTTTTTAAAGCATTTGAAGGTGTGATTGGAAACATTTTATTTTTTTGAGTGCTTGTTAAATCATCAAACCATCCACTTCACCAGTCTACAATGTTCTTGCTCATGGGAGCACTGAATTATGAAGCAATAATGACACAGCTCTACCTGGCCAAACAATGAGAAAATACCACAGCAGTATTCTCCTGAAAAGAACTGGCTGGATGTTCAGTATAAATGGGGAAAGAAAAATTTCAGGTAAACAAGAAAAAGGCTGTGTTACCACTAATTAAAATGTCTTTTGACATTTGTATCGCAAGTGAATTGGGAGGGAGGAGGAAACAAAGCAAATTTTTTTTTTACTTTAGTGCATGACTGCATTCTGGTTTCCCCAGAAAACTTTTTCAGGGTGAAAAATCCATATCTCAGTAAACTGTAATGAGGTAAGCTTTGTATTTTGTCTGTTCAGGGGCTAAGAGTCAGAATAACTAAGTCAATATGAAGGGGGAAATAATAATAAACAAGCAAACAAACAAACAAATAAATAAATAAATACATTCCACCTCTTTCCTTCCAGTAATTATTTGTGAAAGCAAAGCCTGAGAGACCCTTTTGCTGGCTTTAGAAAGCTAACAGAATGGCATGACCAAAATATCTACTGGAGTATTTGGACCTTTGAGACAAGAACACTACATTATATCAACACAACAAGAATTTTTAGAGCTGACTCAAAGTAATTCTGTGTTATCTGCTCAGTAGTGTCTTGTGCATAGATGTTACCTCCCACAGTTGCACTTCTTAAGTAGTGTTGCATAGCTCCCTTTCAGGCCAAGCAACTATCCTGTTCGTTTGGCTAGATAGATCTGGGATTTGGAATTAAATGTAAAATTGTAGCCTGTAGTTTAAGCATAGCTATAAGCACAGCTTCCCTGTGAGAAGGAAGAATCCAGATGAACAGCTGAAAAGAAAACAAAAGAGGATATACTGATCTGGTATGGGTCACTGAATTGTCTGAGTTAAAGGAACATAAAGTGTTTCTGTTATGGAAAGTCAAGAAAAAAGCTTACTTAGCAGAGCTTGCAGTTGAGTAAAACTAAGATATGAAATATACATGGAGGATTATGGTTATTTAGAAATGCATATACTATATGTTTTTTAAATTTTTAATTAAATAAAATAAAATTCAAGAATGCTGTTGGCCACTATCACCAGTTACTAGCTCCGAGGTTAAAAAACATGAATCCCAAACCCTAGAAGCATTACATGGTGACAAAAGTTGTATGCTACATGTCATAGCTTCCCTGAGGATTAATTTGTGCTGAGATAAAACCTCATGAGTATTTGAAGAACAGATGAGGATGAAGAGTTAAGAGTCTGCAAACTGAGGTAGGTTCATTCATGGGAACTACCCAAGATGCCAGATGATTTACTTTTGGATGATGACCATAGGGCTTAGTGGAGGAATTTTCTAAATTATGCAGATAACTAGAAGGAAGAGAATCTTTAATTTGCCAATCTTCCTATAAATCATTTATCATCTAACAGAAAAGCTGCTTTATCCCATAAACTTATAAACATCCTCCATATTCACATGGTTTCAGTATTGCAGGCAGAATGCCCTGTAGACATACATACATTTTTAAACATGTCCTTTTATTATTTTTTTTTAATACTGGTTTAAATTTGCTTTCCAAGCAGGAGGCATTCTAAAACTAAAATCAAAGAAAGTGGGAGCTTTAAATTTCAAATATGGCTTTAGGGATCCTTTTGTCAGAGGAAGAGACTGTATGGAAGGAAACAAAAAGCAGAAGGACGTGTTATTAAATAATGGCATTTTATTATCTTACATTTTTGTATTCAATGATTTGTACAGGCAGAAGATAAGCAACTCAGATCTAACCAAGTGCTCAAACTTAGAAAACAATCAGAACTCTACATTGACTACCTTAGTTAAAATTTTCTTAAGAAAAAATAAACATAATTGTCTGAATTGGTAACTATTTAATATCTGAACGCCACTAGATACTCCAGTAAAAGAATAGCTTCCATTATCACATCTAACACAAAATATATATCTTACAGGCAGAACAGCATTTTTAGTAGATCCTGTTAACTTTATGATTCTATCATAAAACTCAAGAAATAAAAATAGAGGAGATAAAAAGATTGAAGATATAAAATAACTTTCAGGGGAAAGAAAGTAGCAGGTGCTCTATGTATTCATATGTTTATTTTAATCCTAAAAGAAGTAAAGATACGGTATTCACTATTTTCGATCCTGTATGATCAGGCCTCAGAGATCAAGCCTTAAGCCTTTTCCTACCCAAAAAGCCTTCCCTGTTGTGCATGACAGAGAAAGAAATTAAGACTTTTTCTTTCAATATTCATTTGCCTCTGAATAATAATAGAGTAGAAAAACTGATGTTTCCATACATGAAACCAAATTATTACCAAAGAAGTATTTGGAATATGAGATAATTTCTTCCTCAACTTGTCTTAAACCAGCCAGTAAAGAACAGCAAGAGCAGGGCTGCTTCACAAAGGGGATGAATTAAGAGCAAAGTGTGACCAGAGGGCAGACCCTACCCAGCTGAGGCTATTCCTCATATATATAGCTGAGGATATATATATGAAATTTCTGTAGCATTCACCTTATCATAGAAATGAGAAAATTTAGCCCCACAGTCAGTCCTCAGTTCAGTAGCTACTTGAAGACTGCATTGCTCTCCTGAAACTATGTGAATATTACCTATTAATGAATATTAGCTACTACTTGTGGTAACATTTATGTGGTAGGAGTTATATTAAATATGAATATAGACAATAAAATGAAATAGAATTTTATTTTGTGAGGGAGGAAAACCTTACTGGGTGAAAATGAGGTCTGAACACATAGAATCATAGAATCATAGAATAGTTAGGGTTGGAAAGGACCTTAACATCATCAAGTTCCAACCCCGCTACCATGGGCAGGGACACCTCGCTCTAAATCATATTACCCAAGGCCTTGTCCAACCTGGCCTTTAACACTGCCAGGGATGGAGCATTCACAACCTCCCTGGACAACCTATTCCAGTGCCTCACCACCCTCACAGGAAAGAATTTCCTCCTTATTTCCAATCTAAACTTCCCCTGTTTAAGTTTTAATCCATTACCCCTTGTCCTACCACTACAGTCCCTAATGAAGAGTCCATCCCCAGCATCCCTATATGCCCCCTTCAGATACTGGAAGGCTGCTATGAGGTCTCCACGCAGCCTGCTCTTCTCCAGGCTGAAACTGAAATAAACTGAAATTAATGATAGCTAATAATTTGTATAATACTGGTAGTAAAATATATGCATGGGAAGAAATCTTCAGAGGTATCTTCAGAGGAATACTTGTAAAAGTTAGCCCTAACTAATATTGCATCCATTTCATGTAAGTGGATGCAAGAGAAGTACCCAAGGTACGATCTGCAAGATCAGACTGGTCCTCTTCAAATGGAATATGAGACAGTGCCCTCTGAAAGTAAATTAAAAGATTCCTATGAAAAACGTTCAACTGAATAGTCATCTAGATCTCAGCTTACTTTACCATTTACTGTATGCAAGTCAACAGACGTTATGAGCCAATACATTACACTATTCATGGCATATGTTCTATTATACCTACATTTAGTGAGATGAATTACACTGTTAACTATATCTTTATCAACTATGGTAGCATATACAAACAGATTCAATTGTAGATGTCTACAGTGTAAGAAAGACAAGCATTGTGGGCAGATCCAATTAATTCCACCATAATGTATGAAGTGCATAATACACGAATTCCACTTTTCCCAAACCAAAACAATCCATACCGTATCAATACCAACTTCAGAAACAGAAGAGTAAAGTAAGGTACAATTTCTTTGTCTTTGTTGTTTTTGTTTTTAAAAAACAATACATCTCAGGATTTTGCTCTCTGGTTTCAATGTGTTAAGAAAACACGACTTCATCTATTTTTTACGTTTACTCTGCAGTACTGAGGATTAGAAATGAGCAACTCTGAAATGATAGGTGAGGGTTATTTTGCAGGACCTGACAGTTCTACATAATGAACAAGATGTGTCAGCCACCCACTTCCAGTTTCATTAATAACCAAGGAAACTGCTGTACTTTCCACCACTGTAATCCATTCTTCAGCAAACAATATGACTTTTCTTATTCCTTAAGTTACTTATTCTTTAACCTCACTTATTCTTTAACTTACTACTTAAAAGTTTCATTTTAATAACTCAGAAAGCAACCATTTAATTAAAGCCTAAAAGGTGTGCTTACACTGATAGGTATAGATTGATCTCAGTTCACTTTTTGCAAGTGAAAGCACAAAGTGGTGAAAGCAAAAGCACAGAGCAATTTAATGAGAGTGCTGAAACACTCAGACCTAAGTCCTTGTGCCATATTAGTGTGCATCCAAGATAATTCCTGCCAAGATATTATTCAGCTAATGAGTTATATTCCTATCCAATATGATCGTTAAAAAAAAAAAAAAAAAAAAAAAAGGAAAAAGCTATCCTACAGGCTAGTATGGACCCAAACTTATGTCAGCCTTAAAGTATAAAAAAATTTAGGGGATTTTTCAGAAACTACAGTTGCCCAGGAGACTGCGGAAGCTGTAAATTCAGACAAAACTGTCATAAATGCAGTCTTTTTCAATCTATATGAGTTACTATCTCGTTAAAAAAAAATACATATAGTTTGGCTTTAAAGTTCAATTGCAACAACTTTTGAAGAAAGAAATTAAGATACACCCAGAAATGATACCAGATTAGCTCATAATTTGATTACAAGAAAATCTTGTAAGTCTGTAAGACAGCACAAGAAAACATCACAGTATAAATTTTTAAAATGTTTACTTAGGTATATCTTTTTAAGACTAAAAGAGGAAAAGGATGCATCCAAGGCTCTAAACGCACAAAGACAGTTAAAGTAGAATTATCAGTGAAATAATTTGAGCAGGAATTTATCTAGGAAATTGTCTAAAAAGAGTGTTAGCTCTTTCAACATGTCTGAAGCACTCACTCCCCCTTCCTAAGAAACTCTAGCAAAAACTTGTAGTTAATTTTTTATCTTGAACTGTGTGACACGTTATGAATACATTTAAGTAGTCTGTACGTATGATATCGACAAAAACTTTTTTTCAAATCTTACCTGAAATCTGACTAGGTTGTAATTTCCAGCGCTTGCATGCTGCCTCCTGGAAAGTATTTGAACAGAAACCTGTGTGCTTTTTCAAACTGAACAAAGCCACGCCAATCAAAATCTTGTAGA
This sequence comes from Neopsephotus bourkii, assembly GCF_033783945.1. NCBI lineage: Eukaryota > Metazoa > Chordata > Aves > Psittaciformes > Psittacidae > Neopsephotus > Neopsephotus bourkii. Next base: position 6,193,533 of record NW_026902105.1, on the reverse strand, counting down.
TAAGAGCCTGCCAACTTTTTCATTCTGTGTGCAGAAGCAAATGGTTAAAATTAATTTAACATTATAAAAGGGGTTGAATTTAGCTGCCTTTTTAAGAAAGTATTATTGATATAACTAAATTTTCTTATTCATTTCTTTGGCAGGGTGTCTGTGACTAGTATAGTCTTCAATAAGCATTTAACTGATATGGTCTGAAAAGCTGGCAGATAAGCACAGAAAAATACCATCAGAGGCTTTTTTGTAGGCCTTCAAACACAACCTAGACTTTAAGGCTGCCAAGCATGATAATGTGGTCATTTGTAAATGACCATGGATACATTAACAGAGATATTGGGAAAATGGTGATTTTCAATCAAATATAACGGAACCAACCTAATTTCTTTTCTGTAACTGATGTGATTCATCATTTCTATTCAAAGTGGCTCTGAAATTTATATCATGGATACTCTCCGGGATGGATGACTCCACCAGATAGGACTTCATTGTACTATGTAGTCCACAAAATTATGAATAATAGAAATCTACCAATGAAAGAGTTTACCATTTATGTTGAAAAATAGAGCATGAGATTAAGGCAAATAATTCTGAGGGAATAAAAAATCTAATTGGTCACAAAACAGTACCCTTATTAATCATTAGTCATTCAGGCTACCAGTGTGTGTCTGGATAAGAGCAGTACAGAGATGCCAGTTTACTGGAAAATTTGAACCTAGAGCCGTAAATGTCCCAAAACAATGCTTTCCTATCTTATTGGATAGGAATCTAAATCATTAGCTGAATAATACCTTGGCAGGAATTATCTTGGATGCACATTAATAAAAAATCTCTAGCAAACTTTTGGATTTTTTAATAGGACAAAATGATTATCAAATGTAAACCACTATGGAACCTTTACCTATCAATTTCTTCAGCTTAGTTCTGATCAGCACAGGAATTTGAAGATAATAATTCTGCACATAAATTTTTAAGGTAATTTAATTTCATAGAAAATTGTTTGGGAGTTGGAATAACAAACACAATACAAAATTAATGTAGTTAAATTTACCTCTGTTTTTTAATTAAACATGTCTGAGGTTTATTTTAAAAACAGTTGGATATTTTTCCTTTCTCACTTATCCTCTAATGACTAGAAACCTGTCTTTTAAATTTATGGACTGTACAGTTCATGGGCAATTTATAGCCATTGCACCTGTGCCAAAATTGTCATTCAGCTTAAATAACCATTCTTCCTACCTCCTGTTTGCTTCTGAGATGTACAGAACAATCTGATCTCCTCCCATGCTTCATTTTGCTGGTCACACAAACCCAACTCTTCAAATCTTATTTCATAAAACTGACTCTACTCTCTGGTAAGAGGCATTACCTCTACCTATTCCAATTTTAATTTGTCTTCCATGATCAAGGTAACCAGAATGGTATACAGTGTTCTAGATGAGGTCTCAGCAATAAGCACAGAGATGCCATGTCTCAAAAAACCAAACCAAACCAAACCAAACCAACCAAACAAACAAAACAAAAAACACAAACAAACAAAAAACCCCCCAAAACTACAAAAAAATTTTCCTGAAGTCATATTTGTTTTTCTTCAATAATGCAGAACTGTGGTTAGCTGATCTTATTAATTAGTATCATTATACTACTTTGACCTTCCATCCCTGACTCCTTCTTTTAAACTGGCCTTTTTAAAAAACAAAAGTTTAAAACTCATGCCTAAAAACACCATAAACTTTTGTTATTTTATTTTTAATCTTTATTTTATATGTCTAGCCTTTTAGTTCTTTCAGGCCTTTCTAAACTTATCAGTTCTTATATCTTTTTAAGTATCATCAGTTCAACCATACTTTTTGTGCTTAACTCATCAATCCATGGTTATAAAAAAAAATAAAATAAACAAAACTCCAATGACAAACACAGGACCTTATTCTGAAAACACATCACTGAAGTACTCCACCATGAGAAAATTCTTTCTTAACTCAAAAGTCTCAGTAATATCAATAATTATGTCACTTAAACTAGTTTTTCTATCACCTTTCTTGTATTAAGGAATGTATGGGTTTTTTTCATTATAGCAAATGTTTAACTGGATCCTTAGAAATTCATACTATTTGCCTAATTTACACAAAACTCAAAAACATTTCAGAAGTCAGTGCTGAATTTGGCATGGCATGTATTCACAAATCTGTGCAGTACTCTATCCAGTTCGGCTTTTATCTGCTATAATCACATGACCAGGGTTTTTTTTTTTATTATTAAAAAAAAATATTTCAGAACTGTAAGAAGTCCAGTGTATAGATGATTAAAAACATAATTTTAAGAAAAAAAATAATATCCATTGCATTGTTAAATTGAAATGTTTTTTTAGTCAAGAAAACACTTTCTGGAAGTCTTTTATTGAAGCACTGGATTTTCTTCCTAGCTGTGACAGTTGGGCATGTTATCTGGATTTATGATGAGCTGAGGGAATTAAGGAACCATGGCATTGTTAGCACAGATGTTCCATAAATTGGCATTTATTTTGAAATATGTTAATCAGCTTTCAGATCCTGAAAACTTATGTCAGATAATTATTCATACATTTTTATTGCATATTAAGATATTTAAATATAAAAATTAAACTGCCAAGCATTCTGTCTAAGTAAAATCCTAAATAAAAAATTTTGATCAAGTATATTCAGCTAGCAGCAGCTTTGCTATAGCTGAGCCATAATAGTAAAAATATAAAAGAAAAAGAAGAGTAGTTGAAGTTCAAATGTCAAAACAGTTCTGGTTCTATAAGAACTGATCACCATCAAAACATCCCAGGTAAGAATTTATGTTGATATTTTATTTACATCATAATATAGGTGTAAAATTCCAATTTTGATATCTGTAATAAAACATTCACTTTCTAGTTATTCTGATAAAATAAAATTCTTCTACACTTGCTGTATAGTATGAGCTATAATAAATATTGATAAATTATTCCTCTGAGACTATTTTGTTTCATAAAAATTAACCCCCAAATATTTAATGGTTGAAAAATCATAACCCATTAATGCAACTGGCCTTTCAAATTAGCTGACCAGAAGTGTAGCGTGTTCAGAATCATTTTCTTTTTATAACAAACAGCAGTATTTAAATCTTTTATGTACAATTTCATCTCAGAACATACATAACCTAACTTTAAGAAAGGATGAACATTTAAAAACCAAAATAACTTTTTTAAAATGTCAAGCAGAGCCATCTTTGAGCAATCTGAAGTCAAAGAACTAACTTTTATTTTATCGTGGTCAGGGGTGACACTGATTTCCCTTAAATACCTTTGTCCCAGTCACAAAATAGGAATAGCAGGCAATTGATATTTGGAGAACTCCAAGCTCAGTTAACTCTGCCAAACATAATTGTGACATAACAGTAAAAAGTCAGTTTCTTTCTTGCACCTTAAGGTGACTACAAAGTGTTCAGCAACTCTCTCATCTGAATAGCTACTGAAAATGGTGATAAAACTAATAGCTGTTGGTAGATAAGCATTATAAGGTTTGAATTAACTAGGGAAAATGCAGATTGCATCCACTCTTTATATAAAATGGAATAGTCTGCTTTGTAAGTAAGAAAGATAGAGATCAAAACAAGAAGGCTAAAATTTAATGTAAGAATTTCTGAGCATCACATCTTTTAGAGGAAGAAATGACATTTTCACTACCACTACAGTCTATTCATAGAATAACAATTTATTTGAAATAATTTCTTAATGCCAGTATTGTTAAAAAAAACAACCAACCAAACAATTTCTCCAAAGTTGGTGTCAAATATTCTTGTAATATATATTCAAATTCTGTTGTTATTAATTTTCAGTCAATCCACCTTCATCCATCATATTAAGGCACTGAAAGAAAATACTTTTCCGTCTGTCTCTAATGGAAACACATGAACTTTGTAACATAAGCATTCAGATGACAACAGAGCCCAGCCAATTGAGACAGTTATTTCAGGCCTGTTGAACAGTACTCTAAAATTGACACCCATCAGACTGTTTAAGAAGTCTCTGCTGCACTTGATGCTTTGATTGGAGACAGTGTATTAACATAGTGCAACCAACAATAACAACCAAAAAAAAAAAAGCCACACAAGAAGTTGTACGTAAGTGTGAGCAAAGTGACCATGGTAGGTGAAATGTATGTAGTTGTGCATATAAGACATCCAAGAAATAGAAAGTTGCAAGAAAGGATAAGCACAAGGGACAGCAAATAGATAGGGCATCCAGGCAAATGCAGGAGAATGCTGAGTAGAAAAAAATAAAACCAACACAAGGAGTGTTGGGAGCAAACTTTCCACTCCACTTCTTTCCTAAAAATGCTTGTGGTAGATCTTGACCTCGGTGGTTAAGAATCAAAACCTGCAGTCATCAGTGCTCACTCTACAGCATCACCTCTGCAGTACTGTATAAACATGGTTAATTTTAAAATACAAGATTAAAGATTAACAGGTTTTTTAGGTGTAGCAGTGATGATTAATAGCAAGAAAGAACCAACTATTAGTGCAACTAACGTGATGTTATTGAACTAAATTAATAAAGTTTATCTTTACAGTTTACAATGGCCTTGATTTGTCAGTCTTCTAAACACATAAATGAATGTTCAGCTATAACAATTTTCAATCACCAAATGACAACCATATGATGCAACAGTTGAAATAACCATCTTTGAATACACATTATATACATATGCTCTTTATTTGAAAGATAATTTTTTCTTTATAACTTTATTTTGTTTAACAACTGTTCACACTTGTTACTAATCTGTCTAGAAATTGTGCCTAAATAACATTTGTCTTTACTTGTAATGTCATGTAAATTTGTTCTACACGGACTAACAAACTATAGGGAATTCTTGGTTTCTGCTTCTACATGGAAGTAGGAAAATATTTCTGTCACAAGTCAGTTCAGTTATCTCTATTTTCTTGCACTCTTAAGAAATCTTTAATGGTGGGAGAGGTGGAAAGTCACAGGCCCCATTCTGAATCAATGCATTGTACTAAAATAAGTCTACTACAAATTTTGCTTCCTAGCTAATCTCAGTTTCTAAAATTTGAAGCAATTGGTTTTGGTATTGTATCAAGTTAAAAGCATGACCAAAGATAACGTGAATCATTTATGCTCTCTGTGACTGTAGTCTACATTATAAAATGAACACAGAGCTGCACAAAAGTGATTCTCTCTGCAGAAACTAGTTTTCTGTGTTATTTTCTTACAGAATATCTCTTATCATGCTTATGACGGATCAAGTTCATGCAGTGTCATCAAAGTTGTAACTAGATGCTCAGAAGTTAAACTTGTCATGCTGTTATTAACTCTAATGAGACAGTTATTCCTTTTTAATTAAAAGGTTGATTAACTACTAAGACAAAGAAGAGCCACAAAGACCTGCTGTGAATGATGTAAAGCCCGCAGGTATTCAAAAAATCCCTAACTGAGGCTGTACAGTTCAGGCTAGTGTTAATATGAACTCTATAAACTCTACATAAATTTATGTCTGATTTAAACTATCAAAGAAAGAAATGGTTTATTCTTTTTTTTTTTTTATCTTTTATTCTTCATTTATAACTCATTCTTTTTCCTGGAATATATCTTTAGTCATATTTGAAAGCTTTGTGCAAGGATAACTAGGTAAAATTCCATAATTTCTCTTCAACACTGGACCACAACAGTGTAGTCAAATAGCATTCATTCCTGTACCATATTAGCACTATAAGAACATGAAAAGCCATAGAACGCCATTTAAACTTACAATTATGTCATATTCACTTGCTCTGTGCTGGGCTAGGCAACACAGAAAAAAAAAAAAAAAGTCTAGTAAGTACAAAATTATTAATCTGATTAAGGAAATGAACTGCAGAATCACGTTTGTTGCAGAGAATGCAAAGTGCTACAGTGTCTGAATAGATAATTAAGCCTATTATATTATAAGCCTATTAACATAAACAATGGGGTTAGATAAGTTTATTTAAATTTGTTCACAAATGGTCCAAGATATGGCCTTAAGAGTTGCAGAATGCTCAGATGGTCCAAGTATTACAGTTGCATTAATTAAAAAGATTAAGTGAAAAAGTTTAGTTTAAAGCTAGCATAACATTTTACACAGTAAACAAGAGTATATGCAGAACAGTTTCCCTAGGTACTATTCTTTACGACTGACCCATAAATGATATGCAGAGCTGTAATTAAAGCTTTTTTCTTTTTCAGCATGCAGTCCCATTGAGTCCTCTCCCTAGATCTGACCCCTGAAGGGTACATACAAGAATAATTAAAACACTTATCACACTATGAAGTTTGTAGTTCATAGATCTAACTTGAAAAGGTTTATCTATGCAAACAGAGAAATGGTTAGTAATAAACTTATCTTTGGTGTGGAAAACATAATACCTATTAGAAAGAACAAAAAACTACCTAATATATTAGAAAATAAGCATGCTCGAAAGAAGAGGATTAAAAGCATTGCTTATTATCATGCCTCCTGCTCAGTGGGTGAAGAGATTGCCCCCAAATTATACATAGTTTATAAACATATGTATATGCATATATTACAGATATTAACATTTTCGGAACCAAAAAGACTCTCAGAATTATTCTTGCAGGACGTGACTCCAATATTTCAACAAATACTTTGCTCTGTTGAGGAAAGTGTTCCCATATAAAAGTAGCATGGCAGAGTTCTTTGTTCTATATACTGTCTTAGTCTGAGAGTGCATGTGTGGTGTTTGAGCAGCATAGGGTCTAAAGAGCAGCACTGTGGCTAAGCAACTCCCTGTTTCTGGGACAGTAACAAAAACCTGAAGTAGACAGAATGGACAATAGGTAGACAAGCAGCAGGTGAAGTGTGAAACAATTCTTCTAACAGCAAGGATGGATTCATTGCAAAAAGGTCAAGTCTTACCTTTCTTGTATGAGGCAATGTAATGACCAGTATGTACCAAACCCAGAAGATTTTACTTGTGATTCCAGAAGAGACTGGTAAAACAAAGAGACACCACACTTCTTATTAGCTCTTTATCACCTCAAGTTAAGTGGTAGGTGCAATAGATCTATACCACAATGAATGAGCTGTGAAACTGCATGTTATCACTTCTTTCAATGCAAAATCTGACAGTCCTACTGGAGTTCATTGTATAATATGACCTGATGGCATCACAAGTTTTGTAATTCACATACATTTTTCCTTCTAACCATTTCTGAAGTTGGAGGTGTATAATTATTCTATTTGGTTGTTTAATTTTATTTTCGATTTATTATTTCATTTTATTTTTTGTTCATTTTATATTTTTTTTATTTAACTTATCAATGAAAGGATATTTTTCTTGAGATTTGTGAGTTTCACAGTCTAGCTTGGTAAAGAAGATGACATGAAAGGAGTTTCTGGAAGTCTCTGCAGCTCCCAAGCTTATGATAAAACTACCTGTTATGCCGAAGTCAGACAAAACTCGGCAGCATCTATTTAACAGCTCTTCTAAACAGAAAAGTGTTTGACCTAAAACCTTCTGAAGTTAATAGATGTCAGTGAACTGTGGCAAATGTTCTTTCTTAATGGTCAGTCTGTGCTCTGAACAACCATTAAGAAATTGATCTTCCACAGTACAGACATATGGGTTAAGGAATGGTTATTGTTTTATACTGTACCGGATTTGATCCTGTAGTCACAATAATATGTTAAGGTTTAGAACAAGACATTTAGTTTTTATTGTCTTCAGTTTTAATCTGTATAATGGAGATATAAACACTACCCTAACCAGTAATGGTCCCCTTCAAAATACTGAAATGGCATTGAATGAGCTTTATGTGAAAGGAATTTCCAGAATGTTACTATGTCTACCAGGCATCACGTTTATGATGAAGCAGGAGAACAGAAATAATTCCTTTTGCAGACATCATAAAAATATACCTTTTCAGTAACTTGATGAATGTTACACTGGTTTCCCTGATTTCATTCCCAAAACTTTTATGTTGCTTGTAAAATACAATTGCTCTTTTTACCTGTTTCTGGCCAGTCACTAACATACAGTGAACATAATTCGTTAAGATTACATTAATTTGCTTATTTCGATAGAATCACAAGATTCTTGGAAGGATCTTAAAAAGTTTTCGCATTCACTCCTCTGCCTCAAGACTGACATTATTCTGTAATTTTGATGGGTTTTGTTTCAATTATTTATAAGCATTATACCAAGATTTTATACATTTAATGTATTTGGGAAGTTATCTGTCAACTAACTAATAGTAAAAATAGTTTAATAAGTTTCGAAAAAAACACTGTTTTGAGAGGGCAGGAGATGGACATCAAAATCCTCACTAAAATTTGCAGAAAACAGAAATTAGCTTTAAAGTCCTTCTTTCCCTTATTCCTATGATTTGCAGATGATAAAAGAACATTCCTCACAAGTGCCATGATACTCTGTGTGTTCTGTGACAGCTCATGGTTGGTAGGTCTTGACTGTTTTTAATTAAAACATTGATCTTCCCCACATAATTGTTCCTATTTGATTACATACACAAAATGTCCAATCATAGTTATTTCACAATATGTTTATATTCTGATTTAGCAATGGTAATTCCCACTACTCCTACCCAGTATAATTATTCACTGGCCAAAACAGACGTAATCACAGTAGTAGGTCACTTTCATCAATGCATATTACCAATACAGAAGAGAGCAGTTATCAAGGGAAAATTATTGAGAAAACTGTAGTAGAATATAATTTTTATCAGAATGGCTATACCAGCTAATCTCTCTCAGTTGATAAAGTCCACAGAATTGCACCTGTCCACAGAGAAAAGATCTGCATCTACTTGGGATTCAGACTTACAATCTGTGTTGCTGAAGCAGTTCCTGACTATGTAAATCTTGTTCAGTGCAAGATGCCGTGATGCATCATTAAGTGACTTGTCTCATAACTTTATGCTAGATTAAAAGATTCTGCATTTTCACCAGACTAAAGAGCTTCAGAAACTAAATACGACCAGAATTGGCTGCAGAAACAGGATTTGTTAGTAGCTTCCTGCAGAAAATCTGTCTGTGGTAAGTCTCTATCTTATGCCTTTTTCTCAATCAATATCAAACGTTTCTCCTAACTCTTATCATGTCTAGTGTCGGATATTCATGAACGTGACAACTGACAGCAAAATGAATTAAATAAGTAATGTTTAGTAAAATCTCTCACAACTATGACAGAAATGATTAAGTGCAAAACATTTCTATTGTGGTTATTAATTTCTTAATTCAATATATTAATATTAATTTTGTCATTGTTTAACTCTGCTAAACACAATTTCTTGCTTTCAGGTTCACAGAAATCAGAGCATACCTTTGACTCTTTGGCTATAGCAGGCTTTGGAAATACTAAAACTAGCATGTCTCTGAACTTATTTCTACTTGGTTTGTAAGGACAGGTTTAGAAAGATATAAAAAATTGGAAATTCCAAAAGAGGATAAAAATAAAAAATAAATAAGAAATATTCTATTTGGAAGTTCCTATGCAATAAAAATTTTTAATTGTCAGAAGTTTTTGACTTTGATAAAAGTTTAAGCCAAAGAGAACTGCTCACCTTAGTACAGTTCCAAGGCTCCTTGCATGAAAACCCACAATCTAAAACTCCTAGACTGATCATAGAATCATAGAACAGTTAGGGTTGGAAAGGACCATAACATCATCAAGTTCCAATCCCCCTGCCAGGGGCAGGGACACCTCGCTCTAAACCATATCACCCAAGGCCTCATCCAACCTGGCCTTGAACTCTGCCAGGGATGGAGCATTCACAACCTCCCTGGGCAACCTATTCCAGTGCCTCACCACCCTCACAGTCAAGAACTTCTTCCTTATACCCAATCTAAACTTCCCCTGTTTAAGTTTTAACCCATTACTCCTTGTTCTATTACTACAGTTTCTAATGAAGAGTCCATCCCCAGCATCCCTATAGGCCCCCTTCAGATACTGGAAGGCTGCTATGAGGTCTCCACGCAGCCTTCTCTTCTCCAGGCTGAACAGCCACAACTTGCTCAGCCTGTCTTCATAAGGGAGGTGCTCCAGTCCCCTGATCATCCTCGTGGCTCTCCTCTGGACTTGTTCCAACAGTTCCATGTCCTTTTTATGCTGAGGACACCAGAACTGCACACAATGCCTAAATTCCCAGAGTTCCTTGCTGCAGGTACAGAATACAAAAGGATAAGAGAAGAGCAAAAGTATAAGCTCTTTAACCAAGAGACTGAAATTTCTTTTGATTTCCCAGCTGAACATGAGATTAGCATTACTACTCATAAAGCAATGGTCATATTTGCATTTCTGTCCAGAAACTGAAACTTTAGCTCCCTGGAGGCTTTCATCCCTGTGCATTTACCTGGAGCTACAGGCCCTGAAGATTCCATATTTATTAGGCATAACTCCATTTAAGTTTCTTCCTCAGCTCAAGGAGCAAAACCAACATCCAAAACCTGGACTCTATTCTCTTTCCTTGGAGAGAAGTAGTTAATGAAACAATTCAGTTTCACTTGTTGAAAATGCAGAGAATAAAACCAACTTTTCCAGGTTTGTATCTGGTTCACTGGATAATTCCTGTTCCTGGTTACAAGTTATAATAAAGGTAAATAGCTACTTAAGAATTTAAACAACATGTAAAGGAGTAATTTAATTTCCAGTCTGCTTTTTGCCAGCTGAAGGAAATTTTTTCACCACACTTCTTAGCTCTATGAATTCATGTGATATTATTTGAAACTTAGCAAAATTCAAACTGGATTTTCTTTATTTCATGACTTCCTAACGTAAAACAGAAAATAAGTGTCCTTTTTTTTATTTAAGTCTTGGAGCTTTTTAGTGTGGCAGCACTGAAATCCAAGAGAAAACACTTTAGTATCAAGTATGTCACTATAAGGAAGCTAGCAGCTAGCTGCTTTGGAGTCAGGATCACCACTCTTTCCCCTCTGGCTGTGGACCTTCATAAATTTTTTTTTTGCTCCTTAGCTGGCTCACCAATGGACCAAGAAGGGGAGACACACCATAGACAGAGTGACGGAGGAGAGAAGAATAGGATGAGGAATCTCAGTTATGTCACCTTAATTGCTGCAGAAGGATACCTTTAGAAGAGCTTAGTAGCCATTGAAACTGGTCTAAACCATCTCTCTTTTGACAAAAACTCAGCATAGTATGTTCTCATCCTTTACCATAAGGCGCTGGTCTGACATCTTGGTAAAGGGGATCACTTCTGCTGGGTTTATGTTCTGTTTTTCTAGAATACCTACATGGGCAAACAGCTCTTTGAAATTCTAATCTACTTCACCCAGCTACATGAGATAATCTTTGCAACTCAGCAATGACCTGTACTAGGGAAATGTGATAAATAAGGGGAAAAAATATTTATATCTACTCTATTATATATATATATAGAATATATATATATATATAAATATATACTCCCATTCATTGCTGCTACAGAAACTAGATTCTGTGGATAGGACACTTTATGAAACTCTTCCTTCCACACAAGCAGTTTGGAACAGTTTAGTGGCTTAACAATTACCTGATACAAAATCTACTAAAGAACCACAGCTGGATGGGTACTCTGCTACATGCCAGACATTTCTGGGTTGTCATACATACAAGGTATGCAAATAGTGGTTCGTATAAAAAATTAGAAAGTCAAGTGCAGGTGGAGGAAGATTCTCCCTCCACATAATACATTACTGCAGGCATGGGAAGATACTGTACGCTGAGATCATGGTTCGGGGTCAATCACGTTTTGAGCAGATTCAAACACACTCATCCCATCTCTACAGACACTGCCTTCACTGCTACATTTTCCAGTATTTGTGGTATGAGAAAAAAATAATTCCCCCAAACTTCTTCTGAACCTTTTCCTGCAGTATGGCATGGCACAACTTGAGACAAAAGGTGAGACCATGACTCACCAGGTCAGTGCTTACAGTGCTCCTTTCGGACAGCAGTCTAGAGTTTTATCATCAACCTAAAGGCTGCTTGGGTATTTCTGATAAAGCAACAACTTACTTGAACTTCAAAATAGGTGCGGCAGAAGGACACTGTATTGCCACACTGCAGCAAGTATTACAGTACTGAATCACATTATTTTTCTAATTATTACTCCACAAATTTATGCTTAGACTTCTCTCTGTAGGAGTCTAAGGTGGATCTTCAGTTGATTTCTGCCTTTATATACTCTGTTCCAAGTTAAAATATTCTGAGCGATGAAAGAAAATACCATGTTTCACATTATCACAGAAGAAAGTATTTCTCATGTAACATTATCTTTAAAAAAAATTACATTCATGCAAATTAAATTTGAAAACTCCTGTTTATAAAAAAAATATTTTTCTTGCTTTCTTTTGCAGTAGTATACTTTTCACTGCACCTTTTCAGCTACCCACTATGGTTTTGTAATTTCTTTTGAGAAACATGTAATCGTATCAGGGTCCGATTACAGAAAAACCCCAGTGCCAGACCCTGTTTCAGTTCACGATCCCAAGAGTGAAATTAAGACACAAAAGAGGTCAAGTACCCCAAGTGGGCAGTTTGTTTATTACAAATTACAAAAAGGCAGTTATTATAAAAAAAAGGGAAATTATTGTAATAAAGGGGATAGCGATAGAACGGATTGGAAATAAAGGTAGAAAATGAAGCAAGAATTTGGAGTGCAGGCAGATAGACAGAGATAGTCACCACTGTGGATCCAGTAGTGTCCCAGGGATCCGTTGTCATCAGCGTTGGTGGTAGGAGTTCTTCAGGGTTCGTAGTCTCATATTATAGGAGCAGAGTGTCCCCCAAGAGTCCGTAGGAGACGGGTGTTCTCATGGACGTGCCCTTCTGGAGTCCCCTTGAAGGTACCCGGTGGAGTGTGTCTTGTGGAGTTGCCCTCATGGCGGTATCTCATGGAGGGTGTCCCTCAGGGTCTGCAGTGGTCACCAGCGGAGAGTGTCCTCACAGAGGTGTCCTTCTGGAGTCATCCTCATGGCAATGGCTCCCTGGCGATGTCCCTCTTGGTGGTGTGTCCCTTGGCGATTACCTTTTCCACTTTCGTAAAGAGTTGGGGGGGGAATACCTCTGCTCTTCATGTCACGTATTACATGCTCCTGGTTGACCAGTTTCCTTGGTCTTGCAAGCCAGCTCTTCAATTGCACGTGTCTGTGCACGTGTCTGCAGCAATTTTTGGGATAGTACCTCACAACAATCCTCTAGGTAATGGACCGAAGAGTCTTAGCTCAGCTCTTTCTCACTCATCCCTCAGGCAATGCATGGTGGAGTCCTAGTTCAGCTCCTCATACCCTTCTCCCAGGCAATGGGTATTGGAGTCTTAACTCCCCCCACCCATCTCTGAGACAAAAGATAGGTGGATTTCCACCTCAGCTTCTCAGACTAATATTTGAGACAAGAGACAGTGGAGTCTGATTTCAGATCAGTCTCTCACACATCATTAATTTACTTTTTTTTACTAGCAATAAGTTGCTCTTAGGGATTATAACAAGCACATTCAACTGCAGGGTTTGAAAACCTGAGATGTTTAAGGAACTTCATAGACTGAAACCCATCTTTTAGATAAGCATTTAAAGGGTATTTTCCATGGATGTAATATTCACCCTTGAACTTTCTTATATACCATTGAGCACATTAAGACAATGCAAGTATTTCACTAGAGCTAAGTGCTATAAACAATCAGTGAAAATGGTGTATCTAAGATTAAACAGATATAGATTGTCACCAAATTCTGTATGAGATCCCAGGACCATTTCTGCCTATTTTCTCTATAAAAGAAAAAGGAAAGAAAAGGTTTTCTGTGAGATATTTCAATGTGAGAACTTCAAAGGCAACCAGCAGTAAAGTTCACATCAATGTCCTTAAGAAAAGAATAAAATTAAATATAGAAATAAAAGTAAGCCTTACAGTTCAGATGAATTATTTTGAATCAGTATCTTTTGATGCTTTACAAAATGACAAAGCTAATGATTTACGGAACAGAACTTTATAACTCACAAAGAGTTATAATGCAGGTATGTTTATTGCGATGCCAGATGCGAGGGGGATCGCTCCTACTAACTCGCACACCGAGAGCACAGCAAATTAGATATTTATTACACACAAACATACATATTCATTAGATTTCACAAGCATAGGAGGAAATTATTACAATTAGTTCCAAGAGCTCATTAATACCATTCCCCTCCCCTCTATGCCTGCGCACTGCCATCTGGTGGCCTTGGGCCAGGGTCTTCTGAATGAAGTAAGAGGTCTTCCTCGCCATGCACTTTTCACCCTTGGCACAGTTTCACAAGCTGGCACCCTCAAGTCTTATAGAGACCAGCTGAATTTCTTGTCAGGCATTCATCTTCCTGAGGGAAAAGGGTCACTGATTTTAAACAGTGTGTTGTGGCTACCTATTCTTTTCTGAGTTATAGTTTAGAATCATAGAATAGAATCATAGAATAGTTAGGCTTGGAAAGGACCTTGAGATATCCAGTTACAACCCCACTGCCATGGGCAGGGACACCTCACACTAAACCATATCACCCAAAGCTCTGTCCAACCTGCCCTTGAACACCACCAGGGATGGAGCATTCTCAACCTCCCTGGGCAACCCATTCCAGTGCCTCAACACCCTTACAGTAAAGAATTTCTTCCTTAGAACTACTCTAAACTTCCCCTGTTTAAGTTTTAACCTGTTACCCCTTCCCTGTCACTACAGTCCCTAATGAAGAGTCCCTCCCCAGCATCCCTATAGGCCCTCTTCAGATACTGGAAGGCTGCTACGAGGTCTCCATGCAGCCTTCTCTTCTCCAGGCTGAACAGCCCCAACTTTCTCAGCCTATCTTCATATGGGAGGTGCTCCAGTCCCCTGATCATCCTCATGGCCCTCCTCTGCACTTGTTCCAACCATTCCATCTCCTTTTTATGTTGAGGACACCAGGACTGTACACAGTACTCAAAGTAAGGTCTCATGAGAGCAGAGTAGAGGGGCAGGATCACCTCCTTTGACCTGCTGGTCATGCTCCTTTTGATACAGTTGGCTTTCTGGGCTGCAAGCGCACACTGCTTCAAGACTAGCAAGAGCAAGTACATACTTGTTCCCTATACTAAGACAATCAGTACATAGTTTGAAGAAAACTCTTAACCCTTTCCTTAGTCCGTTACTATTCCTCACATCACTAAGAGTTCACCAGGTCAATCTTAAACATAACTACTGTGTGCTCAGATATGAAGATAGGTGGCAGATTATATATTTGTTTGCTTTGCTGATGAATAGGTGGTGATAGGCCTTGTAATATTTTGAGATAAGATGCATAAGCATGGGTTCTTTTCAAACTAAAATTTATTTCAGATGCCTTCCAAACTATGTTGAATGCTTTTCAGGAGCTCAGTTTTACTCTGAGCTTTGGGGCCAGCTCACTAGTCTGTTTTACATTTGAAAGGAAGACGAGTAGAACAAAATAAACTGCAGTTCCAAGTTTTTAACAAGTCCTTTCCTGTTTGTGACCTCAGGATCTGCCTGGAGCATACAGATTACAGGCCTTGCATAACCATCCACAATGGTAAGCTAATGAGAGCTGCCAGCTATAAAAACCCAACATGTTTTAATTTACTATTCCTTAAACAGTACATATCAGTTAATTGTTAGATAAGTGTTTATTAAAACATTATAGCATTTAGAATTCCATTTGATCATTGTTCCCAAAGTTCACCAAAATATGCTACCTTATAAGCATGTGGATTTCATCCAAATGTTTGGAAAAAAAAATAAAATTAGTTACGTTATCTGTCAGATCTTCTTTAGGAATTTACTGAAATAATACTAGCACTTCTTAGTAAATGTGTTCATGTGAGTTTTGAGAAATTTCAGTTGTCACACTCTTCTTTCTCTACCAATATGAAAGTTTCCACAGTACCATTAATTGTTTTCTTTAATACCTACATTCCTTTTTCATGGAATGCATTACATGTTTTCACCAAGGAAAAGCTGAAAATAAAAAACAAAAAAAGGAAAATATGTATGTCCTGGGTTCGGCTGAACAGTTGTTTTTCTCCTTAGCAGCTAGTGCAATGCTGTGGGTTTGACTTTAGTCTGAGAACAATGCTGATAACACAGATGTTTTTAGTTGTTTCTAACTAATGCTTACTCCAGTCAAGGACTTTTCAGTCTCATGCTCTGCCAGTGAGGAGAGGCACAAGATGCCGGGAGGAAGCAGAGACAGGACACCTGACCCAAACTAACCTAAGGGGTATTCCATACCACAGCATATCATGCCCAGCATATAAACTGGGGGGAGTCATCCGGAAGGCTCAGATCACTGCTTGGGCCAGGCTGGTTGTTGGTCAGTGCATGGTGAGCAATTTCATTGTGCATCACTTGTCTTTATAGTTTTCCACTTTTAGTTTTATATTCTCCCCTTGTTATTTCCCTTACCATAATTATTATTGATGGTAACTGTAGTGGTTTTGTGTTATACCTTAGTTACTAGACTGTTCTTATCTCAACCTGTGGGATTTACATTCTTTCAGTTCCACTCCCCATCCCTCAGGGAGCAGGGGCAGGAAGAAGGGGGAGTAGTGAGTGAGCAGCTGCATGGTTCTGAGTTACTGACTGGGCTTAAACCACTACAATATATAATAAAGATAAACCATTCCACTTTATTTGTCTTTTAGATAAAAAGAGATGAAGTAGGAGGGAAGCACACAGAAAAAAAAAAAAAAAAAAAAAAAGAAAGAAGAGCACTGTATAAAGAATTCTCCACTCCTAGTCACATTGTTTCTTTGAAAACTTCCACAGGTCCACACGCCTTTGCATGTTTGTCATGAATGACTTAAAGGTGCAGTCAAATGTTTTCTTGTGCACCCAGCCCATGAGAATTAGTCAGGTAAGCAGGCTCTTTGTGTCAGTGCACTGATAGGTAAAGCCTTTACAGTCTGTCTTCTCACCTTCCATGCTTTTTCCTTTTGCACTCACCCTAATCTTAAACTAATTTCCATTCCAGATGGAAGTATTATGAAGATGAATCCTCACCTGTGCAAAATAGGTTGCTGGGTTGTCTCCCAATGGTCAGGATTTTTAAGAGCTGACGATTCTGTCCAAAATGTTATTCTGAAAGGTGGAGCACATTTTGGCACCAAGACACTGCTTTCGAGACATGTTCTGGTGTAAATGTTTTTACATTTCTACTAATTCATTCCAAATATTCTAAAAAAAAATCTTTCCATAGGGATTGATGAAAACCAATCTCTGTGCAAAGATTGGAAGTCTCCGCTATTACAGGTGTGAGCCTCCTACAAAGCAATTTGCTATGGAATTTTTGTTTGTGTAGAAGTAGATAAAATACTTCCTCGTATAGGCTTTCATACGTTCCACAAAGCTGTCCTACTTTTGTTCATGCTGTTTTACTACTATACTAAATCTGCTATTCTGTCTCCTGTGTAGGCTGCCTGAAATGGGTAATCCATATACATCATCCATCTTCCAACACCACTGTCAAATGTTTTTTCTAAATTTACAGCTTATTATGAAGTGTTCAGACCCCTTTAGAAACAAAAGCTGGCTTACAAGAACCTTTGAATACATTTAGCAGTTATCTTTTACTAACATTTCTCCCAAAATGATCTTGTGCAACCTTGAATAAACCACAAAACCTCAGAGCAACTCAATTCCCCATCTGTTTAACAGAAATAATACTATAATCAAAGTGATAAATAGTATCATCAAAATTTTCACCTTCCCTTATGGTCCAAGAGAGTTAGAAGTCAAACAGAAGCATTAAGAATTCCATTCCTTCTCTTGGTCAGCTGAAAATGTGTATCTGAGGATAATCATTTGGTCCTTGTGGCTGAAAGATTTAAAAGGATTTTTTTTTCAGGAGCCCAGAATAATGGAGGGTACGCTGAAGCACTACAAAACTCCCATTTTACAACACACCAGTGAGCCTACTAAAAGGGTATTCTATGTCTTGTCCTTGCCATTTTTCAGAAGAATGCCTCCAGCTCTTGCATTGCTTCTAGCTGTGCAATATTAATTTCTCACAAATAATGCTTTCCAACTGTGGCTCTAAGTATGAGGTTAGAGAGTGAGTTTTAATTTTAGATAGGAAAATATACCATGGTATTTAAGTATCTCAATATTTTATAAAAGTTTTCTTAAAAATTAACTCAAACCTCATTATATGGGGTATTAGGAGAAATTATTTTTAAATCTGAGATTTTTTTTATTTCTTCATTAAAAAAAAAAAAACAAACAAAAAAACCCTAACAGTTTTTAATACATGAAGGGAATGAACTGTCTTCGTAAGGGAAGATATTGCTTTATCTTAGCAGGCTATTCATTCATCTTGGTGTGTAAGACATGCTTCTTGCAAAGAGGTTGAAAAGAGAAGGAGAAGCTTGAGCTACATTTCCTGTTTCTAAATGAACATGTCAACCAGCATGTTTCTAAACAAAGGTAAGCCACAGCAAGGAAAACTTCAGTGCATCATCTGAAAGGACGTATTTTCCAAGTATTTCTTCATTTAGGCAGCTATACAAAATCAACCTCTTACATGATTTGATGGTGTATTCTTCTTTTAGACCTAAGATAGAATTCAGGCCCAGTTAAGCACTCAGTCTTGCATGATAGTTTTAAGTGATAGTTTTAAGTGTATGGAAATCCATGCCTCTGAAAACTCTGAAGTACCTTTAACATCAAAAAAGGACACATAAACTGCATAGCAGATAAGCAGGGATTTTCAACATTATAATGTTGGATTCAGGCATCATTTGGCATCTAAGTATTTGCTATTTAGGTCTTAAAATATTTTACTGGACAAAAAAAAAAAAAGTGGTGACAAAAAAAAAAAAAAAGGCAAGAAACTGGTTCTTGTATCCAAGAAGAAACAGGAAAAAGGAAAAGGATATGTTTTTTCATTAACAATAAATCCATCATTGGAAACCTCTAGGCCATTTTTAGTACCATAAGCCAGTATTTGTACATTAACTCAGGAGTGTAGAATAGATGCCAGGATGTTTCACCCTGCCTCTCGCCTGTACCTGTGCTGGACCCTACTACTAGAATCTAGTCCAAGAAACTCAGCAAATAACTTGGTTCATCTTATCAGAAAACATTAGTCCTTTCAATGCTAAGAAGTATTTTCATGCCAAGAAGCAGAATTACTGCCACAGATTTATTAATCAATAGTCATATATTAAAGAGCTACATAAAGACTAATTTAATTAATAAAAAGTCTTCATATTTAAAATTCACATTTTCTTCACCTTTCCTCTTAAGCTGCTTTCTGACCAAAGCCACCACATTTTTTATCTGCTACAATGTAACAGACCACAGCTCAGCTGCAGTGTTTGCTCCCATATCATTTACATAATCCTTAAACCACATAATGAATCTTGTTACAAAAGACAATTGTCATTTATGTAATAACCCAATAGGTCTATCTTTTGAGACATTTGCCAGAGTCTAAATGTTAAAAAATTATACAATAGTGTTTTACAATTCCCATTATTAAGTATTCCAGAATGGGGCTAATTATTAGCTCCAAAAGCTGGTTTATGAAATTCCCTCATTTCTTCAAATTGTTTTTTCAACATGACTGAAAAATTCAGAGAGCACTTGCATGAAATAAAGACCTATATATCTCTCCTTTTTAACAAATTCAACTCTTGGGCTGGTACATCTGGCCAACTATTTAAATCTTGTTTCTGATTAAGTATCTCACAAACACTTTTTCTTAACACATAGCAGTAACTTTTAAAATCTGTTTACTGACATTCTAGCGTAAACTCAAACCCAAGAACATAATCTATCTTTATTACAGCTACATATTTATATTAACCCTTTTTAAAGTACTCATGGTGGCAATTTAAAAAGAATTAGTAAGGCTTACAGCTCAAAAGGGTTACAGTGTGTCTATTCTGGTGTCTCACTCACAGATAAGCTCTTTAGAATTACTCAGAATCTGTACTAAAATGCAGATTGCTTTTGTAAACACTGAATTGACTGGAATCTATGTTATTCTTCAAGTCCTCAATTAATTTGTGAGAAGGCACCACGCCAGTCTAGATGAGTAGGAGCATTGGCAGGAAAAACATTATGCAAGAATAGGTGTAAAGGCATGATTCCCAGCTTGAAATGTTCTTCACCTGTGATTAAAAGGATATGTAATCACTAGCCTAGCTCTAAGCCCAATTAGCTTTGATAAAAAATATCCACTCTGCAGCCAGGTATGGTGAGTTTACGACCTTGGTGAATTAAATGGATTCCTATGTGGTTTCCTTCTGTGAGCTAAACTTCTGCTTTATCATACTACACTCAGCTGAAAACAAGGAAGCAATTCCAGGATAAACCAATAAAAGGTCATTTCCTAGTATAGAGCTTATTCTTAGCAGAAAACCATGTGAAAGTAACAGAAAATTTATTCATGTATTCCTTCAAAAAAAAAAAAAAAAAAAAGCATTGGAGACTTAGAGCACTTAGTCTTCTGTCCATAGATGCAACACCACCAAATAAAAATATTGGCATAAAACATCTGAACTTTGACGAACATAGACTTCCAAAAACCTGTTCTGGGACAGAAGCCTATACATTTTCTCAGAACCTTGCTTATGCTGATGGGGCTTTGTAGGAGCTTGCTAATATACTCACGAACACTATGTTTTGGGGAGACTGATTATATCCTCTTTTTTCTTTTTTTTTCTTTTTTTTTTTCATTTTATACTATTCCCTCTGAGGACTCTGGCACAAAGCTGAATAACGTAGGTCAGCTGAACTGCTGTATGCATCTAAAGGTTTCCTCTAAGACAAAAAGAGGTGAAATTACATTTGAACGAATAACATGGAAGTAGTTATATTTTACTTGCAAATTTATGTGCCAACTAAGCTGCACAGAATAAGCAGGTACAGCTCAATTAATGTTTTTTAGTGTCCATCCCAGACACCTGAGCTGCATCTTTCTCCTAAGGATTCATGATTTTATTTGAGAAAGGTGGCAGTGAATGCTTTCTTGAAAAACGGTGTGACCCTCAAGAGACCCCTTTTTGTGTTTGTCTCAAAACAACTACAAAGATAGAAGGAGCTGGCAACTCGTTATCACTTGGTCAAACGGCACAGGCGCATAGCAAGGATCCTGCTCCACCGAGGTGGGGGAATGCTTTTCCGCGGTGTCTGCCCTGAGGCCACGAAGATCAACTGTCCCGGCAACGAACTGCCCGGAGATAGTGACAGACACTGCGGCGCCTGCCAGGGCACAACGTGAGCTGGGCCTGCCAGGGCACAACGTGAGCTGGGCCTGGGGCTCAGCAGAACCCCTGTGGATGCGTCTGCACCGGAGGTATCACTGGGCCCAGGCAAACAGTACTCAGCTGCTTCATGGTCCCATCACAGAGCAGGAAAGGGGCTGTAGTGGTTTGCAGCCAACCTGTAACTGCACATGAAATTAAAAGGCTTAGCTCATCTCACACAGAAAGATGGCATCACAGGAGTAGTAAATTTGAAAATTAAATTGTTCCTCAAATGTATGTCTAACAGAGTTCCCAAGAAAATAAGCAAGGCACAGACAGAAAAGCTGTGTAATTAGTACTGACGATATAGGACAAATGACAAAATTATTACTGATCTGTGTCATTACTGTTATAAAAACTCCATCTTGGCCATGATCTGATTTAATTAATTTTTTATTACAATTGATTAATATCGGGAGGCAATAAGCAAGCAGCGCTGGGTGCGCGGGGAGTCTCCGCTCCACCCAAGATGCACACCAAGATTTCCAGGGTACAGTCTCTTATACTCCTCGGTCTTGGGTTTCAACCAATCCTGTCGTCTCCTTCACCCAAATATCGACATGGTTCCTTTTCATTGTTCTCCTGTTGCTGGGGTCTTATCTTTGGGTGAAGAAACTTCTTAAAAAGTTATTGAATTCCTTGGCAATACATTAACGGGAGATGTCTGTCACAAGCTTAACCACCATCTTAGCCCCCCAAATTCCATTTCTTATATAGTTACTTATTCAATACACAAGTTTCACCTCATCCTGTAACAGAAGGTATCCCTTGATTACCTAACCCCCTTAAGGCATTCAAGCAGTTAAACAAAGTACCCCTGTAATGAGAAAAGCGTTTGAGACATTCAAGTAGTTAAAAAATGTACCCCTTAAAGTAACAAAGTGTTTGATGAGGAAGGATTATTCCTTTGTTTCTTCTTCTCTTTTATCATTGTATTGACAGTAACGTCTATCATAATCTGATCATTCTTATACATTGTACACATGACACAATGATTTCAAGGATTTTCGATTCCTCCCAAAGTACAACGATGATAAGAACTCCTAAATTGCTGACACGAATCATTTCTATATACCTCACATTACTACTTGTGAGGCCAAGCAGTGAAGTTAGTAATCGTTTTCTTGTTCACAGGTTGAACTGTACTAGAAGTAATAGTAATGAGACTTTATCAGCTACCCTATTATATGTGAATGACTTATCGGAAGATTTAAATTAGAAGGTAATTTTGAGCAGGATGGGTGGGAGTCTGTTTATTTTGGTGGCAGATAATAGCTAGGATATCACCATTAGTATCCTTGTGCAAGCAGCAGATAGAAACTGGGGGTAAGAGAAGAGTAGATAAATATAGGAGGATGAAGTTCTAGACAGCATTGAAAAGAAACATGAGAAACAGTTCCACTAAAGGGTCTCAGGAGTAGGAATCTGCTGAATGGCACTTTACGGAGTGAACTGGACCAAAATCCAATGAAGTCAGTGGACTTCTGATGACTTCAAAAGGCATTGCACCAGGCTCTCCACTGAAGAAGAGGCTCTTTGGGGGCCAGAGAAAAGATTTAAATAGTCTGAAGGAGGAGTTATATGTGCTAACTACATGAGACAGTGAAAATGACATACTGCTTAAATTTGCTGTCAGCAAAAAAACCTCAAGTTGTTACCTGTGATTTCAAGAGACCTGTTGTTTTCTAATGCCATACTCTTCTAGAAGCCATTTAAAATTACTTCTAATTTAATTTTTTATTCAGGCAGAGCTGAGAAAACCTTCATTCAGGTCCTTAGAGGTTTATAACCTACCTGTGACTGTTGGCGTATTTTTCAAACTGTATTATTTTGGTGAATCAGCATTTGAGTTTTCTTATGAAGAAAGTGTCACTTAATCTTTTTTTTTTTTTTTTTTTTTTAGCTGTTTGAATTTACTGATGCTCTATTTCTGTCATTTTAATAGTTATAGACACTTTTAAATTTATTAACATCTGGTGCCAATTCTTTATTCAGAAATTAAATATGACAATTGAAAACCCTTAAGCATCCCACGCAAGCTCAACTGTAAGAGACTGATGTTGGAGTATGCAAAAGAACAGTTATTAAAACTGTCAGAAGATAGATGGGGGTGTACTACATAGATTCAGCAAAGACTTCAGCTTTTTCCCTACTGTTCACTTCCCCATCATACAGAGAATTAACAGTTTACTGAGCTGACTCCACCTCACCAAAGCAGGTAGCACTTCTTTAGACTAGGAACTCTAGAATGTGATTGCACCCCCACCACATGAACATTTTTGTCACATAATTTTGCAGATAGACCCTCTCAAGTCACATCATTTTTCTCCTATCTGTTCACCTTATTTCAGAGCTGTGACCATCACAACGCATATACCTATCCTGAAAGGATTAAAGAATTTCCGGAACTGGCTTAATCCTGAATAAAACCATAAAAATCCTCTCTCTTGTCTTTCTTTCTGTGCATATATATATATATATATGTATATTTATACATGTGTCTGTATCAGCATTTTGTTAAAAAAAATACCAGTTTTAATATATTTTAATGAAAAAGCAAATCCAAGTATTTCAAAACTTTTTTTAAAGTATCTTATTTTCTTCAAAAGAAGTTGTTGGGCTTTTTCAATCAGAACATTTACTTGACATGTATGAAAGCAATGCACTGCGATTCTAAAACTGCTGTGCTAAAATTTTTACAAAGAGCTTTCAAATTTAACAAACTGGAGTTCGTTAGTCAGCCACTTATTTAGCATCCATGAAGACCACTCTACATAATGTAATAATTCTTCTCAAAGCCAGACTGTTTGGGAAAGCACCTGTTAAGAATTTCCGAGATGTAACTGCTTAACAAAAAACATTTGTCTTAAATTTAAATGTACCTTTACTCATCAAATACAGTCTACTACATTCTGCATACAAGGACCTATGCAGAATTCTGTCAGAATGCATGTTATGCACTGTATTAGTGGGCAGTTCACTTTAAGGACAGAGTTCTTTGTAGATTTCTAACTTGGGAGTTTATTCCTGTACTTAGCATTAGGCTCCGTTTTTAGAGGTTTACATATCTACTCAGGAATTGTTCAGGGAGATGAGAGAGAAAATAAGTAGGTTTTAGAGTTCCTGAAAGCTTATGTATTCTAGTCTATTTATTCAAGCTTTCATTTGAAAGCTAAAAATTATTGCATACTAGCCCCTAAACTCAGGCTGACACATGAATGCTGTAAGTACATAAGTACATGCTCTACATCAATCAAAACACAACGGTTCTCTTAATTTTCCTTAATTTGCCAGTATATTATTTAAGCCTAGGTAATTTTTATGCAGTTCCCCATGGTGAGGAAAGATGAATCCTTCTTCCTATGACACTTACAGAAAAAATTTAGTAGATGGACTTCTGTCACTGTTTATAGTTAATGATTTTTGCTAACCATTTTTTGCAACTGCTATTCTCAATTATTACACTGCCTGTCACAACAGATATTTATGTCTTAGCATGCAGACACTTATTATTTGTAAATACACAAAATTAAATCTTATATTATGTAAATTGTTGCAACAAACATAAAATACAGACTGCGATTATAAGGCTGATTCTCAGAAGTCCCTGAAAGAGTGAGAAAAGAAGGCAGGTAGCAAGGAGACAGTGCTTGCAGCACTGTGATATCTGCCTATCACCCACCTGTTGATCATAACCATTCACATACAGAGCATAATGTAGTAAAGATCATCTGAAACAGTCAAACTGGAAAATAGGGAACACCTGTCTATCAGAAGGATTTAGATCACACTCCACAAAAATTACGATAGATCTGTGTGAGAAAGGCTGAGCAGGATAGAAAACACCAAAATGACACACATAAAGAGCTTTTCAGTTCCAGTATTTCAAGTCAACAAGCATATCCAGTGCTTATTGATGCTCAGATTGATGGGTTCTTGATTTTGAATATGGCAGTCCCAGCAAAACCACAGGCACTGAAGTTCTGTCTTCTCACCTGTCCTGGGTTCAGCAGTAGCAGTCATTTTTTCTCCTTCTTAGTAGCTGGTGCAGTGCTGTGTTTTTGACTTTCAGCCTGGGAACAGTGTTGATAACACCAATGTTTTTAGTTGCTGCTCAGTAATGTTTAGTCTGACCAAGGACTTTCTGAGTCTCATGCTCTGCCAGGAAGGAGGGGAAGCTGGGATGAAGCAGAGACAGGACACCTGATCCAAACTAGCCAAAGAGGTATTCCACACCACTGCATGTCATGCCCAGTATATAAACTGGGAGCAGTTAGCCGGAAGGGCTAGATCACTGCGGGAGTCAGAGGGTATCAGTCAGCGGGTGGTGAGCGGTTGTATTCTCTTCCCTTGTTATTTCCCTTATCATTATTATCATTGGTGGTAGCAGTAGTGGTTTGTGTTATCCCTTGGTTACTGGACTGTTCTTATCTCAGCCCATGGGAGTTACATTCTTTCGATTCTCCTCCCCATCCCTTTAGGAGCGGGGAGGAAAGGGGGGAGTGAGAGAGAGACTGCGTGGTTCCGATTTACGGCTGGGCTTAAACCATGACATCACCACACCTCACTGTTTGGGGTTTGGACCCTTCAGGACCCCATTCTCTGGACTGCATCAGGCTACATATAGCTCATGTTTTTCCACATAGTTCTCCTAGGTTTCATATCCTCTCCTTTTCCCTGGTTTTCTTAATGCTCCCCATGTATAATGTCTCATCAGGTTAGTGATTCTTGATTGCTCTGAATCTGGGAAAGGTCCAGTGCAGTCAGGACAACATACCACTTATTTCACAGAGACTGAACCAGCTATCAAGTAATTCTACACAATGTCTCCAACTGTATTTATTTTACAAAGTTTTCAATATCACTACAATAATTTACTATCAATCAACAGTATGATAAAGAAATCTACAGCTATAGTTTTACTTGCAGATTTTACCATTATTTTAAGACAGCTAGATCTCTTTTATTTCTTTTTAATTTTCAAAGATAAGTAAAAAGTTTATTTTATTACTCTAAGCTACTGAATAGGGCTTACATGTATGGAAATGATAAAATATAACTCAGAAAGAGGTCTTCAGGGACTGGAAATTACCTTTTTGATATTAAAATAATAGCCCATAAATCCTTCAATGCTGTCATTTGTTACTCAGTTCTTCTGAAGGTAGATTACAACATTCAAACAAAATTCTGGTTTTGTTACTATTATGGTACTTGTTTTAGAAAAAAAAAAAAAAGCACTGAAACCCAGACCATTTCAAAGCTTTCTGCTTTCTACTATTTTAAAATAACAGAGAAATAATTTCATCACAGACCATGTCTATTACTTATTAACAAAAAATAAATTTAATGAGAGAGAAAAACATTTTTTAAATTCTAGTTGCAAAAGGAGAAAAAACAAATAACCATGCCCTCAACAATCACTGTGACAGATGTGGGTTTGGTCTGGGAGTTTTTTTTTTTTTGTTTTGCTCCTATATAGTTAAGAGAAAGATTTTTTTAGGTATTTTTTCTTACTGTGGCAACACCTACAGAATTTAAGTACTAACTGTGCTAAAAGGATGAAAATAATGTTTCTTTCACAGTTAGTAACTGTGGTGTAGCTGTGGTATCTGGGTTTTGCCTGTGTACACAGCGAGTGCAATTAGTCATCAATTCCCTGGGTGGCCCAGGAACTCCTCAGCTATGTGGCTGAAAAAAACAGACTAATTTGAGTAAAGAGGTCACTGGAGACAAGTTGTTTGCCTGAACTTCTAGTACCTTCACCACAAAACATCTGAATGCTTGGTGCAGATCCTTGACAGGTGGGAAGTTGGGATGGTCCTGGAGATTAAGAAGTTCTATTTGTATGTTTCAGTGGGCTGATGTATCCTGTATTTTATCTCCTTTCCATGTTTAGCTATGGAATCATAAAAAAGTCATGAATCAGTTTACTTCATTACATCAGAATAATGTAATTACAAATTACATCAGCTTTATAAGCCATATGTCATAGGCCCATTTTCAAATTCTATGAGAATAAATTCTACTTCCTTCCAGAGGCAACAGAACATGCCAACTTTTAATGTTCCAGAAGCAAAAAGATGCATGCATTCTAAAGCATACTTTAAGTTGTCTCAAGATATGCTTCCAACTACTAGGCCAGAGGTCGCCACCCTGTCTGATTCTGAGCTACATGTTGTTATGTAGGGGGGAGGTGCAAGATATTTACCACATATTGGACACCAAAATGTGTGGGCCTATGCTGCCTATTTGTGTCTTATTTCTCCCTGTACACAGGGTTGTGAATTACCAAGAAGCCTTCTTGCCACAGTATCCTTGCTGTTCAACTCTACAACATAATCAAGGTATGAATGAGACCTACACTTACACTAACAAGTAAGAAGCAGAGCTACAATAACAATTTGGTACCTCCATCTGCAATACAACTAGATTTGTTCTGAATGCATGATCTTGCATTTTGCCATTTATGATTATTTAACTGGGAACTTCGTATCCTGTATGAGAATACAATCTTTATAATAGTAGTTGCACCAATAGTGTCTGTTTTGCAAACTGTATATGCAGAGAATTTATGTAGTCGCTGTTGTTGCTAAAGCTACATAACAAATGTATTTAGTATTCACTGTTGCAAGGTGACAGTTAAAGATTTCTAAAATGGTATTTTAATTTGTGGGTCATTTATTTTCAACAAGTAGGTCTACAATTCCAAAATAATTTTATAAGACCTCTAACAGAGACATATTTGACTATATCCTCACAAAATCATTACTCCTTTTTTTAATGTCCTTTATTCAAATGCTACATTCTGAAAGGACAGCATGTAAAGAAACTATTTTGGGGAACAGTGGGATCAGTTTAACAAGTGATGGTAGAAATACGGTAGAAAAAAAAAAAAGAAAAGAAAAATTATTAAGGTAGGAAAAATGTAAGTTTATATATCTGGAGCAAGGTAATCCAAAATCAGATTTTGTAAAGGAGAACTATGGAGAGTAAGAATGCTTAGGAATATGTAAGGACAGTAGCATACAGCAAATCTTTCAAAACATTTGTATTGCATTAACATAATCAATAAAGCAAATTACTTCATGAATCTGTAGCAATCAGGAAATGTTTACTGAATCTTAATATAGTCTAATGAAAACATACTTTCCCAAACTAATCCTCAGTACAGCATTTCTGTGATGCACATAGCAATGACATAGGCATTGTCATTGCACTTTTAACTTTACAGGTTTTTCACATGAAAAGAAAAAAACACTCATGGCATCACAATTTTACAGAGGCAACTGTACAGAAGATTTTTTAAATACGCATCACTGGATGTCTGGATGAGAAGAAAAATAACACAATTTGTAGATGGCTTTCAAGTAGAGCAAAAGTAGAATAAACCAACACTTTAAGTGAACAATACAGGTTTATCCAAAAGTTTTACCCTCAAAACAGCTGCCTGGAATGTGATAAACTGCTAGCAGAATAGTTTTGCATCTGTGTAAAGGGTCAGTATTTTCCCACACAATTTTCATCTCTCTGCAGTGAGGCAGACTAAAATGACATCCTTGTCTGTTCCTCAAAATCTTGGTTCCAATAAACCAGTGTTTTGGGGGTTTTTTAAAGATGTAAATTCCTGAACAGCTCCGCTTTTAAGTTGTTTCTATGCACATTTAACTTGTACAATATTTAAGGACTGGATTAGATGCTAGTTCTTATTTAGGCCTGGAAAATATATAATAATTACTTTGTTACTGGTTGGGGGAGGAAGGGGGGAAGGGGGAATAGGAGTATTGTTAAATTAATGCTCTGGTTTAATATGCAATGTCAATATCCCTTTGCACTGGATGCTGTGCAAACACATTTGGCTAAAACTTGGCAAATGTAGATGTGAATAAATTATTAACACCTTTCATTTAGCTGTTTCATCAGCATTGTGAGCATTCAAAACACTTTTAACTGAATGCAGACTGAATTTTAGCCAAAACCAAAAATCAGCGTTTTAAGTGAAAGATAAGCTTTGCTTTTGCGTTCACTTTCTCTTTTGATATTTTGAAAGTTGAAAAGTCCCAATTACTTAAAAAATTAGAGACTAGTGAAATGTTTTGACATGTTAAGCCTGCATAATTAATTTATGTGTCTGGCATAGTACTACATATTCACCATTTTCATGCAAAATTTTTTAGCTAATTTACCATGATTGTGATGGGTTATATATGAACTCTTTGGAAAGTCCCTTAAAGAAGCTGGTAGTGACACATGGGCAAATAGAAAAAAAACTCAAAATGAATGACAGCATCATGATAACATGATGGCATGACACAGCTAAAATACAGCTGATGCCAAATCTGTTTGAATAAATTAATGGTTCTTGGACACATACAAATATACAATAATTTTGATAAAATCAGACCTTTACTGAATATTGTAATTAAATATGTATCTTCAGTATATATTATCTTTATAATTTGATTCTTACACATGTGCATAGAGCTTCTGAACTGATCTAAAAAAAAAATATAATTTGAATTGCTTAAGAATAGACCAAAAAATAAAATAGCCTTCTTACCAAACTAAAAAGATCTGTTTTGTTAATATAGATTTTATGAAGAAGATGAAGACACATATCACCTAAAAGAAAATCAATACTATTGATACCAGAATAAATGGAATGACACCGCAATCCTGTTAACAGACAAATTTCCAACAATTTTACTGCCTAGAAACTATACTAATATCAATATTCTCTAAATGTGATTTCCAACCCAGCATTTTCTTGTGATGAATTAAGTGGCTTTCACCACGTCTAAAAAAAGTATTTTATTTAATAAAAGAGGAAGAAATACAAAAATAGTGGTAACAGAATAATATAGAGGTTAAATTACTTTGAGATACTGAGTTATATGCATCATAACATTGCCTTCAATATACAGTGATACAGGACAAGTTGAAAGAAACAGCAAGACTTTGTAAGGAGTAATTACTTAAGCATTATTAACACTCCAACTATGCTTTCAGTGGGTAAAAATGAGATTGAAACAGACCAAATAAAGACTGTTAATTATCTATGAGATGCTAATCTTAAAAATGAGGGAAAGAAATTAGTATAGAAGGAAGAAACAGAATAAACTGTTTCTGTGCACTGGACCAACTTTTTATTCTTGGTCTTCAGGAAAAATTTTCATGGATTTCAGTAGTAATTTTGATATCATGACAATAGCAATAATTTTGATATCATGACAATAGCAAGCATTCCTGCTACCTAAACCAGTGATATAAGAAATATAAAAAGCAGCAGCTCCAAACTGATAAAGCTCAAGGAGTGAGCTCTGAAGTATATATAAATCTTTCTGTTTTCAAATTACTATTATCACTGCTTTGCAGGGACAGCTTGCTTGCTTCAGATGTAATTAGATGTAATTAGAATCTACCTTTGTTTAATTGTTAAACCACGTTAAAAAGATATCGAGAAATGTTGTTAAATGTATTCAGGCTGCAGCCACTTGAAGTCATTCACAATAAAACCAATTTGAGCTGATATTCAATTTTAAGCATTATTTTTTTTTCAGTAGATACAGTGATTCATCCTTATTTTCATTCTTTGCTGCTGTATTCTTCTGTAATATAAATGTAAAATGTAGCTTACCAGGGTACCTGGACATTTTATCACCAGACATTTCTATAAGAGCAGAATTTTTTCAAGGTTTAATGACCCCAGGTTCACCAGTCATTGAAATGTTCATCAGTCACTGAAACCTTAATTGCAGCTTTCATTGAAAAAATGCAGTAACAGCTGTTAACTATATTTAAAAGATGTTTTTATATGTTGCATAAAGAAACAAAGAAATAAGGCTATTCGTTCCAAATAGACAGGCTACATACATCTCCTGTATGAATGATTCTGCATAATTTTGCTTGTTATCTCAGCCTTCCTTCCTTGAGTACGTATTTTTATAGAAGCCTGTATGTGACAGTTTTAGCAATGGTCCCCTTCCCAACAATGCTTCAAAAGGCATCTTTACTACAGGTGTCATCCAGAAGGGAGGTCATGAGTCTGCCAGCTTGACAATATCATTACCCAATTCACTTTAGCTCAAACATATAGCTGGGAGAGGTCTATTAAGCCCAGCAAAACCAAGGTTCCAAATTCCTATGTTTCCAGCAATTACAGAAGGCCTTCCAAGCATAGATGTCTTTCTTTAGATAGTTTTTAATGATCACTTTTCCCTGCAAAACAGAGAAACGGTACTCTGGTAGAGTAATTGAGTAATACATCTTCAAAATAATGTACTCTGATAATGACAGCTGGGAGCCATTCTAGAGCACTGCTGTCATTTGTCTTTTATTACAACCATTCTTACTGATTTTAAACACTTAATTACATTTAATTATTGAAGAAAAAACTCATTGCAATTCAGTAGTATGTCATTAGACATCTTGAGTGTATTAGAATAGCTTTTCCTTGCATGTTGTCTAATGCTCACTTTTTCTTCCACGTGTACATGCATGCATGTATGCACATAAACACCTAGCAAAACATGCATATCTTGAAAACCAGTGGAAAGCTGGATGCTGGAAAAAATTTCTTTTGAGCTGAGTTTATTATCACATTAAAAACCTCATAAAATTTGTGGTGTCTCAGGTCCAAAAAGAACAGGGAAAGAAAGTTTATATGTGAGAACATTTAAGATTTCAAAGATCATACCTTTGGCAGCTTACAGGAAGGAGTGTACTGACATTTCAGACATTAGCTATTGAAAACACTGTTCCTGAAATGCACAGAAGGAAGTGCAGTTCTCAATCAGTATTGCCAATCAGCCACTTAATTCTTTCAGTTTCACTACTGACTCAGTAAGTTTAGCAATGTGGCCAAAGACTTTGGGCTCTTATGGGGAATTCTGTGCTGCATCCTTGAACTGGAATCTCTAACTTCTTTATCTATTCTTTTTGTGCTAACAACTGTTGATAACAACACTAAACAGGTACAGGTAAGGTACACATCTGACGTAAACTTTTCAAGCAATGCTTTTGTATTTTGTAGCCAAAATATCTTCAACCGTCTCTTCAAGTTGAATGGGGCTTTTTCAATCTTTTAGTAATATTACTGTCATCAAATGAAAATCACAGGAAACATTTTTCAAGAATATGATGGGAGAAGACCATCTTCAAGAAGCCTGTGGTGGCAAAGTTTAGCTTAACAGTGGACAAATGAACATACCTGAAATACGGACTTGAATGTATATGCAAACTGGTCCTGAAGCAATGCCAGGATGTGCAGCAATGGAACACAAGTAATGTACTAAGTCAGAACCTTTCACGGTTGTTAACTCCCTCTTTCTGGTAAAAATCTATCTGCTGTTTTCTTATGGATTTACAGACATCAAAGGCAAAGTGATGTCATAATGGCATGCTTTCAAGTATTAATCTAGCAATAATAAATATCCTAATTTGATCTTTACTGTCAGAAAGACAAGTGATATACATACCAGACAAGGTTTTGTCAGCAATATCACTTGTCATAAATCCCAGGTGGATTTCAAGATGATGGGAAATGGTATCTTGGGAAATAAGAGACTTCTTAGCACGTTAGAACCAAGTGAGTTTTACATCTTCCAGCTCCATGTGGATGTCTTAGATCCCTTAGGAAGCTTCACATGTTACTGGATGTCTGCATGTGGGGAACTGATCTGAGTCCTTGCTCTCTGGATGGATAGCTGTCTGAGGCAATTTATCAGCTAATATTACAGTTTAGCTCTTTTCATTATTTTATTCCCTTTTCTAAAGGATGTGCTTTCTGTTCAAACACAAGTACTGTTCAAAGTCCATTAAATCAGATACACAGAACTGTCACACAGGCCTCAAAGACCTTTCTTTGAGCAGATTTCCTGTTGCCAGGACATATGAACCAGCAAGCTGTGAGAATAGCTTTCTGCAGACTCCTGTAAGACCATTTTTTAAATTCTTTTTCTTAATTTAACTGTTTTTTGACATCTCAGCCTTGGAGGCAGCTAAAAAAGCTCAGGTGGAGACCAAGGCCAATCTCACTGTTTGTCATTCCTCAACTTTGCAGCTGCTGCATTCTGCTAACTGGACCTCCTCTTGCCTTTCCCACTTTAACAAAAAGATACATAACCTGACAAGTCAATTCTTACTTGAACAAAGTCAGAGGGGACTACTCTATTATTTTTTATCGTCTTGATTCCCCCCAAAACACTTAAAAGCATATTCAGATATGGATGTAATAACTGAAGCAAAAAATGACAGAGCTGGATGACAGAAGTGTTTTCTACCCTTCTACCCCTGTATTAAACTAGTCCTCTTTCCTATCGGTACAGTGGCTTTAAATTCTTTTGTTAGAGAAGATCTGAAACAGTGATTGCACTATTGAAAGGTTCATTTTAACATGTTTTTATTCACTTAACAAACATTTGCACTGTTATATAGTGTTTAACTGCTTAGAGCACACATCATATGTGAAGCACACGTGAAGCTCAGTTACAGACCAAAATGTCAAGCATTAGTACACAGCTTTGTATTTTTATCTTGCATAATATAAAACAACTGTTTTACCTTCTTCCTGTGAAAAATTGAAGACTGAGTTGGAGGTAAAACATGGCAACATATAATGGCTTAATGTCTGGCTGGAGACGAGTAACGAGTGGTGTCCCTCAGGGATCAGTGTTGGGACCAGTCTTGCTCAACATCTTTGTCACTGACATGGACAGTGGGATTGAGTGTGCCCTCAGCAAGTTTGCCAGTGACACCAAGTTGCATGGTTTGGCTGATATGCTGGAGGGAAGGAATGCCATCTAGAGGGACCTTGACACGTTTGTAAGGTGGACTGATGCCAACCTCATGAAGTTTAACCATGACAAGTGCAAGGTCCTACACCTGGGTTGGAGCAATCCCAGGAACAGCTACAGGTTGGGCAGAGAAGAGATTCAGAGCAGCCCTGCAGAGAAGGACTTGGGGGTGCTGGTCGATGAGCAAATGAACACGAGGCGGCAGTGTGTGCTTGTAGCCCACAGAGCTAACTGTATTCTGGGCTTCATCAAAAGAAGCATGACCAGCAGGTTGAAGGAGGTGATCCTGCCCCTCTACTCTGCTCTCATGAGACCTCACTTGGAGTACTGTGTGCAGTTCTGGTATCCTCAACATCAAAAGGACATGGAACTGCTGGAACATGGGTTAAAACTTAAACAGGGGAAGTTTAGATTGGATATAAGGAAGAAATTCTTTCCTTTTAGGGTGGTGAGGCACTGGAATGGGTTGCTCAAGGAAGTTGTCAATGCTCCATCCCTGGCAGTGTTCAAGGCCAGGATGGACAGAGCCTTGGGTGGCATGGTTTAGTGTGAGGTGTCCCTGCCTATGGCAGGGGTGTTGGAACTAGATAATCTTAAAGTCCATTATGACCATTGATGCATGACAGATTTGGTAATACAAATGTCTAACCTCTGCTAACATAGTTGAAACAGGCTGCTCTGTTATTCACAAGCCTTTAAAAATGGCCGTAACTTGATAAAAATAACTTTTACTATGATAGGAAACATGATAGCATTTTGTGCTTAATCATAGTAAAGTCCTCTCGCCTCACAAGCAAACTGATAAAACACATTCTGTCTTAGTACTAAGGTCAAACACAGTAAGTTTCTCTCATTTGCTGCCAACATTATAAAACATACACATTAGCCTGCTGAACTGACAGGAATAAAATATTTGATTCTGTATGTTTTTATGTAAGCAAATTCAACAACTTCTTGGCATATGATTGCCTGTAGTAATAATAGCTACATGTTAATACCTCAAATTCTAATAATGTTAGTGTCAGAAAATCAATTTGCAGAACACTACAATAAAGAGGAACTCAAAACAGACTGAAAAATCTTCATTTCAAGACGTACCTGTTTTCCTGCTTGCTTGCTCCTCTCGGAGTATTACTGTGCTGAACCCCTTCAGCACTGCTCCAGCCCAACCAAGCTGCCGGGCATCTGCCAGATGTACAGACTTGGTCACTGAATGTAATTTTTTGCATCACTGTAAAACAGTAACAGGCTTCACAGTGGGCTTGAGCCAGGTGGAGTATGGTAAGGTACTAAAATAAAACCTAGCAGATCCCAGGACAGTGGAGGAAGAAAGCAGACATGTCATGATCCTCCCTCCTTACCAGGCATTGTCCCTCCTTACCAGGCCCATCTGAGGAGAACTGAAATAACCACAAAGAGCAGGTGGAATAGTAAGGAGGGATTATTTTTTGCATATTTCAAAGTTGGAACTGTTATTAATGAGTTTATTCATTACTTTGGACTGCAAAAACTTCATGTACGCTAACTATAAATGCTGTGTTTATACCATATTCCCTCTGCTCACAAGAAGGTGCCACAGCATCTACCTATGATTTGCTATAGGCATCCATCTTCTCAAAACTGAAAGCTTCCCTACCTGTGAGAAAATTAAAATCCAGAATATCGTAGACATCCTTGGTATTTTTTTATATTATTTCTGATTATAGTATAATGTCAAAGTGGACTTCTGATCTTAAAGGAAAAGAGAATCTAAGTTTTCTTATCCATTATAATTATTTTTTTATCAGAAAATAATCAGAATTCCTAGACGCAGAACAGAATTTATATGTAATTAGAACACCCCCACACCCCCGCCCCCAATCCCTTATACAGACATTACACAAAATAATTTGTGGATACTATTTTCTCTCTAATTTCTGCCCAGAAAAATGGTAGTTTGGATGCTTAACTCCAGAGAATCCACTTGGGGAGAAACAAAATAGCACATTCTGAAAGTATCCTCGACCCATCACTGGTTTATGATGCTGACTTGTGTTCACTTTTGAAAATGATACTACTTCACATTAAAACAGCATAATACTCAGTGGTGTTTACACTATTTAATGTCCTAAACAATCTTGAACTCCTGAGTGTGCCAGTGTGGCTCTGCTAGTGAATTTGGCCTTAAGAGCAAAATAACTGAAATCTGTGTTAAATCTGTAAGCAAGTGACACATCTCCAGCTAGTCTGCAGCACTATGCATAAATGTGACAGGGATTGATTTCTTCAAGTGAATCTTCATGGTGCCATTTGAATCTAACCAGATTCACTGGTATATCTAACTTGATCTCAGTATAATTTTTCTTTATGACACAAATGCTCCTTTAAGAACCACCCGCCTCCAGACAAGCCTTGGGTAAAAAAAAAGAAAAGAAAGAAAAGAAACAATGGAAAAAATTCTTCAGACTTTGAGACAGCATGTGGCAATTTATTATGAAAATGAATTGTTAACAAAATTAAATTACTGTAGGAAAAATTATCACTATAAATTAATTCAGAGCTGTTATAAAATGGCTTGTCAATAGCAGAGGAAACAAAACCTGAAAGTTTCAGAACAGTCTTTTGTATTAAATGTACATTCTTTTCAGAGCTACTGAAAAGTTGCAGAAAATATGCCTAATACTGTTAAGTGTGTCTTTTAGGCAAATATAAAACTGGTGTTTTTATATGGTTGATCTAGACTAACTATAAAAGAACTAAACAGCAGTCATATGAGCTATGTGGATTTGTCAAAATTATTAACATTAATTTGGTTTTGGAATAAACTGCATAATACTTATTTTACAGAAAAAATATAGTAACGGTAGTTTCTAGACTGACTAATGAAATGAACTTGCACTGTAGATTACCTTTTTTCAGGAACTTTTTTACATTTTCAAATTTCAGATTTTTTTCAGATGTTGTCATTTTTATAAGCTTTTCATGAAACATAATGGATTTTTATACTGAGGACATTTTTGCGGAGTCAATTATTTTTCTAATTGTATATCTAAAACCTAAAATTTTTACTCCTCAGAGAATATCATAGAAACAAACAAAAAAACACAAAGGAAAGTGATTAGTAACACCAGGTCTTACACTACTTGAACTTCGATCTTTTCATTGAAAGGTGGTCTAATAATCCTAATTCCAACTCTATTAACATTCTTTTTATTATCTTTTAAGTAGCTTTACAGTGTTCTATACTGAGTTTTCTACTTCCCACTAAATTAGTTACTACAATGGAATTTCTGCTGTTTTCATAATGTTGAATTTTGAAGAGTTTATGTGTTAAATGCATGAATACCATGTAATTTTTACAAGCTTGGCTCTTTAACCAGCAGGTTACATCTCTAGTGACCAAAGGCTTTTTTGGTAGCTAATAAAATGAAATTCTCTGTTTTGAAATAAGTGAAATACTGGTGGTCTTTGGAATGTTCTAAACAGATCACAAAAAAGTAGAAATGTTTTCTTGCCAGCTTCCTAAACAGACAACTTGAACACTCTCACGGCAGTATGAGCCGGATTAGCTGAATAAGACCAACACGTCACGATGTAGGTGGTTGTGAGACAATACGCACCTGCTCATACTAATCAGGGCTCCCTTATCTTCCCACACATCTAGCAAAACTGTGACTACTCATTCAGTGTGTCCATGAATGAATTAAAAAAATAAACAAATAAACTCCATTTATTTTTATTCTTTTTTTTTTTTTTAAGTTACCTTAAAATTTAACTCCTCCTTGAAATTATTTTTTGAAATTACAATTTCAATTTCATTTTCTTGGACCAGAAGAACAATTACACTATAGCCCTCTTCACACAGTATTTCGAAACAGTTTTCACACTTGAAAAAGAGACATGCTAAATAAATGTAGCAGCTTACTGTCTTTTGGATGCACCATTTGCTCTAAATATTCAGTTTGAGTGTATGAACTTTCAAGATAAATACTGAAAGCATAATATATTTTGAATTAAAATTGTCAAGACATTTGCCTGTCAAACTTTTTCACCTCAATATTCTCAAAAGACCAAAGAAAAATCTAAGCCATTTTCATACTTCTAGATGATTTAATTAAAGGTCTTTCTAATGCTTCTTCATCTTCATATCATCTCTTTCTCTTCCTTCTTCTCCACAGTTATGCTATTTTTCTATCTTAAATATCTCAATGAATGTTACCCTATTCCCACATATCTGCAACTTCATACTACACACTTCACCTACTTTGCTCAGTGCATATTTTCTGTTCTGGCTTGTCTCTTACTTCTGTAAATTACAGCTGAGCCCAGTAATTTTGTCATTTTCTCATCTGGACCTATATTGTGACTAATTTCTAATCCTGTATGCTTTAGTACATCCAGTGATTTTTTGACTTATGGAAGCTGGAAAGAATTCATAAAACACTAAAAAACCTGCTCATAATTAGCAGAAGTGCATGTATACAACAGTTTGAGATATTTTTCAGTTTTATTCTGCGTTTAATTTGTTCAGTTAATTAGTTCAGCTGAGGTATATTACAGCCAGGTTACAGCAAGTTTTGTACCTTGGACTTAGCAAAAGATTTCTCAGGTTTGGTGTTACCTTTGATGGCAACCAGTTGTGCCTAAACTAGTATCAAACAGCCATGGCAGTCCCAGCAGTTTATTTCAAAGCATGCTAGGATTTATTGAAGACATCATCTAACTTAGGGGCATAGACATGCCCTTATAACCTGTTTGTATCATTTCCTTTTTGTAGCCAGTGCTGGTTGATCACTGGGACATAACAGCAAAAGACAGCCACATCTAAGCTGGCTACAATTCACTCTTTCTTTAGAACCGTGATGGTATGTGCTGGCAAAGATCTCTTTCTTCTTTTACCCTGATTCTCTAAAAACATGTCCAGTTCAAATCAAGGCTTTAAATTGAGTAATATTCCCCTTAAATCATCAGTAATCATAGTTTCCTGAACAGTATTAGCAATATTTTCAAAGTTTGATGCCCCATAAGTGATATGTTGTTCTTTTTAAAGTAGTTTTCATAACAAACATGGATTGAGGTACTCCTGAAAGACACATGTATTACTTGCTAATTATTTGTTTATGGAGGAAACATGAGGTACAGTAAGGGATAATAGTACATTTAAGGTCTCATCAGTGCTCAATAGGAGTTAAGATTTCTGGTTAAGACTATTATTAGTCCTTTGGACAAAATCCTTTTTTAACAGCTTTAGCTTCTTTCTGTGACCCTTATTCTTCAGTAAAATGTGTGTGTTTCTCATAGTTACATGTGCTTCAAATTTTCTGAATGCTGCAAATTGGATGACAATTTTGTTTAAATATTTTATTTCACTACTTTTACATTAGTATAAAAGGGGACACCATAAGGGTCTCATGCAGGAAATTCTGTTACAGTGACTGCACCAATCATGAGCTAATAATTAAGTTTACAGAAAGTCAAGCTTCTTAACGATGAAGACTGATGCCAGTAGCTGAAATTAGTATAAAAAAATTACCAAATATGTAGCTCTCAAACTAATCTAGACAATTAAAAATATGAATGCACAAGATAGCAAAGGGATTGCTGTAAGTTGATCTTTTTCTTTCTGAGTCAGCATTACACCACAAGAAAATAATAAAACATCCAAACACACGTATCAGAAATGGCTGCCTAAATGGCACAAAATTCTAATGGATGAGAACACATAATAAGAAATGACCTCTTTAGCTACTGAGGTAATTAGACTCCTGACTAATTTCTAATTTACTGAACCAGAAACAGTCCATTTTACCGTCAGTGAATAAATGCCTCAGCACTTTCAAGGAACAAAACCTGAGGTTATGGACGATTATCTATGGAAAATGATGTAACTTTTTGTCAGGTTAACAGGCTTGTTTTGGAAAACTTACATTCTGTGCATGCAGAATATTTGGCTTTTTATAATGCTGTTTTAATTATCCTCTCCCTCCCCCCCTCCCCTTTTTCGTTGTTTTGTTTGTTTGGCTTTTGTTTTGGTGCTTTTTTTTTTTTTTTTTTTTTTTTTGTGTGGCTTTTCCGTTTGTTTGTTTTGCTTTTTTGTTACTAGCTCCCAGATTCCTGGATTAATGCCCTCCTTTTCTGTCTGTGCTAGGGTGATACTTGTGGAGCCCACACAGTTTGGGCCTGCGGCAAGCAGCCCTGCTCCTCTCAGTTTCCCTGACATCTTTTAGCCTGCTGACAGTGTCCCGCAGAGCAACCTCTGCTGCGGCAGGACCTCCACCAGGACGCACCTAGTGCAGCCCTGCCCATCGTCCACCCTCTCCTCAAGAGATCAGTGCAAGCACTTTCTACGCTCCGAGCTCTGCATTACAGCCTCCCCTCTCATCGGCTCCCAGATCGAGCCCTGGCCCTGAGGCGAGCGTTCACGATCTCGCCCGCCCTGACTGCACCAACTGTCCCCCTGTACCATGGCAGACTCTGCTCTACGCCCCCCCTGCGGCGGATTTTACCCGCTCAGGGCGGGGCCGCCCCTCCTGGCGCCCCCTTCTCTGAGTCCTTGCTCGCCTCAGCGGAGGTGCCGGCTACTGGGCTTCAAGGTCCTAAGATGTTTCTCACCGCTCAGACCTGAGGCTCCTGGACGCTGAGCTTCCCCTGTCTCCGGGGTTGAAGGCTCCTCTCTGGAGCTGCTCACCTCGGCAAATTATCCTTGCAAGGGGTTTCGACTAGATGACCTGTAAAGGTTCCTTCCAACTCAAACCATTCTATGATTCTACAATTAGAAACCAAAATATTTTTTGTTTCATTTTTACAGTAAAAATAGTTACACTGACACAGCTCTCAGCAAAAGTATATGTTTGGGCAGTGTCCTGGTTTAGGCTGGGATAGAGTTGATATCTTTCCTTGTAGCTGGTAGTATGCTGTATTTTGGATATAGTCTGAGAACAATGCTGGCAACACACTGTTTCTGTCAGTAGTGCTTAACCCGGATCAAGGACTTTTCAGTCTCTCATGCTCTGCCAGTGAGGGAGGGGCACAGGAAACAAGGAGGGAGCAGAGCCAGGACACCTGACCCAACCTAGCCATAGGGGTATTAGATACCACATCACGTCATGCCCAGTGTATAAACTGGGTGGAATTGGCTGAGATCAGTCAATTGCTGCTTGGGGACGAGATGGGCATCAGTCAGGGGTAGTGAGCTATTGTACTGTGCATCATTTGGGACTTTGAGGGGCAAAAGCTTCATTCCTTCCTCCATTTCCTATATTATTATTATCATGATGATTTTACTTTTATTTCAGTTGGGTTGTTTCTTCTGATTCTCCTCCCCATCCCACTGGAGAGGGGAGAGAAGAGCGAGTCCATGGCATTTTATTTGCTGGCTGGGCTTAAACCACAGCCAGCAGGTAGTGTCCTCTAAGTGAAAATTATTAAGGCACAAACTGAGAATATGATAGGACTGGATTCACTGTGTTGTATCTCTGCATGTATCTCAGTGTGAAAATTTCTAATATCCAAATGAATTGTCTCAGCAATTGGGCAGGTGAGCTGTGTCTGTACAGTCCATCCACTGCATGTGGAAACATTGACATTATTATGAATGCATAACAGTCATTCTGCTATTAGTAGGTCTGATGCTTCTTGAAAATGCCAGATGTCCAACACATCCCCAAAGGACTTCACATATGCATAGCCCATTTGTAAAAGATATACTTACTTAGTCCAGGATTGCCTTTAGTATATTAGCTTTAAAAATCTGTTTAATCTTCTTTACTATTTGGCAGTATTTGCTTCAATGTAAATTTAAGTACTTCACACAGTATGAAACAGTGTAAGCAGGAAAATCTGAAAACCACCCAGAATTCGAAGTTAGGGGACTCATAAGAAGTTTCATGTTCATGCAAGCATATAAAAGAATTGAAGCTGGGACTTCCCAGCGTAAGACATTTTTCTGCATATTTAACTTAGGTAAAAGGTTTGTTAACCATGTCATTCTATTCATTTTGCAAATGAAATTACCTTGTGAATTCAAGCAGAATCTATGAGCAATTTATGACTTACTAAATTCTCATTTTTATTCAAATATTCAAAATGTAATGTCTAGCTCTATGTTAGAGTGAGATTGTGAAAGCAAGTTACACTCATTAGGGGTCTGATAGGTGTATACCCAATTGCTTCTAACCAATACAGCCATATTCCACAACTTTGACCATATCCTTTGGTTGTTCTCTAATAAAAAGGCTGGATCTTCTAACTGCCTTCTCCACATATCTTTGCTTCATAGATGGCAAGTAAAGATTTGCCTGAGTGAATTAATATTTTATTGTCCTTTCATATGCAATACTCCATGTGCCCTGGAAAGTGTGTTTCACTTGTAACTGTGTGCTTGAATGCAGGTGGCAAGCTAGTCCAGTGTTCTGTATAACTGAGGGCTTGTTATACTCTACAGACATGAGGAGCTTGGTCACAGTGTTACTCTGCAAGGTCTTGATGAATGTGTTTTTTAACTTGCAAGTTTTTGCAGGAATAAATGCTCAATGATTGCAAAGTACTCCTAAATCTCAGTACTAAGGAACCATACTTAATTCTTACCTTTTTACAGAAATTTACATTTTGAGATATATTTTTCCTCAGGTAATAAAGTTGTGAAATTACAGAGCACTTTCCCACATCACAGGTTAGAACATAAATACAGCAGAACACAACTATACTAAAATACTTAATTCAAGGAAACAATAATAGAGAGAGTTACAATAAATTAAACTAAGTTAAACAATAAACAGTAATTGTTGGCTTCTTGTTTCCAGAAGAATAGGATCCAGTGTTTCAAATGACAATAACTTTCTATGCAGCTGTACCCACTGCAGTTGATATAAAGCAACAATTGATAGCAAATTGTGTTGACAAACCTTGGATGAATATAATTACATCAACTAAGGAAGGTTCTGAGTAAATTGATCATCGTATAATAGCATTTCTAATTTACAGTACTCTAGTATCAGAAAAAGAGAAGCCATTGCATTTTTTAATTAATACATTTTATTGCTTCTGTTTACAATTGCTGAATTATATGACTTAAATTAATTGAATTTTATCACTTCAATTAGTACTACACAGAATTTTAATTATGCAGCAAATGCAGATAAAGCAGCAACTACATTTTAAATAGCATTACGTGAAATATGAACTCACTCCTCTAATCGAGATAAGAGGGTTTTATTGAGGGACAAAGTCAATAAAGCAAAAGCAACAACGCTGGGTCCATGACCGTAGCCAGAGGCACAAGTAATTAGTATTTTTTACAGGTTTATATACTTTCACTATTGCATTAGTCACATACATATTCATAATTCCCGTGTATAGGCGGGGACTATTATAACTAGCTCCAGGAACTTATAATAAGTCTCACCCTCTTGGCATCTGCACACTGCTCTCTGGTGATTGTGGGCACGGGTTTTGAGGATGAAGTAAGCAGTCTTCCTCTTGTGATTAGGGGTCTTCAAGATGAAGTAAGCAGTCTTCCTCACAGTGTACTTTTCACCTTTGGCACAGTTGGATGCCCCAATAATCACAGAACTAGCTGAAGCCAACCATATCTATAACTAGCAAAGATTTAGAACAGTGTGACCTTCCTGCAAAATTTATTGCCGGATGGGCAGACAAGGAGTATCCAAAGCTAGCAGACATTTGGGAGGCTCTGTCTCTAAACTAACTGATAAGTAGAAGAATGGTGTGGGGCCACTAAATCCTGTTATCTCACCACAGACTTACAACACAAACATCGTTTTTAAAGCTAAAGGTACTTTAGAAGACTAGTGTGAAAAAAATAACTCATGTTTAGTGGGGCCACTAAATTCCACAGACT
The DNA here is from genome assembly GCF_033783945.1 of Neopsephotus bourkii. Taxonomy (NCBI): domain Eukaryota; kingdom Metazoa; phylum Chordata; class Aves; order Psittaciformes; family Psittacidae; genus Neopsephotus; species Neopsephotus bourkii. The sequence goes on along the minus strand of NW_026902105.1, from coordinate 6,149,631 downwards.
TACAACCTAAGTTCATTTAAAAAGTACTTTAACAATGTTTTCCAGGCAGTAGCTTTTGTTATATCAAGCCCCCCTAGCCCCCCTCCCCCCCCCTTCTTTTACCTTTACAAATTCTTTTGCTGTGTGACTCTGTTTTGCTCGAGAGTTCTGGCCATTTTCAACTTCTTGTCTAATCTTGTGTCCTTTGTGAGCTGAGCTTTGTTTATGTTATTGTGAACTCACACAGTTATAACCACATAGCCACACCTATGATTTGCGAAAGCCAATACATTCCTGTGTTTATCACAATTATATTCCAATTTCTTTGTGAAGGTTGCACTCCATATCCTAAGACAATAAATTCTCCCACTCAAGCTACATACAACAGAAAAAGAAGAAATTAAATACTGAGCTTTACATAACTTCAGGACAAAAGACCCTGTGGTGCTGTAAGCTGAAACCACTGACTCTCAAAACCTCATGATGGTGCATCGTTTTGACAGTTCAACAACACAGACACATTCAAGGGCTCTTTGAGCCCTTGAATCAGAAAGGGAGAGGAAATCAGTGGTCCATAGGCATCCATTTGCTAATCATGCATTTGATGTGGCCAAAATTAAGCAGACTACAAAACTGAGACTGAAGTTTTGTCCTTAATCTGTGTTTTGGCCTGCAGATGGAGAGTGTTGTCCACTGAGAATCCCAGGACTTGTTCAGTTGCCTAAACATAGACTTCCAGTGTTATCAGTGTGCTAGAATGTGACTGCCTCCCCCCTCCTCCAGCCGCTGTTGGAGGCAAGTGTGTGCCTCGTGCAGGTCTTGAGCCATATCTGCCATCACTGAGCAGTTGACTTGAATGCATTTGGACATCAAAAATGACATGGAGGTTTGTTTGTGGGCAAATGATTTGCATTTCTTCTGTTAGCAGAAGTTTGTCAAAGTATGTCTAGCTAATTTTTTCAGTCACTGGTTCATGGGGTTTCTGGTTCTTTTTCATTTATTTACTTTTTTACTTTCTTTGTATTCCAATTAATGCTGGGTTTAGATAATCTCTTGACCCTTGTCCCCAGTCTCTGCTATGGATTCAGATACAAAATAACTAGCATGTGGTCATCCTGCCCCACAAGAACAGCAGGAATTTAATTACAAACCTGGAAAAAACAAAACAACCAATTTAATTTTAACTGTAAGCCCATCTTCACCATCTAGACCTCTACTGCAGGACTAAAGACTGCATAGAAGTTTTTGTCCCAGTTATTAGTTCCTTATAGTTCCTTATGCCCTGAGAGCTGCCTGGGAGAGGGAGGGGGTCAGTTGGGCATCTGTGATGGGCAGACTGTGATGGACACACGTGTCCAATTTTTATATGTTGTCAGAATTAGAACAGCTCTGTTCCTGACACTGGAGTTTTGAAAACAGTAGTTTTTCATTCCAAAGACGAAGTCTGAATTGCATAACTTTAAAAATAAACTTTTTCTTTTTCCTCTGTATGCCTTAGTAAGGAAACAAAGAAGAAAATAAACTAGCTTTGCTGTCAGAAAAACTCAGCATTTCATACACAGAGCAATCTTGAGCACAGCTGAGGTCCAGCACTTTCTGAGGAAAGGGGTAAGCCAGCATCTGTCAGAGTCCCACATTTAGTTTACATAAGGCACAGTGACAGACCACGTACATGAGTGAAACCAAAAGAAATTCCAACGCAAGCATCATAGGGAAAACAAAAAAAAACCCTGCAACTGAATGAGTCTCAAGAACTTGAATGTCAGAAAAAGTCTGGAGAAATGGCTTTAAGAAGTGACAGCTTACTGAAAAGACTTTTTACTATATACAGATAAACTGTTACATGGTTCATTTCTCCAGGGCACAGAAGAACCGGATTTTGCACATTCCTGTACAACTAAGAAGCTGTATCAAAGAGAAAAATCAAACCCATTACCACTCTCTCCTCTTGGCTGAAACAAACATGTATCCGATATTTCAGAGGATCTAAAAAATTAACTAGCTGCTTAGTTTAACATATATTAAGTTGGCAGTACTGAGATGAAAGAATTTAGAACGTATATATTGCATGTTTTATATAATTTCATTTAACATCTCACATTAAGTCCTTTAAACACTAGTCTAATGCTATTTCTCTTTTTCTTTTTTTTTTTTTTTTGGTCAGCCTTAGATACTTTGTAATGCTACTTAACTCATATTTATTCAAGGGATATTTCACTTTATAAAATTTTAAATATGACAGATACCTGTCATGCTTTTCCACACTGTTTTGAAGATCCTTGTGGAACTCACAGTTAGTAGTAAGTTAACAACTTCAGTCTCCTCATCCTTTTCCATTAGTAACACACAGTATGGTATTTGGGGTTTGGCTCATGTGAAACAGTATTACCCAAGCAACTATGCAGCATCCTTTACAAACATGGCTGTATTGCATACTTATTTGTAACACATTTCAGTCTTTCTCTTTAAATTCATAATTTTATTTTTCATTTCATAGCTAAAGCAGCCAGTTTGAAGCTAACAAATATTTCTTTCAGATTTTAATGGAATCACAATTCACAATGGTCTTGTTGAAATGAGAAACGTATCCCTAAGATTGTTCCGGTTTAAACAATGAAGTGTACATTGTCATCAAGTGATGGTTTGTTAGTGTATGCATTTGCTATCAAGATTAAAGTTTCAGTTCATGGTCCCTTTGTGATCGGATTATTCTGTTCTATTAATTGGATATTGTAATAGCTGCCACAAGAAAAAAAAAGCAAACAAACCAAAACACTGCTTCCTACAAACCCCAGAAATTTAACAAACACATGTCCTAAAACTTACCCTTCCTTGCTCAGTTCCATAGCCCAATTCGATTAGTATTGGACACAGTGTAAGATGTATTTATTTAATCAAGCTTTAAGCTAGTCTTTAGCAACATTAAAGTCTACAGTGAAAGCTTAGTCCAAAATCAGTAGAAACCTTCCCAATTTCTTATATAGACATGAGTAATTCTGGCTTTTAAGTTTTTGGTACAATGACTCAAATGTAAATAACTTTATTATATGAGGGGATTTAATGTCTGAATTTGGAGATGCTAGATGTTGGTCCTAATGCAACCTTACTAGAATTCTACAAGCATCACTGATAGAAACCATTTTCTTTAAAAAGGATTTTCTGGAATCAAGCAATACAGCAAAAAAAAAAAAAAAACAAAAAAAACCAAACAAAAACATTGCAGAAATATATCAAAACAGACTTCAGCCAGCAGACCTATGTAAATTAATGCAGTTCTGCCACATTTTACAAGAGTGTGTATGTATCAAATTTAAAAAAAACCAACAAAAACTTATTTTCTCACAAGAGCACAGCAAAATCTCCTGAGAAGACAATGAATATATTAAACAACATACACAAATAGAAAGAATACAAAAAACTCTAAACCAGCTAAAACTCTATTGACAGTAGAAACCAGAATACTGGGACAGTTCTATAGAAATTAACTTCTGTAAATTAAAACACAAGACCTTAGTTTTCACAAGATATTTATTTTAAATACTGAAAAAAATCCCTATGACTCTGAAATTATAAAATTAGAGCTTAAGCAGCTATTAAAACAAACCAAAGCAAAGCCAGATCAGGTAAAAGTCATGATAGGAAGTCTGGTATTATTGATAGATGATAGATAAGCTATTAAGAGACTGCAGGCAGTTATTGGCTAATTTTCATAGAAATCTTAACCGATATACCATTAAATTAGAAATGACGCATCAAATAATAAGAAAATCAAAACCAGAACTTTCATAGTGTAATTTCTAAGGAATGTGCATTTTCAGTTAAAGGGTTGAAAAACTTGTTTCTTCTGGAAGGCATGCTAAGGCACATGAAAATCAACAAGGTGCCTGGGGACAGCCAATATGGCTTCACTAAGGCCAAATCCTGCCTGACCAATTTGGTGGGCTTCTATGATGGGGCTACAGAACTGATGGACAGGGGTAGAGCAGTTGATGTCATCTACCTGGACTTGTGTAAAGCATTCAACACTGTCCCACACAACATCCTTGTCTCTAAATTGGAGAGGCATCAACCTGATGGATGGACCACTCAGTGGATAAAGAACTGGCTGGATGGCCACACACAAAGAGTTGTGGTCAATGGCTCAAAGTCCGTCTGGAGACCAGTAACGAGTGGTGTCCCTCAGGGATCAGTGTTGGGACCGGTCTTGTTCATCATCTTTATTGCTGACATGGACAGTGGGATTGAGTGCTCCCTCAGCAAGTTTGCCGATGACACCAAGCTGTGTGGTTCGGTTGGTACGCTGGAGGGAAGGAATGCCATCCAGAGGGACCTTGACACACTTGTGAGGTGGGCTGATGCCAACCTCATGAAGTTTAACCATGCCAAGTGCAAGGTCCTACACCTGGGTCAGAGCTATCACAGGCACTGGGCAGAGAAGAGATTCAGAACAGCCCTGCAGAGAAGGACTTGGGGGTGCTGGTTGATGAGAAAATGAACATGAGCCTGCAGTGTGCGCTTGTAGCCCAGAAAGCCAACCGTATCCTGGGCTGCATCAAAAGGAGAGTGACCGGCAAGTCGAAAGAGGTGATCCTGCCCCTCTACTCTGGTCTCGTGAGACCTCACTTGGAGTATTGTGTGCATTTCTGGTGTCCTCAACATAAAAAGGACATGGAACTTCTGTAATAAGTGCAGAAGAAGGCCACGAGAATTATCAGGGGACTGGAGCACATGCCGTATGAAGAAGGGCTGAGAAAGTTGGGACTGTTCAGCCTGGAGAAGCAGGACAAGGGGTAATGGGTTAAAACTTAAACAGGGGAAGTTTAGATTGGATATAAGGAGAAAATTCTTTCCTATTAGGGTGGTGAGGCACTGGAATGGGTTCCCCAGGGAGGTTGTGAATGCTCCATCCCTGGCAGTGTTCAAGGCCAGGCTGGACGAGGCCTTGGGTGACATTGATTACTGTGAGGTGCCCCTGCCCATGCTAGGGGGGTTGGAACTAGATGATCTTAAGGTCCTTTCCAACCCTAACTATTCTATGATTCTATGATTCTATGAAAGAATAAACTAAAAACCATAGCTGTGTGCTTTGTGTAGTTTGGATGATGTTTTGTTTAATATTGGTGGCTATTGGAAAACCGTAAATTTCTCATAGACCTGGGCGAAAGAAACCTGGGTTTGGACCAATTCTGTCAGATTATTAGCTACTCTTCTATTTCTGCAACATTTTCTTTTTATTTTAAAAATGATAAAGCACCCTTAGAGTTTCTCCTAATTTGTTGTGATGTAAACGAAAGGAGGTTCTGACCTTTGTTTTAAAGTGCATAATGGGTAGTTAACACAGATTTTTCTCTGTTATTTGGTCAGTATGGCACATTGTGAGATATATTAGTGACTTACATATTCTGATTCTTTGTCTTTAATGTGCATGGTTACCATGCCTTATCACAAAGCATACTGGTAGGCATTTAACAAAGATGTAACCTTACATTGAAATTAATATTTTTATTGGTGCTTATTCCTTAACAACTAACAAGTATACTCTAAAGGATACACTTTTTTTTCTGTACCTGCTCAAGATTTTAAGAATTTTTTAAAAATTTTTGTTTTCCTTCTATATTCTGTCTGTATTTTATCGAAGACTTAATAAAGCTGAGTCTGAATTTAACCAGAAACATGGCTTGTGTTCTGTCCAGCACTATGAACTACATTATGATTTGTATTTCCTTTCACTTTCTGTGCTATCCAGTGAAGCGCAAAGGAAATAAAAATTTAGCCAGTTATTTTAAACCCCTGAGAATAAAGAATCTTTTGTTTCATGTAGTTTTGTTTCTTCATTGTATGTCCTTGAGAATCAGTAATATTGAAAGATAAAGTGGTTTGTACTACATACATTTTATTTCTTTGCTCAATAAACTTGATTTCACACATGAACATTATTTTGTGTATTCAGGCCAAAAAAAAATATCTAAACTCCAATTTCCTTTGCATCAAGACAGTGCTATTTTACAGTTATTTTTCTTTCTCAAGTTTGAGTTGTTCCAACACTTTACAATAGCTGTTTATAGAGATGAAAGATAAATGTACTTGAATGCCATGTCTTCAACTGCAGTATTTTTTAGCTACTGCACTGGGCAATGATACAATTGTATTTCAGAAATTCTGAGAGAATAAAATGCTCAGATCTGTATTCTTAAGAATTCAAGATACCACATGTAAACAAAATCTCTCCCTTCACTGGCTTCCCACAAATCCTAAAATTAAATTGCTAACTACCTTTAAAACTCAGTGTATGATACCTAAACAATTAAAAGAAACTAAAGAGACATGTGTGACAAAAACAGGTACCTTATTCTCATCAGGACTTGTCCTGTGTTCAGCAGCAGCAGCAGTCATTTTTCTCCTTAGTAGCTGGTGCAATGCTGTGGTTTTGACTTTCAGCCTGGGAATAGCTCTGATAACACTGATGGTTTTAGTTGTTGCTCAGTAATGTTTACTCTGACCAAGGACTTTGTGAGTCTCATGCTCCGCCAGGGAGGAGGGGAAGCCGGGAGGAAGCAGAGACAGGATACCTGACCCAAACTAGCCGAAGAGGTATTCCATACCACAGCACGTCATGCCCACTATATAAACTGAGGGCAGTTACCCAGAAGGGCTAGATCACTGCTCTGTTGGGCTGGGAATCGCTTGGCAGGTGGTGAGCGGTTGTATTCTCTTCCCTTGTTATTTCCCTTATCATTATTATTATTGGTGTTAGCAGTAGCGATTTGTGTTATACCTTAGTTACTGGACTGTTCTTATCTCAACCTGTGGGAGTTGCATTCTTCCGATTCTCCTCCCCATCCCTCTGGGAGCAGAGGGAGGAGTGAGCAAACAGGTGCGTGGTTTCTGAGTGACAGGCTGGGCTTAAGCCATGACAGGACTCTACAACTGGAACAGAGCTGAATCTCCTGTTCTTCAGAAGGATATTTCTAAGACTTAAGGCCTGCTGAAGCATCACTTTCTTTTATTCCAAAACCAACATGGCTGCTTTTGTTCATGCTTCCAAAGCAAGATGGGACACATCAGTAAAACAAAACCAAAACAAAAATGTGATAGAAATTAATTCTATAGTTTAAAGCAGAAGTAGAAAACTGTGATAACTTAGAAAAAACAACATAAAAAATATAACTCAGAAACATTAGATCAATATTTTCCCTGTATCATAAATGTACCTATGATATATTAACTTCAAATTGGCAATGGTATTATAATTTCACCAAATCAATAGTAATTCAAGTACGGAACAAGAAACCAAAATTAAAATTCAAAGACTATGAATGAGGTATTGAGCATTCAGTCTGAATTATGGCTCTAAATGTATCCAATTATTTTAAAATGAAAGAGTATTCAGCATGTGCTCTTACATACAGTTCTAAAGAAAGGTCAGTGTAGGAGAACATGTAATTTGAATTCCTATTATGCACTGAATATAACAAATGGTGATGGTGCAACAACCAAAACACAGCAACGATTTCCACACTGTCTCATACAATATTCTTGTACCCCAATTGAGACATTATCGTCTGGGTAGGTGGATAAAAATTGTTTGGATGATTGGACTCAACAAGTAGTTGGATGATTTGGCTCAGAAGGTAGTTGTATTCTGCCTGAAGTGGAGTAAATAGAGTACCACAGGGCTTTTGTCATGGGACCCGTTCCTTAAAACACTTTCATCAGTGACCAAGAGCAGGTGACAGAATGCACTTAACAATTTAACAGATCGCATCAAGCTAGGGGAAGCAAACAGTACACTCAAGTTCATAACCATCATCCAGAGGGACCTAGATGAGCTGGAAGAATGGTCACACAGACTCATCAAATTTAACAATAGCAAATGCAAAGAATGCTCATAAGAAGGAAGTACCCCTGACAACAGGAAAGTCTGGTGCCTGACTGTCTGGGGAGCAGCTCTGATGAAAATCCTAGGGGCTCTGGTGACCAGCACTGAATGTGAGCCATTGTGAGCCTTGCAGTAAAGGAGCCAACAGGATCCTGAACTGTACCCACAGGAACATGACTAGAGGATCATGTGAAGTGACTAGTCCCTTTTGACACTGCACTGACCAGACCACATCTGCAATATTTTGTTCAGGCTTGTGCCTCCCAGTGCTATAAAGCTGTGGATAAAAGGAAAAAAATTAAGTGAGAGGCCACCAAGATGGTCAGGATTGGAGTATTTGCCCTTCAAGAAGTTGGGGGCGTTAAGTTCATAGGAGACCTCCAGTACACATGGGAACATTACCACAAATACTGAGCCAGTCCTGTTACAGTAGTGCATGGCAAGAGGAAGAGAAATAGAGGTCATAAACTGAAACAAAGAGAGATTCTGACTACATATTAGGAGAAACTTTTCCCCCGTAAGGACAGCGAAGCTAAATTGGATCAAATTGTTTAGGCAGGCTGTACGGTATGCATCCTTGGAGGTTTTCAAAATTCTGCATAAAGCCTTAGGCAACCAGATATATTCTCACAGCTGCTCCTGAGTTCTTTTCCAACCTGACCCACCACGTGATATGGAAGAGATTTTTCTTTCTGTTCTAATTTACTTTAGGTGACAAATTCTGAATGTGACTGTTTTGGCCACATTTTCTTCTTTGTAAAGTGTGCTGTTTACAAGCTCTTAGGTGACATGAAACATCATTTGAGAGTTTAATGCAATCACATCATGTGGAAAATTATAATCAACATAAAAGTTATCTGCCCATCCCCAAACTGAGACCATTAGTTTATGTCCATATTTTCTCATTTAATGGTCTTACCTCTCCAGCCCACAAGCTAATGCTGTGCTGTAAGTCTCCATCTCTCTTCCCTGAATCTATACACTGTTGACAAGAAAAATTACCTCCATTGCATGCTTGATTGATTTTTTTTTTTGTTTTGTTTTACTTAAAGACTTTGAGAACTATGCTGATGTGCTGACCAGAAAGCATAGATGCGTTTTATCAACGGCTCGCTGGTCTGTAGTGAAATTAGTCCCTCACAGAAAGTAGACACCACAGAAAGTTTACTTAGAACTCCTTATTTATGACTCCTTCAGAAATCAGTGAAAGATTTTTTTGGTGAATAAGGAAAAGTATGTAATAGCAAATGCTACCTCCCTTCTTAATTTCACATTATTATCTTCCAGTTCTACTTCCACAAATACAAAAGCAGTGTGTTTTAAAATCAGAAAGTTTTGAGGTTGCAACATGTTGAAATACATACCAATCTACTGAAAATTATCTTATTGGATAGAAACTCTGCATTGATTATTGGAATCCTCTTTATTAATATATTTGGCATATAAGCCAGAAGAATAAGTTAACTACTAGGAGACAATATGGGGTTTTGTTTATTTGTAATTTTTAAAAGTTATAAATTTATTTTGTTGCAGTGATTATTATAATGAGGTAAATACTCCTATACAACCTTCAGATATAGAGGGAATTTATAGCAGAGGGACAGATTTTGTGTGCAGACAGCTACACTTTGGTACCACAATGAGAAAAAGTAAGTCCCTGGTGTTTCTTTGTGTCAGTAGAATCTTATTTCAGTGGTTTATTCAAAGTGCTTTATCTACAAGTAAGTTAACACATGAATGAACTGGAGGAGCTGATGATGAGCTCCCTGACCAATTATTTCATTTCAAGGAACCTCTGAGCAATCAAATTCAGTTAGAGAAGTTGCATTGCATATGATATATCTGATATCACTTCTTCATTCCCTGCACTATCTTGATTTATCACAATTTTAGATTTCTCTCTGTATTTATGTCCTTAACTTTCTGTCTTTTTCTTTTGTTGGCCTGTATTAATTTTCCTAGCAAGCAATGTTTTTAATAAATGTCAGAGTGCTGATGGCTCAAAGATAATAACTTCTGTCCAAAAACTTAGACCCCACGTAAGTAGGAAAGCTAGATTCATGCATATGTGATAGGCATCATTTATTTAAGCAAATAGATGAGTATATCACACATATGGCTTTTAGAATCACTCTGTTTTATGGCACAGCTGTAAAGGAAGTACAGAACAAGACTTATCACAGACTTCCCATATGAAGACAGGCTGAGAAAGTTAGGGCTGTTCAGCCTGGAGAAGGCTACATGGAGACCTCATAGCAGCCTTCCAGTATCTGAAGGGGCCTATAGGGATGCTGGGGAGGGACTCTTCATTAGGGACTGTAGTGATAGGACAAGGGGTAATGGGTTCAAACTTAAACAGGGGAAGTTTAGATTGGATATAAGGAGGAAATTCTTTCCTGTTAGGGTGGTGAGGCACTGGAATGGATTGCCCAGGGAGGTTGTGAATGCTCCATCCCTGGTGATGTTCAAGGCCAGGTTGGATGAAGCCTTGGGTGAGATGGTTTAATGTGAAGTGTCCCTGCCCATGGCAGGGGGGTTGGGACTTAATGGTCTTAAGGTCCTTTCCAACCCTAACTATTCTATGATTCTATGACAAACTATTACGTTCTGCAGCTTTTTGCCATATTTTGCATTTTTTCATATTCTTTCCACTTGATGCACATAAAGACCTTTCTCTCAGTACTTATTCAACTGTATTCATAGTTTATGTTTAAATATAAAAACTTTACATTTTTTTATTTGTAAAACATGTTTGTTTTGATGATGCAAGCTAGGTAAATGCAGAAATTATTCCTTTACACCAGAGTACAGGGTAACACACACTTCCAACTGTCCAGATCAACTGAATAGACTACAATTTCCAGAGTGCTTTCACTCTACTTGCTTTTCTTAAACACAAACACCTCAGTATGGTTACTCATCTACTTTACTTCTAAAATTTCTCTGAACATTTTGATCTTCACCTGTTACTTTTGTCATATGTTCTTCCATTTAAATGACCTTTTAAGATTAAATCTGTTTATGGTTAAGAGAAGGCCCTTTACTATTTTTTTAGCAAAGACCTGGATTTAAAAATCCTACGTTGTTTTAGCAATTCCCTCTGCTTTGCTGGCACAGTAGCAATTCAACACATTCCTACGCCAGAAAGTGGCTTTGGTACCTACACAGAGGTTTAAATGAAAGACAGAAGAGGCACTGATGCACTTAAAGTTCTCAGGATGCAAAGGAGTGTTTTTATTTCCAGAATTTTCACAAAGAAAGATCTGTTTGATATTAATGTCATCATGATTAATGCACCCCTAAAATTAAGAAGGCTCAAGAGTAAACATTTAATTTCATGAATGTCATTTACCTACGGGAATTGAAGACACCACTGTTTTCATTCAAATTCTTGCCTGTTGATTTATGAAAGGCACCAATTTTAACATACATACTTAGACATTTATTACTTCAGCCAAAGGAAAGAGTGCGACACTTTATGAGAGGGACAGTTAGAAAAATTCTCCACACAGATTTACTTTATTTATTTATTTGTTTCCTTGTTTGTTTGTTTCCCATTACTTACATGTCCTACCCTTTTTTCACGTTTTTCAAATCTCATCCTTTTACTGTAAAGAAGAAAATCACAAATTCATTCTAACATCTTTTAAACTAAATGGAATTTTAAAAATAGTCATCATTTTACCTATGGAATATTACCTAGGAAAGCCTTCCAAAATATAGGTTTTAATCACAGAAGTTCTTAGATATTCAGCAGCTTTCAGGCTTAATTCAAATATTATGTTATGTTCAGTTAAAATAACCACTAAATGAGCACACAAGAACTTGCTACTCATTACCATCCTCATTCTTTTAAAACTTCTTTCAGTAATTAGTATTGTTACCCAATTACCCAATCAAGGGAATTAGGGAAGAAACCTTACCAGTGAACATATACAACGAGAAATTTTGCTCTCTGCTTCTACACTACCTAATTTCATATATCAATCTAGCGTTAGATCAGTGTGTACCAAGACCAAGACTAAGAGAGAGAATGAGAGAGAGCTAAGAGCTAATTCTTCAAGGTACACTTTTCCGTTCAAATCTTTGAGTGGCAAATATATGTTAAAACACTGCAAACTATGCCTTTTACTTTAATGTCCATATAACTCTAAATTTCAATATATTACAATTAAAGTTTTAGAAGTTGGCTACTCCAGCAACTGAAACTAATCTATAGCACGTTCTAGTTGGGGAATCATTTAAACAACTTTATTTTTAAAAGTAAGAATAGTGTCTTATTACAGAAGAATCAGCATTCCTAATGATTGTTTGTTTTCCTCACTGACTCAGCTACTTTACTGTTTATTTCCTTCCAGAGTCTCACATTAATATCTCCCTTTCCTCGTGATTTATTGCAATTTGATTTCTTGAGCTATTTCATCACTAGAGCACCAGCACTTGTGAATCGAATACTGCCAGCGTTCCAGTGAGGAGTGTTAGACAAGGAACCTGCATTATCTAACATTGTGAGCATAACTTGCAATTTGCCAAGATCCTCACATTTTTTATGTGAAGCACAAGGGAGGGGTGCTGAACACACAAGCACTTTGGATGTAATATTAGCAAAAGAAAGCACTCAAAATATGAGAAATACTAAAACAAATATCTTTTCATCAGAAGACTTGTGAAAAATTCAAATTTTTTTTCTATCCTCCAGTTAGAATTGTGGATTGTATGTACTGATAAAACCTTATTGGCATCACTGAACCAGCTAATGATTTCATATTCTATCCATGTCCAGCTGGCAGGAGACACCACTCAAGCAGGATCATGCCATTAAGGCATTTAAGATTATCTTTGCCTTCTTTTTATCAAGTGTAATGTTGTCCACTTCTTCTGGCTTCTTACTTCCTTTTCTAGATGCATTTTTTTTCTTCTCACAAATAATCTGATCACATACACAAAAAGAACCCAAAACCAAACAACAACCTGTCATGAAACTTGGAAATAATCTGCTGAGTGATTAAATATTGTCTGCTGAAGGATAGGAAGGCTCTGCAGAGGGATCTGGACGGGCTGGATCAATGGGCTATGGCCAGTGGTATAAGGTTCAACAAGGAAGTGTTTAGGGGGTTTAGTGCTTCAGTGGAGGTGTCCCTGCCCATGGCAGGGGGGTTGGAACTAGATGATCTTATGATGCTTTCCATCCCTAACTATTCTACGATTCTATTCTATGATTTTAAGGCAAAGTGCCAGATCCTTTATTTGGGCCACAACAACCACATGCAACCTACAGGCTTGGGGAAGAGTGGCTGGAAAGATGCTTTGTGGAAAAGGACCTGCAGGTGCTGATTGACAGAGCTGAGCATAAACTGGCTTGTGCCCTGGTGGCCAGGAAAGCTAACTGCATCCTGGCCTGTGCCAGAAATGGCAGGCTATGGAAGTGATCATCCCCCTGTACTCGGCACTGGTGAAGCTGCACCTCGAATCCTGTGTTCAGTTTTGGGCTCCTCACTACAAGAAAGACATTGTTAAAATACCATGTAGATGAGGCTGTCAGATGCATGTTTTAGTGATGGTCTTGGCAGTCTGGAGGTAATGGTTGGACTTTTATGATCTTAAAGGTTTTTTCCAATCTGACTGATTCTATGATTCCATGATTGGCAAAATCATGATATCTTACTAATATTCATTCAATCCACGAGAAGTCCAAAAGTTACTTCTCTTCTTTGTGCATCTGTATTTCTGCTGTCCTAAGCATGTCATCTTCAGATACGCCCTGACCTTCATAACATGTTTCTACATTGCCTGTTTCATGTTTCAAAATCAATTCTACATTGGAAGTTGGTCCAAAACTCTCCACTCTATAAATAAAAACTAATGGTAAAACCTATTCTCAGAAACATAATAGCACACTCTCAGAGAAATTAAGATTAAAAAGAAAAAAACAAAGCTTCCCTAATGAATCTAGCTCCATCCAGATTTTTAATTTAACATGAAATTATTCTAAATCTCTGCCACTGTCTCAGAGTTTGAGATAATAAAGTAAGGAAAACAGGTGTAAAATTCAGCTCCTGTGTAAATTTAAAAATATTCTGTCAGGCAGGTTCCCAGCTTGTTTCTAGCTCCAAACTGCCGGTTTCTTTTCTCTGTTAGGAAAAGCGAAGACACCTCTCTAGGCTTCAGCTAATCTACACATAATCAGTCCTGTGACACAAACAAAAGCTGTGCTTTGCATAGATATGAATTGTCATTTGACAGGAAATGCATTCTGTGGAAATGCTTCACATTTTAAAAATGCAGATATGCCAGATCTTTTAAGTACAAAGCTGTAAGGCAGAAAATGACCTTATGAGGCTTTCTATTCAGAACTGTATGACATCTTGAATGAGTTCAGGAACATGCAGATGGCAGCTGAAAAAAGACAGCTGATTGCAAAGCTCTCAAAGACTACCATGAAGAACAAATATACAGTACATTTATTTTTCTAAAATGTGTTTTTTCAATTCATTGGAATGTCATTTTTTATTGTGCTTCCAATAGAACTGCTATTCCAAGGAAATATCCTGTCAGGATGCAGAGTAAAATGCTGAAATAAGTACTGATATTCTAACTTCAATATGTGGAGAAAATATATGAGAATTATAGTTGTAGGCATCATTATTTTACAGCTCCCACCACTGTATTGCCATGACAAGAACAATGTCTTTCCCTAGAAGGTGCTCATTATTGTGTATTGCAGTCCCCTTGCACAAGCAAGTGAGAGGGTGGGACTCATCCAGAAGAACAGTGGAACATGCACTTTGTAAAACCAAGATGTTTACCAGGGTGGTAATCTTGAGGCAATGTTTTAAAAATATGATTTATATTTTTTTTAGATAAAATTTCAAGCTATTTTTTCAGTTCAATTCAGAATTGTATATTCAGATTTCATGCATTAGCTACCATGTATTTGAAGTGGCAGGAGTGTTCATCTCCTGGTTATTTTAAAGTGAACATGAAAGAATTTTCATAGCAAATGGATTTCAAAATTGTAATCATGATTTTTTTGTTCTGGAAACCTCACTTTAAAGATGTTTTACTGCATGCATAATCTGACCAACCTCAGTACCATCTTCCAAACAGAAAACTCAATAACTTTGCTTATTAGTGAGCCTTAAAATCAAAGAAATGAAAAATGGGAGTGCTATAAAAACATTTTTCTGTCTTATCATGTAGCTTATTAATGACAACATTATTCTAATTTCTTTTCCTCATGTTTTTTGTGTTGGTTGGTTTGGGGTTTTTTTGTCAGCTGGTACTGCTATGAAGCTCTACTTGAAGATACAGCTCGTAAGAAAAAGAACTTCCTCATCTTGAAAAACATTTGAAAAACACTATAAACATGGCTGAAACTGAGCATGCAAAAGGCAGCAACCCTCTTCCTCCACACACACACACATACAGAGAGATTACAAAGGAAGAAACAACAAAAACCCAGGGGGGAATTAAAAAAGGGACTTCAGTGAAGCCAAATACTGTCATTATGCAAAAAACACCTAACCGAAGCAGAAATTTAGACAACTCATTTACAAGATTCTGCATCACAAAACTGTTACTTTTTATAATGGTTAGTCACATTATTAAAGAAGAAGCCTTTGAAGAAACAATCTCAACAAACAAAAACATATAAAGACTGTTATTTAGATAAAATGAATATGTTACCAATTTCCCATTTCACACATGTTAACAATTGCTCATAGGTAGTTTTCAAATAATACATATATATATATGTGGAAATTATGACG
Source organism: Neopsephotus bourkii (assembly GCF_033783945.1). Lineage (NCBI taxonomy): Eukaryota > Metazoa > Chordata > Aves > Psittaciformes > Psittacidae > Neopsephotus > Neopsephotus bourkii. Next base: position 6,134,004 of record NW_026902105.1, on the reverse strand, counting down.
CCTGTGTTTGCTCACAGAAAATTCATAAATAACTAAAAAAAATCACCTACATTGCTTTAGATAGTATGTGTACAGTCTATTGATAATCCTGAGAAAATGGATTCTGATATACTAAAAATACTAGACAAAACAATAAGACATTCAGAAAACTGTTTCAAGAGTATGAAAAAAAGTCACCTGAACAAAAATTTGTACGGTATCATATCATATCTTATAGAATCATAGAATCATAGAATAGTTAGGGTTGGAAAGGACCTTAAGATCATCAAGTTCCAACCCTCCTGCCATGGGCAGGGATACCTCACTCTAAAGCATATCATAGAAACATCGAATAGTTAGGGTTGGAAAGGAGCTTAAGATCATCAAGTTCCAACCCCCCTGCCATGGACAGGGACACCTCACTCTAAACCATATTACCCAAGGCCTCGTCCAACCTCGCCTTGAACACTGCCAGGGATGGAGCATTCACAACCTCCTTGGGCAACCTATTCCAGTGCCTCACCACCCTAACAGGAAAGAATTTCCTCCTTATATCCAATCTAAACTTCCCCTGTTTAAGTTTGAACTCATTACCCCTTGTCCTACCACTACAGTCCCTAATGAACAGTCCATCCCCAACATCCCTATAGGCCCCCTTCAGATACTGGAAGGCTGCTATGAGGTCTCCATGCAGCCTTCTCTTCTCCAGGCTGAACAGCCCCAACTTTCTCAGCCTATCTTCATATGGGAGGTGCTTCAGTCCCCTGATCATCCTCGTGGCCCTCCTCTGGACTTGTTCCAACAGATCCATGTCCTTTTCTTGTTGAGGACACCAGAACTGTACACAGTACTCCAAGTGAGGTCTCACGAGAGCATATTATCATATATCAACTTCTGATTGCAAATATTTTCAGAGAATATATAGATTCTTGTATTCCTCCTGTATTTGCATTTATTTCAACTTGTGAATCTGCAGATCCAAAATATATTACAGGTGTTGCTTGTACAATAACTCAAATAGCAATGAAGAAATATTTTTTTTATTATGGGCCCCCTTCCCACCTCCCCCCCCCCCCACTTCCTTTTCAGTTTTGCTTTTAGGATTTTTAATTGGACATTGTTACTTCCCAGACCATGTAATAAGATAACTTCTTGAACTGCTGAGGGGAGTAGCTTGAGAGAGGACGCCTTCAACACCTGAACGGGGGGGAATCTCAGTGTCCAGGAGCCTCAACTCAGAACGACAAGAGCCACCAAGGGAGCCTCAAGTCCTCGACAGGACCTGCCCAGGAGCCGGCAGCTCACCTGATGCGAGCAGGGACTCACAGGGGGCGGAGTCAGGAGGAACGGCACCAGCCCTGAGCAGGTAAAAACCTGCCCCAGGGAGCGCATGGAGGTGGTTCGCGCGGACAGCCGAGCGGGATGTTGGGAGGTAGACGTATGATCAGGGGCCTGCTCTGGGAACTCTGCTGTGGCTGCCCCAGCAGCGGCCAGCGTAGGCACCCAGACAGATCTGATGAGAGGGGAGGCTGCAGTGCAAAGCTCCGAGTGTAGAGAGTGCCTGCACTGGTCTTGGGAGGGCTCCCTGGTGGAGGGCCTTCTCCAGCAGGTGGCTGAGCTGCAGGACACTGTCAGTAGGCTGCAAGATGTCAGGGAAGCTGAGAGGAAGCAGGAATGGTTGCTCCAGGCCCAAACTGTGCAGGGGCTTCAAGCGTCCCCTGTAGCTCATTGAGGAAAGAAGGAGGCCCTTCACCTGGGAAGCTGGGAAATAGTAACAAAAAAAAAAAAAACAAAAACCACAGCAACAACAAAAACAACCAAACAAAAACAAAATTAAAAAAAATAAAGGAGGAAAAGGACAATTAAAAGCAAGGGGCTTCCTCCTAAATCTGTTGTCCCCACACAGAACCGCTTTGCTGTCCTGCAGGGGGCTAATGAGGAAACACATTCACACCATGAACAACCAGCTGATGCACTGGTAAAGAAGATCTCTACTGGTGCTGCCAGGAAAAAGTGGCAGGTTGTAGTAGTAGGGGACTCTACTTTGAAAGGGACAGAAGCACTCGTCTGTTGGCCTGACGCAGTCTCAAGGGAGGTGTGTTGCCCACCAGGGACACGGATCAGGGATGTTGCAGAGAGGCTGCCTGCTCTAGTAAGTCCCACAGACTACTACTCACTTCTAGAGAACCATGTGGGTGCTAGTGATAGAGATAGCAGTAGCCGAAGAACATAAAGAAGGACTACAGAGCCCTGGGAGAGGTGATTAGGGGCTCTGGAGCTCAGACTGTCTTTTCGTCAATTCTCCAGAATACAGGGTAGGACCCTAAAAAGGCTAGGAGGATTGGCCAGGTTAATAAATGGTTAGAAGGGTGGTGCCATAATCAGGGGGTTGGGTAGTTTGAACACGAGACCCAAGTTTGTAGGCCAGGTCTACTGGGGGCTGGTGGAGCTGGTCTGAGCAGTTTTGGTAGGAGGCTTGTCAGACTGGTGAAGGATGCTTTGAACTAGATGTGTTGGGGCAGGGGAGAATCATTCCATCCCAACATACCCAGTCAGTTGCCAACACCTAGAATAAATGCTTGGAGCAATGTAGAGATATTCCAGCTTCTCCAGCCAATGAGCCAGCTTCATTTGGAGCTCGGCTCAGATGCCTCTGTACAAATGCTCATAGCATGGGGAACAAACGAGGAATTAGAGATGTGTGCACATCTGTGGGGGTATGAAATAATAAGTATCACAGAAACATGGTGGGATGGCTCCTGTGACTGCAGTGTTGGAATGGAAGGTTACAGGCTCTTTAGAAAAGACAGGCCTGGCAGGCGGGGAAGGGGAGTTGCTCTTTATGTTAGGGGATAGGCTGGAGAGTATGGAACTGTGAGCAGTAAACAGAGAGTTTGTGGGTCAGGGTTAAAGGGAGAACAGCGATGGGAGACATTATTGTGGGGATCTGTTACAGACCACCTGATCAAGAGGAATCTATGGATGAAGCACTCTACAGTCAGATAGAAAGGAAGGGTGCTAAGCTTGACCTCGTGTTCACCAACAGGGAAGGGTTGGTTGGAAATGTGACACTCCAGGGCAGCCTTGAATGCAGTGATCATGAGATGGCTGAATTCAAGATCCTCAGGACAGTGAGAAGAGTGTGCAGCAAGCTCACTGCCTTAGACTTCAAGAGAGCAGACTTTGGCCTCTTCAGGAACCTGCTTAGTAAGGTTCCATGGGATATAGCCCTAGAGGGCAGAGGGGCCCAAGACTCTTGGTTGATATTCAAGGATCAACTACTTCAAGCACAGAGTGTTGCATCCCAACTAGAAGGAAGTTCAGCAGGAGGGCCAGGAGGCTTCCTTTGATGGATAAGGAGCTGCTGAGGAAACTTTGAAGGAAAAATGAGGCTTATAAAAGGTCCAGGTAGCCTGGGAAGAATACAGGGATGCTGTCCAGGAAGCTAGGGACCAGGTTAGGAAAGCTAAGGCCCAGTTAGAATTAAATTTGGCTAGGGATGTTAAGGGTAACAGGAAGGGATTCTATATGTACGTAATGAATAAAAGGCAGACTAAGGACAACGTAGGCCCCCTCCGGAAGCTATCAGGAGAACTGGTTATCCTGGATTTGGAGAAGGCTGAGGTTCTGAATGACTTCTTTGCCTAGGTCTTCACTGGCAAATGCTCTGACCACACCACACAAGTCCTGAAATGCTGATGCAGGGACTGTGACAATGAAGACCCTAGGCCTACAGTAGGAGAGGATCTTGTTCAAGACCATCTTAAGAGCCTGAACATGCACAAGTCCATGGGACTTGATGAAATCCATCCACGGGTCCTGAAGGAGCTGGCAAATGAAGTTGCTAAGGCACTGTCCATCATATTTGAAAAATCATGGCAGTCAGGTGAAGTTCCCGAAGACTGGAAAAAGGGAAATATAACCCCTGTTTTCAAGAAGGGGAAAATGGATGACCCAGGGAATTACAGACCAGTCAGTCTCACCGCCATGCCTGGCAAAATCTTGGAGCAGATTCTCCTGGAAGGCATGCTAAGGCGCATGAAAAAGAACAAGGTGCTTGGTGACAGCCAGCATGGCTTCACTAAAGGGAAATCCTGCCTGACCAATTTGGTGGCCTTCTATGATGGGGCTATGGAACTGATGGACAGCAGTCGAGCAGTTGATATGATCTACCTGGACTTCTGTAAAGCGTTTGACACTGTCCCACAAGACATCCTTATCTCTAAATTGGAGAGACATCAATTTGATAGGCGGATCACTCAGTGGATAAAGAACTGGCTGGATGGCCACACACAAAAATTTGTGGTCAATGGCTCAATGTTCAGTTGGAGACCAGTAATGAGTGGTGTCCCTCAGGGATCGGTGTTGGGACCGGTCTTGTTTAACATCTTTGTTGGTGACATGGACAGTGGGATTGAAATGTGAAATGTGGGATTGCCCTCAGCAAGTTTGCCAATGACATCAAGCTGTACGGGTTGGTTGATATGCTGTAGGGAAAGGATGCCATCCAGAGGGACCATGACATGCTTGTGAGGTGGGCTGATGAATTTCTGGACCTCATGAAGTCTAACCATGCCAAGTGCAAGGTCCTGGGTCAGAGCCCTCCCAGGCACAGCTAAGTTTGGGCATAGAAGAGATTCAGAGCAGCCCTGTAGAGAAGGACTTGGGGGTGTTGATCGATGAGAAAATGAACATGAGCTGGCAGTGTGTGCTCGCAGCCCAGAAAGCCAAGCGTATCCTGGGCTACATCAAAAGGAGTGTGACCAGCAGGTCAAAGGAGGTGATCCTGCCCCTTTACTCTGCTCTCGTGAGACCTCGCCTGGAGTATTGTGTTCAGTTCTGGTGTCCTCAACAAGAAAAGGACATGGAACTGTTGGAACAAGTCCAGAGGAGGGGCACGAGGATGGTCAGGGGACTTGAGCACCTCCCATATGAAGTTAGTCTGAGAAAGTTGGGACTGTTCAGCCTGGAGAAGGCTGCGTGGAGACCTCATAGCAGCCTTCCAGTATCTGAAGGGGGCCTATAGGGATGCTGGGGATGGACTATTCATTAGGGACTGTAGTGATAGAACAAGGGGTAATGGGTTAAAACTTAAACAGGGGAAGTTTAGATTAGATATAAGGAAGAAACTCTTTACTGTTAGAGTAGCACTGGAATGGGTTGCCCAGGGAAGTTGTGAATGCTCCATTCAAGGCCATGTTAGACAAGGCCTTGGGTGAGATGATTTAGAGCGAGGTGTCCTTGCCCATGGTAGGGGGGTTGGAACTAGGTGATCTTAATGTCCTTTCCAACCCTAACTGTTCTATGATTTTATTTATTTGCATGGTTTCACAATGATAAAGTACTTTCAGACTTTTCTTCACACTTGAGGCTTTAAGAATAACTTTCATTTCACTTGTTGTTTCTTATGGCATTCAGCATAAGGAATGAGGGTATCTGAAGGAAAAAATGTTCCCTTTAAAAAAAATATTTTATTAATTGCTGTTTGCTTCATTTCCTGAATTAGCTTAGCATTGATTTATGACACTACACTTAAAAAAACCATCTTAGAACCATGGCTGGGTTTAGATGCTTTTTCAAATTGCAGTTCTAGCAAAAGAATCAATGGGCCATATCTAAATAAAGCACTTGTGGCCTTTTCTCTGAAATCAGTCATCTAAGTTCCATTTCAGTTCATGCAGAGTCAGACACTTCAGAAGGATGTTGAAATCTAACAGCTCACTGATCAGCAACAGCGAAACAAGAAGAAAAGATTTAGATTTTCAGCACCAGTCCCAGAGGGATATTTGTGCCTACAAAGATGTTGTCTCTTAAACTAGTGAAGCCACAAGTAGAGAATTTTCCTGGGGGGTGAAAAACTACAGGAGCAGAAGAGGGCAGGTTTCTGTTATTACCTTGTGTTTTATCACTTGTATTTGTGCTTACTTCTCTTTTTTAAGCAGTAACCTATTGCCTAGGAACCTGTCTAGGAAAAGGAAGATCTTGGAGCTGGACACAGCTACAGCTGTGCAGCTGATTACCCATGGTGCAGAACCATGCTTCTGGTTCTTCTTCATTACTTCCCTCTCCCTGGGTTAGTTCTGCCCTTGACAAAGTGCTGGATATGCAGCTCTAAAAGAGCCTACAGTTGCATAGTGAAGCAGGAGTTGTGGTAAGGATGGTTAAATGTGATTTACGCTGATAAAATCTATTTAGACTGAGCATTATTTGGGCTTTACTTACAGTAACAAGAAATATGATCCAATAAGAATGGGTGCATAGAGACAAAACATTTGACACTGGAGGCACAAAATCTACATTATGCACATTTTAGGATGATTACAGCTCTTGTAAGGTCCTGTGGCCTGGATGCTCACCAGTAGTGGCATGAATTAGATATGTGTTTAGAGTTTTATTTCTCATTTTTCATGTTTCTTTCATCAAATGAGTCCTATTCATGTGCTCCAAAACAGCTGCATGATAAGAATTTAAGCAGGGAAAGTAGGAAAAAAAAGTGAGATTTGCTTCAAAAGCACACTCATGAACCAGGCTAAAATGCTAATGTAGAGCTACTCTTAATGAATCTGGTAGATTTAGTGCCAAATTGCTAAACTACCTGATTATCAAGGGCTCTAGTGTCGTGGTTTAACCCCAGCCAGACAGCTTGTACAGTCACTCCCAGTGAGTGGTGCAGGGCTGGAAGCAACCGAGGCCCACGTCCGTCCCCCTCCCCAGGGGCTCCCCCCCTTCCCCGCTCCCAGAGGGATGGGGAGGAGAATCAAAAGAATGCAACTCCCATGGGCTGAGATAAGAACAGTCCAGCAACCAATGTACAACACAAATCACCACCGCTACCACCACTAACAACAATGATAAGAGATAATAACAAGGGAAAAAAGTACAATACCACCTGCCGAACAACGAGTCTGACCCAGCAAGATCCCCTGTCCTTCCAGGTAACTCCCAGTTCCCCCCTGGGCATGACGTGCTGTGGTACAGAATACCTCTCTGGTCAGTTTGGGTCAGGTGCCCTGTCTCTGCTTCCTCCCAGCTTCCCCTCCTCCCTGGCAGAGCATGAGGCTCACAAAGTCCTTGGCCAAACCAAAACATCATTTTTATCAGCTTTGTTCCCAGCCCAAAAGTCAAAACACAGCACTGCACCAGCTACCAAGAAGGAGAAAATGACTGCTACTGCTAAACCCAGGACATCTAGTAAAATGACAAACATAGCTTTCAGTGTCTGAGAAACAAAGGAAAGGGAAACAGCATCTACCCTTTAGGAACATCTAAACTTAGAATTTGAACAGGATTATATCAGGACTATAATCTTGAGAATTTTAAACTGCAATTTTCTTTTTTTCCCTTATAAATTTGTACTTCTTGCTCTTCTGACCTCATCTATCATGATAGTATTTCTCCAATTAACAATTTTGATGTTTTCTTTGTTGATTTTTTTTTTCTTGTAAAAAATGGCAGGTTTCACAACATCAAATATTAAATTACTTCTGAATTTACTTTGTGGTAGCTTTGATTATATCTGAGGGGTTTCTTTCTGCCTGAATGTGAACAATACATTGTGCCTGAATACTCTGAAAATAAAATGTTCGCTGTATAATTTTTAAAGTCTTAAAGTATAAAATATTTAAACTATGATAAATTAAAAATTAAACTTTTGGTTTTCTTCACATCAAAATAAAGACTTTTACTTCCATGTGTGTAAAAATATGTTACTTAAAATACAGTTCGGATGTTTGATTTGTTTAAAACATTCTTTTCAGTGTTATGATTGGTAAGAAATGTAAAAACCTGCTATTTGTCCCAGGTCTCATGTTCTCATAATTGGAGGATTATAAATAGTTCTATCTTGAACTTGAAAAAATTAGACATATGTGATAGAAGCTGCTAATTCTGATAGCTCAACAAAGACAAGGCTGCTGCAGCTGCATGTTCCCAGGTCCAGCCAGTACCAAGGCTGAGGGCATGTTCCAGGTAGGTACACACATCAATATTGTGTAGGCATATGTACAGTACACATAATGACAAGATAGCCACACAAATGAACACAGGCAGAAACATGCAAACATTTGAAACAGAGCTGGAGACTTGGACTAGCTCTGTCTTGACAACCAAGGGTGGAGAGCCCACAACCTTTTTGTATAATCTATTCCTCATAGTGAAAGAGGTTATTCTCATTTAACCTTCTGACACTGTTAAAAGTTCCCCCCCCCCCCGAAAGAATGTATCTCTTTAAGTGCCATTCAAGTAGTTGTATGCTGCCTTTAGGCACATTAGCATCCCTTCTTCAAAGGAAAGAAGTGCAGCTCCCTCAGCCTCTCTTTCTATGTCATATGTTCAAGTCCCCTGACTAGCATAGTAGCACTTCACTGCATCCACTCCAGTTGCTTAACAACCCGTTTTAACTGGATACAGTTATTCCAGATGCAGCCTTACTAGCCTGGGGTAGAGGGGGATAATTCTGTTGAGCCTTCTGACCATGGTCCTTCTAAAGCAAGTCTAGTTAGTACGTTCTAGTGTGCTTTATTTGTGAAGAGTGTGAAATGTGGACTCAGGTTCAGTGCAGCATCCATTTGTTTTTAAAAAACTTCGTAAGTTTTCTCCTTGCTTAATCAAGTTTATCAAGATCTCTCAGAACTGAAGATCATTCTTTCATTGTGTTAGTTACTCCCTTTGCTTTAATGTCTCTGCATATTTACCCTGGACCGTCTCTGTGTTATTGTCCACATTGCTAACAAAAATACTGGACAATATAGGTCCCAGTATTTCCCTGGTACTGTTATCAGCCACTAACAGGACACAGCCTTATTGTTTCCCACCCCTGGGACTTGGCAATCTATCCAGTTTCACCCAAAACAGGACTTTCTCTCAGGCCTCATCTTCCAACTGAGAGCACAGTAACACATGGTCAAAAGATCTACCAGCATCCAGCAGCATCACAATCACCACTTTCCCTTCACCCATACAGGAAGTAAATCCATTGTAGAAGGCAAGCAGGCTGGATAAACATTGTACTCAATAAATTCATATTGACTTCTCCTGATTTCTGTCCTTTACATCTATGGAAATAGACTGATTCCATTAGTCCAAGATCTGACAAGGGACTGAGGTGAGGCTTATTAGTCACAATTTCCCATGCTCTTCTTGATCATTTTTTAAAGAAATATGCATCATATTAACCTTGTTCTGGTTGTCATGGACCTCTGCCAGTCAATATATTCTTATCACAGGTAATAGACAAGAACTCTGCAGTCAGACAACACTTTCATCATACCCAAGTGAATCCCATCTAGCAGATGCTGTTCTAAGAAGCACTTAAGTCTACTGCTCCCCAGCTGTTGCTGGCACCACTCCTAAAGTGATGTTTACAGAGATACTTGTCTCTGCAGATAGTGGAGCCACGTTTTCTCTGAATACATTTACTACTGCCATATCTGTAAAATCCATTCCTGTTACTCTTTATGTTCCTAGCTAATTTTAGTTCCAGCTGAGTTTTCTCTTTCCTAATTTTGTTTCTCAGTCCCTAGTGACTGTGTTGTACACTTCCTATATTTCCTGGCCTTGTCTTTACTTATATGCTTTCTTGTTGCATTTCAATTCATTGAGAAGCAGCTTCCTTAGCCAGGTGGGTCCTTTGCTGAAAATCCATGTCTTTCCATACAACAGGACATTTTCTCCGAATTTTTCTGTTTTCATTGAAACTCTAGCAGCTTTTTCTCTCCATAGCAGCTTCCCAGGGATTCTGATGAGATTAAATTAGCTGTTGTCTGCTCTTCCAAAACTGTTTTATAACCTTCCAAAACTCCTACATATGAAACTAAAAGGACATAAAACATAAAAATGACATGGAGCTTCTGTAATAAGTGCAGAGGAGGGCCACGAGAATGATCAGGGGACTGGAACACCTCCATATGAAGATAGTCTGAGAAAGTTGGGGCTGTTCAGCTTGGAGAAGAGAAGGCTGCGTGGAGACCTCATAGCAGCCTTCCAGTATCTGAAGGGGGCCTATAAGGATGCTAGGCAGGGACCCTTCATTACTGACTGTAGCAACAGGACAAGGGGTAAAGGGTTAAAAATGAAACAGGGGAAGTTTAGATTGGATATAAGGAAGAAGTTCTTTCCTGTTAGTGTGGTGAGGCACTGGAATAGGTTGTCCAGGGAGGTTGTGAATGCTCCATCCCTGGTGATGTTCAAGGCCAGGTTGGATGAAGCCTTGGGTGAGATGGTTTAATGTGAAGTGTCCCTGCCCATGGCAGGGGGGTTGGAACTACATGATCTTAAGGTCCTTTCCAACCCTAACTATTCTATCATTCTATAAACTACAGAATTCTCTTTTTACTAGAGGCCAGCTGAAAGTTAGAAGGTTACCAAGCAGAAAGGAAGTGGAAACAGTACTTTCTGTACTGCAGTCAACAGTCCTTAATCAGTCCCAGAATCCTGAGGGTTGTAAGGTAATTCATTCCACCCTTCCAAATGGAAAATTATTAAAATAACATCACATACTTTCATAACATCTCTCCAGGGTTCTCAAAGTGCTTTGCAATAATTAATTAATTAACTAAAACTTGTAACATTGGTATAAAATACTACTGTATTCCAATCTACAAATGAATCTGCTCATGATGAATATATATGTCAGTTGAAGAAAGGTGGTGTGATGTAAATTTGCCTATTCTTTTAATGATTAAGAATAATGATATTAACTGCCTTTTTGTGATGCCTGTTGCACTTCATTGGCCAGAGATTAGAGAATTACCTTAAGCAACTTACTACTCTGATAAAGATATATTATTCCAAAATCTGACCACATATTGTAGCAGAAGGATGCTTCAATAAATTCAATGGTAAATGATAGAAAAAAAATATTTTTTTTTAATTTGTTTTTATGTATCATTTACATTCATGATGTACTTTTAAAATGGGGAATAAATTTCAAAATCTTTTTCTGAGGTTCGAAATCTCAAAGCAGTAGACTGCCTTGGAATGAGCAGATGATTCTGGCACTCAGTTGGGAAGTGGAAAATACAGCTTTTAGGAGCCATTCTTCCTGACTGGATGAGTTTCCTGAGGAGAAGTCCTCTGCATCTGTCTATTTCAAAATACATTTGCATTTTTTTCAATAACAATTTCAATTCTGACTGATGCATTGCAAAAACAGTATTTGTTGAAAAGTTTCTGTAATAGATCTGGAAAACTTAGGATTTTAAAAATCAGGAAAACGAAATGCTGGCTATGAAACTAAGCCCTACCTCTAAGTCAAAGGCTTTTATATAAACCAGGAAATATGTCTTTTCTAGAAAAAAAATATATACGTATATATATATATATACACACACAGTAGACATTTAGCATTAGGCTCTGAGATTTCATAAGCTGACTAATTTCTCCAGCAGGTATCTTGCTATAGTGACATGTGAGACTGTAATGTCTAGACATGCAGAAGGATGGGATAAAGGATAAAAATACATGAACCTTTTTAACACACACAACTTAATTGAAGAACTCTTAGTTCTATTTGATGAATGTCAAATGCAGGAACAAAATCAGAGAAGAAAAATTCCTTCAGATTAATGTAGTATTAAGGCTAGGGTTGACAAACAGATTAATTTAATTTTCACTGGTACGATTTCATTGTGCCAGCCAAGACCATAATTGAGATAGACATACTCAGTGACTGACTTTTTACTCTGTTTCAGATATTGTTCTAAGTAAGAAACATAATGGGGTTTAGTACTAATTTACCAATGCTGCTTTTAGTTTATGTCATTTTTTGAAGAACAAAACCCAAATAGTCAAGATGTTTTTAAGATAGCATTAAGGAAATGTTTGACATTTTATAGTGATGGTTCAAATAAACAGACAACTCAATCCCAATACTATGGTTCTGTGAAACTGTGGTGAGAGAGACTTCCTGTTATTTCAAAGTTAAATAACGAAATAAGACATCTTTACAAGTATTAAGTATGATACAAAATTTCTGTACAAAATTCTTGCTTACTTGTACTGAGCTCAGAGTGCTTTGACTGATAAGGAGCAGCATATAGAACACAATTGCATCAGACTTACACGGTATAATATGCATTTTGAATAACGGATTGTTCTTCCACATTTTGTTTGTTGTATGGCAAATCTATATGTACTTCTCAGGATACTAGAATAACTTGACTGACTTTCAAAATTCTGGAAGCTAAACCTTAAATACATCTAGTTAAATGCTGCAATCTAAAATGGACACAGATGGACAAAGCTTTCTATATAAAGGTAACTCTTTAGCAGATTTTAAAAGTGTATATGCTTTATCTGTCATTGAATGACTTATGAAATTAGTTCATTATTATTCCAGCTGTTATCTTTTTATTATGCTCAGTCTTTCATCAATGCGCTCAGCTCATTCTACTCAGCTTGTATGAAAATATTAAAAATTATAGTGCAAACCACTTTATATAATTATACATTTTAAATGGTTTTATGAATAATAGTTGCACACAGTACTGCCTTGAATACAAACTATGATGAATGGTCCATAGAACTGTACTTAGTATGACAATTAGGCAGGTAACCTGTATGTAGAACAGTCCTATTGGAAGATGATGAAAATACTTTCGCAAATGTTGAAAGGCAAATGAAAGCAAATGGTGGTTTCTATTGAAGTGAAAGAAAGTAGTTGCAAAATGGAAAAAAATCAATGACTCAAACTGAGTATCATTGTATAAAAATCTAGTGTGAGTTTTAGTAAATATTTTACTTATTATTCTGTTCTCTAGCTTTTCATGATGCTTCTGTAAAGTCTTAATCATTTTGTTCCTGTTAAATTTAAGAACTTTTTTAGAACTACACTGTCAAACTCAATTTCTGGTGGAAATTAATAGAAAATACCTTAATAAAAATTCTGTTCAATATAAAAACATAAGCATTCAAAGTCAGGCAGTTAGCTTTAATTAGCTAGCAGGGGTAAATAAGAGGAGAAGGGAGCTGATGACACAAGAGGTAGAACATAGGACATAGTGAAATCATAAGTAAAATTATTGTGGACTGACTTTCAAATCTCTGATTTTAGCTAGGCTAAATTACTTCATGCACCTCACCACCTGACATAAGTGAGAGAAATTCACAGGACTCACCCCCACTGTGCCTGCAAAGAAATATATATGTAGGAACTTAAGAGGAAAACTCTAACCAAATGATCTGGCAACAAAATATAGCACCACTAACAACAATGATAAGAGATAATAGCAAGGGAAAAAAGTACAATACCACCTGCCGAACAACGAGTCTGACCCAGGAGATCCCCTGTCCTTCCAGGTAACTCCCAGTTCCCCCCTGGGCATGACGTGCTGTGGTACGGAATACCTCTCTGGTCAGTTTGGGTCAGGTGCCCTGTCTCTGCTTCCTCCCAGCTTCCCCTCCTCCCTGGCAGAGCATGAGGCTCACAAAGTCCTTGGCCAAACCAAAACATCATTTTTATCAGCTTTGTTCCCAGCCCGAAAGTCAAAACACAGCACTGCACCAGCTACCAAGAAGGAGAAAAAATGACTGCTGCTGCTAAACCCAGGACACACATCAAGAGCCCTAAATATATAGTGCTCTTGACTATAAATTGTATTGCTGAATGTCACAATGAGGGTGGGATGGAACATTTTTTACTAAATGGTTATGCTTGCTTTATCTGAGCAGAGTTGTTCCACAAAAAATATCACTATTCCAACAGTGTTTTCAATGCAAAAGGTTTGTTTAGTCCAAGGCTTCAGAAAGGGAGAGGAAAAGGAGGGAGAAACCTTAAAATGTATCAGTTTCAGTAGATGCTTCTGTCATATTGCATTGATTTGAGAATAGTTATTTCATTTCAATGGGATAAAGAAAGCCATTTTAAAGCCTAACAAGTTACTATAACATTAATTCATTTTCTGGATACGTCTAGTGACAAAGCCACTTAAAAACTGAAGTAAAGGTGAACTATAAATGAGCAACAGAAAATAAATCCACACCTAATAATTCCAGCTGAGTATATGAACCAGAATAGTTTCCAGCCTATATGGTAAGAGACTGACTGCATGTTGTTTAAGGAAGCTAATCAAGTGAAAACAAGATCTTTCAAAAGGGCAAAACTTTCCTTAGTTAATGTGGCATTTCCTCAATGAGAGTGTTAGAAAGCAAAAGCAGCATTAAGTGCATCTATTAAAAAACCATGTTATATTCCAAAAGAGAATCTCAGGAGACCAGCCCTCCTAAGGCTAACTTCTTTATTACAGTCTGTGAACCTTTTTGCTGTCCCTGACTCTTTTTGACCAGATTCTGATTTTGGGGATTAGACATTGTTTTGTTATGTGGTGTTCTGTTTTTAATCTTCCCTACTTCTGCAGCCTGTTTCTGAAAGCCTGTCAGAGTTTGCAACATTTCTTATCTCCTCTAGCTCCTCACACTATCCTTCACTAACTTTTCTTTCTCCAGGAAGAGCAAGTTGTGATACTGTATGTATTGTGCCACTATGTATGTGATATTAGTTGGTTATTTTTATCCTGCACTCTGTCTCCTGCCAAAGTTCACTTATTCAACAGTCTTCACCTGTCACACAGTAAGAAAATAGTAAGTAGGTGGCGCTTCATTGGGACAATGTGCCAGCTTGAGTCCTTTGAAATGTAGCTGTTGAAATTGTTCCTTAAATGGAAGAGTCACAGAAGATATAATAACTCAGAAGTACTCCCCTTATTTCATGTTATTTCAAAGAATAGCTCAGTATAGAACCATTTGAGTTTAAAATAGTATGTTGTGCTTTTGACATGTTACACTTATACATCAACAGTGTTCAAAACATAAATGTCCTGAATTGGCACATGTACAGAATACATCTACCAAATAATTTTTTCACAGCTGGCACATGCATTTTTATTGGGGAAGATGGTCAGATATTTGTTTTTATTTTATTTTTATACAAATAAAGTGCAAAAAACCCAATATGAAATACTTTTGCCTACCAAAGGTGAAAATGAAAGACACCAAAGATGTACTCACATTTTCTCTTATGCTAATATTTTGTTTCAACTCCTGATAAACAGGCAGTTTCCATATAATACACCTAACATGCTTATTAGAGCCTTCTGCAAGAACAATTTCCCTTCTGATGTATACTTTCACAGATTGTATTATTAAAAAAGGGAAGAGAAATAAATAAGAGGGCACCAAGATCAGATCTTTGATGGAAAAGGGCAACATATTTAAAAAAATAGGAATATATACAATCTTTTCACAGCTATTTTAAGTGGTAATAGCTATATAAATATGCTATAAATTCTATTTGTAGTAATGGCAGACTTCAAACCATAAAGATCCGATAATTGTCTCTGGATGAGATGAAGCCAGGATAATAATATTTGGCCCAACTTAAGGCAGCATTTTATATATGACACCAGGTACAGATCCACAGTAGGCCAAAGCTTCATCATTTAAGCTTTTATGGTTACTTTCACTGAACAAAAATCCTTGTTCTGAGAAAGACTGCCACAAGAAGATCAAAACACAGATCTGGAGAAGTGCCCTCAATTACATGCTTTCAAAAGTCAAATTACACAGCAAGACAAAGAATCAAACCCTTTAAATAAAAAAAAAAAAAAAAAAAAAAACAAAAAAACCCCCCACATTAAAATTGCACATTAATCATTCATATATCAATGACTATCAGCAACACTCCATAAGAGTAATTTTTGTAGAGAACAAACTAACAGTCACAGTTACTCTTATGGTCTCTATACCATGCACACTTCAGTACCAGTATAAACACCACATCAGATGAAAGTATCAGAGCTCCCAGAATAAGCATAGTGTGTTCTTACATCAGTGTCAAGTACAGACTATTGATACAAGTCTGATATTTCACTTTTTCACCATTCAAAGTAAACTATCTATGTACCATAAGATCCAGAATCAAATAGTGTATTTTGATGCTTTCATATATAGGGTATTCCAAATTGCATTTACATTTCACTAAATACATAAAGAATTACTGGAATTTGCCAGATAGCACAGTTCCTGAAGGACAAGGTTTTTATCAGCTCTAATGATCTGTGAGATATCTTTCTCTAGTCTTTTTGAGAAAGCGAAATTTATAATCCTAAGGTTACATATGTGCATATATTTGTTATTGTCTTCTACGTGTACCAGAGAAGCAAGTTTACATTAAGATTAAAAAAAAAAAAAAATAGATATAGATCCCATATATAGTTTGCTACAGTGTCTGTAGATGTACCATAGATTTTCAGTCTTGGTTCTGCCAAAAAAACAAGGAAATATGGCCTGACCTCTCCTACATACATCAATTTTCAACTGCTAGTAATTATTCTCCTATCATCAGTACTTAAACCTAGTTAGCATACATTGTAGGAAATAGTCTATCCAGACTGGTTCAGAGATATTACGTTCTTTGTTGACATACAGAAATATAATTGTTAGATACTATTTTTTTTTTCTTTTCTCTTTTGGATAATCAAGTCTGCCTCCCCTGTAATGGGTTCACAGCATTCAGCTCTCCCTCTGCAATCAGAAATATGGGATTGAGCTCTTCTGCTGCACAGCTGCAGGATAGCCAGGTAGGAAGTGATTAGCATGAGCCAGATAAGGATGTAACTCAAAATACTGGCTTGTATTCCTCACTGGTGCACTGTTTCCTGCCTCTTCATCGTACTTGGTTTCATTTTTGTCCAACCTTAATTCAGACAGAAGACAGCTGATGTTATGGCCTCAAGTCCTCTTGTTTCAGGAAGAAAGTCTCATTTTTAGCAGGAACGTATGGCTCTGAAATCCATTATTCTATTTTCTCTTTTAAATGCTTCAAAGATAAAAGGTCCCATTACAGAAATGCTGAGGCCAAGTCAGAGCAAGTAGGACGTTGTCTTTTTCTCTGAACTATTCTTTTAACAGTAGTTTCCTAAGATACTGTAAGCTGAAAACAGATGAAGGTTGTGGCTATAACACATGGCATAGAGCTAAAAGCAGTTCTGATTTGAAACTGGGGAAGAGAAAAATCACTACAGGAATGATGCAATTTTTGAAGAGGAAAAAAAAGAGTCAATGTGATATACCACGCTGTGAGGAACTAAACTGGATGAGTGGGAATCTAAAACAGTGAATGTTTTTTTCTTATATTTTTGCTAATGCCCCTTAATTTGCTATCCTATGTAGAAATTTGCCATTCTCTCCTTCTATGGAACATCTGAGTTTTTTTGGCAAAAGAAAAATATAACTTTTTCCTAGTTTAAGAGAAATGCCCTCTATGAAGAAAATGAATAAAATCATGGCCTTACAGCTGAAAGTGATTTCATTTGCAGCAGAACTACAGTAAGGCTGTTATATCATAAAATTTGTCTTTAAAAAAAATCAATGAACTAAGGATTTATGAAAAGATTAAAACCATTGTAAATATCAGTGAGCATCTAGATGGAAATAGAGAGGTTTTCATTAATCTGACATTCAGAAACATTTATAGGTTTAAGTCATGACTTTAAAAAGTAGAAATCTTTCTGATTTTGAGTAACAGTGAGCAAACTAAAGAAGAAGTTATTCATTGTTTTATTCCAATTAAATCCATGGAACCCACTGAATATAAATTTAAAATGTTCTTTAAAAAAAAACCCTAAATTACAACAATTAATGTTGATTAAATTCAGAAATCAAATACTATGAAAGTCAATGGCTTACATATGGAAACATGGTACTACCATATCTCAGGAGGGTATTAAGACTTTTTCATTTGAAGTAAATATATCTAACAGAATTAGATCTCAGCAGGTATTAAGACTTTTTCATTTGAAGTAAATATATCTAACAGAATTAGACCTCAGCAGTTATTTTACATTATGTACAGACATAACATCAGTGAATATGTTCAATTTGCTCTTTTTTACTTTTTGCTTTTCAAATTTTGCTTTGATTTATTTTAAGTTTAGATTAATTTAGATACATTTATTTTTCAATTACTTAGATAATTTGTATAGTGGAAAATAATGATGAGATGCAAATATGAGTATGATTTAGAGATGAAATTCTTTTATACTTTTTATATTTTGTAAAGAGCTGCAATTTAGTGAAAACCATTAATGATGATACCTCTTTTAAGACATGCCTAAGACAAAGAACAAAATCAGATAATAATTTGACTACATCTCATTTTAAAATAAATAAATTCCTCAAATCTATTTTTTTGTCTTTTATTATTAATTCTAATTAAATAATGCAGTGCCTTACCTCTAAAGAACATTTTTCAAACTACAGATTATTAATCTGCTCTGAGACCAAATCTATTCAAGAGAAACTGCATTTTATTCACCATAAGGTTCCTTTTACCCTTCTGTAAGGAAAGATTTGTGGCAGGAATTATGTTCCTGAAAGTGAAAAGTTTCATAAAGTCCATTTGAGAATATAAACGTAGTATGTGAGCTTTCTTACATACTTAAGGGTGGACATCTTAATAATTTCTTGGGGGGGGGGTGGAAGGAAAGGCATTTCTCTGGCGATTGCATCACAGAACTGAAATTTGGCATGATCAACACGTTCTATCAAAATTATCTGTGGGAGTATACTATTGGGATCTGAATGAAAATTGTTAACTGATAGCAAAACACTAAGTGAAGTCATTTTTATGCTTATCTGATTGGCAGAAAGGTTAATATCCTGAGCAAAATACCAAAACTCAAGATGTAAAAGTAGAAGCCTTGTGTACTTTCTTGGGAAATTCTCTGGGTATTGTGGAAAATGCTGTTTTCTAAAACAACATTGAACTTGCTTCCTTTCATTAAATGTACTTGATACTGCTGATCTAACTAAAAATGGTCAGTACTTCTTAAAGTATGAAGTCCAACAACTTAATGGCAAACTACATTGCAGCTTTCCATCTACTCACTAATGAACATGTTTATGTGTGCCACTGGCGAAACCTACTCAGATTCAGGACAATTAGTCCTTAGCTACATTCACCCAGTTCTAACTCGTTGCATGATGCTATTATAAGCTGGGAAAACGAACAGTGCCCAGACAGTAATTGCTAGGAGGGAATCCTGAAAGCTCTGGGTGACATTGATCCTCTGTTGATTTCCTGAGGTATGCATGGGGACAGAAAAAAAGAGCACAAATGAACTTTTCACTTTCCTTCTTGGGGATGGAAGACCAGAAGTTGACAGTAACATGGGAAATGACCATTAACTGGCTTTAGATATAAACAAGTTAAAAGAGGTTGAGTGGGACTAAATGACCAATGAAGCCATTAGAAACTGATGCCAATCATAAGAGAGAATCATAGAATCAACTAGGTTGCAAAAGACATTTAAGGTCATCGAATTCAACCATTACCCCAGGACTGCCCAGTCCACCACTAAACCATGTCACTAAAGGCCTCATTTACACAGTTTCTGAATACTTCCAGAGACAGTGATTCCACCACTTCCCTGGGAAAGCCTGTTCCAATGCTTGACTACCCTTTTGTTGATGAATTTTTTTCCTAATATCCAGTCTAAACTTCCTCTGATGCAACTTGAGGCTGTTTCCTCCTGTCCTATCACTTGTTACTTGGGAAAAGAGACCAGCCACCTCCTCAGTCCTTCCTCCTTACAGGTAGTTGTAGAGAGTGATGAGGTCTCCCCTGAGCCTTCTCTTCTCGACAAAACAACCCCAGTTCCCTCAGCCATGCCTCATAAGACTGATTCTCCAGACCCTTCAAGAGCTTCATTGCCCTTTTCTGGACCTGCTCCAGGACCTCAGTGTCTTTCCTGTGGTGAGGAGCCCAGAACTGAACACAGGATTTGAGATGCAGCCTCACCAGTGCTGGGTACAGGGGCATGATCACGGCCCTGGTACTGATGGGTATGCTATTTCTGCTACAGGCCAGGATGCTGTTGGCCTTCTTGGCCACCTGGGCACAAGCTGGCTCATTTTCAGCAGCCATCAATCAGCACCCCCAGGTCCTTTTCCACAGAGGAGCTTTCCAGCTTCTCTTTGCCACATAATAAAAAGCAATAAGTAATGAGAAAAAAAAAAAAAAAAGCAATAAATAATGACAATAAATAATGAAGTAAGAAAATGTTAACTCTTTAGTGGGACCACATCCATGCATGCCAAGCACCATGAGGATGTTTTGAGTCTCATGGGGCACTGATAGGCCACCAGGCAGCACTGGGACACACTAATGTATCAAAGGGAGTGTCCTGAGTGGTTTGTTGGTCATGTGTATTTTCAGGACAAATTCTATTCAACAACAATCTCTTTTAATATTTGTAAGGCCATTACTATTAAAAGTTTTTATCATTATTAAGCTATAAGGTTTGTGGAAAAATACTGTTAATTTCTTGCATCTTGAGAAGATTCATGTCTTAAGAGTATTTTTTTTTTCTTTCACAAAGAAAATCTAAATCAAGTGCATAACAGAAAAGTGGAAAGGTAGAAAGTCTAATTTGGCTGATGTTCTTGGTACATCACGATCTGATGTTTTTGTGCTTAATAAAGTGTAAAACTACTGGATGTGAGTCATTAAAATAACTCTGATGTATCCATGTGGAATTTATAAGATGGAGCTTTCTTGGGTTTTATGTACCTGTTCTTGTAAGCCCTATTCTTGTGCTTACAGGAATAACTAGTATGGTAGCTTGGTGCATATGTGCCTACGTACATGTTGTGAGGTGCTGTTAGGATTTAATGCTTGTGTCTCATGAATATATACTTCATGCATTTTGGACTTTCAGGACTATTTAATTATTTTAACCCTGATATTTGACAAAGTTCTATTGGTCTTCCTTCATGTGTATGTGTTCTGATAACATCTTTGTATTTGATGTGTCTTTGATACACACTTTTATTGCTATAGTCTCTGCTTCAGTGAACCAGCTAATGAAAAAAATCCAGAGTTTAGTATTTTCAAAGACTTCTAAAATAAACTAACAACTGAAAAGAAAATAATCTCCCTCTTCTATCTTCATTAAAAATGCAAATATGTTCATGTGTTTGTATTTTGAAATTGAAGCAAAATATTCAGACAGGCTTCAAAGAGAAGTTATGGATCCCCAATTTAAGCTGCTTCATATCCTAAAAGCTGATATATGGACTATTTAGTATTTTCCTTTTCTTGAATCTAATATAAAAAAACCCACACTGATTTCATGAGAGTATCATTAGGTCCCCATGTAAAGTCTGCAATACAAATATTTCATAAGAGGGGAAAATTTACTAGCTGCCAAATATGCCAAAGAGAAAGAGCCCAGGATGATCACATCCTTATTGGTCCAGGTTTTGAGACCGGTTAGAGGAGCTGGCTTATTTTAAACTCACTCTTCACATTCTTCTTTATTGAAATATTTTTTATCTGATGATTCTGACAGTGGTACATTTTGTATGTAAGATTTCATTTAATCTTATGTGCAAAGAGAATATATACCAGTATATAAAATAATATTTGTCATTTGCAACCTGTAAAAATAATGATTAATTTGGCTTTTTTTAGGACAGCACTGAATAGATTTTAATTTTTAAATACATTGTTAGCAAGTAATTTAGTAGTTTCTGGAAAAAATGGGGGAAAAAATATTCTAAATAAATGCAATAGTCCATACAGAATTAATTGTACTGTGTGAATTGAGCACATATGCATGAGAGATGTGTCAGAAATGTTTTGCATTTTCTTTTATCTATAAAAATGTAATTTAAAAAACAATGTTATAGCTTACATACATTGTCAGAAATTTAGCTTCAAAAGTTTCTTGTCTACACAAATGCATATAGGAATGGACACATATAAAGATAGCTATCATATCCTCTGTGAGCAAGCTGATATATCTACAAAGATCTTGCAGAGCTGTGCAAAGATGTTATCTGGGCCCAGAATGCTGTACTGCCTACAGTGGGAACATTTACTCCTTACAGAGCAAGGTTGTTTGGAGACATCATTGAACCTTCCACTAAATATCCTTTACAAATGAATTGAGGACAACTATATACTGCGTTCTCTGCTGAGCAGGAGTTATTAAATCTGAATATTTCTTGAATGCATCCACATGAGTATTAATAATATATTCTCGAACCCTCACTTCTCTGGGAATACAGCTATGCTTTTGTGATAATATTGCTCTGCACAATCTTCAGTACCTATTTGTGCCTTTAAAGTGTAATCTAAACACAACTTGCAATAAGAGGAGAGTATCTAAGTGTGTTTTGTGTTATTACACAGAGAGTTATTGCAGGTTATAAAAGGTAAGGCATTAAAAATAATGTCTTATCAAAAGGGAAAAAACTTTGACATAAATTTGAGTAACATTAACTGGGTTCCTTTTAGAGGAAAGAAAAAGGACAAAATCTTTTTAATAAATGATTCTGCTTTTAATATCCCATATTTAGCTTCTTCTTAATAGAACAAGCATACGTAGCATAATATACTGAGCTACATACCTAGACTGTAATAAATTACTTCTACACAGGACACATTCAAAAAACTTCACAAGTGAATACAGTTGAAAAATACTGAAAGCAAGCTTTCCTTACAATACTGGGACAATCTTCTTCTTAAAAAGAGAGATCTGTGGGCAACTTTTCCTTCTGATTTTGAGCCATTTCCCTTTTTTCATAGCAAGAAGTTCTTTTTAAAGGAAAAATCACCTGTAGAGAATAATCTTTAATGGCACTTTCTTGTATAAAAAAAGTTAATTTTTCACAAGCACTTAATAAATTACTTGGCTTTATTCAGGTTTATCATTATATTTTTGTTATTTGTCAGAGGTGGAGTGGTTAAGGATTTTTACATTTAGTTTTTTTTACGTATTATTTATTCAAGTGCCTCTCTTTTGACATTCCTTTTTTTTAAGTGTCTCTTTTTGATATATGTGTCATGTCATAGACGATCTAATGCTTAGGTCCACATTGTGCGCCATTTTCTGTGGAGCCTGGGTATCTATAATTACTATACAGTACCCTGATAAAGACAGATAGCAATGAAGCCTACTGGAAATTTGTGCCTTGTTTTGTTCACTGGCCTTTTGTTCAATGACTCATAACATTAGATATGAAAGAACACTAAAAAAATAATGAATCGATCATGACAGCACCAGAAGGTTCCAAGAGCGAGAAAGATAATTTGTATTTGCTCAACAAATAATCTAAAATAAATGTATCAATTATCTAGAATATTTGAAAATATGTTATATAAAACATTGGAAGCTTTTGAAATAGGAATTCTAGAGTTTTTATTTTCACATTGTGAATTATAAAATATATGAAAAAAAAAACCCACCTGGAAATGCATGTTTTTTATTATCTAGACTCCATATAGCCTGCCCTGAAGAATCTTGAGGGCCAGAATTCTGCCTGCAAGATGATTCCATATTCTATGATTCTATAAAAATCCACTAAGATTTATGCTGGATATGTCTCAGATACAGTCACAAGAAGAATCAGAAAGAGGAATGGCTGTGAGGACAAGGTGTCAAAAAAAGTTGTGATTGATTAAACCATGAATCAGGGTGTGGATATGACACTGAATCAAAAGACTTAACTAGGAAGGAATCATTATACCTGCACTCTACTAAGACACCAGAGTAGAATAAAGAAGACAAAAACTAGACACTGCAAACAAATATGAAAATAAGTAATTTTAGTTACAAATTTTGAGGATTTTGAGACTGAGGATTTATATGTATTTTTGGTCAGCTATTAGACTTAGGATATTACCTTTAAAACTGGAGGGATAGGCTAACTTCCACTTCCCTCTTTTAGGATGAAATCACCACCTCCAAGAAGCTGATATATATATATATAGAACAAAATGAGCAAAGAGTAGAGCCTAAATTAATATAAAGTACTTTTTTAAAAAAGTTTTTCATTAAGTAGAATATTTTCCCTGACTGGAATAATTTTATGTGCTCTCTTTTCTATTTTATTTCTGAGCAGTTTTAATAAAAGCAAACGAATATAGTAATAATCTGAGTATATGTTAGAGCAACTTTTAAAACCAGAGATACTAACTCTGCAGCTTGGTGATCAGAGCACTGAAATGATATCTGCTGTATACCAAATGAAGAAAGTCTGTTTGACTTTCAAGCAGAAACAGAATACTCAGGATCTCAGTAGTTCAGAGGCTGCAGTTGAGATCTTGACTTTTATCATCTGTCTGATGTCACTGTTTATATGAAAAAAGGGTTGTATGTGAATCTCCCATATATGTAATATAGTAGCTCTCACAGTCTATAGTCATGAAGGAGGATCTATCTCCCTCAATGGCTTTATAAGCAGTTTCAAAGTCCTCTTATGAAACCACAAAAACATCCACAGGTTTACATATTTATCAGTTTTCTAATTTTTTTTCAGGTGAAATGTTCATTTCTGTTGGTGATCAAAATGATATTTTCCTGTAAATCAAGAATTCACTATAAAACCAGAGATGGTTAGTCTTAATACTCCATATTTTTCAAGACTGCTTTGTCCAGTCAAGAGATGGTATCACAGGACTCTCTATGGTGCTTGCACCTGTAAAAGCTGCCTTGATTCACATCTTTTTCATCATAAAAAATACAAGAATGCATTTTGTGTTCTCTTGACTCTGACTCAGTCCTCTAGCACATATTCAAATAAATAGTTTATTAGATGGCTATGAAATAGTGCTCAAAACAATGAGCATTTAGAAACTGGTATTTTCCTGATACTGTCTGCTTAATATTTTTACTTGAATGTGAAATGTACACGTTATGATATAATGAGTTTTTCTTTCCCCCCAATGACCATTCAAATAGCAGAGATGAAAAATCAGTGTAGCCATTATCTATTAAATAAATGAAATATTATTCTAAGAATTACTAGCATAGCAGTCAGGAATTAATTTAAAGGAAGGGTAAAATGGAATGCTGATAATACAGGACTATTGTAACCACTGTCTTTCTCCACTGCAATATGTTTAGTTTTTAAAAATCTATGAGTGAAATCTGATGCAGCAAAAACATTTCTTGTCAAATTTCAGGTACACAGCTGTTCTGGGCAAAAAAAGCAACACTGCATCATTTTTGCATTTACTGTTGGCAAAAGTATAAGGATCAAATATTGAAAGAAGCAATTTGAAATAATTTTATTATCACTATTTGAGAAAATCTGCAATCATGAAAATGAAATCTCAAATACATATATTAAAATAAACAACAACAACAACAACAAAAAAAACAACAACATAAAACTACAGGCTGTTAAGAAGTATTTGAAATTTACCGTGACATGGCCTGATTTCAGATTTAAAGTGATTCACTGGAAAATACTCTGAAATATAATCTACCCCATCAGATGCTTGTTCTTTTCATTTATAAAATCATTTAAGTTAGAAGGGAAATCAGATCTCTAGTCCACAGTCCTGTTCAAAGCAGAGTCATATCTGAGGTCATACCAGGTTGCCCAAAGCTTCATCCAGCTGGGACTTGAATACCTCCTTAGAACACTTAGTACCTAAAGCTACTTGGTGTGAAGCACACCCTATATTCAGGATTGTACTCCCTGCATTTAATAATAGATACCTTTAAGCTAAACATATAGCCAAATCCAGCTCTTGATGCTTATAAAGGCACACAGAAAACTCCAGGGAATAATTCATCCAAATGTACTTTAAATATTTATCTAAAACTAAGTTGGATTATCCTTTAGAGATACTTCATTATTTTATATTTTATATAAAAATAGAAAAACTCATACATATTCAAAAGTGAGACTAGAAAGCTTAAACTGAGAACCTGATTTTTACCTGTTGTAAGTAGATGAGGTGAATTTTACACTTTATTAATTATGAATTATTGCTTTTGAAGGTACTGACTGACCTGTAAAGACTACCTGAAAACATCAGCATTTGAACCTCTTTCTTTTCAATATGATGTAAGCTGTGGGCATGAATTGTCCAGTCATTCACCCTGGCAGCAGCCTAAGGAGGTCTCTAGGTCAACCTCCTCCTTTTCAGGTACAACATCAAATTCAGAACAGTAAGAACTCCAGTCAGGTCCTGAAACCTCCAAGCATAAAGGCTGTATAAGTTCTGTTCATTCCCCATGCTGCATGTATTAGTGTAGAGGCATTTCCCTGTATAATTTTGGGAGCGTCCCATTTGAAGCTCTTCTGCAGGAACTTATGCTTAGGCTTGAAATAATTCCATTTCAGTCCTGTTTTATTGTTCAGTGGCACTTCTGTTCCCATCACCCCGAGCTTTTGGCTTGCCTACCCAATCTGAAACTTCCACATTTGCTTTTTGAGGAAGCAATCCTTACTAGTTTGTCCAGCCTGTTGGAAAAGATAACGCTGATCCGCTTAGTCAGGTGGATCCCCCTTTTTCCAAGCAGCTGTTGACCCTTAAGAGTCCTATGGTTGTAGGAGCTTAAACCCTACTGGAAACATCAGCTATGCAAACTTTTGCTGATCCATATGATCTCCTGAGTCTCTTCCTAATGCCCTTTCCTCCACATAGGCAGGATCGAGTCAAACACTATCTGGGCCCCCACGCCATTGAACACTGCCCCTGGAGCCCTTTAGAGACACTTGATAATTCCCAGGTCACCCCTGTCCATATCAGTGGTGCGTATGTGGAAAAGCAGTAGAGATTAATTGACTGGATGAGGCCTTGGTCACCTCACCACGAAGTCCTGAAGGCAAGCCCCCAGCAAGTAGAAAACCTCTCTAGACAAATCTGGTCAGCAGATGAGGGCCTCTGTCCCCTGCATAGTGACAGGGTCCAGTGTAGTCCTCTTTGTGGTCCTGAGTTTGACAATACTCCCAGGTCTTCACCAGCTACAAGGGTGGTGAACCTAGTCTGTAACTGCAAGGCATCATGTAGGGCAGGGTGAAACAATGATGGAACAATCCTGCCAAGCTTCATCTGTTAATCAAACACACGTGGTTGTTTTGCAGAGAATGATAGAAGACCTTTTGTAACGGAGAGGAGGGAAAGAGAATGAAAGAGACATTAATAGCTACTTTGGCTTAGATTTTGAACATGTTTTCTAGGACAGATGGTACAATTAAACTAAAGTATATGGACAGATCCATCAGTGCATCAAATAATGGAGGAAAATGAAACCAGCAATTACCTGCCAGCTAACTGAAAACAATAGTCCGCTAGACACATAGAACTGTATTTGATGTTAATGATCCTGCTTGATTTACGGTATATTGAGAGAAAAAAATGCTACAATGCACATTACCTTGTTGGTTACAGCCAGAATGATGCAGAGATGTGCTGTCCTCAGTGATAACCATAGACGCGATATTTCCTTGGTGGTTATACAACAAATCATCTTTCATACAGCTTTACAGACTTACGGTCACGGAAAACTCTAAAATTCATATTGAAAGGCAGAAGTTTCAGCTATCTAAATACTAGAGGATGATTACATAGCATCATCCCTCCATAAGTGTTCCACCATCCTCCCTCTTTACTTTTAATGAAATGACATGCTGAAATGTTAGGTTACTGTACTGTGCTGGTACAACTGCATCAGGTTTATTGCAGTAGTTCTCCTTAGCAGGATATAGAGGTTCATAAGAAATTCCTACTCTCAAGTAACAAGAATAGGGTTTTTTTAAGACTTTCTGAGAAGGCTGAGCCAAGTCAGCACTGAAGTGTTTGTGAATACCTTCCAGTTTTTATATAATAGTAAGAGGACATGAACTAGATAAAAACTGATCTTACAGCTAAAGGCGGTGAGTACTCCAATTGCCAGTGGTAGATGTCCCAAATGCAAATAGGGTTTGACTGAATAACTCTCCCCTCCCCTTCTGTGTATGCAAAGTTACATATCTGTATGAAGAAAAAAAGCACTCGACTCTAGCAGCACCATTGCAACTCACAAACTTGTAGCTAAGCCCCATCAAGGCTTTCTCAGAAATTGGACAGTGTTTGAGAGGCTTGTACTGTTCATCAAGACACCCTTCTGCTGTCAACTCTTTCATTGCTCAATTTACAAATGTGCATGGTAACTTAGGATACTTATTAAATGCAGTCTACACAGAAATATTTATTGGAAAGTAAGTGATATATGCTGAAGTTATCCATAAATATGTATACTACTATAAACTGCAATGATGTACCCCCACCTCGAGTACTGTGTGCAGTTTTGGGTCCCTCAGTATAAAGACATAAAATCATGTGTCCAGAGGAGGGCAACTGAGATGGTGAAAGACCTTGAGGGCAAGACTTATGAGAAGTCTGTTCAGCCTGGAGAATAGAAGGCTGAGGGATGACCTCATCACATTCTACACCTTCTTCATGGTGGTGTCACTTGTGACCAGAGATAGGATGCAAGGAAATGAAATGAAACTGTGTTGAGGGTGGGAGCAGGGGAGGAAGTTGAGAGTGAACATTAGGAAAAGTTTACTCACTGGGAGGGTAGTCAGTCACTGGAACAGGTTTCCCATGAAAGTGATCATAGCACCAAGCCTATCAGAGTTCAAGGAACATCTGTGCAACACTCTCAGTGATACAGTTTTAGGTAGTCCTGCACGAAGTAGGGAGATGGACTCAATGGTCCTACTTAGATGATGGCAATCCTAACAGTGAATAAATACAGAGGTTGTTTTTTGTATCAAATATGATATTGCAAATGTGTTTCTTTTGCCTTCTACCTTTTCTATCTGATATCAACAATACAGTGTGAAAAA
Organism: Neopsephotus bourkii; assembly: GCF_033783945.1. Lineage (NCBI taxonomy): Eukaryota > Metazoa > Chordata > Aves > Psittaciformes > Psittacidae > Neopsephotus > Neopsephotus bourkii. Next base: position 6,105,393 of record NW_026902105.1, on the reverse strand, counting down.
TCTCATACTTCTTTCTGCAACATGCTGTGACTTCTGAATTTGGTGAGGTGCTTCCAATTCTTAAAGGGGTAAGAAACAGCAAAATCATATATTAGCATGTGTTTACAAGTACAGTTTCCTTTGATGGAATTATTTGTTCTAAATGTTTGTAGCTTTTCCTAAGTGAAGGTTTCAAAAATCACTATACTTGTGACCTTAACAGTGTCAGTTACTAGTAATTTAATGTAGATCTGTAACTTAGTTGTAATAGTAAATTCTATTGATTTCTGTATTTGATATATCATTTGAAATTCCAATTTGATGATAAATTTTGATAACTGTAAACTTAAGAGGTTTTTATTTCATATACTTGAGAGCTTTGCATATTTTTATTCTATAGTAAAATAACATTCCTCCTTTTCTTTTTCATTACTGTGTTTTAAGCTGAATTCCGCTTCTCTTATTTGATCTATTTATACATCTGGTTTTGCTTTGAACTACACCGCCTCGAGTACATTGCTAATATCATTGCATGCCACTGAATCATGATTTTTACGAATATAATATGTTCATAACTGTTTAGCCTAGTGGTTAAGATCTCAATTTACCAGCGGGAAGGGGTCAGGCTAAATTATGCACTTTCCTAAATTTTGGACCTCAAAAAGTATTTGTAAGATTTTATGTGACAACTTTTCCTCACAGGGAGACAAAGTGAATGATCTGGTTAGACCTTTATATTCTGATTTTATGTATTTATTTTCTGGAGTGGAACAAGACTTTCTCATTTACTAATGCCTTAAGACATATTTATTCAACTGTACCTCTAATTGTATATGGTTAAATATATTTCTATAAAATAAAGGGGGAAAAAATATTCCCCTTTTTCAAGATACATAAAAAATGTACACTAACTTTCCTACCTAAGGTTAATGACAAGTTCCTTCCCCTTAATTCATTTCTAAGAGTTTAATATGAACATGAGCCGTCAGTGTGCACTTGCAGCCGAGAAAGCCAACCATGCATCAAAATGAGCGTGACCAGCAGGACGAAGGAGGTGATCCTGCCCCTCTACTCTGCTCTTGTGAGCCTTCACTTGGAGTATTGTGTGCAGTTCTGGTGTCCTCAACATAAAAAGGACATGGATCTGTTGGAACAAGTCCAGAGGAGGGCCACGAGAATGATCAGGGGGCTGGAGCACCTCCCATATGAAGATAGGCTGAGAAAGTTGGGGCTGTTCAGCCTGGAGAAGAGAAGGCTGCATGGAGACCTCATAGCAGCCTTCCAGTATCTGAAGGGGCCTATAAGGATGTTGGAGAGGGACTCTTCATTAGGGACTGTAGTGATAGGACAAGGGGTAACAGGTTCAAACTTAAACAGGGGAAGTTTAGATTTGGTATAAGGAAGAAGTTCATGACTGTGAGGGTGGTGAGGCACTGGAATAGGTTGCCCATGGAAGTTCTGAATGCTCCATCCCTGGCGATGTTCAAGGCCAGGTTGGACAAGGCCTTGGGTGAGATGGTTTAGTGTGAGGTATCCTTGCCCCTGCCAGGGGGGGTTGGAACTTGATGATTTTAAGGTCCTTTCCAACCCTAACTATTCTATGATTCTATGGTTCTATGAATGTAAAGCTTATTCCTACATTCATTTCCTTGGGAGTTTCTGGCCAGTAGAACTTTATTATCTGAAACACCAAAAGACACTCCTAAATGCCCTCCCAATTATTAAAAAAAAAAAGGCCCCAAATTAATCCTCTTCTGGTGGAAACAATAATGTTGTTCTACCAAGACTAACCCCACAGGTGGCTGTCACTTGAACGTTATTGTGTTTTTTTTGTATTGTGTCTCCAGTAGGACTGCTCAGTTACCTGTTATAGGGGGGACTGGTACTGTTTCTATATTTGACTAAATGGGTACCTGGCTGGAGAAAATCTATTCATAAAAGGTCTGGACTGTGGCTAGCAAGCAAGAAAAAAGACAGGATACCTGTGAAAAAGCCACAATTCAGACTGTGTATCAGAGCAGCAGTACATGTGATGCTGCATCTGTACAATTCAATATTATTTCTCTTTTATTTCAGAGATATCCTAAAAATTCACTGGTAATATCTGAATTAGTGCAGACACATAAGTGCTTTAAAGAATGAGCTTTTGTGGAATCCTAAAGAGAATTGTGTTTCTAATCTTTCTATGTGCTACAAATCAAAACAGAACAAAGCAGTATTAATGGAAGAAAGTCAAACCAAATCAGACAAAAGCAAACCATGTTTTATATCATTTGATTTATGCTCACTCCTTAACTGAATTCTGTAAGCACCACAAAAATCTTAATTTTTTTATTTACAGAACTGAAGAAGTTGTATTACCTGATCCATTCCCCAGTGGCACCATGGGTACTGTCAGCTGCTGTCACTATTGTGTTTCATTCATTTCTGTGTCTCTCATGGATGGTGTATTTCTGTATCTCAGTCCTTCCTTATCTACTTGCTGTGTCAGCTAATGATATGACAGACTATTCAGTCAAATTGAGAACATATTGTGTGATGAACCAGCATATAAATTAGCTGTTCCTTAAAAAGATATTCTTTAGAAGTCTGCATTCACTATTTTTGCTTTGTTTTCTTTAATTGGTTAAACAAAATTGATCTCTATCATTTAAATCAAAGTTGTTATTTAGAACTGGTATAATATTATTAATCTCTCTCACAGACTCCCCCTGGTCATGGGGAAAGAGCTTGTGTGCCCTTGTGAAGTTGGGAGCTATGCTGGTGGTGGCTTATGCTTTCGGTAGGGTCTCCCATGCCAGTCGGGTCTCCCATGCAAGTCAGGTCTCAAATGAAGGGTCAGACAAAGTGTGTCCATGGGCAGGATGGGCTCACTAGCCTTCGGGCAACCATCCTAGGAGAAGGACAACTCCAACTTCAAACCTGGGCAGATGGAGCTTGTATAGCCCTGTAAGGCCATCCATCTAAGAGAAGGATACTCTAATCAAACCTATGGCATGTTGGAACATTAGAACCATGCTTGATACAGTGAACAGTGGGAGTCCTGAGCGCTGTTCTGTGCTAATTGCCCATGAATTGTCACGACTTAACATCGACATCGCTGCTCTCAATGAAGTTCGCCTTCATGAGGAAGGTAGCCTCAAAGAACATGGTGCTGGCTGTACACTCTACTGGTCAGGCAAACCCAAAACTGAAAGTCATCTTTCTGGAGTTGGCTTCATGATTAAAAACTCCATCATCTCTAAACTTGAAAATTTGTTGATAGGTCATTCCTATCGTATTACCTCCTTACTCCTTCCACTACACAATAAGCAACATGTTGTTCTTTTCAGCATATATGCTCCAACTCTGCAAGCTGACCCTGCAGAAAAAGAAAAATCCTACTCCGACCTGCGTCATCTCACTCAAAAGGTTCCTCTAGAAGATAAGATCATAATCCTTGGTGACTTCAATGCCCGAGTAGGAAAGAACTTTGAAGCCTGGAAAGGAGTACTAGGCAAGCACGGTGTTGGCAGCTGCAATGATAACGGTCACCTCTTACTAGAGTTCTGTGCAGAGCAACAGCTTACCATCACCAACACTATCTTCCAGCAGAAAGACAGCTGGAACACAACCCTGATGCATCCTCGATCTAAACATTGGCACCTTATTGATTATGTTTTAGTGTGCCAGAGAAATATTTGTGATGTCTGCCAGACCAGAGTGATGCCTAGTGCAGAATGTCAAACAGACCACCACCTTGTGCGTTGCAAACTTAATTTCCACTTCAAGCCCAAACCTAAGAGGGGCGGCATTCCGAGGAAGAGGCTTAATGTTAATAATCTCCAAATAGCTGCAGTGAGGGACAGCTTTCAGGCTAACCTTCAAACTAGGCTTGAAGACCAACTTATAGATTCTTCTCCTGAAGTGCTTTGGCAACATATTAAAAATAGGAACCTGCAGTCCTCCGTAGAATCCATTGGGTTCTCCTCAAAGAAAAACAAAGACTGGTTTGACGATAGCAACCAGGAGGTCCAGGAATTGCTGACAAAAAAGAGATCTGCTCATCAAGCATGCCTCGCTCAGCCACTCTGCCATGTATGAAAAGCAGCCTTTCATCTTGCATGTAGCAAACTCCAACAGAAACTTAGAGACATCCAGAACAAGTACTGGCTCAGCATAGCAGAAAAGACTCAACTATGTGTAGATTTGGGTGACCACAGAGGATTCTATGAGGCTCTGAAGGCAGTGTATGGACCCACATTTCAGGTTCAAAGCCCCTTACTTAGTGCAGATGGCCAAATGCTTCTTACAGATAAAATCTCGATCCTGAATCGTTGGTCTGAACATTTTCAAACCCTCTTTAGTGCTACTTGTATAGTCCAAGGCAAAGGAATCCAGCACATTCTGCAACATCTGGTGAAAAACGAATTGGATTTTGCCCCTACCATGGGAGAGACTCTTAAGGCCATACAGCAGGTGAAAACTGGCAAGGCAGCTGGGGTTGACGGAGTCCCACCTGAAATATGGAAGCATGGAGGCCAAGCACTTCATGCTAAATTTCATGAGCTAGTTGTGTGCTGTTGGGAGCAAGGCAAAATACCGTCAGACTTTCGTGACGCAATCACTGTCACTCTGTAAAAGAAAAAAGGTGTCAAGTCAGACTGCTCAAACTACCGTGGTATAACTCTGCTCTCCATTGCTGGTAAAATTCTTGCAAGAATACTACTGAACAGACTAGTACCTGCTATCACAGAAGAACTTCTACCTGAAAGTCAGTGTGGTTTCAGAGCTAATAGAAGTACCACAGACATGGTATTTGTTCTCAGACAACTGCAAGAAAAGTGTAGAGAACAGAATAAGGGGTTATATGTAACATTTGTTGACCTCACCAAAGCTTTTGACACTGTGAGCAGAAAAGGCCTGTGGCTGATCTTGGAAAGATTAGGTTGTCCCCCCAAGTTCCTCAGAATGATTATTCTGTTACATGAGGATCAGCAAGTCCAAGTCAGATATGGTGATGCACTTTCTGACCCTTTTCCAATGACCAATGGTGTGAAACAAGGTTGCGTTCTCGCACCAACTTTATTCACAATCTTCTTCAGCATGATGCTCCAAAGGGCTACAGCAGACCTCAACAAACAAGACGGCATTTATATTCGATATCGTACCGATGGTAGCCTATTCAATCTAAGGCGACTGAAGGCCCACACTAAGACCCTAAATCATCGTGTCCGTGAACTGCTTTTTGATGATGATGCCGCCCTTGTTGCCCACACAGAAGCAGCTCTGCAGCATTTAACATCTTCCTTTGCAGAGGCGGCTGAGGTTTTTGGGCTGGAAGTCAGCTTGAAGAAGACAGTAGTCCTCTACCAACCTGCACCGCAAGTAGATTATTGCCATCCCCACATTACCATTGGCGAGTCAGAGCTTAAGACAGTTCATCAGTTCAGCCATCTGGGAAGCATAATTTCCTCAGATGCCATGATCGACAAAGAGATAGACAACAGAATAGCAAAGGCACATAGAGCCTTTGGAAAACTCCATAAAAGAGTCTGGTGCAATAAACACCTGAATAAAAGTACAAAGATCAGTGTTTATAGAGCCATTGTATTGTCTACTCTTTTATATGGGTCTGAATCATGGGTCATCTACTGTCATCACCTGTGACTCCTGGAATGCTTTCATCAGCGCTGCCTCTGTACAATTCTAAACATCCATTGGACTGACTATGTGTCTAATGTCACTGTCCTCGAACAGGCAGGGGTCACCAGCATCGAGGCCATATTGCTGAAATTGCAGCTGCCCTGGGCAGGGCACGTCTCTAGGATGAAGGATCACTGCCTCCCCAAGATAGTGTTTTACGGTGAACTTGCCACCGGTAGCCGCAAGAGAGGTGCCCCAAAGAAGAGATATAAGGACTCCCTGAAACAATACCTTAGCCTTGGACATATTGACTACCATCAGTGGTTCATCTTGGCCTCCAATCGGGAGACTTGGAGGCACACCATACATAATGCTGTTGACTCCTTTGAAAGCTCATGAAGAACAAGTCTTGAGGAGAAAAGACAATGCAGAAAGAATCGCGCCCCACCTGCTCCACCCAAGGAGACCTTCTGCTGTGCTTTTTGTAGCTGGATTTCCCTATCCCACATTGGCCTTCTTAGTCATCAGCACGCTTGTAGCAAGTGTGGTTAAAGCCCTTCCCAAATCTTCATTCGCGAAGTCAAGCCATGAATGATGAATATTAATACAAATGTTGAGCTGCACCTGCCAAAAAATATGCAGAGAATTTTGTCCACAAGATTAAATAAGAACCTACAATACATATGTCCAATACCCTGAGTATGAGCACTAAAAGAAATAATTCTGGTAAGAAGCAGTTTTATATTAGAAGATGCACTTCAAGGAAACATTACCATGGAAGGCACAACTAAGAGCTATGTCTACTCATTTTATTAAGGATTGGATTATTTCTGTATTAATGATTTCTATGATTTTATGATTTGCATACATTCACTTCTATGCAAATAAAATCTAAAAACCTCCTTTGAAATCAGTAAAACATTTTTGAACCCATGATGTTTCTAATGAAACATTTGAGATTATGTAAAAAAAAAAATATTTTGCCTAAAAGTTTGTGGTCATCTTTGCTCCCAGTGACACTTCTTCCTATGGAAGGAGTATTCTACTATACTGGGTATGGGTTTAAGGCCACATTATAGTTCAATATGTAGAAACAGATCAGCTTATGGAACTCAGATAATTACGCAATAACAAAATATCTAGAAATATTATCTAAAAAACAAATGGCAGGCAGAAAAAAAATATTCCAAATACAAGTGTTCTTTGCTCTTTGTCTCTAACCTACATTAAGCTGTGCCTAGCCTGTGTACATGTCTCTGAAAGGAAATTCTTAAGAGACTTTAGCAGGCTGAGGCTTTCATTGGGAACTAAAAAGTACCATTTCTATTATTCTTAATGGCTACTACTTGCTGAACTATTATTGTACACTTAGCTGAAATTTAACAGTTCTATGAGATTCCATAGGTTATAAATATCATAAATCATTTTAATAATAATTCACTTGTTTTTTTGTTAGCTACCTATACTCAAGTGTGGAAGTGTTAAATAGCAAATAAATGTAAAGATGTTTGTATATACATTTTCTTTCACCAAATAGTCAGTATTTTAAATCATTTACATCAGCAGTAACACCCCTATTGAATATATGTTACTTTTTGTAGAATGATAAAGAACTGTTGGACAGTAACAACCTGTTTGCTGGAAATTTAGGGCACTTAGGACTATTTTTTTTTACCCTTAAAATAATCATTTTTTACAGTTCTTAATAGCTGAATGAAAATGGTGGTTCACCATATGTACAAAATGCTGCCTAATGAAACAATGAGTCTAAAAAAAGCATAGAAAATGTAGAATTATCTGTTGGATATCCCATGAGTGGCCAGTGCTTGGCAATTACAGACTTTCTGAGCCAAAGATTTATTTAGATTATTGTGTTTAGCAGATAATGAGTGTTCTTTTACATTTTTAGTTCCTAGACCATTCTGTGGTAATGAACTCTTCCATTTCATTTCTACTGTGTTTTATCTTGGTGTCTGCATTAAACCCTATCCAAACACAAAAAAAACTTTGCCATGCACTTCAGGAGCAGACTCGGAAAAAAAAACCTGTAAAATGGATACTTTTTTTAAACTGGAAAACAAAAAATATAAGTAATAAAGCAATATAATGTACTTATATCCCTCCCCGAAAAATAAAATTATTATTGATAAAAGTACCAGTAAAAAGATGACATGCTATATTTTACTCTTTATGATCTTTCAACTGAAATAAACTACAGAGAGGAGGGAAGAGTCATTGGTTACCCCTTTTAAGCTTAGAAATTTTTTAGAATGAAAAGAATGTGCACGTAAAAACACCTTGCTACCTCAGAGGAAAAACACAGAACTAATAAATTACTGTCATATAGACTTTCAACATCTGTTCTACTCTTTTAAAGAAATATAACTGAGAATTTAAAGTTTTAGGATTATTCACATCTATATTACTCACATGCAAATGTGTTTTACATATCTTATCATAATAAAGTGTTTCCTTTACAAATATGTATTAACACATTATACAAAGAACTGTGATCTTTCTCATCATTTAACCAAGATAAGTTAAATCTTCCACAGCTTAAGCACCGTTATAATTTGGGTAATGCTTTCTTTAAGAAATTTATGTTTTTCCTATCTGAAACATTTTTGATAATAAACATTTTGATAATAAACATATTAATAACTAATAAACATATAAATAATAAACAGTGAAACGCAATTGCTATAAGATATCATAGGTTATCTGAAGTGGAATTTCACTTTTGGTGAGAATTGCCTTTGGGTAGTGTAGATACCACGGAACGATGAATATACTTTGTAGAGGAGAATAGGAAGGAAAGCAGAGTATGATTCTGGGAAATGTCAGATTGTTCATGTCTGTCTCAGTGAGGTGGTGCTGAACATTTTAATTGACTCCATCATGAAGAGAGAAGGAGAATTACATATTTTATATGTTTATAAGATTCAAATCAGTTGTTTGAATGTCAACAACTGAAAAATGCAAACATTTCTGCATATTCCTGTACTGCATTTAAACTGAAAGATCCTTAAAAAGAGCAAAATGACATTTTGATAAACATTTAAAGAAAAGGTATGAGTTGTTGTAGGTACACCTCTAAATCTAATTATTTTTCTCCTCATTTGAATGATTCAAAGATGTCTTGCACAGTGGCAAGCAGAGTAAATTAACCTTATCAAATGCAATTGAGAGATACTGGGAGAGGTGGGCAGTAGTTGAGGTAGGGAGGAAGAAGAATAGTAATTATTCAATGAGAATATGTACCTCCTAAATTAGAGTATTGCTTTCAGCCTGGACCTTCTGTACTTAGCCTTCTTTAATAGGTTATTATTTAGCTTTTCTAAATAAATTCCTCTAAAGTAGTGTTGGTTCCAAGTACTGTAAGTAATATTAAAATATCAAATAGGCTGGTGGCTATATGACAGAAATAACCACTGGGTTTCTTATGTTCTTTCAGCTTTATAACCCAAATCTTGAACTATAAAACAAACAAACAACCAAGGGGTACATCTGAACATATTAATTGTATGGAATATGTCACCCTTAAATAGTTTACTGAATTCCTCTATTATCTGATTTTTATTTTTTTTTTTATTAAATATGATGTTACATTGGGGAAACTACTGCATTTGGTCTAATTTCTTGATACTTCAGAGACTGGAATAAGCTCAAAAGGAAGGAAAAATACATTTTCAGATATTCTTTATTGTAATGCTTTTCCTTTGCTTATGAACACCAGGTAGCCAAATCAACATAGATTTGTAGAGGGTAAGAGAAATAGAACATAAGCAATTTTACTACTCAATGATACCTGTTCAAAACGTATTTGAGAAAAACATGTTTTTGGGGGATAAAGTTTTACTTCAAAGCACATTACAACCATTAAAGGTATTTGACTGCATACATTACGTTTTAGATCCAACTACAGAGAAAAAAAAAATTGTATATAGGAAGCTTCATTACTTACGAAGTCCAAATGTCATCTATATTTCAATTTTGCTGAAGATATTCAATGGACATAGGAGCAAGCATAAGTCTGCAGAGTGCTTGACAATATTTACCTTCTAGATTTTTCTTATACTGTACTGCCTGCCTTTTCTTATAATTCTATTTATAATTCTGAGTATTCACTGTGTGGCCAGCATCACAATAAGGTAAGTATTCACAAAATACTTAACAACCCTACCAAAGTAGATGTTTGTTGCAGTGTAAGATCACTACTCTAATAAATTGGCCCATTTTAAGTGACCTTTATTTGCAGGTAATGCCTTCCAATAAAATTAAAAAAAAGAGAAGCCAGAAACAGCACTGTTTCTATCATACAAGCTCACATTGGAATAATAATAATAATAATAAAACTAAAAATGACAAGCTGCTTTATGCAGTACATTTGTACTTCATTGCAGAAGATATTTGTGCTAATATCAGTACTATGGTTACTTGGAGTGAGAAGCTATTTGTTGTTGCTTAATCGTTTCCAACCTACCAAAAGAAGAAGCAATATGCTCCTAAGGCTACATCTCATGTATACTTTGTCATCCCTAAATCAATATGCAGGGAAAAATCTTCAACTATTTTAAGTGATTGCAGGCCTAGTTCAGATAATTAGTGAAACTGATGTGACAGGATTGTTAGAGTGATGTTAAAAGCATTTAACTTGCCACAGCAGTGGTCACGTAGCTTGCTTGTCATTTCACCTTGAAATAATGCAATTTGATGTCATCACTATTGCATCATAAACGCATGATGCTATACTGGTTTTGAGATTTTTTTTTTTTGTTTTATTTCTGTTTTCCTTTGCTGCAGAAATCTGATGTCTTGGCTGGATTTCAGCATATAAAACAACTTCCAGTATGCTCTGTTAATGATCATGCAATGAATTAAGTCAGTAGTCATCACAGAGTATTATCACCAGTGTGAAATTTTCATTATTTCATTCAATAGATCAAATCCTTTTCTTCAAAAGTAGTAATATATACAGGTATTACTTCCACTTCTATATAATTTTTACATATTACAGGAACAGTTATGGTTTGTAAATCAAGTACAAATTGTTATCATAATAGGACATCTATACTCTATCAGCAACACAGTGGGAAATATTAATGTAGTGAAAGATAGGACTAGACTATAAACTATTTTTTCATGGACTTTATTTTCACTGTCTTCGACAAATAATTTGAGCCTTAGCTATTTGGTATAGAATATATACATTGATTGATTTTTCCCATAGTTACTGCCAGCAGGCACCCTGTAGAGCTGTTCAATACATTGATTGCATCACTGAGACTTTGCTGTGCAGAATATTTCCAGACATTCTCTTTTCATGTCAGTGTTAACAGAGCTTAACAGAGTTAAGTCAGGATAGTGAGAAAGTTACCTTTTGCTAGTCCTTCATAAGGAGTAATAAATGAAGTACTCTTTAGATTCAGTTGCAATCCCAAAAGTCATTGTCTCTATTTCACATTTTTTTTATTCTTCCTGTGAAAAATAAAACTGGTTTAGCCCATGAAACAGTGTCATTAGATTAGCTCTTTCTTGATTAATGAAACTTACATTAATGAATAGGAAATTCTTTCCTGTGCCAACTACATCAAAGAGATTTAAGTGTACCATTTTATGACTGCTACAGTGCCAAGAACATTCAGTATAAAAATGTACACAACAGCATGATAGTGCATTGTCTCTCCTTGGCATATTCATTAATATTTCATCCTGCACAATGTCATAGTAATAGAATATTTTTATCAGTTCTAACCAAATTAGCTTTTGCCTAGAAATAAAAGATTGGCTATTCGTGGGAAAGGGCTTTGTCTTCTCGTTCTGAGATAGGCAATTGCTAGTGGCTTGGGACTTTGCTGATATCCTTGGTATGATTTGAAGACATCCAACTACAGAATGCTCAGACTTTGAATACTATATAAGGAAGCAAACATGGGATCAAGTTTTGACTGAATAAGAACTTATTACTAACATTCATTTTGATGCATTTCTAAAAAGCACATTAATATCAAAGTCAACAAATACTGGTAACTTCTGATATAATTACATTTGATATCAGCTTTATCTGGCTAAAAACTTGATTTAGAGTCAATTCTATTCAATTTTATAGATGTTTTATGAAATTTATCCAATCTTATTTTCCTACTTTTAAGTTATCAATTGGCCCATACATGAATCTCATTATTACAGAACAGTTTACATAAAAAAATTCCAAGCAGTATTTTTCTTTTTTCTTTTTCAGAATTATTGTTATTATTATTTTGGAAAGAGACTTTCAATTTAAGCAAACTGATTTTAAAAATTAGCCTAATTCACATATTCTTTGATCATAAAGCTGCTATTATTCCTGATACCCTTGATTAAATCTATGAATACTTTTGCAGAAATGTTTGGTATCAAGAACAACATAAAACTCTACTCAGTTTTCCAAAAATAGATTTCTATAGAACAGTCTATGGTAGATATTTAAGGCAGGTTTCCTAACTTGTTTCCCAATATGATCTCAAATATATCTATCAAAAAGAGGAAAATAATAGATTTACCTTCAGTAAAACCACATTTTTGAACAAGCCGCACAACCTTTACTCCATAATAGTATTGTCAAAACTGGATGACTTTTTCTGTAATTTGAAAGTCATTCACTGGCTCGTGAAATTCTTGAAAAGCATACTAATAAAACTTAATTGCATTGTAAATGACTAAAGTTTTGCCACCTCCACTGTTAATTAGCAATCCACCTTGAGTTCATCTACTTTGCTCTGATGAGATAAAGGAAACCACTCACCCAACACTCTGAATGCATGAAGGCTTGTTGAGAGAGCTACATGCCCTGCCCTGACACAAACATGGCGATATGCCTGATCTCTTGGACAATGGAGCCATTCAGCTGGTACCTCCTAACAAATTGTGCAGACTGTACTTGACAACAAAATAATTATACTAAGTTACCTTTCATCTCTTAGATAAAACATCTACAACTGCTCTGATTATTTACTTCCTCCCAGCTTCAAATATTTAATATTTCCATCCTAATGACATAGATATTTTCCTCAGCAAAAGGCACAAATTAGTTGTGTTGTGTTGAATGCTCATGTTGCTCAGTATATATTGTATGTATGTAGGCTGCATTGTACACGGTGTTATCTGTCACAGGGTGTCACAAAGGGCACAGCTTATGAGACAAAGCAAACTAGATTTGTAAGTACTGAATCCTTGAAAGAAAATCAAGTATAAAGAGCTCAGCAGCTAAGAATGCAGTTAAGAAATTAGCATTTAATATTCAAGAGTGTTTTGTGGTAACTGTGGCCTATACCTGGATAAAATACAGCCTATAATTTCTGCTGTATTAGGAATAAGTTCTGCCAATAAGCAGGTTCATAATATATTTTGGGGAAGAAAAAAATAAAAATAAAAAAAAGAGTAAATATACAAAAAAGTAGTCATGTTGAATGTCATTTTTTCCACCCTGAAAACAAAATAAGTCTGCACTTGCAAAAATCCACAGGATAAATTTGACTGCAAGACAGCAACGAAAAAGTTCAACTAGTTTAAATTACTAATCTGGGTATTAGAAGCAGCATTTCTGTAAAATACAGTTTTAGCTGGGCCAATAATAAGCAGATGGCAAGTGAGCACAATTAATCAGGCAGTTACCTACCCTGTGCTCCAAACTTCTCAAGGGCACCTTGTTCCTAGTCCAGATAGACTCAACTCAGGGGTGGCCAGTCTCCAGATAAACTGCAGGATATGAAAGAGGCATGGCTTCCCTAGATACTATTTACAGATCAGCCTCAGTGTAACCACTAGGTCCCCAGGACTCTGGGCTAAAGAATGATAAACCAGTAACTGTGGACAGTCTGTGACAAAAAGCCCCAATTTTATAATACTTGAGGGATCCCTCTCTTCCTGTATCTGGCTATGCAATTTCTTTCTGAGACTACCAGCGGTTATACAAAACTAAGGATAATAGAGGATGAGGACAAGAAAACATCCTTTTGGTGTATTTATTTGTCATGTTTTCATTTGGCTCCCTGGTACCTGTGTAGATTAAAGATTAGAGACTGTAGAGAGTTTGAGGAGAATAGCTTTTGTGTACCTTATTGTTGTTATGCAGTAAACAAACTATCCATTTGGTCTGATTTCAATATAATGAAACTGTAGATTTAATCATGCTGAATATGAAGAGCCACTTCAGTCACAGTATGAACATCTGAATCACTCCCTTATGCTCACAGACATTGTTGCAAGTGAACTGACATTAGCAAACACAATACTGGTACAATTGCAGTAATTAAAATTCTGATTATATATATGACAGATTTACTACATAAATTAGCAAAGCTATCTTAAGCAAACAAAATCCACCATATAACAACTGGGGTGACTTGATGTTGGCTGGATGCCAAGTGCCCACCAGGCCACTCTATCACTCCACTTTCCATGGGTCAAGATAAATAAAAACAATTTAGTAAATGATGGGGGGGGGGGGGGGGAAACCCAAAACTAACCACAAAAAGCCACGTGCAGAAGCAAAGGAAAACAAGATTTTATTCTCTACTTCCCATCAGAAGGCAATGTCCAGCCACTTCCCGGGAAGAAGCAGGGCTTCAATATGCACAGTATGTATAGAAGTTGATCATAATAATGAATCATAAAATCATAGAACAGTTAGGGTTGGAAAGGACCTTAAGATCATCAAGTTCCAAGCCCCCTGCCATGGGCAGGGACACCTCACACTAAACCATCTCACCCAAGGCTCTGTCCAACCTGGCCTTGAACATGAACCCATTCCAGTGCCTCACCACCCTAACAGTAAAGAATTTTTTCCTTATATCCAATCTAAACTTCCCCTGCTTAAGTTTTAACCCATTACCCCTTGTCCTATCGCTACAGTTCCTAATGAAGAGTCCTTCCCCAGCATCCTTACAGGCCGCCTTCAGATACTGGAAGGCTGCTATGAGGTCTCCACGCAGCCTTCTCTTCTCCAGGCTGAACAGCCCCAACTTTCTCAGACTATCTTCATACAGGAGGTGGTCCAGTCCCCTGATCATTCTCATGGCCCTCCTCTGGACTTGTTCCAACAGTTCCATGTCCTTTTTATGTTGAGGACTCCAGAACTGCACACAATACTCCAAGTGAGGTCTCACGAGAGCAGAGTAGAGGGGCAGGATCACCTACTTCCACCTGTTGGTTATGCTCCCTTTGATGCAGCCCAGGATATGGTTGGCTTTCTGCACTGTGAGCACACACTGTTGCCTCATGTTCATTTTTTCATCAACCAACACCCCAAAGTCCTCCGCAGGGCTGCTCTGAATGTCTTCTCTGCCCAACCTGTAGCTGTGCCTGGGATTGCTCCCACCCAGGTATAGAATGCCAACCTCCTTCACTCCCCCTTCTTTTCTCTTAGCTTTTACTGCTGAGCAGACATATGGTATGGAATATCCCTAGCTTTGGGTCAGCTGCCATGGCTATATCCCCTCCCAGTATATTTTCTACTCTACAGTTTACTGGTAAGGGCAAAATGTTGGAGAGACAGTCTTGGTGCTCTGCCAGCACTGGCTAGCCATAGCCAAAACACTGGTGTGTTACCAACACCTTTCTAGCTACCAATACAAAGCACAGCACTGTGGAGACTATGAAGAAAATTAACTCCATATCAGCCAGACTCATTGCATAACATTGCCGAAAGATTATTATAGTATCTTTCTCTCCTCACATAGTAAAATAAAAAACAAAACAAAACAAAACAAAAAAACAACAAACCACCCCTCCACCCACCCACCCACCCAAACCCAAACCAAACAAATAAAAGTCCCTTTTCAAATAGACAAAAATACACAGTTAAGGTGGAAATGGTTTCACTTACCCCCTGCTGCCCTCACAATCTATGAATATAGAACAACAATAATCTATAGGTTCCCTTTAAAGTACACACTTCAGACAACTTTTATTTCATTTCACTTGGGGATGTTAACAAAATACAATGCTGATGCAATGCAGATTTAGCTAGATGTCTGATTCATTTTTGAGATAACTAGTGCCAAGTGTATATCCACACATATTAAATGAAATTGGATTTTTTGAAAGATACAAATGATATTTTGAAGGCTAGGTAAAGCTAAGCAACTCAGAAATAAGGTGAAAATTCTATCCTTATTGGCTATTATACCTAGTTATTGTGTTTATTATGGTATCTGAGAAGACCCTGCTGCTCTGAGAGCCTCACTGCAACTCTGTAACAAACCAAGATATAATGCTTTGAATTGAAATTATGCTGGAATGTTTCATTCCTTCATAAGTTTATATTTGAATCCTTTATTTTCAGGTAAGAGTAGTATTCTCAACCAATATAAGCCTGTGGGATCAGATAGGATGGATACTAAGCTGCTGAGATAGCTGATGTCATTGTGGAGTTGTAGAGGTCAGGGAAGGTCCTCAGTAACAGATAAAAGAAAATCTTGTGCCTGTCTTCAAAAAAGGGTAAGAAGGATGAATAAGGATACAAGAGAATGGTTAGCCAAACTTCAGCCTCTAGAGAATTCCAGTCCTGACATTCTACACACACAAATGAGATGGAGGTTATTGGAACCAGCCAGCATGGATTTATCAGGAATAAGATCACACACCTATGGTAAAACAAATAGATCCATAAATGGAGAGCAGTTGAAAGTGCCTTTAGTAAGGTATTTGACACCATCTTCCACAATATTCTTGTATCCAAGCAAAGATGTCTGGATAGCTGGACTACCAGGGGGTAAAAACCTGTCTGGCTCGCCAGGTGCGGGTTTGTACTATAGCTGGAAAACAGTTAACAAAGGAATTTCTCAGGGGTCCCATTTAATATCTCGAGAGAGTGATCTGGAAGAGGAGATGAAAATGTACCCTCATCAAACCTGATGATTACACCAAACATGGGAGAGTAACACCAGCTGACACACTCAGGAAGGGAGCTGCATTCAGAAGAACCTTGACAAGCTGGAAGATCAGGTACAAAATTCAACAGGGCATGCACACAGTCCTGTCTCTATGAAGTAATAACAATGGAGGCCAGACATTCAGTAGCTGGGGAGCAGCTCTGCTGTAAAGATTCTGGTGGTCTTGAGAGAGAGTAACTTAACTGTAAGTCACCAGTGGGCCCTGTCAATGGCAAAGGCAAACAACATCCTCACTGGCACAGGGATCAAGGAAAATGTCTAGCCCCTTTTGACTTGTCACTGGCTAGACCACATTTGGAACATGTCAGCCAGGCTTGGGCATCCCACTGCTAGAAAACTGTGAATAAATGGGATTCAGCTTAGCAAGGAGCCACCAGAATGGTAAGGGTTAGAGCACTTGCACTGTAAGGAGAGACTGAGGAAGCTGAAATGTGAGACCTCACTTGGAGCAGGATGTCACCTGTCCAACCTGACCTTGAACACTGATGGATGGAGCATTCACAACTTCTCTGGGAAACCCCTTCCAGTGCCTCACCACCTTAACAGTAAAGAACTTCTTTCTTATATCCAATCTAAACTTCCCCTGTTTAAGTTTTAACCCATTACCCCTTGTCCTGTCAATACAGTCCCTAATGAAGAGTTCCTCCCCACCATCCCTATAAGGGTATATCTGAAGGCCCCCTTCAGATACTGGAAGGTTGTTATGAGATCTCCATGGAGCCTTCTCTTCCCCAGGCTGAACAGCCCCAACTTTCTCAGTCTATCTTCATACGGGAGGTTCTCCAGTCCCCTGGTCATCCTCATGACCCTCCTCTGGACTTGTTCCAACAGTTCTATGTACTTTTCATGCTGAAGACACCAGAACTGCACACAATACTCCAAGTGAGGTCTCACGAGAGCAGAGTAGAGGGGCAGGATCACCTCCTTTGACCTGCATATGTACCTTGATATATCAATATTCAGGATTCCTTAAAGCTTAAAATCTGATTGTTAACAGTTAGAAGTAGTACTTTTAATTGGTAACTTAATTAGGAACCTTTACAGATTGTGTTTCACTTTAAGTATTTAGCTTTGAAAAAGTGTGAGGTAGTGTAATTTAGTCTTTATCAGTACTGGTTTCCTCCTGTATCCCAGTGCCAGCAATATCAAAAGGAACGCATGCATATGGATTTCTTAATCTTTCAATTCACAGTTTTTTCCATGCTGTGGTTTTAAACATTTACAGGATTTCTTTAGGCATCTCCATTTTGGACTTCCAGCAAGTTATCCCCTCTTTTCCATTTCCTTTTCTTCATCATTCTTCAGTCTGAGTTTGCAGAATATGTATGAGTCCCTCCTCTCTCTAGCATCTAATAAACAAACCTAAAAAGTAATGTAGTTCATCTTTCTGTTGTGTTTTTAAAAGCTCACACTTACACACACACACTCAGGAGTAAAAATACAGAAAAGCAAAAACTAATGATAATATTTTTATAATAAGCTCAGCAACAGAGGTGGAAACATTATTACACCATGTCCTGTAAAGTGCCTTGTTTAATTCACCAGTTAGTGAGATGAAGTAGAAGAAGTGTAAAAAAGTTGTCAGTGCTCTCTTGCTCTCAGACCTGAGCTGTTGAGTCACCTGTACTATTTAAAGGCCTGATGTTGCATTTACTACTCACTAACTTTATCTCGAGTAGCTTTCCCACTCGCTAGCGCAGTAGCTAGCATTTGTTCTAAGGCAGGCTGAACAGATATGCATGGGAGAATTGTTTCCATGGGGATGAAAGCGAACCATGAGTTTGCTTTAAGCAAAGAAAGGAGGTGAGAGAAACACTGTGCATAAACCTACTAATAAAACTTCATTTATTGTGAACATGATTGCGGGAACAGATAGAAGTCTGGTGCTAAACAAATAGATATCAATCAACATGATTATTAACAATGTGCAGCACTTTGTATTAGCTGCTGACTGTTCATGAAGATACATATTCAAGGTAAAAATAATTGCTAAACAATGAACTTAGAGATCATTTCTTTGCCTGCTAAAGCTTTTAAAATATTTTTTTTTCATGTGAATTACTTTGATAGTGAAGTTTTTCCAAGATAATGTGCTAAGTGCAGACTCCTCCTTTTCTACAGCTCAACCAGCTGAGCTGTTTTCTGTAAGGCATGTCAGCATGGTGTTGCATTTAAATTAATTAGTTTAGGTTATAAAAGTATCAAGAAATACAAACCACCTCTAAAAATGTTCTTTCTAGCCCTGAAAGTCTAAAAGTACAAAACCTGTATGAACAAATGCCCCAGCTGAGCAAGGGACCAAGAGTGCCCATTAACAGATTTACAGATTTTTTTCTTTAACAAATACACAATAAAAATAATTTTGGAAAGCAGTTGTGTTAGCCTCTACAATCAACTTTCTTATGAGCACATAGAGCAATACGTACAAACAAGCACACTTATTTGCAACCCAGTGTCTCCTGTTTACCAGAAATTTAGCTCGGAACATAGGAAAATCTAGTACTAGATCCAAATAGGAAGAAAGGGTATCTCTACAGTATCTTTTGCAGGTAGTTGTATGTTGACCCTGTACTCACAGCTAACCAGATTCTACCTCCACAACAGAAGTTCTGAAGATGTGGTTAGCACAGCACTGGCTTGAGCTGTTTAGTCATCCTGAGAGGCAGCGTATATTAGCCAAAGCCTTGCTCTCTCCTTGTGCTTTTGGACTGGAAACTCATTCATGTCTGGCTGGACTGCAGTGAGGGTTGAATGAATGCATGATGGTCTGTGAAACACAAGGAAAGCCATCCCACCAATGCCTCATGACTTGACATTGGAAACCCTGAACCTGTGGCTCCCATGGGAGGCACAAAAACTGAGAAGAAAACTCCTGCAGCATCTGAAGAAGGGTTTCTATGGAGGAATCAGGATTAAGACTGGATTATCTCAAATCATACACTTTTTTGGCTTTCACACTGAGACAAATTACATTCTAGGAGCAACTGTTGCCTCCAATTTTCTCTTTAATTGTTACTCATGTTACCTAGCACATCCACTAATACTGTTACTATAACAATAATTAAGAAAGATTATCTGATTAAATATCTGAAAAAAACAAGTCCAATTATTTAAAAAAAAATAGTAAATGTATTTAGAGAAACAAGACCTGTCAAAAATCTGTTATATTACATTTATGTAGGATTTTTAAGTTACTTGCAACAGCCAATTCCTTATTACTTTAAGAAGTGCTAATACATAAATATGTAAGTCAATGAGAAAGAAACTTATTTGTTAAGAGCTAACAATTATTTTCTAGGTGGAGAATCAATTTTTATAATGAATACAATTTTACAAAATGACTGGCTCATTCTAATAGATGACAAATTAATATTTTATTAATGTAGGGTATAATTACACACACACAAAATGCAACACACTACAACTGGACACTTTATTTTATGAAGTCTAATTTTGTGCAGCACTGAATATAAAACATAAGATAAACTCCTAACTTGATTTACATTAACCTATGGACTGTAACCTCTTATAGTCTATAATTCGAGCAAAAAATAAACAAAAATCAGTTTGTCACAAAAAACAAACATAATAAAATGAATTAATACTGTGTCAAATTTTAAAACCAAATTACATATATGTAATATGGCTACACAGGAGTCAGGTGGGATGGTGCCAAAGGAAAAGAGGCATTTCAGGAAAGTTAGTTTGTCCCTTTTGATTTTCCTACTCCTGTAGGATTTAACGTTCAAAATATATGCTGTACCTTATGTAGGCAGTTGTAAGTAGTATTCAGTTATGCAAAAAAAAAGAATGCAAATGGATTTTGCTGTCAGATTTTTGCATATGTGCTAATTTTACTTACATTCCAAACTGGATATCTGCTAAATAAAATAAAATTAAAAAAAATAAAAAAAGGAAGGACAATAACAAGTTATATTTCAAAGACTGTCGAACCTAAACGGGTTCTTAGTTCAAAGGCTAAGAACCCCTGATTTTTATTTTTTACACCATATCAGCAATATTCACCATGTTACTAAATTATTTATTGGTGCATAAGGTGTAGAGTATGAACTTTTTATCTGGGTTCTAATCAGTTTTAAAAGGTTTTAAATGTAAAATAACCAAAGACATAGAAAATAAAAATTAATCTCCCACATCAGATTAATTTTAAATGGAGTACACTCCACATTATCTGTCTAAATGCTACTGCACCTGCTCCTCACAATGTGTGCCTAAGTAGGTTCCAGTTGTGCACTTTGAAAGTTGCATGTGCTCTTTGAAAGTAATTCTCCCCAGGAACACAAGCATTTCAGGCATGAAGCTAGGAATTTATTGTTAACCCAATTAAAATCTTATTATGATCAAAATCATCATGTTTAGCCCTATTAGAAGGATACCAATAGTCCAAATACAGAAAAGCCTCAATGGTAATACTATGCATATAAACTGTTACATATAAGAGCATAGTAAGATCTACCCTTTTTCTCTGGTGTTGTGCTTGCACTTCCAGTGTCTCTCTGTTCAATGGCACCAGACTTCTTTCAGCAGAGATAACAGGGTGCCAAAGTGAGTTAGCGTCCTGAGATCTGTGCTGGGTTGGGTATGGTGTTCAAGGTGGGAGTGGGGACATTCCTTTCTACTTAACGCTCAGGGCTATTTTTCAAATGTTCTTTTACCTGTTTGCCTCTCACTGGCTTCCAGACCCACCTGGATGCTGCACCACAGCCTCCCCCAACCCTGGGAGACATTATGTGCATAATATATGTGCTTTGTCCAGCTTCATCCATCTGCAGCTGTTTCTCTCCAAGAGCTTTGGTCCAGGTTAAGCAATGGTCCCATTGCCACCAGATAATTGTTCAAGCAAACTGGCACCAGCTCAGGCCCAAGCAAGTCATCTCAAGCACTGAGCACTGCCCTGTTAGACACCTGTTGCTATTTAATTATAATGTGGCAGAAATCTTATTCATTGAGTTACACTTGACTCAAAAACATACATAGAAATACTAAGCACTTTCTCTTCAGTGTTGCTATATGTGTGTGCATAAAAGTGCATCTAAATCTACATCTACATCTTTTTCCCAATTTTTGTTATCACAGTATCACAGTATGTTAGAGACTGGAAGGGACCTCAAAAGATCATCTAGTCTAATCCCCCTGCCGGAGCAGGAACACCTAGATAAGGTTACACAGGGACGTGTCCAGGCGGGTTTTGAATGTCTCCAGAGAAGGAGACTCCACAACCTCTCTGGGCAGCCTGTTCCAGTGTTCTGTCACCCTCACTGAGAAGAAGTTTCTTCTCAAGTTTAAGTGGAACCTCTTGTGTTCCAGTTTGTACCCATTGCCCCTTGTCCTATCATTGTTTGCCACTGAGAAGAGCCTGGCTCCATCCTCATGACACTCCCCCTTTATATATTTATATACACTAATAAGGTCACCCCTCAATCTCCTCTTCTCCAAACTATAGAGACCCAGCTCCCTCAGTCTTTCCTCATAAGGGAGATGCTCCACTCCCTTAATCATCTTAGTTGCCCTGCGCTGGACTCTCTCGAGCAGGTCCCTGTCCTTCTTAAATTGAGGGGCCCAGAACTGGACACAATATTCCAGATGAGGTCTCACCAAGGCAGAGTAGAGGGGAAGGAGGACCTCTCTCGACCTACTAACCACCCCCTTCTAATACACCCCCGGATGCCATTGGCCTTCTTGGCCACAAGGGCACAGTGTCGGCTCATGGTCACCCTGTCGTCCACCAGGACCCCCAGGTGATAAAACTTTGACTAACAGAAAAACTCCATGATGGGGAAATTTCAAGGCATCACAGTACAATACATCCTTAAGGAACATCAAATCAATAAATTCATGCAATCTCATTGATGTCTAATCAGTTATTTTAGAAAAAAATGTGATAGTCATCAAAGATTATTATAACTTCTAAAGTTTTTAGAAAATCTTTAGCTGTGCTCCAAAAAATGAGTTTCAAAATTCCTTTTTTATTCTTTGCACTGTACCCTTCAGAACTAAGCTGAGGCAAACTGATGTGCACTTTTCATGATGTGCACTTTTCATGATATGTACTTTATTTGTTTTAGAGGCAAGGCAGCATAAGACACAGTATATAGCCAAAGGGTCCTGCTCAAAGAGGTGCGAAAAATTTTTGGAGGTACCTAAGCGGTTCATGACAGAAAAAAAATACAAAAGATTTTACACAAAGAAGAAAGCCAATCCCAGATAAAACACACATCTTTACATAGCTTAAAAGAGTTGGAATTCTCCCTACAGAGTTCATCTTACTGTATTTTGCTGGCACATACGGGCACAATTTCCCAGAAGATATTTAGAACAGCTTGAGATCATATCTTCAGCTGTAAAATTTACATTAGAGATTTACGTAGTTTACAGAACTAGTTCTATTTGGCAAATCTTTAATTATATCCCATGCTAGTCTAGTTGATGTCATCTACCTGGACATGTGCAAAACTTTCAACACTGTCCCACACGATATCCTTGTCTCTAAATCGGAGAGACGTCAATCTGATAGGAGGACCACTCAGTGGATAAAGAGCTGGCTGGCTGGCCGCACTCAAAGGGTTGTGGCCAATGGCTCAATATCCAGCTGGAGACCAGTAATGAGTGGTGTCCCTCAGGGATCGGTGTTGGGACCGGTCTTGTTTAACTTCTTCGTTGGTGACATGGACAGTGGGATGGAGTGCGGCCTCAGCAAGATAACTGATGACACCAAGATGTGTGGTTCGGTTGATACGCTGGAGGGAAGGAATGCCATCCAGAGGGACCTTGGCCTGATGCCAACCTCATGAAGTTTAACCATGACAAGTGCAAGGTCCTACACCTGGGTCAGAGCAATCCCAGGCACAGCTACAGGCTGGGCAGAGAAGAGATTCAGAGCAGCCCTGTGAAGAAGGTCTTGGGGGTGATGGTTGATGAGAAAATGAACATGAGACAGCAGTGTGCACTCGCAGCCCAGAAAGCCAACCGTATCCTGGGCTGCATCAAAAGGAGTTTGACCAGCAGGTCGAAGGAGGTGATCCTGCCCCTCTACTCAGCTCTCATGAGACCTCACTTGAAGTATTGTGTGCAGTTCTGGTGTTCTCAACATGAAAAGGACATGGAACTTCTGTAAAAAGTGCAGAGGTCCACGAGAATGATCAGGGGACTGGAGCACCTCCCATATGAAGACAGGCTGAGAAAGTTGGGGCTGTTCAGCCTGGAGAAGAGAAGGCTGCGTGGAGACCTCATAGCAGCCTTCCAGTATCTGAAGGGGGCCTATAGGGATGCTGGGGAGGGACTATTCATTAGGAACTGTAGCAATAGGACAAGGGGTAATGGGTTAAAACTTAAGCAGGGGAAGTTTAGACTGGATATAAGGAGGAAATTCTTTCCTGTTAGGGTGGTAAGGCACTGGAATGGGTTTCCCAGGGAAGCTCTGAATGCTCCATCCCTGGCGACATTCAAGGCTAGGTTGGATGAAGCCTTGAGTGAGATGATTTAGTGTGAGGTGTCCCTGCCCATGGCAGGGGGGTTGGAACTAGAGGATCTTAAGGTCATTTCCAACCCGAAGTATTCTATGATTCTATATGTCAAGTGCTTTGTCCACTTTATTTTTTAAAAACCTAAACACACATTGATGGAATGGAAATAATAGTTTCATTTTTATCCAAGAGACATCCTGTGAAACAAAATACAGTATTTACTTTATTGCCATGACATTATTATTCTCCCTTTCTTTTCTGCTCCACCCACTTCTCACAATTTTTCCCTGCATAATTATGCTTTTGAATGTCAATTCAGTCACAGATACTTGTATTTTATAACCCATAATATTTTGGAACATTGTTTGAAAGTATTCAGGTAGATATATAAATCTTAACCTATGATTGTGGTATTTTTCTATTATTACAGAAAGTAACAGAAAACTGTTACACACCATGTTTCTTGCATGGTGGAGACTAAGTTCTTAGTTAATTGGTATTCAGCTCTCAATTACTGTTCTCCACTATCTCCAAGTGTTTTTCGCTGAACTGTGGACTAATTGTGCCAGAAATGATTCACCAAGACTGGCTCTGTGCAGAACAAATTTGAGTCCAGCATGCCTTTTTAATTGAGAAAGACAACTAGTATACAAGGCTTTATTTGACCTGGAAACAAAACAGCCTCCTTTCACACAGTTTAGAATCTAAAGTTCTGTGCCAAGTGAAACCAAGCTGACATCACTAAACTTGCTCTGACTGGTGTCCACATCGCTTTACTTAACTGTAAAACTTGCAATTTCTTGGTTTTCCTCATTATGCATCCTCAATTTATTCCACACAGATTCAGTTGTGTTAGTTACCTCCAGCCCAAACTGGCTTTCATGTGGCAAGGCTGCATCTTGCAGAGCCAGTTGGCTGTTTACACTCTGTTCCCAGAACCTCATGTTGTAGTAGGCATTATTAATTTTAAAATATGTTATGAAAATATTCAGAATCAGTTCAGTCAGCAGTGCTCCTAAACTAACAATGACTCCTCATGACCCTTCGTGTAGTCTCCTGTGGAGCCAGCCACATTTCAGAAAAAGGACTGAATTAATAAAGCAAATTTGTAACTATGTTGAGTTAAAAAGCAGGAGGAAGGGTACCTCCTTCAGCACATACCAAGAGTGTGTGTCACTGATTTAGCCTCCATGGAGAACTAATGCACAGCACTGTATAATTACAGTATGACTCAACAGACAAACAGCCCTGGGCAAATTTCTGTTGGAATGTTTTACTAAAAAATGAAAAAAAATTGGAAAATGGTTTTTGTAGTTATGGCGGTCATGAGTTTCTTAAATATATCAATTATTTGAAATTTCATAGCAAAAAAGGTAAAATACAAAAGCAATGAACAGAAATTAAATCAATACGATATCATAGGTAACTGTATTTTTTTTGTGCAAGTATACATAAATCTATTTCAAACCAGCAGTAACTTAGAGAATTTCTTATAAAAGTAAGTAAGGGAAGCAGGTAAGGAAAAAGTACACTTTGAGCAGTGTATGCCTGGCAAATACCTCACACAATCATAGTAAGAATTCTACTGTTCAGTGGGATTTCCTGTTGTAGAAGGCTTGCACTTACTACTGCAATCTTTTCAATTTACCCACAAAAACAGATTTCCTGAAATTTCACACTCTAAAATTGTAAACCATTCCAATAAATTGCCTGTAATACAGAGTGCAGTTGACAGCACAGAAAAGCCCAAGTTTAGCCAAAATAACCATGAAATATAAGAGATGGGTAAAAGATAATTTAAAGACATGATATTAGCCTAATTTTTAAAGGCATGACAATCTGGGTGTTCATACACACACCAGATCTCAAAATAATTACTCTAAACAGCTAATATCATAGTTTTATATATGGAAAAATCTGTAAAGCCTGTTCAGGATACCCATCAGAAAAAAAAAAAACAACAACCTAGTATTGGTAAAATAGTCAGCATTATCTGCCCTTAACAGTACAAGGGGAGTCATATTTTGCAGATACTTAGGGTAGCAAATAGATAGTAAAAGCACTGACAGTTTTTCAAATGATCTTAAGACTATTCTTTAAAAAATAAGCTTTTGAAAAGCTTAGTTGCCATTGAGATATGCCACAGAAAATGTAGAAAACAAAATACGAGAAAAAAAATACAGAAAGCTCTTCTAAAGCTCTTTTGTTTCAGTATAGTCATACTTTTAAAGCAGGTGCTCTTAGGACAGCTGCTATTAATATTTTCAAGAGATGTTTTTAAAAAAATCTCTAGGTTTTGGCAGGGAAACAGTTTATATTTCTAGAAGATCAGTTTTAAATTTTATATAATATGTTGAGTTTGGATGAAACATCCATCTACCCAGACTTCAAGACTGACACACACATACAGATACTAACAGAAGAAAAACAGTCTACAGAGTAACCAAGGCCTTAATTTGGATAGCTTAAAGACAGGTTGAATTATCCTCTAGTTGCTGTTAAATACTAACCTGAATGAGGTACCTTTGGTACCTGCCCAAGTTTACACAACACATAAAGCAAGTTTAAGACTTTACACCTGAGATACAACCCAATTCAGTCATCACCAGACTATCCAAAACATCTACAGTTCTGGGACTGAGCCATTCAAAATTAGACCCATTCATGATGTGAACTCTTTTGGAAACAGGAATTCAGCTAACAGAACTGCCTCTCTAGGATGTAAGAGAACAACCACAAAGGGTCTCCTGATGCAAGGCACTCTAATCAAAGGCTGGCCTAGTGAGACAAACTATTCTAAGGTGGAAAAAGTTCAATTGTTTAATCCCAGGGGTCTCACCATAATTGTTTTTAATGTTAACCTTTTCCAACAGAACTTCTATAGAAATAATCTGTTTTAAAATATAGCATTTTAGATAAGAGGCAGAAGTTCATGAGTTAGTTTATCTCCAGAAGAAGGAAATTTACTTTTAAAAATATATTCCTTTAAAATACATCATCAGGACTGAAATAGTTTCTGCTATTGTACTGTAAGATGAGACTGTGAAAACATGCTTTTATACACATTGTATTGTCTAGTTCTGGACCGCTTTTGTCTTACACTACAAGCAGTATTGCTAATATGCTACAGCACAATTCCTGAACCTTCCCACTTTCATATTCTTTTTTATTACCAGTGTTATTAGCTGGTTCTTAGAGAGAGCTCTGAGCTGGAGAGCATGGATGTAGTAAAGTCTTTTATACGGCTGATAAATTAGGGAACATTAAATGACAGAACCAAAGGAAGGTGAGATCTGAAGCTGAGTTTATTAAATACAGAGCTTTATAAATTAAAAGCTGATTTTGGTAATATTTTCATCAGCAAACGTACTATATCCATGGTGGAAATTCTGGGCATCTCTCCCTAGAGTTAAAGGTGGTATTTCAGGTGGGACATAGGGTCTGAAACCTCAGGCGAAAATAACAAGAACTGCCTGTTTCAAAGGCACTTTCCTTGATACTCATTTATACTGGGGTAATTAAATGGCTAAGCCTATAGAGCAAAAACCACTGACAGAAGTAAGAAGACAGTTTTCACCCAGTTCTAAGGATCAGTGCCACCAGTTTAAACATGGACAGAGGAAACATTAAATAGAGGACAAAAGAGTGTCATGATTATATGATCAAAAAACCCATTGTCTGCACAGCCAATATTCTCTTTCTTCAATTATTTTTGGTCAAACATTAATGAACCTCTCACAAAATACAAGCAAAAACCCATCACTGGCACAATTATCAGCTTGGCAGAAATGTAGCTGGAACTCTTAAGTACACAAGTGGGGCTGCACTTATAGATGGACATTGATGGGTGAAATTAAGATTCCTGCTACTAAAAAAAGATAGCATAAATTTTGAAGTTCCCCTCCCCCTCAAACATTTATATGACAAAATTGCAAACGAAAGTGTTAAGACACTACATATTAGGCATGCAGTACAATCTTTATAGGTGTCAACCATAGTGACCTAAGCAGATACTAGCAAAAAGAAAAATAGAAGGAAAAACCCCAGATGAAAGCAAATCTATTTTTGGTAAATGATCAGCAAGTATTTTGTGGCAATTCTATCATATTTAGCTTCTTGTCTTTTTCAAAGTTTAAGCCCCAGCTTTTTGTGTTTCTCTTTGCTGTTGTGTGCTAACAATATTTACAAGAGAATGTATAATTTCTGATATAAATTGTACATAAGGAAATATTATATTTTTATATAATTTCCTATATAAATTTCTGTCATTGTTTTAATACACCAAAAATGATTGCAATGTTATGAACAGGTAGTCATAAAATCTGTTTTCCATTTTTTTAATGATTCACCATTTTTAGTCTTTTTTTTTCTTTTTAAGGCATTGATAAACATGAAGTTGTAACAACCACTGGAAAATAAAAAAAAAGGCTTTGACGTATTTCTAAAAAAAGAAAAGCAGTGTAAAGATCTGCATGATTTTATGTGCTTTTGATACTTATAAACATATATTGTAAATTCTGTAGAAGGGATTAAATTTAATAAAGGCCACATACAGATTTGTCTATTGTATTGATTCCAATGTTCACCTTCATTGTAACCATCACAAATTTAGATAAGATTAGCAGTGCTGAGATATACTTGCAGGTTAGAAAGATTTTCTAGTGTGAAGGAACAAAAATAACATGAGATAAAGATAACTCATATGTATCATGACCCATATGTGATATTCTGAAAACCTTTTATAAGGTTCTTCATTAAATATTATAAAGGGAAATTAATAACAGTGGGTAAGAAGCAAACAGCTTTTCTGCATTGAAGACAGATACAGTAATCAAAGAATTCTAGTGGAAAGTATTACCTGGCAGTAAGATAATGGAAAACTGAATCCAGTTGGGCAAGCAGTCTACACTTTCTGTAAAATACATAAGATGGTTGAGACATTCCCTGATGATAACCTATTAAAAGAAAATAACGAATGGTAATGTCTGTGGCCATAAATTCCTAAGGGGTTGTGATAAAAGGAATATTGAAAAGAGAGAATGAAAACTTGAATTCTGGAAACTTGCTGGGGGGGGAAAGCGGAGGCGGGGGGGGGGGTGGAGAAGTTTTTTTTAAAGCAGATAATTTAGCCTAAATATCAAAGTGATCATGTATTAGCTAATTGTGGGAAACATTAATTCACATAAGATTCCAAAAAATAAACCTTGATCAATATTGAAAAATATAGTTGTGGATCTCAAGCTTAATAATAGAGAAAGACTGAGTTTATTGTCTTTTGTAAATTAAATTATAACCCAGACATTACTATATTTAGCTATTCATCCTACAGCTAATATCTTAAAATATAAATCAGAGCTATTCAAATGGTCTTGACCTAGAATATCCATTATTCTATGCAGCACTGTGGTAATTACTAAATAACTGTTGGACTTAAAATTCAGAAATTAGTATTAAGTACTGTTAAAAGTTATTAATACCAAAGTATCAAGCATGTGCCTCTGAAATATTGGGAGACTTTGAAAATTTCGGTGTTCACAATGTCTCTTATCATGTGCACTTTACTTGACTAGATCATCCATTAAAATGTACAAAAGCCAAAACAAGGGAGGGAATGGTGAATATAGACTTAATGTGACTTCCTAAAAAAAAGAAAATAAAGTACATATTTTATAAGAATGAATTGCTTGACTGATTTCACTGTGTAAATCCCTGTAAATCTTCACCTTTTACATGAAAGAAAACAGGTCACGTATTACGATTCACAGTGCTCCCTACAGCTGTGAAAAAAACAACTGATTTTCAAAGGAAGAACAGGGAAACTCAAATACCTCTCCTGTGTAATGGACAGCTAAAAGGGAAGAACTAGAAACACTCCATGGCTGCCACAGTGTTCAGATCTTGCAAGAAATAATTGAGCCACAAACTATCTTTCAGATGTCTGCAAAGTCTGCCTTGCAGTCAATGCCATTTTCCCCAAGAGCAGAAATCTTTCTTTAGAAGCAAAGTGCCCACACTGCCATGAGCAGACTGAGCAAGCAGTAAATTATATTAGAAATAAAGCTGAGTAGCACAGGCATTTATGTACTACGCCCCTTAAGGACCTTGTTTCTCATCACAGGAGTGCTGCAGACCTATTTGGTGTCACATGCTGTTTGACATGGAAAGACACAAAACGTTAGAGACAGTTCCTTGGCACTTCATCACCACAGCTGTACAAATGTACTGTGTGACAGCACACACAGCTGTGATACTTACTGTTAGCATAGTGCCTAATGCACATTTGAAAGCGGTTTGTTTTACCTGTGTGGTTTCATCAGGATGTACAAAAGGTTCCAATGTTGCACCTAGAATTTTTGGTAAAAGCAGTCCCTGGAATGGCAATGTTACATTCAGTGCAAGTCAGCTGTCTTCAGCATCAGGGTTGAAGGAGACACCAAGAACAACATTCACTGTAGTAGATCAGTGGGATTCTTAATTCATGCTCACAGGAGAAACAGGCCACTCAGAAATGCAGTGGAGAGATATAGTGCAAATATAAATCTTCTGTAAACTAATGATTTCAGGGAGCTCTGGATCACCCTCATAGACTTTCTGTGGGTGTAAAATGTTTTTCTTTCAATGTTCTTTATAATATATTTAAAGGCGAATATCACGTTTTCTTAGGACTACAAGGACACTTACAGTCACGATCATTGACGCAGCAGAAATTTATGGATATACTTATTCAGTGGTAAAAGCTGTTATGAATCATCATGTTATTTCATAAATTGTAAACATTTTTAAGACGTGACATTCATGCAATCAGTGGGTAGTGATCAATGGCAATTTAAGAATTTCTAAATCCATCAAGATCTTAGCTCTTGCATGATTAACCATAAGTTTGCAAGGGAATATTTTTATGAAAACTGACTGTGGAAAAGTTATCAACTACTATACCACTTTTTTATATATATATACTGCATTTAATCCATTCTAAAGGAAGGAAAATGCTCCTTTTAGATTTATATAATAGTTATCCTTGAAAATATTTTTCTTTTTTTTTAATATATAATAAAAATGTCAGATTGAAGATTCCATACACTGGAGAGACTTTTATCTGAACATTTGGGAATAAAATGCAGGTTCTTCAGCAAAATCTTTGATATGTTAGTTCTGTTCAGAGGAAAGTTCCCCTCTGGTAGAATATGACAATGTTTTCAATTAAATTGTTTGAGACTTTGCTGAGCAGAAAGAAAACAGATTTAACAGAATTATTTTAATGTTTTGAGAACTTCACTTCCATCTTGGTTTTCTTTTTTCCAAAAGAAGATAAACTCAAACAAGAATAATACAGTTGTAAAAGTCTTTTTTTGACCAAATTATGAATTTCATAGCTCCTACTGTTTACATTTGTCACACTATTGATTGCATGCTCCTTCTCTTTGATAGCTTCAGGAACATAACTACTAAAATTAACAAATTGCTGTAAAGATATGATCTCATCAGGCTGAATTAGAGTGACACCATTAGTTCCAGAATAGGCAGATGACATTCATGTATTGCTGCATGATGGAGCTGCCTTCACTGAGACTGCTTGCGTCTTCCCATCAGTTCATTTTTAACAGCTCACTCCACACACGCACAACACCTGGATACCATGGCTTTCAGGCAATGTAGAATAAACTGAAACAATTCACCTAGAGACAAAAATATCTCAAGTTGTCAGTATATGATGTCACCTATTTACTGTACCTTGGCCTCCAATCGGGAGACTTGGAGGCACACCATACATAATGCCGCTGACTCCTTTGAGAGCTCACGAAGAACTAGTATCGAGGAGAAAAGACAACGCAGGAAGAATCGCACCCCACCTGTTTCACCCAAGGAGACCTTCTGTTGTGCTTTTTGTAGCCGGATTTGCCTATCCCACATTGGCCTTCTTAGTCATCAGCGCGCTTGTAGTAAGCTTGGGTAAATGCCCTTCCCAAATCTTTGTTCGCGAAGTCAAGCCATGATTTAGAAGATAATAAAGGATGCCAGCCACTGGTCATCAATTTTGGTTTTTCAACACTTCAGCCCTTCTGGATACCACAGACTGCACTCCATATAACATTACTTACCTTCAGGTACAGTTTGGTAACAAACCAGACTTGAAGGCCGTGCAGCAGCTATGTTAAAAAGACATAGTAGGAGGCATTGCTGCCTGAAATGCTTAACCACAGGTTTTTAAAAAATGTATCCTACTGCCACTGTAGCTGGTGCTACCTTAGTGGATTTCTCTGCTGATTATACATGCTAAGGCTAAAAAGTTACAACAGAGCAAATAATCATTATTTCCTTTATTACTAAATATGAATGCAGATATATCTCATGAAAAAAAAGCCAAACAACCAAACGAAAACCAAACCAAACAGGAAAAAAACAGCCATACAAATATATACTGTATTCAATTTACAGCCTCTTCTACAAAGGTAGACAAGGGTAAATTATGGCAGGAAGATGCAAGAAATGAAGCTGGGGAAACAGCTCCAAGAAAGCCATCCATGTTGATATACATTTTACATCTTTGCTTAATATACTTTTTCCAAATACTACTAAAAACATTTGATTTCTTTATTACACTAATCCCTAAAGAGCACCCAAACATATCAGTTTTTATTACTGCA
The DNA here is from genome assembly GCF_033783945.1 of Neopsephotus bourkii. NCBI lineage: Eukaryota > Metazoa > Chordata > Aves > Psittaciformes > Psittacidae > Neopsephotus > Neopsephotus bourkii. The sequence continues at coordinate 6,072,726 of NW_026902105.1, read as the reverse complement.
TATTATACTGTTATAATGATTATATCAGTAATATAGATTCATTCTGTACTTATTTTTTAAAACATTCTCTCTCAAGTCACCTAAGTAAAGTAAAAAAAAAAAAAGGTAACATCAAGTAATACAAAATTTTCTGAATTATTATTGTTCTTGTCTTAAATTAAGCTTTACAGATCCTTGTTTTTCCTGCTTGTGTTCTTACAGAACTAAGAATCTGCTTATGAAAAACAATACTGGGTGCATGATCTAGCTCTGTGCACAACCAGATTGACGGGTACTACTTGTCTGACTACACAATAACCAAGACATATTAAAAAATCCAGCAGTCTTTAATGATGGCTGCATGGTTCTAGATAAGGATAACACTTTACTTTCTCAGTCTATGAAATGAAATCACTTTAGCTTACAACTTACATATAGAGAAAGCTGAATTTTAACTGATGATTTATAAACTACAAGGACTATAGGTCTAGAAGTTTCCATTTAAATATTCTGCAATGGTGTGTCCCTGCTGATGTAAAAAGCGCACTTCCTTTTTGACAATAATGGGGGAATAATATGAGGTGTTTGAAATAATCAGTACAGAACATGTACTTTATTTTTATCAGGGAAGTATTTGCTAAGTGAATCATACTGATAAATAAAGGAACATTGCCAGGAAGTGGTCATCTTTTACATAGAAAAAAAACAAACTATGAGAAAGCTTTGATATACTAATGAGTCTCCAGTCTCATAGCAAAAATTGAACACCAGATCTATGCACTTAATTTTTATGACCCTGAGATTTTTCAGAGATAAGTTGTTTTCTACAGAGAACTGACATCTGTAGTAGGAAATAAACTACCTAAGTTATTTTGTCATAATTTAAAACTCCAGATATTTCTCCCAACAAAAGAATAATCTCAGTGCTATTTTTGGAATTTAAGACAAAGGGGAAAAATCCATACACTATCAGTATATACAAAAAGTGTCATAATTCTGCAAGAAAATGCACAAGAAATATGCCCTTTAACTCAACAATAAATGTCATGATATTTGCAGGTTGAAGAAAAAAAACTCTTTGACAAGAGCTATTTGACACATTGCTAAAACATGCAGTTTTAATGTTGCTTGCAGTGCCATTTCAGTCTCAGGCCATTATTAAACTGCAGGCTGTGCAAGCTAAAGCACTGGCTTTCTGGGAACAGCGATTCACTGATGGAAATAATGGAACAAGCATCACACCTTCAGACCAGAAGTCTCCTGGTACCAGCCTTTAAAGGACTCATCTGTCTTTCAAAATCTTCAGTGCTGATATTTTATCCTTATGTGCCATGAAATAAATCTTTAGAAAAAATTTTGTTGGCCTCAAATAAGAAGTTTTCATGAGAAAATTGTCAGTGTTTGGAGAAAAGTTATACCACTAGTGTGATAAAAAACCATCGTCTATAGCTCCTCTTACAGTTAAAACCATGGACAAATAAAAGTTATACCACTAGTGTGATAAAAAACCATCGTCTATAGCTCCTCTTACAGTTAAAACCATGGAAAAATAAACCTCTATTCTCCTCTATTTCAATTCAAAATTATTTAAGTGTAGGGAAAAAAACATTCTCTCACACTTGCAAATGTTGCTCCTGTGTGATGCAATATTTATTAGACTTAAGTCCGAAAAGGAGTTGTTTTCAATACTTGCAAAATATTTGGGTAATCATGTATGTGAGAAGTACAGTAGTATTAGAATTTAAGAAAGACCAAGAAGAAAAAACAAAACAAAACAAAAAAGTAATGTCCTGCTCCTAGAACAGAATTGTTTCACTCCTGAAAGATGTTTGGCCACATCTGGAGGCTCCAAGACCTCTCTCTCTGCATTCAAAGACCTCTGCATTCATTCCACTGCTTCACTGCCCTCACTGTCAAAAAAGTTTCTTCCATCTCCATAAGGTTTGTCCATTATATTCTATTGTAGTTACAAAGAATATGCAGAATATTCCCTGTCTGCAGAAACTTGTTATATACTTGAAGACCATATTATCTCCTCTTTCTCTCACACACACACATACCATAGAATCAAAATCAAAGAATCATAGAATGGTTTGGGTTTGAAGGGCCCTTAAAGACCGCCTAGTTCCAAACTCCCTGTCTTGGCAGGGATACCTTCCACTAGACCAGGCTGTTCAAAGCACCATCCAAACTGGCCTTGAGCACTGCCAGGGATGAGGCAGCCACAGCTTCTCTGGGCAACCTGTGCCAGTGCCTCACCACCCTGATAATAAAGAATTTCTTCCTAATACTTAATCTAAATCTCCCCTCTTTCAGTTTAAAGCCATTTCCCCTTGTCCTGTCACTACATGCCCTTGGAAAAAGTCCCTCTCCAGCTTTCTTCTAAGCCCCTTTTAGGTACTGGAAGGTTTGCTATAAGGTCTTCCCTGAGCCTTTTCAAGGCTGAAGAAGCCCAGCTCTCTCAGCCTGTCTTCATAGGTGCTCCAGTATTTGGAGCATGTTCATTGCTCTCCTCTGGCCTTGCTTGAGCAGGTCCACTCTTTCTTATGCTGGAGGCCCCAGAGCTGAAAGGAGTACAGGATATATATGCACACACATATTTGTATGTGTGTGCATGTGCATGCTGTATATATAGCTGTATTTATACGTGTGTGTGTATATATATATGATTCCCTCTATTTTCCCTCAAAGACCCAAGTTTTGCTAACTTTGATAATTTTTCTTAATGTCCCTTAGACTTTTTTGAACTGGTTCATATCTTTCTTGAACCGAGTGCCTACAATTACACAGATTCCTTTTGATGGAATCTTACAGCTCCAAGCATCACACAAGCATTTACATAATTCTGTGTCATTACTTCTGCTTATACGATGCTTGTGACAGTGGCAACACAACACTGGCTCCTGTTTCATTCTGTGATCCATTCCAACACTTTCCTGAAGACCAGTTTATGAGGTATATTATTTCCATGTATTTCTGTAACTAATGTTTTTAATATGTTACCTTGAAGCTATATTATTGACTAGCATCTTTCTTATCTCTGGAACGTTTATTCAGAATTATTTGAAATCTTGGCCTTTTTTTTCCCTATATCTGTAGGACTTTCCTGGTTTTGTTGGAAGTAAATTTTAATTGGCATATTTATATTGTATCCTATTACTGAATACTGTACAGGACTAGACCTGAAACAGCTCCTTACAGAAGTCTCTTCAATATATCTTTCTCTTCTGAAGCTGTGAAGATACAATTCTTCATAGCTGGGAACAGGAAGATTTAAAAAAGAGAATACATATTTATCATCTGAGTAATCTGCCTCACAGCCTTTAGAATGTGACATATTGAAAGAGTAAGGACAATCTGAATTAGCACACACTTTCTTCCCAAAGAGACAGTGCAAATTACAGGGTTTAGCAAGGCTATGTCATATCTACCTGCAGGCTTCACTAAAAGGCCAGATATGGTTAATACAGTGTGTCATAAACATACTAAATGCTATTCTCCTTCAAACAAAAAAATCATAAATCATTCCTCTGTCATTGCAGATTCTTACTGCCTACAAGATCCAAAAGCAAAACTCTGTACATGTCAAATCTGGTATTCGGTTGGCAGTCAGAGAGCAAGAAATGCAGCGCATGAGCCTAGCTGAAGTCAGATTAGATCATGGTGTCATACCCATAGGAGTAGTACACACTGTCTGACCACCTGAAAAGGAAAGAGTGTGACACGTATTTAGTGTCCTGGAATAAGGTGCCAGAGAGACATCCTTTCCAGACAAAATATTACTTGAGTGTGCAGCAGGTGTAAAATTATTTCAAATCAAAATGACAGTGTTCTGCTTTTACTGATTCCCATGGATAGCAGTTCTGCCCTGGTAGAGCACTTTTATAGAAAAGTTGCACTTTTTCTATAAAACCAGCACTATATTGATATTAGTAGAAGCAGAAACTTTTCAATTTTGAGATTAGATCTTCACTGCAGCAATTTATCACAAACAAGAAACCCCACTTCAGGAGCACCATACAGAGTGATGGACTACATAGGAGCAACTCCGGACTATGTCAGAAAGAATTATGAAGTGTTTTGTGATCTGAGTATTACTTTATTAATACATGTCTTGAGTGAAGCAGAGCAATATATGCAGCAGTTTTCATGGGAGTGGATCACACATCATTGATTTCATCTTTTGGAGGTTATCAGTACATTAAATACATCTAGATTGCTACCGATTAGGGATTCTAGGGTTCAGGCTAATAACTGGTCCTAGTTGAGAATTTAGCAGTCACCAATATTAGCCTAATGAAAATACCACATGCTATGTTTGATGATCACAAAGGCTCAAAAACTCGAACTTTGTTTAAGTCCCAGCATGAGCCTAAGATGGGTCTGAAACAGCCTCACTGAAAACAGTCCTACAATTTTTTGCCTTGTTCCTCTGGAGCTGATATTGTAGCTTCATTTATTCTGTTAAGAACAGTGAACTTTAAAAGCACAGTGGACTTGGCATATATTAAATGAATTTAAAAAATATTAGTTTGAAAATCACTTCTTGAGGTCTTCCATTATTCTGCCCAACAACTGCCCCAAAAAGGGCAAAATTGACATATATCCTAATACTGTATGTCTGGTATCCTAACTTGATTAAAAATGGGTAGCAGATTACTGTCCCTGAGAATTTATACCATTTCTAATACTAAGAGCTATACTAGGATTGTTTTTAATATCAGATTTCCCCAACTGAGATATAATCTTAACTACATTCCCTTATCCCCTCAAAATAAAAAAAAGAAAAATAGAATTTCCATAAACAATTAGTCAGACTGGTTTTAGTGATATCTGGAGTGATTTTATTTCTCCCTCCGTTTTTATTTTAAAGACATATTTCGGAAGACCTCTGAACACAGATAGCTTGTGACCTGCTTACCAATCACTTCCATCACTGCTTCACTCAAGGTTAATATTTTTGTTTGCACTACTCTTTTGGTGATAGAAAAGAGGTTAGGAAGGAAGAAATAATGCATAAGCAATTCAGAACTCACTTAAATGGAAAAGAAAATAAATAGCACTGAGTGAGAAAAGAGTGAATGTAGGCATTTCATTGAAAAGAGGAATTTAGCTGTCTAGAATCTGCAGAAAGGCTGAGAAATGCAGATCCTGATACACAGCTGTGTGTAACTTCCTTAAAAATATTATAATTTTGTTACATTTTCCCTGCCCGTGACAAGGGGCTTAGAACTAGATGATCTTAAGGTCCTTTCCAACCCTAACTATTCCGATTCTATGATTTTTGTTAATTCACCCTCTTAAAAGAGCAAAATGGTTATTTTCTGTTTTGCTGGTAAAGGAGGAAGAGAGAAAAAATATCAAAGTAATAAAAAACATTCTCAGATTTACATATGGATTTCCCCGGGGTTTCCATGAATGAAAGAGAGTTCACTTCAAAGAGGTAATAATGAATTTAGCATGCTTCTGTGTTAAAATAAGGTTTTCGATACATTCCAAAACTCCAAGCTCCTAAAGTAACTATAAATACAGCAATAATATATATAAATAAATAATACAGCTTCTTATCAGCAACTCATATTGACCTGATTTTAAATTATTCTGTGATTTCATTCAGCTGGTAAACTTCAGTCAACTGAAACATCAAGAAAGTTTTCTTGGCTTCCACAACAATTCTTGCCCTACCTCTTCCTTTCTTTTTTTTTCTTTTTTTTTTAAGAACATAAAATCATAGAATAGTTAGGGTTGGAAAGGACCTTAAGATCATCAAGTTCAAACATCGCCTAATAAAAGAAAAAACAACCTTATTTACCAAAGTAAATAAAAGCATACAACATCTGTATATTCTCTCTGCAGCAGACAACTCTAAGAGATGAACATTCATGAGCTACATGAACACCATATATTTCTTTTTTTTATTTATTTTTATTTTTCTTTAACCTGAATTCAACACATGGTAGCACAAGACATTACTGAATATATTAGTTCAGAGACAGAAAGGTCTCTATTACTGCTTTTATTGAAAATATAATTTCACATGGCCCAACATGTAAAAGCTGACATAGAGAAGACCTTCATGAAAAGTTTGCATATAACAATTTTTCGGACAACTCTAACATTAAGTGGAGCATTAATTTAATATATAAACATGGAAGTTTAACTTCAAAATGCTTTGACACTAAGACTACTCTTCAAATGTATTGTTCCACAAATAGTATATTTTTTTCATAATTAATAAAAATTGTAAAAGTCCCTTCTCAGAACTATTCTGACATTCAAAAATCACAATTTTGAGGTTAAAATCTATGTACTTTTTAATAATACACTTTTTAAATAAAATATATTATTAAAACAAGCAACCTCCTATCTATTACTGATCACCCTGATCTAAAAACGGAAGTAAACCCACCATTTTAGAGATTAATTTCAGTGTCTTCCCTTTTTTGAATAAGTATTAAAATAACTTCTTCATTAAAAAAACATCTTCAGAGCAAATTTTTCTTTTTTTATTTTTTGGTAATATTTCATTTATGTTGCACTGCTCTGGGAGAACTAGGTATTTCCTAATCTGTGAGAGCTGTGTTCCAATATTGAGTATTAAAAATAGTAGTAGCAAATTCTGATATAAAATTGAAGAAAATACCAGTGCCTACTACAAGTATTAATATATCTTTAAAATTATTTTAACAATAGTCAAACCTTACTTTGGAAACAGTGCTGTTTGTTTTAGTGATGAATTAGTGCTCAGTAACTCAGTAGGTTGTAAGAGTGTAATCCAACGATAAAACTAAGTAATATTTGTTTTTTACACACATGTAGGTTGGAACAACATTTCTGTAGCATGAAATGCTCAGGTACCTTAAAATATAATCTTGATTTAGTCTTGATTACAGAGAAATGCAAACCATCCACATTATTTTCCAAGTTAAGCATGTTCTGTTTTTATGTGAAACTATTATATACTTTGCTACAGTGAATGTTAACAGTGAATGTTAATTATGATCCCAAGGCAGGAATTCAAATAGATGATATTACAACACATAAAATGCATAGAAAATAGAGACTATTAAAACTGCTATTTCACTAAGTATGAAACCCCAATGAAAGCATTCAAATATACAGTTGCTTAACTATTCTACCTTATTAGAATCACAATAAAATTAAAAAGTCTGGACTCTTCTATATCTTTCTTTAGGTATCACTACTCATTTTGGGCACATTTCTTGAAATATCTGACACATTCACAGGGAAAAATGAAAAAGCAGGAGAGATTTCAAACACCATTTTTGAAGGTATAGTCTTTGGGTGTAATGCATTAAAAGACCATATTAAGATATTTATGAAATTGAATACGATTACTCTGAAAGTCTAATAGAAAACATACGATGTAATCTACTTGAAATTAAATATTATTGCTAATCACCCTACATATGTATTTTATCACTGTTTCTTCATTAAACATTTACTTTCAAACGTTTTTAAAAGTTGAAAAATACTCCAAAACTCAAAAACCAAAAAACCACCAAAAATATACCTCTGAAAAATGTTAGATGAAATTTCTTAGCCTATACTCTGTAAAAGCAGAGGGAAGGCTAAGAAATGAAGTTACTAAGGTCAATAGTAATAGACACCCAAAAAAGACACTTGCATCTGTTATTCAAAGACACTTAGTCAACAAAAACACTGCTTGCATGCTAGCCTAAATAATACACCACTTATCGAAGTCAATATATAAAGGAGGTTTATAAGAAAGATAGAGTTTTTTGTCAAGGCCTGTGGTGAAAGAACAAGGGCAATAGTTTTAAACTTAAAGAGAGTAGTTTTAGATTGGATGTAAGTAAGACGTTTTTTACAATGTAGATGGTGAGATATTGGCACAGGTTACCCAGAGAAGTTGTGGATGCCCCATCCCTCGCAGCTTCAAGGCAAGGTTGGACGAGGCTTGAAGCAGCCTATCTAGTGGAAGTAGATTCCTTCCCATGGCAGGGGAGATGGAACTAGATGATCTTTAAATGACCCTTCCAAGCCAAACATTCTGTAAGACTCCTTCTTCTCACTCTCCTGTTTTGTTGTAAGGAGCACAGAAATTTGGTGCTATAGAATGCAGTATGAATACTTATATATATATTATAGATACATACTTACATATATTATATATACAGTACTAATCACAAAGTACAGTGTTTACAAACAAACAAACAGAAAACCTAACATTTTTTTTTTTTCCAGGAAAAAAATACTGCAAAAGAAAAAAGTACTGCAAAAACCTACACTGGTAGTTATCATGCCTTCCTGGGTGGAATGTAAAAAACCCATTCATCAATCTATACCACAAAGTTTATTTTATATATTATTTATATACCGCGATGTTTATTTTCCCTATAGCACCCTTTCTTTACCTCCAGCTATAAAAAAGAAATGCAAACACATCTTTTGAACTGCTCAGCACAAGGGAGCAAATGATACTAACAAGAGTGAAAACACAAGGCCTAAAGTTTGTTGTTACTTCTGTAAAAGTCTTTGATGAATTACTAAGTCAAAGCAGGTGCCACTCTAAAGCATGATGCAGCTGAACACAGGCAGTCAGAATGCTGATGTGGGGTTCTGAAGCTGTGGAAAACATACTGTTGAGCTGCTTGATTATATAGAAAAAAAATGTACTTACTCTGGATCATGTACATTCGGCTCAAGTCAAATGTGAATTTTTGACAGAATGAACTTTAGAAACAGTTTGATTGGTGTAGATTCAAAACTGCATTTCAAATATTCTGTTTAGAACAGAATGTAAATACAGCAGGAAATTACATAGTTCGAAAAAAAAAACAACAAAAAGAAAACAGAAAGAAGAGGTTATTGCAGGAATTCCAACAGCTAAATACATTCAGAAAAACCATCTCAACTGTTATAGATGGAAGATGTTCAATGAAATAACAAAAGATCAGTGTAGTGACCAACTCACGGACAGAGAATGTCACCTAACAAACCTTAGCACCACAAAACAAGTAATGGGTAGGAGGGATTGAAAATGAGTTAACAGTAAGCATGACTCAGATCTACTACATCTGAACATTTTATTCTGTATTTGGCACTGAAGAGAAAGTAGAATTTCATGGTTTAGTATTACTTATATAAGAAGATGAAAAATATTTTTTTAATGTATTTTTCTACCATACATTGTCATATGTGATGCAGCTGGATTACACTATGCTCTCCACATAATTCAAATGTACGATCATACTGCCATATTCTGTGCCTGGTACTACATTTCACTGCCAGCAAACAGACATCTCAGAAGACTAGACAAGATGCTAAGCTTTTTCAAAAAAGGGTACTGGCCACTAATATCTCTGTCACAAAATCTTTAAATTCATGTCTTGGTTTAAACCCAGACAGACAGATTGTGCACTCGCTCCCAGTAAGTGGTGCCGGGCTGGAAGCAGTTGAGGCTCGTGTCCCCCCCTGGGCTCCCCCCCCTTCCCCGTTCCCAGAGGGATGGGGAGGAGAATCGAAAGAATGCAACTCCCATGGGTTGAGATAAGAACAGTCCAGCAACCAATGTACAACATAAATCACCACCGCTACCACCACTAACAACAATGATAAGAGATAATAGCAAGGGAAAAGAGTACAATACCACCTGCTGAACAACGAGTCCAACCCAGAAGACCCCCTATCCTTCCAGGTAACTCCCAGTGACCTCCTGGGCATGATGTGCTGTGGTATGGAATACCTCTTTGGTCAGTTTGGGTCAGGTGTCCTGTCTCTGCTTCCTCCTGGCTTCCCCTCCTCCCTGGCAGAGCATGAGGCTCGCAAAGTCCTTGGCCGAACCAAAACATCATTGTTATCAGCTCTGCTCTCAGTCCCAGAATGACCAGTAATCTTGTTAGGCTTCATGTCTTAACGGCTTTTGTTGGGACTTCTGGGATGTTAGGCAAAGAAATAACAGTGAGAAAACAGTTATACTCTTGAACAAAAGAATAGATAAGATACAACAGAAAAAAACCTATAAATAAAAATAAAATTATTTCTAAGTACATTCTTTCTTGTGTGAAGAGAAATTTAAAAATAATCTTTCCTCACCCTTGATCAAGGAATATTTTCTCTCTCCAAAGTAAAATGTAGTTTATTTTATCTGATTAAAATCTCCCTCCAGTTACCTTACCATTTCAGGATGAAAAGAGGAAAATCAGTCTTTATTAAGTCTTGTAACACTCTAAATTATAGTTTAAGCACTAATTATTTGCTTTGTTTCTTGTAAAGAAAGGATAATACCAACTGATTGGAACATCATCAGAAATGTACTCCTAGCACATACATACCACATCACTTTGAATGTATTTGCTTTTAGAATTTAAATAGCAAGTTAAGGACTGCTAAATATGATTGCTCAGAACTTCCAGAGTTTTACAGAGACCCCACTTCCCACTTTTTGGTAAGATTTACCAAGGATACCCATGCCTCAAGACATTAAGCATGTCAGACATGCTAAGTGCATTCCTGTTTATTACTGAAACAGAGCTGGGATTATAATGAATGTCTGGTTATATGTAAAACTCCAGAGAGCATTAAAACATGGGCATTATTGAATAAAGTAATTACTGAATACAAAGTCTTCATCCCTCCCAGAATTGCAAGTTTTGCAGCTACAAACCACAGCTACTATAAAGAAAGCTCTGGAAACTGAATAACATTTTTCGTAGACCTAACACTAGTATGCTTAGCAACTGACAGCACTTTCCTTCTAATGAAAGTCAGGGGCTTTATGTTTTAACTACTTCTGGGGAAAGAAATTAACTGCATTTTAATTATGATCATGTTTACAAAAGTGGGAACCTTTGTGAGACCTTTTGGTAGCATCATAGTGTAAATAACTTTCTGGTTTTAATTAGGCAAGAAAAGCCTCAGAAGCAACCTTTATTGTTGTAAAGTGTGTGGTAAGCACATTTTCTAGGGTGAATTAATATCTTCAGACAACAAGTAGAACTAGATAAATATGTTTATTTAAAGGCATAGAAGCACAGAATCATAGAATAGTTTGTTGGAAAAGACATTTAATGTCATTGTGTCCAACATTTAACCAAGCACTGCCAAGGCCACCACTAAACCATGTCCCTAATTGCTGTATCTGCATATCTTTTAAATACCTCCAGAGATAGTGACTCCACCACTTCCCTGGGCAGACTGTTACAATGTCTGACAACTGTTTTAGTAAAGAATTTTTTCCTAATACATACAGCATTTCAGACTGAAAAAACCCCATCAACATTCAGACCTTAAAAACACCATTATGGTTGGATAGCATCTCAGTAACAACATATGCAGCAAATGAGGAAGGACAAAATTATATGTAAGAAAATTCAGAAAAATAAAAAAGGATAGAAAAGAATGTGTTAACAGTTCTTACAGTACTTTCTGAAATACTGATTGTTTTTAAAAATTAAAAGATAAAAGGAGCACTTCAGTTTCTTTTTCTCTTTCACCTACAGTTAATGTGAATAATGTGGATCTTAAAAGTAGTATTATGCAGCTGTTCTGGATGTTTATTGATGGTTTGGTTATGCAGCACTATGTAAAACATCCCAGATGTCCCCAATCCCTTGGAATAACAAGTCTCAAAATAAAATCTTAAGAATCCTTAATATTTTTCAGGTTTTTTTACTGAGAATGAGACCACAGAGGCATTTAATTTTGACCACTTAGACGTCTAGCATGTTTAATCAGTGGGCATTTATTTTTCTGAAGTTAAGAATGTCAAGGAGAAATTCTATTGGCAAATAATTCCAATACCAAAAACATAGTTTAGACAAATTTTGTCTGACAGACTGAAAGCTCCCTTAGCATTATTATAAAGACAAATTGCTACATGATGACACTATGATTTTCTTTAAAGTCATATTCTACCTTGCAGGTGGATGTAAATTCTGAAGTGGTCATCCTGAAGATGTTCACTTTGCTCAGAGAAAGAGATATATGCATAAGAAATCTTTCTTCAGGTAATATTTTATGTTATTTTTTAAAACAAAGAGCAAAGTGTAGAATTTAATTTCGGAAGCTCAGTCACAGGAAAATGATGAGGAGTATTCTATCATTAATGCAGTTCTAACCTAAGCATTTGGAAGTCTATCACAATGCACAATAGCTATAAGAAAAGCACAGTTCTTTTACTAGATAATACCTATTTATATACATTCTAAAGCTGAGAACATCAATAATGTTCATACTGAAATGAATGTATAAGAGTTTTTAATTATATTCTTAGTAGTTATTTTAAAAAATATTTTTACATTGAGGAAACTACATAAATAGGTAATAATTTTAGCTTAGATACAAAGGATAAGTATCCTAGAGGATTGTGTATCTACAATATAAATCCTTTCTTAATTAAGAAAGTACCTTTGTTGGGGTGGCACAGCTATGTAATCTTGGGTTACGAATTCTATTCAAGAAACAATTACATTATAGCTATATGGTGAGCAGCATTGCTGAAAGAAGCTCTGTTCGGAAAACAATATCGCGTCCATGTATTTCTATGAGTACTACTCTGAAATGCATCCTATATCATCATAATGGTGAAACTGCAGTCCTAAAGGTACAGATACATCACAGTGATGGTGTCAGTTTTGCTTTGGAGGCAGTTCTACCAAGTGTTCTTGCCCTTTAGCTCACATACAGTTCAAAAATTCTCTTGTCTAGTTCCAATAATAATAAAATTAAGATTGACTTGGGGAGTTTCTCCTTTATGCATATGTAGTTGTAACACTGATTAATCACTGGTATTGTAAACAATGTTTATCAGAAGCACATGCTAAAAAATTATGTGAAATATGTTAACCTTCACAGCTAATCATAAATTATTATAATAGACTTTGAGACTTTGGTAGGTAACTTGGAGAAAAGTTATTAAATCTTTCCTAGCTTATCTTGGAGTTATAAAAGAATGACATTAATTATTAACAAGATTTATTAAAGAAAACTGTGAAGTGCAGGTAATGATTAATATTGCTGCTTAGATGACAACACTAAAATGCTGATTTCATACAAAAAAATCCTACAATACCAAGTCATCATGAACATGCTGGGTTATGAAGTACTTGTAGAGCAATGGAATAGGGCACGAAAGGTCAAGAGAGACAGACAGATAGAACTGTTTTTCCTGAAAGCGCTCAACACTGTCCCACAAGACATCCTTGTCTCTAAATTGGAGAGACATCAATTTGATGGATGGACCACTCGGTGGATAAAGAACTGGCTGGGTGGCTGCACGCAAAGAGCTGTGGTTAGTGGCTCAATGTGCACCTGGAGATCAGTAACGAGTGGTGTCCCTCAGGGTTCGGTGTTGGGACTGGACTTGTTCAACATCTTCGTCGCTGACATGGGCAGTGGGATTGAGTGTGCTCTCAGCAAGTTTGCCGATGACACCAGGCTGTGTAGTTTGGTTGATATGCTGGAGGGAAGGAATGCCATCCAGAGGGACCTTGACACGCTTGTGAGGTGGGCTGATGTCAACCTCACGAAATTTAACCATGCCAAGTGCAAGGTCCTACCCCTGGGTCAGAGCAATCCAAGGCACAGCTACAAGTTGGGCAAAGAAAAGATTCAGAGCAGCCCTGCGGAGAAGGACTTGGGGGTGCTGGTTGATGAGAAACTTAACATGAGCCAACAGTGTGCGCTTGCAGCCCAGAAAGCCAACCGTATCCTGGGCTGCATCAAAAGGAGCGTGACCAGCAGGTCGAATGAGGTAATCGTGCACCTCTGCTCTCGTGAGACCTCACTTGGAGTATTGTGTGCAGTTCTGGTGTCCTCAACATCAAAAGGAAATGGAACTGTTGGAACAAGTCCAGAGGAGGGCCACGAGGATGATCAGGGGACTAGAGCACCTCCCATATGAAGATAGGCTGAGAAAGTTGGGGCTGTTCAGCCTGGAGAAGAGAAGGCTGTGTGGACACCTCATAGCAGCCTCCCAGTATCTGAAGGGGGCCTATAGGGATGTTGGGGAGGGACTATTCATTAGGGACTGCAGTGATAGGACAAGGGGTAATGGGTTAAAACTTAAACAGGGGAAGTTTAGATTGGATATAAGGAGGAAATTCTTTCCTGTTAGGGTGGGGAGGCACTGGAATGGGTTGCCCAGGGAGGTTGTGATTGCTCCATCCCTGGCAGTGCTCAGGGCCAGGTTGGACAGAGCCTTGGGTGAGATGGTTTAGTGTGAGGTGTCCCTGCCCATGGTAGGGGGGTTGAAACTTGATGATCTTAAGGTCCTTTCCAACCCTAACTATTCTATGATTCTATGATTCTATGAATCGAATGTCATGTGTCTTGCAAACTAGGCAAATGATGCATTCACATCTGGCTTAACTGCTGAGGTCTGGAGAATTTATAAGAAGCCAAAAGACAAACTTCTGAACGTGAGTTATAAGCCAGAGTACTTTCAAGACTGAGTAAAGGAAATCTGTTAGGAGATGTCTACAGAAATTTCCTATTTGAAATGGAAGTGTAGCAAGGTCTTGTACTCATGAAGCCATAATATATGGCTAATGTCTAAGAAATATTCTAGAAGCCAAGAGAAAGGACACTTGTTCACAATAATCAAAGCTATGTGTACCACAGTTGAAGCACAAGTCCCATACACATCAGTCTGAGATGGCTCCAGAGCAGTGGCAACACTGAAGCATAATTTTATAATGATAGTGTGGTGATTGCAGAAATGAAACAGGTGGCTATACGAGATGAGGTATTTATAATTACAGGCCCCCTTTCACACCAGTGTCATCCACACAAAAGAAACCACATTCCACTAATAAGCCTTCTTTACAGTTGCAAGTAATACCTCATCATATATTTCTATTGCCTGTTTATATTCTAAATAATAAATGGACCACAAGAGGCTGATTAAAGATGTTGCTTGCATGCTAACAATGTTCAGATATACTGCAGTCCATGTCATTCCATTTAGTTATTCCAGATTGTTAAAGAAATAGATTGGAAACCTGGGAAATTCTGAAAGAGAGAAGCTAAGGTCCTCTCTTCTCATCCATGGAGGAGTTTATCTGATTCAAGATCACTTACACTGTCTCATTAGAGATTTCAGTCCTAAGAAGAAACATTTAAACTCTGTTCTATGCATTTCTACTGAAAGCTTTCTACTAAATAAATAGGAGAGAATACCTTACCTAGTTTCAACACAAGGGCCTCATAGAAAGGCTTACATAAATAAATAAATAAATACTTAAATAAATACAAAAATAAAGAGAAAGGTACTGATTTTCCATATTTTAAAATTAAAAAATAGGTGGCTATTTTTTGTATTTTCCTTCCAAAGTTGGTGATTGGATATCTAAATGCAATCCAAGTTTGAAAATTCTGTATATCTAACAAATCATGCTTTGAATTGTGTATCTGAACAAAGGAGATAAAAAGAATAAGTTATAAACAAGTATAGGTATTTTTAGAGTCTGTATTTTCCTGACATCTATTCTGAACCTAGAAAGCATACCTTTTTAAGATAACGAACATAATTAAGTATATAAAGCTAGAGAAAGTAAAGCTAATTTTCTATTAATCTTTTCCTCACCAACTAAACCTTTCTCTGAGTATAAAGTGTATAGTGTAACAAGGCCGGAATTCAGTAATCACTACATCTTTTACACATTTCTAGACAGTCATGAAAAGTACAAAACCAGATATGAAGCTATTTGAAAATAAAACCAATCTAATTATCTTTATGGAAATTTTGGACTTACTAAAAAATTACATAATATAAAGCAGCCACTCATGGAAGAAAGCATCAACCCAAAAATTTAGTTTGTATTTGTTACCTTTTTATTTATCTTCTTCACACATTATACCATTCAAAGACTCAACAACTTAGTGAGTCTTTTTTTGTATCACTTTAACAAAAGTTGTTGATAATTTATCCAAATTCCTTTAATTCTGGTTATGGTCAGTGAAAGAAAACATATTTACAACAGAAAGAGTAGTAAGCTGGGAAGTAGACTAGTTGTGGCTGAGAATTCTCTAAATTCTCACTGCAGCCAAAAAGTGTAATTAGTAAACTATATACACCTGAACATATTACTAGAATTATACTCCCAAAATTACTGAATGTCTCTACAATATATAGATGAGGGGTTTGTTTGTTTTAAAAATAAATTTACATGAAAAGCTATGATTTGCAGTCCAAGAAGTTTTTGCAACCAGGACTGATAAAGTTCACATACTTCTGAGTGCGCAAACTTACATCACCAGAAAAGAATGAACTTGTATCACAGTATCACAGTATGCTAGAGATTGGAAGGGACCTCAAAAGATCATCTAGTCCAATCCCCCTGCCGGAGCAGAAACACCTAGATAAGTTTACACAGGAACGTGTCCAGGCGGGTTTTGAAGGTCTCCAGAGAAGGAGACTCCACAACCTCCTTGGGCAGCCTGTTCCAGTGTTCTGTCACCCTCACTGAGAAGAAGTTTCTTCTCAAGTTTAAGTGTAACCTCTTATGTTCCAGTTTGTACCCACTACCCCTTGTCCTATCATTGTTTGCCACTGAGAAGAGCCTGGCTCCATCCTCGTGACACTCCCCCTTTATATATTTATATACACTAATAAGGTCACCCCTCAATCTCGTCTTCTCCAAACTATAGAGACCCAGCTCCCTCAGTCTTTCCTCATAAGGGAGATGCTCCACTCCCTTAATCATCTTAGTTGCCCTGCACTGGACTCTCTCGAGCAGGTCCCTGTCCTTCTTGAACTGAGGGGGCCAGAACTGGACACAATATTCCAGATGAGGTCTGACCAGGGCAGAGTAGAGGGGAAGGAGGACCTCCCTTGACCTACTAACCACTCCCCTTCTAATACACCCCCGGATGCCAGTGGCCTTCTTGGCCACAAGGGCACAGTGTCGGCTCATGGTCATCCTGTCGTCCACTAGGACCCCCAGGTCCCTCTCCCCTACACTGCTCTCTAACAGGTCGTTCCCCAGCCTATACTGGAACCTGGGGTTATTCCTGGCCAGATGCAGGACTCTACACTTCCCTTGTTATATTTCATCAAGTTATTCCCTGCCCAACTCTCCAGCCTGTCCAGGTCTTACTGGATGGCAGCACAGCCTTCTGGCGTGTTGGCCACTCCTCCCAGCTTAGTGTCATCAGCAAACTTGCTGATAGCACACTCAATTCCCTCATCTGAATCATTGATGAATATATTAAATAATACTGGTCCCAGTACTGCCCCTGAGACACTCCACTAGATACAGGCCTCCAACTAGACTCCGCCCCATAGACTACAACTCTCTGGCTTCTCTCCTTCAGCCAGTTCACAGTCCACCTCACTACCCGATCATCCAGACCACACTTCCTCAATTTAGCTGCGAGGATGCTGTGGGAGACTGTGTCAAATGCTTTGCTGAAGTCAAGGTAGACCACATCCACCGCTCTGCCATCATCCATCCACCGTGTTATTTCCTCATAAAAGGCTACGAGATTGGTCAAACATGACTTCCAACTTCTGAGGTTGGGGCTCAGGATGCTCTTTCCCTGTCTCTTCCCTGGTCCTTTCCTGTTCTTTTTGTTACTTGACCCTGTGGTGCAGACGGAAGCGTGGGCTTCCTCCTAAACAGAGGTTTGAGATTGGAGTTTGGAGACCCCTTCCATTCATCCCACCCTTGGGAATGCTGCTTGGCATCGCTGCACCCCTCACAGCTGGGACCCACTGGGGTTTGTTCCACTCTTGTGACAGCGGGTCCTGAGCAGCTCCTGCTCCTGGAGAAGGGAGGAACAGGGGGACCAGGGCTCTGCCCCAGGGTGCAGGGGGTGGTTTTGGGCCACGGTGCTATTTCCAATCTCATATCAGAGAGGCTTAAAAAGTTTTATTCAGAAATTTGGAAATAGGAAAAAAAATGAGATTTAAACAAGTTTACGTGTGTCCCAAGATACATTCCATAGCCAAGAACAAAATCTGCAACATGAAAAAGCTAGACAATATAAGCAAATCTGTGACCAAACTAATTGTTCTGTGATGGGACTCAAATAAATCCGAAGTTCAAGCACAGAAACAGCTTGTTCTTGTACTCAGTCAACAAACATCAGGAGACCAACTTGGCTAAGAAGGGAATTCGCTGTGGTATACAGGGCCTGGAAGCAGTGACAGGCAACAGAGGAGGAATTTAGAAGCATTATCCAAGTGTGCAGAGATGATGTCAGGAAGATGAAGCTCAGCTAGAGTTAAGACTTCCAAGGAACATCAAGAACAAGAAAACCTTCTATCACTGCACTAGTTGAGTCTGGGTTACGTTCTTAACAATTATTTGTAAGCACAGGTGCAGATGGCTACTTCCAAAGGTGCTCAGACAGCTGGCTGATGTGCTTTTAAGACTATTCTCTCATCTTTGGAAAGTTATGGCAATCAGAGTAATTGCTAATGATTAGGAAAAAGTAACTGTTGTACCCATATTCATAAGAGGTCAAAAGGTCATCCCAAGCAGCTACAGACTGGTCAGCCCCACTTTGGTCCCTGGCAAAGGTATTAAGCAAGTTCTCTTGGCAGCCATTTCTGCATGTATGAGAAGAAGGAGATTTTGGACAGTGAGTGGGGACTTATGCTCAAATCAGGCCTGACAACATGGCTGGGTTTTATGATAAAATGTCTGGATTTGTGGACAAGACAGGAAGAGTGGTCATCATTTTCCTTAACTTTACCAAGTCTTTTGCCAATGTCTCCTGCAGTATTCTTGTACTCAGTGTGGGATATTAATATTTGGATGTGTGGGTTACTAGATGGGTAAAAATGTGATCATGTCAGACTCTGCATGAAGGCTGTTAAAACAGTGCAGGTTTCCCTCCTGGAACATCCCATTCAGCTGTGCCAATGATTGGTCACGGGGTTCCTTATTCTCAAGTCTGCAGATTGCACAAAACCAGTCAATATGCTTGAAGTTAGCCCTGTCACTTGGAGGGACCTTAAAAGGCTGGAGGAATGGGACAACAGGTACCTTCTGGAACTTGACAAGAACAAATGCAGAATCCTGCATCTAGGAAGGAAGAGCCCCTGGCAGCAGTACAGGCTGAGGACAGAGTGACTGATGAACTGAGGAGCAGCTCTGCAGGAAAGATCCTGGTGTTCCTGGTAGACAACAAGAGGAACATAAAGCCAGCAGAGTGCCCTGGTAGAAAACAAGGCCAATAACATCCTAGGCTATATGAACCAGACACAGAGAGCAGATTGAAAGATGGATTATGCTGCCTTTACTAAAGCACTTGTTATGCCTAATCTAGAATAATTTATCAAGTCTCAAGCCCCACAGTGCCAGGAAGACAATCAGGTGGATCAAGTTCAGTGGAAACCCACTAGTAGTGCTGGGGGCTGGAGTATTACCCTGAGAACAGAGGCTGAAGAAAGGGTTTGTTCAGCCTAAAGACTGCAACTTCAGTTACCTAATATTATCTTCCAGTAGCTATAAGGAGGGTACTGAGGAAGTAGAGCCAAGCTGTACACACTGGTGCCTGGTGGGAGGAAGAAATACAATAGGTAAAACTTGAAAGAATAAATGTTTAGATTCAGTACAGGGGAAACTTTTTCCATTGTAAGGGCAGTCAAGCACTGTAACATGTTGCCCAGAGAAGTTGTGCAGTCTCCACCTTTGGAAGTTTTCAAGGCACAACTGGATAAAACCTTGAGAAATCTGATCTGATCTCACAGCTGACCTCCTTGAGTAGGAGGTTGGATTCAGAACCTCCTGAGGTCCCTTCCAGCCTGAAATATCCTATGATCCTGTGACACTAAATTCCAAAAAGCATCCAGAATCAGTGGAAAGGAGAGCAGAGAATATTTTTGTAGCACATTTCAATATAAGCCTTTTAAATAATATAAATAATGACAATATAAATGAGCAGACAGAGAAGAAGAAGAGGAGAATCAATTTTTTTGCTTCAAATTTATGAAAATAAGTTTAGATCCTGCTAGAACAAGTTGGTCTCCATTGGAAAGCAAAGAAAAAACAGATTGTTAAAACACATGGACCTCCAGCAGTCAGTGTGCATGCTTCTGCATAAAAAGAAGTGTTCAATAAAGATTATGTGTTAAGTTTACTTAGCATAATGCACAGTACATGTCCACCTTAGTATTACATCATTTTTTCTAAACTTCAAATTCCAGTGTACTTCAAAGGTGATTCAGCATTCACTTTGCTTAGCCCAGACTAATCCCAAACACACACTGCAGATTTCCAACGGACATTCCAAATGTGCTCTTGACAAATGGGAAAAGAAAAAAATTACAAAGAAGAGAAAAGAGAAAAGAAGAAAAAAGAAAAAAGAGGAGAGGAGGGGAGGGGAGGGGAGAGGAGAGGAGGGGAGGGGAGGGGAGAGGAGAGGAGAGGAGAGGAGAGGAGAGGAGAGGAGAGGAGAGAGGAGAGGAGAGGAGAGGAGAGGAGAGGAGAGGAGAGGAGAGGAGAGGAGAGGAGAGGAGAGGAGAGGAGAGGAGAAGGGAAGGGAAGGGAAGGGAAGGGAAGGGAAGGGAAGGGAAGGGAAGGGAAGGGAAGGGAAGGGAAGGGAAGGGAAGGGAAGGGAAGGGAAGGGAAGGGAAGGGAAGGGAAGGGAAGGGAAGGGAAGGGAAGGGAAGGGAAGGGAAGGGAAGGGAAGAAGAAAGAAAAAAGGAAAAGAAAGAAAAAAGAAAAAAGAAAAAAAAAGAAAAAAGGAAAAAGAAAAGAAAAAGAAAAGAAAAGAAAAGAAAAGAAAAGAAAAGAAAAGAAAAGAAAAGAAAAGAAAAGAAAAGAAAAGGAAAGGAAAGGAAAGGAAAGGAAAGGAAAGGAAAGGAAAGGAAAGGAAAGGAAAGGAAAGGAAAGGAAAGGAAAGGAAAGGAAAGGAAAGGAAAGGAAAGGAAAGGAAAGGAAAGGAAAGGAAAGGAAAGGAAAGGAAAGGAAAGAGGAAAGGTAAGGAAAGAGGAAAGGAAAGAGGAAAGGAAAGGAAAAAGAGGAAAGGAAAGGAAAGGAAAAAGAGGAAAGGAAAGGAAAGGAAAGGGAAAAGAGGAAAGGAAAGGAAAGAAAAAAGAGGAAAGGAAAGGACTCTTTCCATCTCTCTTTCACCAACATGTTTTTTAAGATGTCTAAGAATCCATAAACAACTTTGGCTGTCTTTTTCTTTCCATTGTTATTTTTAATTTACATATACTGAAAAATAACTATTTGCTATTCTATTCTATGGAGGGTTTTTTCAATTAAATTAAATCTCACTAAGGTTCTTCTAACATAGGTATAACTGCATTAGGTTAATAAATGCAGGGTTTAGAATTTAGCAGTAGCTACAGTCCAGGAACAGATTAAGTGTTATATGACCCATAAATACTAGTGAAAGGTCAGTATGGGATGCTTGTCCTAGGGATGGTTATTCATAGGAAGCAGAATTTCAGGAAGTGAGAGATCTGAGGTTTGATTATTGCATCGACTCTTTGGTACCATTTTTTATCATTAATCTTTTCAATAGCTTCACACTACTAGAGAAAAACGCTTCGGCTATCACAAAATGTTTTTTTAGTATGCACGCCCATATGTTTTTCGTTATATTAATGCTATTTCAAGACCTAAACCTCAAAATGCATAAGACTTCAATGCAGTAAGACTACTATTATAAATATATGCCTCTTCCTCCATAATAACTTTTTTGGCAGTATTTTTAACTTGCTTAGTGAAAAATATATGTTCCAAATTTCAGTTCAACAGACTCAACACAAATTGTGGTATTTTACTCAACCAAAAAAAAAACCAGCAACACAACTTCCTAATTATCAATAGAATTTTGCTTCATCCCTTGTATAAATCTTATTTTCTAGAAAGTTGACTCAATTATAGATATTCAGCTTAAGGAACTGAATATAATTCCTCTGATTCCAATGGAAATATAGTTGGTGCATCTACAAAATGGATCTGTCATCTGTTTTTTTAGGATGTGTTTTTTTTTTTAAGAGTTTTTTTTAGGTGAAAGGTATATATTTTTAAAACACAAAAATTGTTAATCCTTTGAACAAAATCCAGTTGTAAAATAGAACCAAATATTTAAGCTGAATAGAAAAGATACACAATTTATTTGACCACATAAAATAACCACTACAGGAGAAAAATGAAGACAAGAAGAAGAAAGTAAAGCTTATGTCAGTTTAGTACAAGTATGGCAATTTCTGGGGAAGAAGTTTCAAGGCTCAGAAATTCTAGTGCATTTGAGTTTTACATTTGATATGTAATACTGTAATTCTTTGAAATATCTTTTCCTACAGGTACCTTGGGAAAAAAAAAAAAGAAAAGAAAAGAAAAATTTCTTTGAATTCTGAGGTTGAAATGTTTTATCCTTTACGAACAAATTTCCCTTTTAAGAGACTGACGCTTTTTTTACTGTTTTGACTCAACAGGCAACGTGAGGACTGAAAGAATTTTTCAGTTTTCCATAAAAGGCCTTTAAAAAATGGTGTCATGTAGTAGGAATGAGATGCAGCCAGACCTTTTTATATTTCTACACATGTGCCCATGACCCTTTCTATTCATAGTACAAGATGCAGTGTGCTATGATAGGACAAAAAATGAGTGCTTTTGTTCTTCTTTTAGTTTAGATTGACTGTTAACGTTGATTGTTTAAGCTGACTTACCTTCCTCCTATAGATTTTAAAAGAAATATAAGACTCCTGTTTTGTTTCACAGGACTTTTCTTGTCTTTCTTTTTTAGTATCCCATGAAAACAGTGAGTTTGGGATTATTAAGAAAATAAAATATAAGAAAATATAATAACATATACATATAAGAATTAATAACTGAGAAGAAATAATAAGAAATAAGAAATATAGAATATATAAAATATTTAAGGAATAATATAATAGTATGAAACATAGAATTTGGAAATGGATTTGTTTCCTTAATAGCTGCCTCAGCTAATCAAAACAAACTTTATATGTTTGTAAATTTTTTCCACAACATAGGACAAAACAAACTGTGTTGCACAGTACATGTTTAGGAGCTCCACTACTACCAAATATTGCCATACAGTAAAGTGGAAATACCTCCAATCTAACAAAAAAATCCCAATTCAGCATCCAAGACTGGAATAAACTGTGACCTGTCTTCTTATTAAACTATCTGAACAAACACATATGATTTTATTTCATTTTTTCCCAAGGAAATTTCACTGAAAAATGTCTTTAATTAGTTTCAGTCCTGGAAGTTTTGGGCATGCCAAAATCATGAGTTATAATTCTTTGAAATATATCAATAAATGATTATCAGAAACTCTGACAGTTTCTTATCTCTGGTTCAGGAAGTCTGTTTGATGCCACTAAAATAATTTAATTTAACAACAGTTATCTTAACCAGCATGACTTTCCTAATGTTGTCCATATATCTGCTATGTTAATACAAAGCTCAAATCAAAGGCATTTCAGAGGTCCAGATTGTATGGTTTCAGATCAAAAGGAAGACAAAGACTTAAGGAACATGTATCATTGAGAAGGAATCCACTAACAAGAGTGGTAAATCTTCTGAAATTTGCAATTAAATCCCTCTGGCTCTCACAACAGAATTGCAACTCTGTTTGCATATTAAAATTGTTTTGTAGATTTTAACCAAAAGAAACATCTCCTATTGTTCTGGTATTAAGACAACACAAGGTTTCTTGACATTTTGACAACCTCATTACTTGCTTAATTTCTGCAACACAAGAAGCTAAGTGCAATGCACCAGAGAAATAAACATTTTTCTCTTACTTTTAAAACCTTAAATGATAATGTTGACATCATAAAAGAATGCACTAGCATAAAAAGACCCCAAATCTCTCATCCATAACTTCAGATGTGCAATCTGAAGTAGAACAGCCTCACAGCTGGTACAACTGTGTTCCTCCAATGCAGGTCCTTCATGCACAACTAATTTCACATTGATATTGAATGTCTACAGAGCTGTGCAGACATCTGGTAATATATATTTCAAAACATAACTTACAACTAGTAGTTAAATTTAAAGCTAAGTGAACCTTTTTTTCAGTGAGTCCTTTGACACTGAAAAAAATGCATTTTTGGATAAATCAAATATTACTTGAACTGATTGTAGTTTTCACTAAAATGAAATTTGTAAAATCTAAAAAAATATCCAAACTTTTTTCTAACACATTCGGAAATCTTTGCTCTTGGTGATGACAAAGTTAGATTTATGGAATCTAGAAAGAAACAGGAAGAAAACCCCAAAAAACAACCTGCACTTTTTTTACCCCCTAAATAGAAATATGCCTTTCTGGAAGGATAATTATTGATCTAACCTGTGCAATGTAAGACACAGACAATGTAAAAATTGGGAGCTAATTAAATTGGGAGCTAGTTTCTGGTTTTTCTCATAACCACTTGCTGCAAAAGTCCCTCAACAGACAGGTAGTCCAGGTTATCACCTTTCCAGCAAACAAGAGGTTTCAAAAAAGATTTCACTTTTCTGCCAACAGAAACACACATTCATAGCTATTGAATTACTGAGTTTGCATCCAGCCTCTTTTGCAAACCCACAGATGTTTCTCTAGCCCGCCTTTTTTTTTTTTTTTAGATTTATTCCAATAAAAAATAAAGAATTTACTATGAAAAGTAACACAAAATAACTGAAAGTAATTTAACTGTGTTTGAGCTTCCCTGATCTAGTACGAGTCACAAAATAAAATTAGAATTGTTATTATTTAGATGTAATTTTTATTTTTATTAATCTCTGCTTATAATGCATATCTTAAGTGTTTATTGTCCATTACAGTGCAACTACAAGCTATTGTGAGAGTAGACCCAGTAACAGTTTTTTGTTCAGATGTTAGATACAATTTACAGCATTTTCAATGAAAACTTATTGACATCCCTGAACTGAAATATTTACTTTTGTGCAGTGGAAGTGAGGTACTTAGCTTCGACATAACATGAAATATTATCAGAAAATTGTCACCATGAGCCAGTAGCTCAGCAGGTCAATATACAGGATATCTAAAATTTTAGGCTCTTCTTTACGCCAGGAGCCAAAACATCCTTGTTGCTGATCGTCCACATTTGCAGGAATGCAGTCATGGGTTCACTGGAGTATAACCTGTCCATAAACCATCGCTTAGACAGGAGTGATAAGATGAAGTATCTCAGCTGTAACTATAATTCTTCATGCCTAAATTAATGAAAATTTATACATAGAACTTTTGAAGTTTTATTAAAAGATTCCCATTTAATACATTCACTTTTTTGATAACTGCAACAATAAAATTGTGATCCTTCTGAAGTTCAGAAAGTATCTCTTAGAGAAGTCAAGAATTTGAAAATGCAAATATGAAAATGGAAATAATAAATGGAAAAATATGGGGGGAAGAAAAAAATAATCTAGCAAAATCCATCAGTTATTTTTAAAAAATATTGTTAAAAAATATTGTTAAAATTGTGGCAGCCAGGTGAAGTTCCTGACAACTGGAAGAAGGGAAATATAACCCCCATTTTCAAGAAGGGGAAAATGGATGACCCAGGGAATTACAGACCAGTCAGTCTTACCTCTGTGCCTGGAAAAATCTTGGAGCAGATTCTCCTGGAAGGCATGCTAAGGCACATGAAAAACAACAAGGTGCTTGGTGACAGCCAGCATGGCTTCACTAAGGGAAAATCCTGCCTGACCAATTTGGTGGCCTTCTATGATGGGGCTACACAACTGATGGACACCGGTAGAGCAGCTGACATTATCTACCTGGATTTGTGTAAAGCGTTCGACACTGTCCCACACGACATCCTTGTCTCTAAATTGGAGAGACATCAATTTGAGGGATGGACCACTCGGTGGATAAAGAACTGGCTGGATGGCCGTACACAAAGAGTTGTGGTCAATGGCTCAATGTCCAGCTGGAAACCAGTAACGAGTGGTGTCCCTCAGGGATCGGTGGTGGGACCGGACTTGTTTAACATCTTCATCGCTGACATGGACAGTGGGATTGAGTGTGCTCTCAGCAAGTTTGCCGATGACACCAAGCTGTGTGGTTCAGTTGATACGCTGGAGGGAAGGAATGCCATCCAGAGGGACCTTGACACGCTTGTGAGGTGGGCTGATGCCAACCTCATGAAGTTTAACCATGCTAAGTGCAAGGTCCTACACCTGGGTTGGAGCAATCCCAGGCACAGCTACAGGTTGGGCAGAGAAGAGATTCAGAGCAGCCCTGCAGAGAAGGACTTGGGGGTGCTGGTCGATGAGAAAAATGAACATGAGCCAGCAGTGTGCGCTTGCAGCCCAGAAAGCCAACCGTATCCTGGGCTGCATCAAAAGGAGTGTGATCAGCAGGTCAAAGGAGGTGATCCTGCCCCTCTGCTCTGCTCTCGTGAGACCTCACTTGGAGTATTGTGAGCAGTTCTGGTGTCCTCAACATAAAAAGGACATGGAAATGTTGGAACAAGTCCAGAGGAGGGCCAAAAGAATGATCAGGGGACTGGAGCACCTCCCATATGAAGATAGCCTGAGAAGTTGGGGCTGTTCAGCCCGGAGAAGAGAAGGCTGCGTGGAGACCTCGTAGCAGCCTTCCGGTATCTGAAGGGGGCCTATAGGGATGTTGGGGATGGACTCTTCATTAGGGAGTGTAGTGACAGGACAAGGGGTAATGGGTTAAAACTTAAACAGGGGAAGTTTAGATTGGGTATAAGGAAGAAATTCTTTCCTGTTAGGGTAATGAGGCACTTTATTAGGTTGCCCAGGGAGGCTGTGAATTCTCCATCCCTGTCAGTGTTCAAGGCTAGGTTGGATGAGGCCTTGGGTGATATGGTTTAGAGCGAGGTGTCCCTGCCCATGGCAGGGGGCTTGGAACTTGATGATCTTAAGGTTCTTTCCAGCCCGAACTATTCTATGATTCTAAGGAAGGGTGTGTGTGTGTGTATTCTAAGATACGTCTTGTATCACACAAACTTTATTGTATATATTCCAGTATCCCACAACAGCTGCATTGGCAAGAGAAAATGCATTATTTGGGACATCTTGTGACAAGAAACATACAACTCACAAACATATAATGTGGTTAGAAGTTTTCCTCAGGCTAATACCATTTGGCCATAAATGTTACCTTTAAGACCTTAAGTCTAGCTACCCTAGAAAAAAGTTTATTTGAGATATGCAAGATAACTGTGGGTCACTTGGCAAACTAGAATACAAAGAGTATATAAGAAAAAGACATTTGAAAGACCTGTAGCTTGCTACATTTTAGGTTATAGTGATTATGTGTTGACATCATTCAAGCAGTCCCCAAACACAACAGAACAGTTTGAGTTAGGAGAGTAAGGGCACTGAAAGCTTTAAGGCTTAATACGCTTACAGTTAGGTACCTTTAGATCTTTTCATCTTTAAGCTTAATACCTTTACCTGATGTTGTCTAGCATATATATATATTCCACAGCTCTATGAAAAAGTTTCTAACATAAACTAGCTATTCCACTAAAGGAATAAAATGGGCTTCACTAGAAGATGCCCTTTATGCAGATGAAGAAATACATCATCCTTTAAGCACACACTGGTTTCTTTCTCTCCCCACTACTATTTGGTGAAATGTGATCAATAAACTACCTCAAGATTGACTACGGAAAGTAAGATTTCTAGTACACTGCAGGAACTGTATATTGATGATCTTCACTGAGGTCAGTAAATAGATTAATAAACATTTGCTCTACTACAGTGACGTGTGAAGTCATGTACTATAAAAAAGAAATAAGGTATTCCAGTGAACACCCTCAGGTTGGCTACTCCTCTCAGAGCTTAATCTGGTAAAAGAGTTCCCATTTATCATTGTAAACCTTCATATATAATACTGCAGTATCATTTTCTAATGCTTAGAACTATTCCAGGAAATTTTGTTGATTAATACTGGTTCTTGGCACACAGTTCCACATGTTCCTGATTAATTCAGTCTAAGGTTGCTCCCCTCTTTTCTTTTTATATTACTAATTAGTGGGAAAAGCAAAGCTTCACACTCCCACAATATGCTCTCCCAGCTACGATATACGCTTTGCAGCTGGCTTTATGTTGCTAATGCACTTTGGACTATCAGTCATTGAATAGCAGATAAAACATTTTAACTGCTCTAATTACAAGTTATTCTTCTTCTCCAGTGTTTCATGTACCGTTTCTCAGCCATTTACAGCAGCATTTACAAACGCTTATATCTTATATCATATTTGCTTTTGTTTTGTGCTGTAGCAGTCTCGAAAAATTCTCAGAAATGTTGATAGCAAATCAGACAGTTTAATAGACACACTGGGAAAATTTAAATAAATGAAATAAATTTCCAAGCAAGGGTTAGGTAGAATTCAGGTTCTTATGCTAATTATTTCAATATCAAAAGCTCCTGCTCAGCTGCTTTGTACAATACAGGATATATCTAAGTAGATGGATGCCTCCCTGCTTAGAAGTTATTATCCCCATGAGTTAACTATGTACTTACTCAGAAGTTCTCTATCCTGAAGGGCCAGGTGATTATCACCTTTCTAAATTTCACTGGATCCAGAGGAACCCAGGTTATTTCTCAGAACATTCTCAAACACACCTACACTCAACAAACAAATGTATAAAATTAAATCTCTCATAAAAATTAGTTATGAGTACTGTCTATTCTGAAATGGCTGGAGGAAGAGCAGCTGCCACCCATCTCTCTGAAGTGGTAACCTACTAGGTGCAAGGATTTTCTATGAAACACCACAGTGATTTCCAAACTTTCCCACACCTTTATTTACAAAACACATATTTTCTAAACAATTAGGAGTAAGGAAACAAAGGGAAAAGCACCCTGTAAGGATAATGGCCTTGTGAAGCCTAGGTGAAATGAAGGAGAGGAAGATGAAAGAGACAACCTGCTTCCTTGTACTATTTCTGCATGTCATCCAGATACTATTCAATGTGTCTAGAGAATTAATCCTATGAGCTGTGAAAAATGAGTGTCTGAAACACTGTGGTAAAGAGTCAGTCAGTTCTGTCAAACTCCTCTTGCCCTGTAAAGTTTTACTCCTTCTCTGCAAAACTCATACACAAAAGCAGACTGCAACTCCAGCATAGTTTAAAGCCTTTGAGATTGGGGCTTGCATCTTGTTGGCTATATATGTGGTTTTTAACTCCATTAAGTTGAATGAAAGTTTTAACCCTCCAGAGGGTCTGCACCTGTAGGCCATTATATTAAAAATAACACCTTTACTGCCTGTTTTAAAAGAAAAGATTTTAAATACGCATCTCAGGAGAGGTTACAGCGGACTGAATGTCAAAGATATAGAGTCCTCCAGCATGTGACCATGCTCTTGAGAGAGGCGGTGTTTCAACACAGTAAGGCAGACAGCAATATTTTGCGAGTTATTAAGAACAGAATGGAAAAGTAGTACACTATATCTTCCTAAAAAATGTATTATCTCATTGAAAAAAAATCAAAAATAAACATTTTTTGTTTATTATGTTAAAAAAACAGTAACGTGATCAACAATAGGAAAGAAATCTTCTAGAAAAAGGAAAGAATGACAATATTTTATGTCCAGCACTTAAACTGCATCAGAAATCGTTATATTTACATATAAAGTAATGGTAGAGCAATATTTAACATGTACATGTAGAAGATTGCAGGATTGCACAGTTAGGCTGCAGGCACATCATTTGGCCACTGACCAGGTGCTGGCTGAGGTTAAGCTGACTCAGAAGGGCATAGAAAATAGTTGGACATGACAGGCAACAGACCCAGACAGCACCATGAAGGACATCTGCATCGCATTGGTCCGGAAGGGGAGCTATGCAGGAAAGATCTGAGCCTCACAGATCCCAAGAGGGAGAATTGTACCCCTCAGGGAATGCAACCGCCCAAGGCCAGCAGCATCAGGGTAACTGTGCCAGCAATGCACTTTGAAGGTCACCCAGGCAGCAGTGCCACAGAAATCAAATTTGGGTATGGGTGCAGCAAGGCTGGGATCAAAGGGGAAAGAAGTAAATGGGAGCAGGTTGTATGCTCATGGGACAGAGAGGGTCAGATACAAGTATGGCACAAAATGGTTAAGAAACCAGAAAAGGTATGAGGCAAGCAAACCATGTAATCATTTGCTGGATGTTAAGGACAACTAATTTTCTTGATCACTGCAGCTTGAGCAGGATGAGAAACAAAACCACTTGTCCTCACCACACAAGTCAAATCCACCCTTCACTCAGGAGGATGGTGCAGCAGAGATGCCCAAGACAAGTACAAAGGTGATGGACCAAGCTTTCAGGTATCTCCATACCTGCAGTTGCCCTAGGTCTAATGAAATCAACATCTTCCTGACCCCTTCCTAACATATGTTAAAAAATTTCACAAAAGCAACTAGCAAACTGCATACAGATCCTATCAATGAGCTCAACACTCAGGGGATACTCAAACCTTCTAGCTCATATCCTGTCAGCCAGTCAGCAGCACCCTCAGCTCGTCTGATCAGTATCAACTGAAGTGACTTTGTGTAGGCATCCAAGCAAAAAAGCATCCATCCAATCTGTGACTAGACAGTCATTGGACTGTCTAGTATCAAAAGGTAGCTTTTTACAGTCCTAAAACTTTTTCAAAGCTAATGAATCATAAATGACAATTTCCACAGCTATGATATATGTTTAAATTGCTCTTTACCCTACTTTTGAAAGGTACCTTAAAATATTTACACCTGTTCTCCAACAGAACCTCTAGGCCTGTTATTCCAGAAGACTTTGTCATCCACTGACATCAGGAAACAGTTAGTGAAAGTTAACTCTAAAGCCATCAGATGGCCCCAAGAGTGCAGGTTCACACTGAGAAAAACAAACACAACTCGGACACCCCAATGCATTCAAACACTATTTGCTGGTATCTCCCTGAAATAATTTTCTGGGAGCATAATCTTATAATTTCTTCAGGTTAAAAGCAGCATTTTTCAGTTTTGGTTGTTTTGTTAGTTTTCTTTTTTGTTTGTTTGTTTTTTATATGTCTGTTTTAATTTTTGAAAACTTAATCACTATTCTACTTCTGAAAAATTTTCTTAATGGTCAAATATTAAGAGGCTTACAGCACTGTATAACTGTTTTGGTAACGGTGTTTAGCACCTTTCTATGAATCAGATTTCAGTTTCAGTTCTATCCATATTTTTAATTCTGTTTTGGAATTTCTAGAGTTGAGTCAATAAATAAACCACATGTAGAAGTTAGTGAAATCAGAAATCCAAACCCTTCCCAGAGAGGGAAGAGTAAAGGTGCTTTGAAGAGGAACAACATGCTAAAATAGAGGGGAAAGAGGATAAAATGGGTCAGTTGCACAGAAACAGATTAGCAGAAAAGCCAGGATTCTGACAGTCAGGTCTTGGTGGCTCTGTAAGCCTGGGTCATCTACTGGAAAGACACACTTGTATGAGTGCATAAGACAGCTGGGCAGCTAAGGGTAAGAAGTGAACAGAGAAGAACTGGAAATGGCTGTGATATGGCAGCAAGACAAGAAAGGAGACAGGAATGACAACAGAGTGAGATATTGACAGAATTGTGGTATTTTCATATTGCAATGGAATTTAATTAATTAGCTAGGGAAGAATAAAATTAGGTGAGTATTAGCCTCCACATCTGAATTTCTAATTATTTAAGTAAAAGCATCATCGAAAGCAGTGCAATTTCTCAGAGGTGAATTTCTTTCTAAACTCTCAAATTAATAAACTATTTATGTTCACTTTAGTGGGGGGAAGCAAGCAAACAAAAAAAACCCCAAACTAAAATCCTTCCGAAAATATATGTTGTTTCAATATCAAAAGAGTTCATTCCATCAAACACCCAGCAAACTATTGTATCAAAATGCCTGAAGAGTATTCTTGGCTCAGACTCATGTTTGATCTATTGATTATCTGGCTTAACGTCTTATCTTTTACTTGTAACAAGACTAATGTATTGTTAAAATATCACTTACAAATATATTTAAAAGTATTGTTTATACTACCTGGTTAGTAATAAAAATATAATATCATGGGCTCTGAAGGCCTTAACTATACAGTTTCCACCTGAATTCTTCCAAGCTGCAGTTAAAACATGCATATTAGAATGAGTAAATGATTAATCAACAGACTAAACCACAAAACAATTAAAGAGAAGCACATAGAATATCACCAGCTGTTTCTAAGATGTTAGACTTTTCTTTATTTCAGTAAAATAATGGGGTCTAAGAAAAACTTATATTTAATGATAAAACACATTTTCACAGAAGATATAGGTGTACATATATGGGTATGCATATATGATTTACAAAGCATGGATGATAATTCCACACTCTGAAAAACCCATGGGGTTTCTGGGACTTGCAAGGATGGGTAATGAATTTTTGTGAGAAAGGAAGAAAGCTTTTATTGAGGCTGTAACTGCCAGACTTGTGCTAGCAGATACTCTTTTAGTCAAAATTTGTTCTACTGGGGTTTGCATTGTCTGCTCTATTTCTACAGCATTGCTTGTATCTGTATATCACACATCCAGAAAGAGACAGCAATTGCCAGTGATGGATTATGACTGAAAATATCTCATGACATCCCAAAGGAGAAAAGCAGCGGCAAGAAACAGCCTGTAATATGTTATTCTTCTGCTGGAAAACTTGGGGCCAATTATTGCCCCTTTGACAGATACTGCATCCAGCATTTTTATACTGGGGACCTTGGTATGGGACAGGACACCCAAGAGCTTTGTTGATATAATGCTAATAATTGCACAATAACAGGATTCCTTGCAGCTCATGTGTAACTCGTGATGGCTTTCTCTTCAAGAAGAAAACAGATTAGTATAGGTAAATATATAACTGCTGTACAAATTTTAGAATAAAACTGGAACAACAGTGTACATAAGATATCAAGCTACATCTATGTCCCTATATTAAAAGGTTGGGAAGTCTTTTATGTTACACACAAAAAATATGTAAGGAAATTGATGCTTTCAAATTATATAGAAGTGATTGCTGAAAGAAGCAAACTTTGTGGCGCACTTGTACATTTACAGATATTTTTTTTTTTTCTGAAGTGCAAAATGAAGCTGTTCACCAAGTAAATAAAAACATAATTAACAAAGCCCCATAAAAGAAAAGAAACTAGTAACACATCTGCAGTCCCTTGAACTATTACATGTAGAGAGAATCTTTATTTTTGGTCCTTAAAATTGAGGAGAAAGAAGTGAAATTCTATACATTCTAGAAAGACTGACTAACTCTGAGGTCATACCGTTTTTTTTAAATTTTAAATGAGTTCTATTTTTTTCTATTTGTAGCACTCAGCAGAATCTAGAACTGCTTCTCTCTCTCATCCTTTTAATATGTCATCTTCAGTGCAGTGGTAGTAATTTACATAAACAAAATTTTGTACACATACTGAGAAACTGAAACAGTACTTGACAGAGAGCTAGGTTTAACAAATTCTGTCCTTCCTACTGCCAAAGACTACAGCAAAAGTTATCAAATTTAAAGGAAATTACTATACAACTGGAAGTTCACGTACAATGTGTGTCTTACTGTGATGGGAGACTAAAATGGCTATGAAGAAAATGAGCATAAGGAAACAATAGCACATTTCACTGTAAATGTCAAGTAGTGTTATCCTGGAAAATGTCATAGTGATAATTAGATGGAAATGGCTTCAACTAATATGTACTATGTGGTCACTTTCACTATATCAATCAAAGGCAGTTAGCATTATCGGTAGCTGCTGCAAGAGCTTCTAAATATCTTACAAAGTAATGACTTTTCTAAAGGAAATGTGTGTAGTGATAAAATAGCTAAATATTAAAATTTGATTTATAGGACCAAAATGCAATTTCTTTGACTTTAAAATTAAAAAATATATTTGTACTTGGGAACTGAAGGCAAGAAGACTGCTCGGTCAGTGACTTAAGCTCTCTGTTACTGAAGGCAGACATATTTTATAAGCCTTTTTGCACATTTCTTAATCTTCATCTTAGAAGGTGGTAGGATTTTTGTCCTTCACCACTCTGAATGAAAAGTTGTTCCAATACTTGACTGCTCTGATGGGTACAAATTACTAATTAGCAACATAAATTTATTCATGCTCACATCACACTTTTTGTCTTCTTTTGACAACTTTATCCTTTAGCTTTGATAGGTCTCATCTTGCCTGATGTTTCAGTGTCTAAACAAACAGTATTGATATTTCCTGTCCTCTTTTTTCTACCTAAGTAAGCCAAGGCTTTTAGGATTTTTTTTTTTTAGAGGAGAATTTCTACATTTTTATTTTCATTTTAGCTCTTCTTTCCCTGTATCTGCTAGCAGATTTTATCTATGCAATATCCAAACAAGTTTTCAGCACAGTCCTGTGCAATAACATTCTCATTTTTCCTGGAAATACCTTCTGACTTCAAATCTTAAATCTCATTTACTTTCCTTGGCTGTAGTCACATAATGGAGAGGCTCATAGCCATCCTATGATAAATAACACACCCAAGTTTTAGTGAGCTGTCTTTAGCTCATCAGCTGAAAGTTTGTCAGTACTCAGCAAAACTCTTCACAATTTGCAAGGTTGACCAAGATTTTCCGTATCACAGTCTGAAACTTTCATGTTCACTGTACCTTCCCTTGATATCTAACCCATCATTCTTCTGGGTTAACTCATGGTTACTTTTAAACCTATGTCATTAATACTAAGAATGAGATAATAAAAAACAAGCAAGAAAAAAATCTCTTTTTAAGTCAAGCACTGCTTCCTAAAAAAATATAAGTACATAGAATCATAGAATCATAGAATAGTTAGGGTTGGAAAGGACCTTAAGATCAAGCTCCAACCCCCTTGCCATGGGCAGGGACACCTCGCTCTAAACCATATCACCCAAGGCCTCGTCAAACCTGGCCTTGAACATTGCCAGGAATGGAGCATTCACAGCCTCGTTGGGCAACCTATTCTAGTGCCTCACCACCCTAACAGGAAAGAATTTCCTCCTTATATCCAATCTAAACTTCCCCTGTTTAAGTTTTAACCCATTACCCCTTGTCCTATCACTACAGTCCCTAATGAAGAGTCCCTCCCCAGCATCCCTATAGGCTCCCTTCAGATACTGGAAGGCTGCTATGAGGTCTCCACGCAGTCTTCTCTTCTCCAGGCTGAACAGCCCCAACTTT
Organism: Neopsephotus bourkii; assembly: GCF_033783945.1. Lineage (NCBI taxonomy): Eukaryota > Metazoa > Chordata > Aves > Psittaciformes > Psittacidae > Neopsephotus > Neopsephotus bourkii. The sequence goes on along the minus strand of NW_026902105.1, from coordinate 6,037,650 downwards.
CTCAGCCTATCTTCACACGGGAGGTGCTCCAGTCCCCTGATCATTCTCGTGGCCCTCCACTGGACTTGTTCCAACAGATCCATGTCCTTTTTATGCAGAAGCTCTTTATATTTACCTCGCTTGTCATCCTGTGCCAAAAAGTATTGTTGCTTCTCTAAAATGAAGAAAATCCTAAACATGTTTCTAAAATAAAGAAGTTCCTAAAAAATTACTACAAGTAAAAACTTTTTTAAACCCTGGCTGACCTATCACGTATTACTGTAGGCAAATATTTATTCTTTAAAAGAATAAAAAGAAGAAAAAAGACAGCCTGTAAAACAACAAAACAAGCAAGTATATACATTCTTAATGAGATATGGACTGGTGAAGCTGCATAAACTTGAAATACAAAAGTAGAAAGCACAGATTTATATATCCATAATCAAACCGCAACATATTGGGAAATTATGTTGGAAATACATACAGACAATCTGAGACTGTAACTGAAGCCTTGTAGCAGTAATTGTGCATTTCACTCTGGGGAGAAAACATAGGTAATTTTAACTTTCTAAAGTGTTCCCAAGAACACCTTTATCAGTAGTACTTGGAAGTGAAAGAAATTTAACAGTGCAGCACAACCTGGGCCTGGGACTAGTCTGAGCATTGTGAGAGAGAGTCACAACTTCAGCAACAGTTCAGCCATACTGCAGTATGGAACAGAATTTTATGCACCAAAACACCTCTGCAGTGCAGGGGAGAAGTAGCACCTTGCAGTAATATCTACAAAACATCAATGAAGTTAAAGGCAGTTGATAAAAGGCACTCAGGATAGTGACTGGTCTTTGAGGTGAAAAGAGCTGTTCAAGGCTAAATACAATACTTCTCTCCACAGTCTTGAAAGAAAGCTTTTACAACTTCCTTTTTTCTAAATATCTGAGAAAAACTTATTCCTTTCTTTTGAAATACAGCATGATAGGTAATAGAAATATGGATTTCACTTTCAGTTTCTGGACAAATACCAAATAGCCTGTTACAAAAGCCTAGGGTAAGTTTATGAAAGGAGGTTTTTGCAATAACTGAGCATGCTTAGTGTAGGAGGTTTGCTATCTACAGCATTTATGAAGACTAAAGGTAATTCATAATAAAGTGTCTTAGACACAGAATGGTAAAAAAAAAACAACAAAACCCAAGCAAGCAAGCAAACAAACAAAAAAGCTTTTGGGCAAACTGGAAGGGTTTATTTAGAATTTGGTTTGGGTCAGAGAGTTGTTCCGGTCACTCGATCAGAGGGAAGGGCTGAACATGTAGGGATGAAGAAAGTACAGCTTTTCTGATTCTGCTTGCAGATTCTTTTCTTCATTTACATATTTATGCAATTCTAGCTTAAAGTGAAACATTAGGATTTGGACACATTTTGGGGATCCTCTCACTTCAACAAATGGGGTGACAATTCCACCAGGTGATTGTGATCATTATGGGGTCCTGCAACAGCAGCATGAAAATTGTATGTTGATCCATGAGTAGCTTCACCTTGATGCTCTGGATGAGTTGGTGGGGTTTTCGACACTGTGCCTTTCTTTCTGCAATCCCAGCTGTAGGGTCCCCCACCATGCTTGAGAGGTTTAGCTCCCTGTGCTGCGAGGATTCTACGCCCAGCTCTGATATGTGCAACATTCTAACATATATAACATAGTAACATAACATAGCATGATATATAAGGGTAACATAACATGATATATAAGGATATTGTCCAAAAGACATGTGACATTGCTTGTTGTGAGATATTGAACTTTAAAGTGTGCTCTGAGATGCCTATAAGATTAAGCTCCACAAGAAGGGATTCATATCCCTGTAAAGTGCTGATTAAACACTGGACCTTTCAAAGCTGGGATATTTCTATTGATGTTCTGAGGCACAATTATAGATGCCTAAGAATATTTTATGCTATAATAAATAAACAAGAGTTGAGGCATCTGTAGGTCTGTATGACTACATAAAAGAGAATAATACTTTGGATTATAATTGTCCATATCATAGAATCATAGAATCATGGAGTGGTTTGGGTTAGAAAGGACCTTAAGATCATCTGCTTCCAACCCCCCTGCCATGGGCAGAGATGCCTCACCCTAGACCATCTCACACAAGAAGGCTCTGTCCAACCTGGCCTTGAACACTGACAGGGATGGAGCATTTACAACTTCTTTGCGCAACCTGTTCCAGTGTCTCACCACAGTAAAGTGCCTCATCACAGTAAAGAACTTCCTTGCATCTAACCTCCTGAACTTCCCCTGTTTTAGTTTGAACCCATTCCCCATTGCCCTATCACTATAGTCCCTGATGAAGCGTTATAGGTCATGTCCTTAGATGTAGTATTAATTCCCAGCCAAGATGGGCTGACAGAAATGTTAAACAGATATATTTGTACCACCTGAAACTGTTCAAATGGAGATCAAAGCACGCAAAGTAGACTAAGCTGATGAACTAAGTTATTACGCCAATCAATAAAGGGGAAGTTGGCAATACTGATACTACAATGACTGTTCTGTTTGCAGTACTGAGAATTTAGGGTGAATTTTCCTTAAAGTTTAAAGCAAATCTGAATCTGGACTTAATGCAATTTCACTTCACCACATCCAACTTGAGCTAGGACACATGAATGGGTGATAACTGTGTGTATGGTGGGGGATGAGAAGAGGCAGAAGTTTGTTTTTCCTGAATTAATTGGTGAAGGGGGGAGGAAGAATAGGCTGACCAGTAGAACTATGTCCTTATAATCCATTAAACTATAATATGTGTAACAAAATTATTCATAAGTTATGATCAACCTGTTCTTTAATAGTTTTTTTTATTGTTTATTATGCTCATGAATAAATGTGTAAAATGGCTAAAGTAAATAAAAACTTACATGTAAGATAGCTCTCTTTTTTTTTTTCTTCATCTAAAACTAATATAATAACCAAAATATAAATGTTTAATAGAAATTGACAAACAGTGAGATACTCTGGCTTTAAGATTATGGTCCTATCTAATTTGAGACCTTTCTTTTTTTTTTTTTTCCAATAAAAGCCATAGATGATTTCTTTAACTGATTTTTCCTACTTTTTTTCCCATTCTGTACTTACAGGTGTGATTTCACTGTGATAAAAACAGTCTACTGCAGCACTGTTCTTACCAGCACAAATAAAAATACACACTGCAACTGTATTGAGAAATTATGTCTGCTGTGATTACTACTCACGATTAACAATGTTTACTAACCGTAGCAGAAAGCTGCAGCTTTGTTTCCCTACTGTGATTGCAATGTTTCTCCATTGTAATCTTTTCTTTATCTGTTTCCCTATAAAGCTGGGGAGCCTGCGCACCCCATTTCCAGAATTCTATCGTCTAGAATAAGACTACCTTGGGGTTGGTTTCTTTTTTTTTTTTTTTTTGTTATTTTTCAAAGGCAACGAATTATGTGATTGTGTGTTACTTGTTTTGTTTAGTTTGTTGTTATTTTGCATAAATGAGTTCTTACCTCTTGTTCAACTGTTTTGCACGCTGGTGATTCCTCTTGCTATTTCCATGTTTATTTTGATATCAGATAGAAAGGCATATTTTCCTGTGTACTTGCAGCAGCAGTAGCATCATGCATCAGTTGTCTTACTTATCATGATTTTTTTCCAATTTCTGTTTCTGTATTGTCCATATAAATGATTCCTTTATTTCTCCCTTTTGTTCTCTTAAGTATAAATATTGATGTAGATCTTCAACTGATAAAAAAGGCTTATGTGTCAGAGATGTCTATGAAAGGTATTTAACGATATGGATGAGCATCCAAAAAAAGATTCCTCATTTGGGAATTTTATATGGTATTGCTGTGCCTCCAGGCTTTTTTGCTGTTGCTGTTATGTAAATGCACAATAAGGCACAAACACTTTCAAGTAACAAATGCTTCTTCTGTATGATGCCAGTCCTGCCATAGGGAATTCTGCAGGGATTGACTTTTTTCCCCATAAACCGGTTGGTGTCAGCTAACATTGAGAGCTATCATGCCTCAAAGCCCCAGAAGGAAAAAATTGCTTACCAAATATCTTATTAACCTTCACATGAATTGTGGTGTATTGACCTTTTCTAGTCACCAGGTGCCCATCAAGCCAGACACTCACTCCCATTTCCTTAACAGGACAGGAGGAATAAAATGATGGAAAAGCTTGTGGGTCAAGAAAAGGGCAGGGAGATCACTCAGAAATTACCTTCACTGGCAAAAAAAAAAGACTTCACTTGGGTAAATTAATTTAATTTATTATCAATTAATAACAGAATAAAATTGTGATAAAAAAAGAACAGAAGTAAAAACATCTTTTCCTCATTTCACCTTCTTCTCATGCTGAACTTCACTCACAGATATGAGGCTTTCTCCTTACAGAACTAAACACACAGATATACTTTCTGTATGTCAAGCACAAAGTCTGTGAAAAAGATATTTTTGGTTTCCAATCTATAGCATTCAAATACAGCACATGCAAAAGGGAAAATATATATGGAGGCAAAAAGTTGTTAGCTTAATTAAAATTGGGTTCTTCCTTAGTTGTACTGCTTCTGAAGGGATACCTAGGGTGAGCTGAACTGCATACACTGTGGACAGCTGGGCACCGAAATCTGAGAAAAACAGCTTGTCAATGAAAACTATTTAGCCATTAAATACACCAAGTAAATTATTCAGTAAGCTGAGCTATTCAAACAATGCATTTAATTGATATGAACATCTGGGTCCTGATCCAGTTATTTCTGTGCTGCATCATTCATTCCCTTGATATCACATGTTGAAACAAAGCTTTAGTATGGTTTGGGGTTTTTTTTATATGCAACAGAACTTATTCCCTGTTTGAGTTTTTATCACAGGGAGACAAGGATAAAATAAAATTTGTGCATAATTACATCTCGAAATAGTTCCTGTATACTCCTATTTCAGTATTATTTGGGAATGTAAGTCCCATATCAGCTCCCAGGTATTTGTTTTTTATTTTTTATTTTCTTTTAGTATAGAATATGGGTCCATAACAATATTCCCATTACTATCTCATGCACCACAAAACTGGGAAAAAATTTCCTTTAATCAGATTATTTCTGGCCCCATCTCTTTTCTATAGCAGTTATGGCTCTCCTAGTGGCTCTTGTCTCTTGTATTTGTTTTTATTCTAATTCTTAGTAGGTCTCTCTTGCCTTTGTTTCTGTAGGTCTTTTCCAACTAAATGCAAGTTTATATTCTCTGAAAGCTAGAGTGAAAAGAAGTAGTTCTAAACTATCCAAACAGGAAATACACAGATCAAAAAAAAGGGATGATTTACCCATTAAAAATCAATTCCTTTCATAGCATGGATAAGAAATTTCTCATCAGCTGAACACTTATTATACCTTGGTGTAAAATGACATTTGCCATCAGCACACCATAAATCATTTTACAAAGGGGGTAGCAACATTACTGCCATTTTTAATGGCTCCAACTGGCAAACTTGGTAAGTGATAACAGAGCGCTATTTTATGTCTAATTCAGGATTATTTAAAGACACAATCACGCAAAAGCAGCCTTTAGCTCAGGAATGGCCAATTGTGCTGAATTGCATTGTAGATGCAATGAGTTTTGGAAAAAATAACCACATAAGTGCTCAACCAAAATGCCAGCAGCTTTCTTACACTTCATCAGTCTTGCAATATGATTACATTTCCTTTCGGTTATTCAATCTTTGTAGTTTCAAATCTAGTTACAACTCTGCATACAGCTCAAGTTCTTGCTTTCTGAATTCACTATGAGGCAAGTAGACACTTTGATTTGACATTAGTGCTGCTTTCTTCTATATTCTCTGTATAATTCTTTCATCTTTTAACATAAACAAACCTTCTGTACTATCAGAGTACCATAGCATCTTCTGTAGCCCACTATGTTCCATAGCCCATCATGCTTTCTGAAGTAAACCTCAGAAAAAAAATATTTATGTGAAGATGAAATTACATTATCTTTCTTTGTTTCATAAAATTATCTTGGGTGCAGAATTTGACCGCACTAGAAGTAAAAATTCATCCCTTGGTTTTGAGGTATGTTTCACTGCAGTTCTATGCAGTACCTAAACCCCATATTTTGGTATTGGAGATAACAAATATTTACAAATATTTTTGCAGCTAAATCAAAATATGATGCAGTTTACATGAGACTTTTTCTATGGTATTGCTTTGCCTAGATTATGACACAACCACATGTCCTGAGTTACCAGCTGGGCTTAAAGCATGACACCACACTACAATCTTCTCTGTTTGCACACTTTTTGTGACAGCATGGTAAGTAGTTCTCAATCTGGGTATAATTCATTCAGAAATTGTCTTGCATATGAGAGTATTTCTGTCCTACACACAAGCCCTGAAATCTTCTCTGGATGCGTATACTTGAATGGCAACTGGCATATTGGTGTCAGTCTAAGCACTGATGCCTTACAGAGTAGCACTTCAATGTCATGTCATAAACATTGCCAAGTAATGTTCTTATGTAAGCAGTTGTCTCAATGGATCAGTCAAAGATGTTTCAAAAAACAACTGCTGTACACAAAATTTAATCTTATCCTGAACTTTCTGCAATGCCCCTGTCCTACGGACATTAAACTGATGACAGAGACTTCAGATTTCTGTCATCCAGCCTGAACCCATGAAACGAGTATATATGCTACTTCTCTGAATCACTTAGAATCATAGACTGGTTAGTGTTGGAAGGGACATTAACATCATCTAGTTCCAAATTCCCCCTCTGTGTGAGGTACATCTCACCCTAAATCATGTCGTACAAGGCTCTGTCCAACCTGGCACTGAACACTGCCAGGGATGTAGAATTTGCCACTTCTTTGGGCAACCCATTCCAGTGCCTCAGCACCCTCACAGTAAAGAACTTCTTCCTTACATCTAACCTAAACTTCCCCTGTTTAAGTTTGAACCCATTACCCCTTTTCCTATCACTACAGTCCCTAATGAAGAGTCCCTCCCCAGCATCCCTATAGGCCCCCTTCAGACACTGGAAGGCTGCTATGAGCTCTCCACGCAGCCTTCTCCAGGCTGAACAGCCCCAACTTTCTCAGCCTGTCTCCATATGGGAGGTGCTCCAGTCCCCTGATCATCCTTGTGGCCTCCTCTGGACTTGCTTCAACAGATCCATGTCCTTCTTATGTTGAGGACACCAGAACTGCACACAATACTCCAAGTGGGGTCTCACAAGAGCAAGAGGGGCAGGATCATCTTTGACCTGCTAGTCACGCTTCTAGGTACTTCTAGGTATTGTCTAGCCAGCTTTTTATGTAGAGCTGGGAGCCTTGATGATCACCATACGAGTTTGTGTTTCTGCTTGTCTGCTTACTGCAGACTTCACTGCCTATCTGCTTAACAGCTGTAAATTGTACTAATGACAAAGAACTAGATAGAAATTCTTGTCTCTTAAATATATTAGGCGAGTTTGGTCTTTGAAAATGACTTCTGATAGACATGCAGAACCACACTTCTTTATTTGGATGGGGTGAAGTATCAGGTTCAAAATTTGATTTTAATCAGTACTGAGTCTGACAGCATATATACCCATATGAAATAAATATTAAAGTTCTACTAGACTGCAGTTTATAGCTTATTTAAGTCCTTGATACTGCCTCTGTGTGTATTGAGTTGATCACATTCAAGTTCAGGAAGAAACGTGTGACATTGTCCTTAGTAAGTTTACCTCTGGACAGGGAAAAATTGCAAAATAATTTCTGCATTTGTGATGCTTTATCTCAAAGGATGGCAGACTGGCATGTTCCTACAACCATATGTGTAATTTTTCTGAATAAGTTCTTGGTTTAACTATTTTATCCTTACTTTGAAGTAAGCTGATGGGTCCTTCAAATTCAGCTTTATTTACTGTCTTGTGCAAGACTTTACGCTGCTTTGTTGTTATTTAATTTGGACAGGATGAATTTTTGTTGCCCTTATATGATTTATGAGGCTTTGCAGACCATCAGCTGCCAGTAAACTGAGATTTACACCTGCATATATGACTCCATTTCCAAACATGCAGTATTTTATCTTCTTTTCTTTTTTCTGACTTCTCGACTGAAAATTTCTCAACATTCCTCAACTGATGGGCTACAATCAACTCTCAGACATAGTTGACTGCTGGCATATTCCACATGAAAATGCAAAGTTTATAATTTACCCCTTGCTGCTTCCCATATAACTGGCTATAATTTTGGATCGTGTCCATTCAAATGGCAATTCCCATACTGAGTTAAAAGCTGCTACCATCAAGAAGATTGCCAAGTAGGAGTATGGATTGCCAGGAAAAAGCAGCGGGTCATAGTAGTAGGGGATTCTACTTTGAAAGGGACAGAAGCACTTGTCTGTCGGCCTGACCTGGTCTCAGGGCAGGTGTGTTGCCTACCAGGGGCATGGATCAGGGGTGTGGCAGAGAAGCTGCCTTCTCTAGAAAGCCCCACGGACTGTTACCCACTTCTGGTGATACATGTGGGTGCTAGGGGTATAGATAGTAGTAGCCTGGGGAACATAAAGAAGGACTACAGAGCCCTGGGAGAGGTGGTTAAGGGCTCTGGAGCTCGCATTGCCTTTTCGACAATTCTCTAGGATACAGGGGAGGACCTAAAAAGAGCTAGGAAGATTAGCTAGGTTAATAAATGGTTAAAAGGGTGGTGTCATAGTCAGGGTTTTGAGTGTCTTGAACATGGGACCCAAGTTTGTAGGCCAGGTCTAACGGGGGCTGGTGGAGCTGGTCTTAGGGGAAGAACAGTTTTGGTAGGAGGCTTGCAAGACTGGTCAGGGAGGCTTTAAACGAGATGTGTTGGGGGAGGGGAGCATCATTCCATCCCAACACACCCAGTCAGTTGCCAGCACCTATAATAAATGCTTGGAGCAATATAGAGATATTCCAGCTGCTCCAGCCAATGAGCTGGCTTCATTTGGAGCCCGACTCAGATGTCCCTATACAAATGCCCATAGCATGGGTAACAAACAAGAGTAATTAGAGATGTGTGCACGTCTATGGGGGTATGATATAATAGGCATCGCAGAAACATGGTGGGATGGCTCCTATGACTGGAGTGTTGGAATGGAAGGTTACAAGCACTTTAGAAAAGACAGGCCTGGCAGGCAGGGAGGTGGAGTTGCCCTTTATGTTAGGGATAGGCTGGAGGGTATGGAACTCTCTCTGGGGACTGGTGAGCAGTTAACAGAGAGTTTGTGGGTCAGGGTTAAAGGGAAAACAGCGATGGGAGACATTACTGGGGGGATCTGTTACAGACCACCTGACCAAGGAGAATCTGCAGATGAAGCACTCTATAGACAGATAGGAAAAGCCTCACGCTCACAGGCCCTTGCTCTCATGGGTGACATCAACCACCCTGGCATCTGTTGGAATGACAGCATGGCCCAGCACAAGCAGTCCAGGAGGTTTCTCGATTGTGTGGAAGACAACTTCCTTCTGCAAGTAATAGAGGAACCGACAAGGACAGGTGCCATGCTTGACCTTGTGCTCACCAACAGGGAAGGGCTTGTTGGAAATGTGGCTTTCCAGGGCAGCCTTGGATGCAGCGACCAAGAGATGGTTGAATTTGATATCCTCAGGACAGTGAGAAGTGTGTGCAGCAAGCTCACTGCCTTAGACATCAAGAGAACAGATTTTGGCCTCTTCAGGAACCTGCTTAGTAAGGTTCCACGTGCTATAGACCTAGAGGGCAGGGGTGCCCAAGACTCTTGGTTGGTCTTCAAGGATGACCTGCTACAAGCTCAGGAGTGTTGCATCCCAACTAGAAGAAAGTGCAGCAGGAGGGCCAGGAGACCTCTTTGGATGGATAAGGAGCTGCAGAGGAAAATTCAAATGAAAAAAGTGGAAGCAAAGACAGGCGGCCTGGGAAGAGTACAGGGATGTTGTGCAGGAAGCTAGGGACCAGGTTAGGAAAGCTAAGGCCCAGTTAGAATTAAACTTGGCTAGGGATATTAAGGATAACAGGAAGGGATTCTAGAGGTACATAGCAAATAAAAAACAGACTAGGGAGAACGTAGGCCCCCTCAGGAAGCTCTCGGGAGAGCTAGCTACACAGGATTTGGTGAAGGGTGAGGTTCTGAATGACTTCTTTACCTCGGTCTTGACTGGCAAAGGCTTTGACTGCACCACCCAAGTCTTGGAAGGCAGATGCAGGGACTGTAAGAATGAAGACCATGGGCCCACTGTAGGAGAGGAACTGGTTCGAGACCATCGTAAAAATCTGAATGCGAACAAGTCCATGGGTCCTGGTAAAATCCATCCATGGGTCCTGAAGGAGCTGGCAAATGAACTTTCTAAGCCACTGGCCATCGTATTTGCAAAATCATGGCAGTCAGGTGAAGTTCCCGATGACTGGAAAAAGGGAAATATAACCCCCATTTTCAAGAAGGGGAAAATGGATGACCCGGGGAATTACAGACCAGTCAGTCTCACCTCTGTGCCTGGCAAAATCTTGGAGCAGATTCTCCTCAAAGGCATGCTAAGACACATGAGAAACAACAAGGTGCTTGGTGACAGCAAGCATGGCTTCGCTAAGGGGAAATCCTGCCTGACCAATTTGGTGGCCTTCTATGATGGGGCTACACAACTGATGGACAGGGGTAGAGCACTTGACATCATCTACCTGGAGTTGTGTAAAGCGTTTGACACTGTCCCACATGACACTCTTGTCTCTAAATTGGAGAGACATCAATTTGATAGGTGCACCACTCGGTGGATAAAGAACTGGCTGGCTGGCAGCACACAAAGAGTTGTGGTCAATGGCTCAATGTCCAGTTGGAAAGCAGTAATGAGTGGTGTCCCTCAGGGATCGGTGTTAGGACCAGTCTTGTTCAACATCTTCATCGCTGACATGGGCAGTGGGATTGTGTGCTCCCTCAGCAAGTTTGCCAATGACACCAAGCTGTGTGGTACGTTTGATACGCTGGAGGGAAGGAATGCCATCCAGAGGGACCTTGACACGCTTGTGAGATAGGCTGATGCCAACCTCATGAAGTTTAACCATGACAAGTGCGAGGTCCTACACCTGGGTTGGAGCAATCCCAGGCACAGATACAGGTTGGGCAGAGAAGAGATTCAGAACAGCCCTGCAGAGAAGGACTTGGGGGTGCTGGTCGATGAGAAAATGAACATGAGCCAGCCGTGTGTGCTCGCAGCCCAGAAAGCCAACCGTATCCTGGGCTGATTAAAAGGAGCATGATCAGCAGGTCGAAGGAGGTGATCCTGCCCCTCTGCTCTGCTCTCGTGAGACCTCACTTGGAGTATTGTGTGCAGTTCTGGTGTCCTCAACATAAAAAGGACATGGAAATGTTGGAACAAGTCCAGAGGAGGGCCACGAGAATGATCAGGGGACTGGAGCACCTCCCGTATGAAGATAGGCTGAGAAAGTTGGGGCTGTTCAGCCTGGAGAAGAGAAGGCTGTGTGGAGACCTCATAGCAGCCTTCCAATAACCTAAGGGGGCCTATAGGGATGCTGGGGAAGAACTCTTCATTAGGGACTGTAGTGATAGGACAAGGGGTAATGGGTTAAAACTTAAACAGGGGAAGTTTAGATTGGATATAAGGAAGAAATTCTTTCCTGTTAGGGTGGTGAGGCACTGGAATTAGTTGCCCAAGGAGGTTGTGAATGCTCCATCCCTGGCAGTGTTCAAGGCCTGGTTGGACGAGGCCTTGTGTGATATTGTTTAGAGCGAGGTGTCTTTGCCCATGGCAGGGGGGTTGAAACCTGATGATCTTAAGGTCCTTTCCAACTCTAACTATTCTGTGATTCTATGATTCACTTGTAGATTTTTACAGTGAATTTATTCTCAAATTTAATACATCCTCTAGGTATCTGAAATCTAAAATACAACCAGTTCCATAAAAACTCTACAGCAGACTTCAGTGTCCTTCATTCACAAGTTGTTCTGGGTTCAGCTGCAGTAGAAGGAGGAGAAAAACGACTGCTACAGCTGAACCCAGGACACAGGTGCTGATATCGGCAAGCAGGAATCAGAAAACAGCACCACCACACAGTCTATTGGATATCTCTAGACATCCGAGTCTTCTGATGTCTTGAAGGGGAAGTACATTTAAACGATAGCTTGCAAACACTTTTTTTTAATTTTATTTTATTCTGCCTGCCAGTACTGCCCAAGGCAAGCAAATAGTGAGCAGCTCTGATGACACATTCCTCTAAATGTATGTCAATTTTTTTTCATAGAAACATAGAATGGTTTGAGTTGGAAAGGACCTTAAAGATCATCCAGATCGAAACTCCCTGTCCTTGGCAGGGACACCTTCCACCAGACCAGGTTGCTCAAAGCCCTGTCCAGCCTGACCTTGAACACTGCCAGGGATGGGGCAGCCACAGTTTCTCTGGGCAACCTGTGCCAGTGTCTCACCACCCTCACGGGGAAGAATTTCTTCCTGGTATTTAAATCTCCCCTCTTTCTGTTTAAAGCCATTCCCCCTTGTCTCTATCACTACATGTGCTTGTACAAAATCCTTCAGCCAGATTTCTTGTAGGCCCACTTTAATTACTGGACGGCTTCTCCAGCGTCTTTCCGGAGCCTTCTCTTCTCCAGGCTGAACAATTCCAGCTCTTTCAGCCTGTCTTCATATAAGTGTTCCAGCTCCCTGATCATCTTTGGGGCCCTCTTCTGGACTGGCTCTAACAGGTCCATGCCCTTCTTATGTTGGGGGGCCCCGGAGCTGAACACAGCGTTCCAGGTGGGGACTCATGAGAGTGGAGTAGAGGGGGAGAATCACCTCCCTCTACCTTTTGGTCACACTTCCGATGTCAGCCCAGGACAGTACTGGGTTATGTTGAGCTTCTCATCAAATCAACACCCCAGGTCCTTCTCCTCAGCGCTGGTCTCAATATGTTGTAACAGAAAGATGTTTGACTGGAAGATTTTCAGCCACTTCTACCTCACAACTTCTTTTATGGTTAATGAGAGGGTCTTGAAGCCATCATCTTTTTTGCCAGATGGCAGCCCCACAGGCTGCTCTGGGACTTGTGCAGGTGTAGACAGCCTATTAGTTATTTTCCTTGCTCCTAGCAGCTGAAAAATTTTCCAGCAGTGAGGGCAAAGATCTGGCAACTTCTTTGACCTCATCCAGTCCGCTTTTTCCTCTCTCACGATCCCTATTGTTTCACATGCTCCTCCCCTAACCTTGCAAACTAAAGAGCGTTGGAGAGCTCAAAATCTTTTCTCCTGCTATAACAGCTGTTCAAAGGGGTGTAAGTGTCTATGCACCTTCAATCATTTCCCCTACAGAACTGTTATGTCTGGATGTACAACCTTAAAGACAAAAAAACCCCAACAAACCTGACTAATGTTGTCAGATCATTAGTTTGTATCATCTGATGCTGTCATGCTGTTACGAGAAGCAGTTCTTGACTCCAGCATTTATATAGATCAAGGACAAAAACCACCGAAGTATTCCCGAGCCCTTGCAGCTTTGGTTGCTGAGAAAGTAACTCAGACTGTCTTGCTTCAACTCTTGGATTTATTTATTTATTATTTTTACATCTTCTTTGCACGACTTTTAGAGGGGTTATAGGTAAGTGGCTAGAACACAGCATTTTATTACTGACTTGCATTCACTGATGACACCTTAGTTTCTCTATAGAGCTCTGGAGAGGCAATGATTTATATACTAACTTGTAACCTTAACTTATGGTTCTGAGAATAGTATGTTTTAAAGATACTTGTGCTCAGCGAATAATTACGTTTAAGGTGTCTCCAAGATGGATTTTAATTTCCTTTTGAGTCCAGAAAGATGCAAAGCCAGTCCTAAATTCCTGCCTAAAACCTAGGTTAAGTGGGAAATACCATTGTTACAGGGAAATGTTGGAAAAGATTTTTTTGAATGACAGAATTTGTATTTCAGGGAAAGGGAATGATTTTTCGACTAAAAACTTGGATTAGGCAGGCCAAGCATATCTATAAAGTGACATGGCCATGCTGCTGTTGTTGGAGCAGGATTATGAACTGAACTTGTGATTAAGGACTTTCTTTGCAATGGCAGTTCTAAGGATATGAACTGATACATCTGTCCTGAACCCAGGAAAGGAGCTTTAGGAAAAGGGAGAACACATCTTCCCTCTGGTGAATGTATTTTTTCTTTCAACTCTCCACATGCCAGAACTGAAGATTTGATATCACCTGTGCAGTGAAGGCAGGAACTGTAAAATTGTACAGTGCTTTTCAATACCACAGTAACGTCCATGTCAATGCCATTTAGACAGAGGATACACACATGCCACAGGTTCGTTAAAAACTTCCCTGGAAGGTAACAGTCTCCTTGAAATTACTAATTGCCGGAAAGTGATAAAAATAGGTTGTCTCCAATACACAGCACTAATATATAGGAAAAAGGGGAAAAAACAAGCAAGAAAAGCTACCAAATCCTACCAAAACTTTTATTTCTATTTGAACTGTGAATTTAGGTTTTACTGTATTATTCAATCACTTGAAAAGTTTCAGTGATGTTATTTCTTCATATAAGGTAGCCCAAGTTTAGAAATGGTCTCCTGTGTTTTGGTTTGTTTTTCATGCCATTTCAGCATTATGTTCTATACACTAAGAATGTGCTGTTTCTTTTTCTCTCTGAATTTGTGAAATTGCTCTTGATGTCAATGCTCCTGGCAAATTTTTTTTTAGCTTTTAGTTCACCATGAGGAATCATATGTGATAGGAAAACGCTACTGATATTAACTGCAGCAGTGGCTGGCTATTCTTGGAAAAGTTTCCATTATAGTCTATTATAATTTTTTTTGATTGGCAAGGGGGTTCACAATGAGTGATATCACAAACAGGAAAAACCTGCATCAATTACCACAAATTATCATCCCTGATGGAAGTCTGGAAAAGCACAGGCATGAATGAGAAGGAACATACTTTTTTTCCTCATTCAAACTGAGTCTTCATACTTCACTTTGTACTGATAGAATTAAATCCCTATATAGCCTAGAAATTTATACCAAGGTCAGCTTCTGCACAGACTTGTCCTTAGATGTAGCAACAAATAAACAAGAAATAGCTCTATTTTTCTAAACTAACCATATGCTGTTCTATATCTCTATAAAAGCCCTGCATGGTACCTTGTGCTTTTTTATGTATTTTTCTGAGTTCTGGGATCGTACTACAGAGAGGAGCAGAAAATTAATTACACACTAATTTCAAATTATTTTCTCTGGCTAATGAGGTTGTCCAAAGAAACATCCCTATAGGTTTTCTGCTGCCTCTCTCTGAACAAGTCTTTATTTTCTCCTATAATTCCCAAAGTAAATGCTCCCCAGTATTAACTTCCCCTATTTATTAAAAAAAAAAAATAGGCTGCATTGTCTATAAAAAACACTTCAGTAATTAATCTCTTAGAGGTGAGTTTACTGATGCCACTACTAATTCTTGCTTAAAGATCTACTTTGTGCTAAACTCCACTTCTTCCCAGTATTCCTATTTCCATTCTGACACTTGATGTCATAAGAAGCAAGCATAACTTAAAGCTTGTCACAGAAAGACAGAAGTAAGACATTTCTCTATTTCTTCCAGATGTAGTTTAGGGAAAAATGAAAAAAAAAATGGGTTTAGAATTTGGCATCTGAAAGGAGGAAGAAGGAAATCAGATACTTTAGGAGAAGAAGCTGGAAAATCTCAGTGTGAGCCCTAAATTGAGGGAATACTTCAACATAGGATTTACCTCCTTGGCTGATTTATTGGTGAAATGGTTGGATAACAAACAGTCTCGGATATTGTGAGTGCTAGATATAAGGGTCAGAGTCAAGACACACTACTGATGAACACTGGAAGCAAAAAAAAGTAACAACGCAGCAGAGGCTAAAATTTGTAAAGAAAGATATGAAGGAAAAAATTCTCTTTCTCCAAAGCTCTTACACTTCTGTCTCATTTTAGTCTTTTCAGGTATCTACAAGTAGTTGCTGTACCCATTTATATGTCATCAAATAAAGCATCATGCAACATTAATCTAATCCTGTATTTTAAAGGCAGGATATATGTATGTATTTATTTGTCTTGACATGTGAATTCTTTACCTGTTCACTGAAATCTGTCTGAAAAAAAATCATCCACCTTTCTGCTTTTTTAGGATTCATGGCATTTGTATAGTATGCAGGTTAGGTAATTTTCTTATTATATGAGGCTCCACTCAAATTACCATGTCTATTTCACAAGCTTCTTACCAGTTTTGGTATAGTTTATTGTTCATACAAGAATTATTCTTACAGAATATATGGAGCCAATTGCGCAAGCTGGTTTAAGTCTATGTAACAAAATGAAGACCACTAGAATATTATGCAAAGCAAAAGGAGTCCACTTCTTTAATTCTGTCTACTCATATTGTCCCCTTACCAGAAATAACATAATCAAATAAAAAACAAAAAAAAAAAAACAAAAAAAAAAACAAACCCTTCAGGATGATCAAATACATATCTTGTCCTAAGAAACAGCTAAGCAGACTATGACTCTTCAGCTTTGCAAAGGTGCGTAAGGATAAAGAATGTTTCTTATATACGTAAAACAGTGTGACATGGAGACACAAAACAATTAGTGAGAAATCAGATAACACTAGAAGGGGAGAAGTTCAAAGAAAGTAAAGTGAAAAATTTCCTTGCATATTGGGATTTATGCCACAGAAATTTGCGAATTTTCAAAGTTTATTAGCTCTTTAAAAGCAGTCAGAAATAATCATTGAGGAAAAATTCATCAAGGGTTATTTACGCCAAAGCTACCATCTCTGGATAAAGAAAGGTGTTAAACTGGGAAATTTCAAGTTTCTGTCTTTGAACGCTATGAAGATTTATGGAAAGTGGAAGATTCCCATATCGAAAATAGGTAGGCTGTTAGAAGGCAATACTAAAACTGTAAAATGGTTTTATTTATTTCTCTCTTACATTCCTTAGAGTGTGCTAACAAACCATACTCATGGAAGTCATTTTATTTAAGATATCAGCTGAAACGTAACGTACCATCTGATTTACCAAAAGACTGAGAGGAAGTGTGTGTTTCTCACTTTTTCTCAAGTGGCTGGGCAAAAAGGCTGTTAGTAAGGAATGAACTTCACTATATTGGCCAATTCTTCCAAATTGCGCCAGCCAATGTGCTAAAACTGGTAGATTAACCCTGCTGCTCAGTTCCTTACAGGAGAAACACTAAGTCACTCTACCTTTGTTTCACAAAACAGTTGAAGGAGTTTACATCATCTGAGCCATTTGCTAGGCATATTTATTACCTATTTCATTTTTATGATGGAAAGCATGAGGCAGAGGATTTTGCAAGCTGGAAGAGAAATACTGCTGAACAAGGAAGGAGGACACGAAGAAAAACAAAACCTCCTTGAGACATTTATGGAGAAATATTGGTTGAATTCAGGATCTTGTGTGGTAGGGTCAGTAGAATAGCAAGTAGAATCGCAACCCTGGACTTTAGCAGGGCAAACTTTGGCCTCTTCAAGCGATTGCTAGGGGAAATCCCATGGACTAGGCTGCTTGAAGGGAAAGGGGCCCAAGATAGTTGGTTGACGTTCAAGGACTGCTTTTTCCGAGCTCAAGATCGGAGCATCCCGACACGTAGGAAGTCAAGGAAGAGGGTCAGGAGACCTGCGTGGCTAAATAGGGAATTGCTCGGTATGCTCAAGTGGAAGAGGAGAGTTTACAGGTCATGGAAAGAAGGGCTGGCCACTTGGGAAGAATATAAGGCTGCTGCTAGAGGATGTAGGAAAGCTGCTAGGATGACTAAGGCCTCCTTGGAATTAAAGCTGGCGAGAGGGGTCAAGGACAGCAGAAAGAGCTTTTTCAAATACATGGCAGGTAAAACTAACACCAGAGGCAATGTAGGCCCGCTGATGAACGGGACGGGTGCCCTGGTGACAGAAGATAAAGAGATGGCAGAGTTACTGAATGACTTCTTTGTCTCTGTCTACTCTGCCGGATGCAGTAGTGAAGAGCCCTGTACCGCTGAGACCCCGGATGAAGATGGGTCAATGGAGCGGTCTGCCTTAGTCGATGAGGAATGGGTTAAAGACCAGTTGAGCAATCTGGATATCCATAAATCCATGGGTCCAGATGGGATGCACCCGCTGGTGCTGAGGGAACTGGCGGAGGTCATTGCTAGACCGCTCTCCATCATCTTTACCAAGTCTTGGGAAACGGGAGAGGTGCCTGAGGACTGGAGGAAAGCAAATGTCACTCCTGTCTTCAAAAAGGGCAAGAAGGAGGACCCGGGTAACTATAGACCAGTCAGCCTCACCTCCATTCCTGGGAAAGTGATGGAACACCTTATCCTTGGTGCCATCTTAAGGCATATCAAGGATAAGAGGGTTATGAGGGGCAGTCAACATGGCTTCACCAAGGGGAAGTCGTGCTTCACAAATCTCGTAGCCTTTTATGAGGAAATAACACGGTGGATGGATGATGGTAGAGCGGTGGATGTGGTCTATCTCGACTTCAGCAAAGCGTTTGACACGGTCTCCCACAGCATCCTTGCGGCTAAATTGAGGAAGTGTGGTCTGGATGATCAGGTAGTGAGGTGGACTGTGAACTGGCTGAAGGAGAGAAGCCAGAGAGTTGTAGTCTATGGGGCGGAGTCTAGTTGGAGGCCTGTATCTAGTGGAGTGCCTCAAGGGTCGGTACTGGGACCAGTATTATTTAATATATTCATCAATGATTTAGATGAGGGAATTGAGTGTACTATCAGCAAGTTTGCTGATGACACTAAGCTGGGAGGGGTGGCCGACACGCCAGAAGGCTGTGCTGCCATCCAGAGGGACCTGGACAGGCTGGAGAGCTGGGCGGGGAATAACTTGATGAAATATAACAAGGGAAAGTGTAGAGTCCTGCATCTGGGCAGGAACAACCCCAGGTTCCAGTATAGGCTGGGGAACGACCTGTTAGAGAGCAGTGTAGGGGAGAGGGACCTGGGGGTCCTGGTGGACGACAGGGTGACCATGAGCCGACACTGTGCCCTTGTGGCCAAGAAGGCCAATGGCATCCTGGGTTGTATTAGAAGGGGGGTGGTTAGTAGGTCGAGAGAGGTCCTCCTTCCCCTCTACTCTGCCCTGGTGAGACCTCATCTGGAATATTGTGTCCAGTTCTGGGCCCCTCAGTTTAAGAAGGACAGGGACCTGCTGGAGAGAGTCCAGCGCAGGGCAACTAAGATGATTAAGGGAGTGGAGCATCTCCCTTATGAGGAAAGACTGAGGGAGCTGGGTCTCTATAGTTTGGAGAAGAGGAGATTAAGGGGTGACCTTATTAGTGTATATAAATATATAAAGGGGGAGTGTCACGAGGATGGAGCCAGGCTCTTCTCAGTGGCAAACAATGAAAGGACAAGGGGTAATGGGTACAAATTGGAGCACAAGAGGTTCCACTTAAACCTGAGAAGAAACTTCTTCTCAGTGAGGGTGACGGAACACTGGAACAGGCTGCCCAGGGAGGTTGTGGAATCTCCTTCTTTGGAGACATTCAAGACCCGCCTGGACACGTTCCTGTGTAACCTTATCTAGGTGTTCCTGCTCCGGCAGGGGGATTGGACTAGATGATCTTTTGAGGTCCCTTCCAATCTCTAACATACTGTGATACTGTGATTATAGGATGGGGAATATGCTGTCACATTATATTAAGTTTGATCTTTTAATTTTTTTTTTTTTTTTTACTTTTTTGAATTACATAAACCTAAACAATTCCACTGGGGAGTAGAAAAGCTCCTTCTTTTTTTTTTTTTTTTTCACTGTCTCTCAATATTTTTTGAGTTTCAATTAAAATTATTAGAAGAGTAAAAACTTCCACACAAATATTGCAATGAACTAAGTGGCCTTTTATGTCACCAGTTATTCTTTTCCATCAATAATTTATGAGACCTAAGTCTTGTTTGAAATGATGTTTGTAGAAAATGAGTTTTAGGCTAACAGTACATTGAAGTTTTTCTCATTAAACAAGATTAGTTGATTAAATTATATCTCAGCAGTGAAATTATATAGAAATAAGGTCATCCTGTCAGACAACAGATAATATGACTTAGATAATCACTGAGTACACGAGTAGTCGGTTTTGGCAGACAGTACCAGAATGCATTTTTCCTGCAGTGAGTTTGAAGACATATAATCATTAATATGAACACATTCATAGAAAGGATTTAAGGGAAGTTTGAGTGCAAAAACCCCAAACTGGTGATGGCATAATATGTTTGAAAGTAATTAATAAATTGCAAATGAGAATATTAACTTAGAATAGGTCAGGTTCTTGGCTGAATCTCAGTCTCTTACTTTCTTATACTGGTATTTTTGCAAATAGTATTCATATTAAAAATGACAATGGAAAAGTATTGTAAAAACAAAAATTATTGTTTTACTAGCTATCTAGCATTATTTGTGTCAGTCAGACTAATTAGATGCTTTCGACAACATATGGTCTTGAGAAAAATAGAGACTATATAGACCTTAAACATAAAGACTGCAAGTCAATAATTCTTCATAATGGACAAATTAACAGTGATTTTCTAGAAAATCAACGCTTTACTATTTCTCCTTGTTTCTAAAAATACTTAGCCTTTTTGAAGCTAAAAGTAAAATTTTATCCATGAAGCTATGTGCTCTAGTAAAATGCTATTTAGAACTTACATGCAGCAAAAAGTAACATTCATATGGACACAGTGAATGCTGATTTGTGGCATTGATCATACAAGGAAAGGGTTCAGGGCTTAAAAATGATTCACTTGTCAAAGTGACAAATGAAATCTATCCTCCCTTTTTTAAGTTAAGTAGCTTTGGATTTTCCTTATTCTTTAAAAATGTCCTGTGAAACAATATGCTTTGGAAAACTATGGTAATATTAATGTAAAATTCAAGGCTCAACAAACATTAAGAAAATAAATTGAGCAGATGTTATAATCTGGAAAATATAGTATAATTATCCCAGAGAGAAAACATAAATTATCTGTAAATATACATCTATAAATATATACATATATAAAATATACTGAAAAGTTATATTATCATTTTAAATGATAAAGATATCACAAGAACATTTAAAAAATATGAATGATTAAAGAATCTAAAGTTTCATATAATGAGCAAAATAGAAATAGTTGAAACCTAGTGGGTGGGCCAAGATACTGCACCTCACATTGCTAGGTATATGAATTTGTACCAACACCTCATGTAGAGTCTTCCTTTGCAAATATACTTTGAATGGTTCTTTTCTATAGAAATCCCATAGCAAATTCCAACACATGACAATTACAGCTGTTTGCACTTAAAATATAGTTTCAAATTTTAACTGGATTGAACTGTTTAAGCTGTTTGCTCAGTTGTTTGATAAAAGGAATGGAGGAACAAGAAAAAAACAACAAAAAAATCCACAACATAACCAACCAGCCAATTAATTCTTATTGATCAGCTCCTTGGTGGCTGGAATAACGCAAAAGCCCCTTTATTTATAATTTGTATTAACTGTTACTATATAGTTCACAAGGTGTTTTGTTAAAAACAACCTGAATAGTTGTGTTCCAA
Organism: Neopsephotus bourkii; assembly: GCF_033783945.1. Taxonomy (NCBI): domain Eukaryota; kingdom Metazoa; phylum Chordata; class Aves; order Psittaciformes; family Psittacidae; genus Neopsephotus; species Neopsephotus bourkii. Next base: position 6,016,115 of record NW_026902105.1, on the reverse strand, counting down.
CCTACTTTAGCAATTGTAATCATGTTGGTGCTTCAAAGTGGCTGTCATCTGGGACAGTTCTTAAGGCATCTTCTCTCTTCTCCTTTGTTCAATTTTCCAAAGGACAGCAGCCCCTTTGAACTTTATATGGGTGGTTGATAATTAAAGTCAGTCCAAAGATACACAGTAAAAAAAATTGCCAAAACTGTTGCTACAAGATTCTTCTGGAAAAGAAATTCAAAACACAGGTTCAGTCAAATCTATTTGTGCAAATTTATGAAGAAACAGGGCATTCAATTTCCTAAATGATTTTTTTAAAAAACATTAGGTTTACAAATCTGTAAGTATCTAAGTCTGAGGTTTTATTTTCTTTCTTTTTCCTTTTGTTTTGATCCCCTGTTTTGGTTTAGCCTCAGCCAACAACTACCTACTACACAGCTGCTCACTCACTTCCTCAATCAGTGAGAGATGGAGAAGAGAATAAGAAAAAGGTAAAACCTGTGGCTTGAGAGAATAGCAGTTTAATAGTTGAAATAAAGTAAAACACTATAGTAATAATAGTAACTGTAATATCAAATACCCCTCTGTCTAGTTTTGGTCAGGTGTTCTAGCTCTGCTCCCTCCTGGCTTCTTGTGCCCTTCCTCACTGGCAGAGCTTGACAGACTAACAAGTCCTTGGTCAAGGTAAACATTATTTAACAACTAAAACATCAGTGTGTTAGCAGCCTCACTCTCAGACTAAAGCTGAAACACAGCACTCTACCAGCTATTTGAGGAAGAAAATTATCCCAGCCAAAGTGTTCAAGCATACTTGGCAAACTGGGACTGTATCCACCCTTATTCCATAACATTTATGTCATGCCCAGGGTCCCACACTTTCCAACACACCGTCACATTTCCTGTCTTTTGATATATATACACAGATATCACTCTCATAGACTCCCTTAGTCTACAGGCCATCCCTGAAAAATGTTGAGTTCATTCAGCCCATGATTTTGGGCTTTACTTTCACAACAGTCTTCCAGCACAGGAAAGACGGTGTGCGTTGCTGGATTGTTGCATACTGAAACCAGTTCTGATTCCATCACCACTGCACTTGTCTGGTTTCATCCAAGCTCATTCTCCATTAATATGGGTGATTTTTACTGAAATATCCTTGATAAGGCTATCAAAATAGAGTAAGATTCAGACCCTCAAATGTGGTGTGGTGGAGATCACTCTGCAAGGCACCCAGCACATTAATAGATATATGGTTGCCATAGAAGTGGTAATATACAGTGTTATATGGCACTTAGAATCATAGAATCCTAGAATAGTTTGTTGGCTATTCTCAACCAAAATCAAATCCCCTTGAGGTACACACTGGCTTTCCTTATCCTCTCACATTACTCACCAAGTGCACCCAGTTCCTCGAGAAAAAGCAATCCCATTAAGTGGGTTTGCCTTTTTCCCAATCATATTCTAGCTAATTTGCTCAGGTACTGGATGCCACTCTCCATGGTGGCCTATTTACCTGGGTGACATATAACATCTTTCCTGAAGGGATACATTTCCTTCTCAGCTGACAGGATCTGCCTCCAGAGGCTGAGGATTTGTCTCCCAACTGTCTTGTCAGTGCCTCCTTCCCTAGACAGTCATCCCAGCTGCATGGCTTTCTTGTCCTCTAATTCCAGGCTACTGGCACTATTATCCCAACATCAGAGCAGCCAGATGATAATGAGCTTACCCGGACAACAGCTGAAACTTTTTTGCATATCCTACAGGTCAGATATATATATATGTGTGTGTGTATGTGTATGTGTATGTATATGTGTATGTACATGTATATGTATATGTTATATATATTTTCAGTTGTTTCCTATATTTACTTAAATAAAATACTTACTTGTTGCTAGAAACTGCCTAATTCTTTCTTAACTTTTCTAGTGCTGTGCATGAAAAAAACTGAATAGAGTGCTCCTAGCACTTCTAATTATAGGCTAATTTGAATGTCATTGAAGGGAAAAAGAATGTTGAAATAGTGAATGACAAAACAGCAGAAGAAAGGTAGGCAACTGACCTTGATTACAACCTAGAATTGTCAGTAAACATTACACAAATCCTTAGGAACTGTTATTTCATAAATTATTAGTGACACAATAAATATTGAATTAGGTCTTCTGTGGTGTACTTAAAGCAAAATGACAGTGTCTTTAAAGTAGCAAGATAAAATGGTACTTATTATGGCCCTAATAAACCCTCATGTAGCTTTAATATAATACCGTAACTCTCTATAGAGAATTACCATAGGCCACCATACCTGTATCGACCTCTATTCACTTCATGGGTGGTTTGCTTGCTCTTTGGGACTGCCTTAATGTGCCAGTTTGTAAACTTTGAGCCTTTATGAGTTTCTCTTGAGCCTTGCCTATCCTCAGGTGATTACACCTTTCAGTATGCTATTTCATTATTTTTTGTTGTTGTTGAATACCTGCTAGAAAACCAGTAATGTGCTTTTTATGTAGCTTCAGAAATAATTTCATAGTTAACATATTGCTACCATGTTGGCCTCAATTATTAGATGACGGCTTTTTTCTGATGTTGTTCCATCTGGGAGAAGAAATTAACAATGGAAACTTGGTATCCTTACTTCAGATCCCTTTCTTTGTAAGAGTAAACCAATTATACTCCGATTCTAAGAATATAGTTGTTTCCTTAGGAATGAGAGAATTTTTTTCCTCCCATCATAGCTCTAAAATTCTTCCTTCTACAGTTCTTAACTGAAAGGTTCCTCTTCATTTTTTTCCCAGAATCCCTGCTATGTTAGAGACTGCCACACAGTTAAAAACTACTCTCTGATAAAAATACAATTAAGAAAAGTTTTTAACTGTGAGTTTATCAGAAGTTTTCTAACATTACAGCAGGAGTAAAATGAAACATAAACCCCAGTCCTGCTCACCTCAGATACTCAAAGAGGTTACAATTCTTTCCTTCCCAGAATGTCTCAAAATTACATGCTAAATATCATACTTTGTTTACAGAACCTCAGCACTTTTTGGAATTGCATGTTATTCTCTTTCATGGTTCATTTAAAATGTCATGGCTGTGTCTTTTGTGTATGTTTAGATATAATATTTCATAATGCCCTATAAACCCATTTACGGATTAACTGGTATGTGCACTGAAATGTCTTAATGGTAAGGTGTGCCTAGAACTCAGGTCTTCTATTTCTGAGACAAATGCTCTAATCACAAGGCTGTTATGCAAAGATTAAGCACAAGTAGTGTTTGAGTGGCTGTCTGCAGTGCAGTCTTCTGAGATCAGGCTGCCAACTTGTCTGGATACCTGTAGCTTTAGGAATTATCAAGTCTTAAAAATTACTTCATAAGTCTAAACGCTATCAGTGTTAGGCTATGTTGGAAACTAGTAGTTCTAGGTAACTAGTTGGGACTTGTGTGGTTTTTAGGAATGGCTGAAACCAAAAGGAGTGTATCTCACGTAAAATGCATAATGTTGCACAATGGCAACCTTCAACAAGTGACCTTCTAATTTTGCAAGGTGACATTTTCATGCCCTGTACAATATTTTTTGCATGCATGACAGTTTTCGATAGGGTGAATTTTTCCAAAGGATCAGCATTTAATAGCACAGTTTTGCACAACTTCATAGAGTATTTGCAATTTCTGTCATCCCACACAATAAATGTATCACCTATTCAGAGTGTTACCCAGCATTTTTCGTCTTCTTAATTAGAGACAGAGAGGAGATTACTATATATTCTACTGTCATTAGTTTCCTCTCTCCTCTATAGAATAAAATCTTCATCTTTTAAGCAGATTCTTTAAGGAAAATCCATAATCCCACGTTAATTTGGGGATTGGACACCCAATAATATCTGTCTCTACAGGTCAACTGTCAGTTTGAACAGGAAAAACAAGACATATTCTCTTCCTCTATGCCTTTGCTACGTTCTCTTTATCATCTGACTAATAATAATCTTTTAAATACATGCACAAGGACTGCACAAGTCCTGTTAGAAAATCTGGTTTTGGAGAATATATTTCATAGAACTTTCACAGCTGGACAATTATGATAAATCATTAAAACACTATTTTTCAATCTGCTCTTCATCGTGATTATTCAATTCCACTGGGGTTCATGGCATCCTGAACCTAAAGCATTCAGGCTTCTCCACTATGCTACTGTTTTCTGCTTTCTTAAATTTCCTTGTGGTTTTCTCTCATCAACACCTTTCTTTACTAAATGTCTTCTTTTTAAAACAAAGGACAACAGAGCCTCTTTGTTCACCTTTACCTCCAAAGACTGGGATGGATCTCTGTGTCACTCTGAAATTGTAATATCTTTCTTTCTGAGTTCAGTGGAATTCAATTTTAAAGACTGTAGCAGTAGACCTAACTGTAAAGTTCATTGAACTGAGTTCCCCTCTCCAGCACACTCTGCACATCGCATAGTTGTCATGTGAGGATATAAACACAAAATGAAAACAAAATATGGTGGTTCATACAGCTTCCAGGAGCATGGCATGAGTTGGGTTGTTCATTTTACCAGCTGTTGTACTCTGGAAAGTGATTGGGCATCAGACATAGCAGGTATGGTGCTGGCCAGCAGCAAAATGTGGACTCCAGCTGAATCATTAAAGCAAATCAGGAAAACTGAACAGATATTTTCCATGTAATCAAACAGGCAGAAATACTCAGGTATTGCATTATTCACTGCTGACTTGAAATGTCTGAGCATAATTGAAATGATTTATTTTTCTACTGCTGTTCTGCAGCTGCCTGGTCTCAAAGATATGTTTTAAATTGTTTGACAGGAAGGACTGTTTGACAGGATGAACTGTATTAATTTGAATTTTAACTCTGAAGACTTGGAAATACACTAGACTAGAAATAGCTGGCAAGTTCTTCAGCAAATGAGTAGCAGTACAAATCTCTCCTACATCTTCACACAAAATCAGAACAGGTTCCCATTGTGTTGTTTGCAAAAAATTGTGAGTGATCCACAAAAGGAATGAAAAGAGTCCTCTCTTAAGTGAAATAACTAAACATCTGAATGTCAGATCATTGCCACTTATGTAAATTTTGATATTTATAAGCTAGGCTAGACCTTACTGAAACAAAGAGACTTTGACCTCCATTCATCATTGAACAGACACAGATTTACTGCTGGATTTTAGACATTGGCAGAAGGGCAAAAACTGCTCTCCAGGAGAACGAAAGAACCGTATTCAGCAGCTGAAGCCAGAGCTGTTCCCAGCCTTATCAGCCCTCTGTACCCACTGTGGTATGCAAAGTGGATGCTTCTCACCATCTGAAGCCCCATAACATGAACCTTTCTCCCACCTTATCAAAGCAGGCATAGGAGCAATTGTAGCACCATATCCCATGGGACCTTGCATTTCTTTTGCATTTAAGATCACTATAAATTGCTGAAGAATGGAGAATAAACCAAAACTGCTAAATACTGTAAATGCTGTGGGACAGTGGAGCTTTCACAGTGTACAGCTGAAGAGCACTGGGGCATGCGTTTATGAGGAAGAAGTAAATACATGTATGAAAACTTCAGAAGAAATAGAAAAAAACAGTTGTAAAATGTAGATTTTTTTTTCTTTAAAAGAAAAGGCTGTAAGTGCGAAAATGAAGAAAAGCACTTGTACAAAAATCTTAAATCTACAGTCCCATCAATAAATTTCCTTTTGGAGCTGACATGATATACAAAACCCCCAGATTTTGTTTAGCAATGGGATCAAATGGGATCATTGAGAACTATGAATCATTACAAATACTTTCTTACACATGATGTTTAAAGGTTCTAGCCTTTGAACAAAAATAATCATTTCATGGTTGCTTGTGCTTAAGATTTTTATATTTTGTTTTTCAAGTATCTATCTGCCTTAAAATATCCATGTGTCAGAACAGTCTAAGTCTGACAGTGCTCAAGTCTCTTATCTGTCTCTTGTTCCATTCTCCCCACTTGTAATTAAGGAAGGGCAAAAATTGTAGGTTTTCTACTTAAAATATATTCTCAATACAGTCAGACCCTTCAAAAATATAATAGTTTTATCTGTAATGCTTCAATCTAGAAAGGGATCAGAATGCATGTTCAGGACATTATTAAAACACCAAAGTAAAAGAGAATGAAAGTGTCCTGGGTTCAGCAGTAGCAGTCATTTTCTCCTCTTTAGTAGCTGGTGCAGTGCTGTGGTTTTGACTTTTGGCCTGGGAACAGCGCTGATAACACCAATGTTTTTAGTTGTTGCTCAGTAACATTTACTCTGACCAAGGACTTTCTGAGTCTCATGCTCTGCCAGGGAGGAGGGGAAGCCAGGAGGAAGCAGAGACAGGACACCTGACCCAAACTAACCAAAGAGGTATTCCATACCACAAGATGTCATGACCAATATAGAAACTGGGGGGAGTTACCCAGAAGGGCTGGATCACTGCTTGGTCGGGCTGGGTATCAGTTGGCAGGTGGTGAGCGGTTGTATTCTCTTCCCTTGTTATTTCCCTTATCATTATTATTATTGGTGGTAGCAGCAGTGATCTGTGTTATACCTTAGTTACCAGACTGTTCTTACATCAACCAGTGGGGGTTATATTCTTTCAGTTCTCCTCCCCATCCCTTCAGGAGCTGGGGGGAGGAAGAATGGGGAGAGTGATTGAGCAGCTGCATGGTTCTGAGTTACCAGCTGGGCTTAAACCATGACAGAAAGATATGAGTGAAATTTGTGAAAGCAGTCCATAAATGTGAGATCATACTTATACATATTCCCCATTTCCTCAAGTAGGCAAAAGAGAGACATCTGCAGCTGAGCCAGGGTAAAATATTTGCACCACCTACATGGGAAGAATTTTGTGAGGATATGCCCTCCCCTTTGTCCTTGCATTCTAGCTCAATTAGAATCCTGACTGCTAGATTTCTTTTAACTTGGTATTTGAAAATCCAAGCAGTGGTCCAGTTTGTCTGCTTCTAAACAAAATTAATAATAAAAAAATTGGGATAGTCTCCCACATTGGAGATATTCAAGGCCCGCCTGGGACAACTTCCTGTGTGATGTACTCTAGGTTACCCTGCTCTTGCAGGGGGGTTGGACTAGATGATCTCTTGAGGTCCCTTTCAACCCTTAGGATTCTGTGATTCTGTGATATGGCTCAAATTTTGTTAATGATTTATGAGAACAAGTAAAATATTCTGTATGCTTCTCCAGTTGCACCAAGTCATCACTGATGGCAACAAGGGAGAAAAGAGTTAAAGACAGAAACAGAAAACATCTCTGCAAGACACAGATAGAAATCATCTTTGCCTTTGCCCTTTCTTAATAAGCTGACTGAAGAAAGACACATGAGATAATGACATAGCAGAAAACTTTTTCTTGGCGTTTTTAAACCTTGCATTTGCTTTTCTTTCTGTGTATATTATAGGTAATATTTAAGTAATGCTCAAGAAGAAAAGCTAGATATGTCTTTTGACTTATGTCATCAGTATGAAGGAATGCTCCTGAAGCTCTCAACTCTTGCAAATGAAAAATAAGGACTTGGCCAAGATTCTAGCAATTTACATAGAGCTCCTCTTTTCACTTTTAGAAGCTTATTTTCCTATGAATCTTTCCTTTTCCACCTTAGGAAATCGTCTTTGAATACAATGAACCTGTCTTTTTTAATAAAAGCTTTTCAGATGTATTGTTTATGATCTTTCTCACACTGTTTCAGGTGTTATAGAGATGTTAGCTTTCCATAGAAAAACCTGCCTATAGTATTTTTCAGTTTTACATTTTTGTGTGTGTTTTCCTAGCTAATGTGGTAATTCTGCACAGTATACTAAGATCTGGTATACAGGTTTGGTTTTTCTTTGTTCATCTGCATTCAAGTAATGTAATACATTGTTCACATACTTAACAGTTATTGCGTTCTTACATATCTGCAGGGACTGAGTAATATTTAGAGACCTGGCTGAATAAAGAAGACACTTAGTACTTAGACAAAAAAGTCTTTGTTAATTCCCTTGTGATTCGTATCTTTCTTAAACATAGTATTTTATTTGATGTATGTTTCTTTTAATATATTTATATACAAAGAAGAGCTATTGACTCTGAAAAGCCTGGCACTGGTTATTTGATTTTCATGGATTTTTATTGGCAGTGCTTTAAACACGCTGTGCTCAGATAGCCACTCTTTGTGTTGTAATTGTTACATCTGATATGAGATGAACAGCACCGAGGTTGCCTTCTCTAACCACCCAAGACCTCCAGCTCTTCATTTAGGTCTTATGCCTTACTTCCCTGTCCTAGAAAACTTCTCTGTCCTAGAAATCCGTTTTCTTACTAAGATCTCATTCAGTATTTTTCATTTTGGTTTTTGGCTTTTTTTTTTTTTTCTGTCACTGCCAGTTGCATGTAAGCTAAATGAGCGATGGGAAATAAATTGTGCCTTAGACATCTGGAAAAAGTGATTTCTCAGAACACCTTCATTAAAGAATACTTGCATAATTAGCCACAGAAGTATATTACTGCAGAAAATTACCAAAATAGTGAAGATGAATATGCACATACCTCTGAAAATTGGCATGGAGAGGCATTTGTGTAAAAGTGACAGTAATATGTCTATTGGCACTTCTCATGAGAATTAGGGAACAAGAGATATGTACTACTTCCCTGAAAAGAGAAAATTAGACCATTCAATTACAATGTAGAATAACTTAATTGGTAATTGGCCAGTATGTTAGCAAATACTCAATCTGTAATAACTTAACCTGGAAGGAAGAAAATTCACCTGGTAACTAAGCAAAGCTTACAGTTTTTATTTTAATTTAAGGTGGATGTAGCCAGTTTGAGATTCTGACATTGAGGACTTCAGAGGTTCTTGGCTATTTCTACCATAAAGCATTTTTCTGTGATTCAAAAGTATTCCTAAACTATTTCCCCAACAGAATCAGAGTTTCTCATCTAGCCCCATATTCCGTCATACGGTGGTAAAATAGAGATACACGTAAGTTTGGTGGGGAAAAAAAAAAAAGGAAAAAAAAAACCAAAACAAAAAAACTATTTTTTTTTTCTCAGACAATTGAAAACCTAGAAGCAGAAAAAAAAACCCCACCTATTTGTAGTGAGCAGAAGATCAGGCTTCTGACTGATGCTAATAGTTATTTTTACAGCTGTCTTTGTCTTCTTACTTTTCCCCTATATTTGATTGCTGTGATGCAACAGCAATGATTGTTTTGCTTTGAATAGCTTAGTCAATATCTTTTGACCATATCTAACAGAGGTCTAGGTATCCAAGATAAAGACCTATTTTTTACAGATGGAGGTGTCCATGTGGAAATATGTATATACAATCTCAAACAAGCCCCACTATGCCACTGGGCCACTGTTTAAATTCTGTGTGAAATTGCTCATGCTACAATGATCTGCACAAAACAGAGTTGTTTTAAAAAAAAAAAAAAAAAAGAGACAGAAAATAGATTTCAAGCAGTGTTTATGTAATATACATAGAGGTTTCTATTTCTTCTTCCTAAACTCACTAAGATGTTATTATTTTAGTCCATAGAGGAAAATAGATATCAGTATCTAATACCCTTTTAAAGCAATTTCTCATCCTCATGGCTCTCTCTCTCTCCCACTCTTCTCACAATTCCCATTTCTCTCTTCAATTTTTCTTTTTCTGCCCTAACTACATGTCCTTGTATACTTATTTATCTTCTTTGTAGATTTCTGAAATTTTTCCTGAATACAGTTTACCGCTTAGGTCTTTCGCAGACTATTTTATGTGATTCTTTAAATTTGGTGTACTCAGAACTCCATTAAATTACTTATTTTGAATATCAAGCATATGAACTCTAAGTTGTAGCATTATAGGCTATATTATACTAATTTCAGCTGAGATGTAATTTAACTATGCTAACATCCATTTCTATATAGACAAGGGATAGTATATTTATATATGCATTCAAACAAAGCAAGGTTTTCTGATCATTGTGTTCTTTAGCTGAAATACCATGCTTAGCTTCCTCTCCAAATTGCTTCTGCTTAAAGGTTATGGTTTCCATGGAAACTTGTGACAGTCTGTTTGAACATCAAATATTTTCCTTGTAGAAGTTATCTCAGCAAACTGATTACATGTTTTAGTGGTGGACTTGGCAGTGCTAGGTTAATGGTTGAACTCGATGAACTTACAACCTAAATGATTATATAATTCTATAAGTCTGAAATCTACAGTGGCCCTGCATAAATACACAAATTAGTCTGCTGAAGCACATACCTTAATAGAAAACATTCCTTATTTTTTCCCCAGTAAAGAGATTGAAATAACATAGCCTTTAGATTAAAGCAGAAAGTTTTAAGAAATTATATAGTCTATGCTACAGACTACTATCTCTAGTCATGAAAAATAAAACCAAAAGCCATACTTTTCAGTAGTGGTCTTACCTTGGATGTGTGATCATCAATGTGATCTACCATGACCTCCTGTCAAATGCAAAGAGGAAAGCAATCTAAATGCTTTAATCATAATGCATTCTTACAAAGTCAGCATTATCTGAAAGAATGGAGTGGTAGAACTTCTCTGTAATTCACCAAATATTGAACTGAGATCCAATGCAATGTTCCTCTCTTTCAACAAGTTGGAGAGGCACATTCTCCCCAGCAAAACAAAGACTTTCTTCCACCTGTTTTCTCTCTCTCTCATTCGAAATACACCTACAATTCTGTTAACAAATGGGGCAAGGCAACTTACAACAGTGTAGCGCACTAGACATGTGTCGTGGTTTAAACAAAGTCATCCATAAATCAAGCAGTCACTCTCTCACTCCCTCCAGTTTTGGCCTCCCCCTGCTCCTGGAGGGATGGGAAGGAGAATCAAAACCAATGCAACTCCCACAGGTTGAGATAAGAGGTTTAGTAACTAAGGCATAACACAAATCACTACTGCTACCACCAATAATAATAATGATAAAGGAAATAACAAGGGAAGGGAATACAACAACTCGCCACCAGCCGACCGGTAACTTGCCCCCCAGCCTGACCAAGCACCAACCGATACCTCCTCCAACCCCGCAGTCTCCTAGCCCTTCCGGGTAACTCCCAATTACATCCTGGGCATGACATGCTGTGGTATGGAATACCTCTTTGGTCAGTTTGGGTCAGGTGTCCTGTCTCTGCTTCCTCCCGGCTTCCCCTCCTCCCTGGCGGAGCATGAGTCTCACAAAGTCCTTGGCCAAACCAAAACATCATTGTTATCAGCTCTGTTCCCAGGCCAAAAGTCAAACCACAGCACTGCACAAGCTACCAAGAAGGAGAAAAATGACTGCTACTGCTGAACCCAGGACAACATGGCACTGCATTCCTTTCAGATAAAATTCTCACTGGAGCCAAGAATTCTTCAGTCCCTAGAAATCCACACTAGTGACATACAAACCCAAAAATGCAGTCACCTCAGATCTGTTTCTATTTAATCACTTACTCCTGTATCTCCAACAGTAGGTGCAAATGATAAAGCATGATTCAAGACAATGGGTACTTGTTTCAGTTAGGGACACTCATTAGCAAACATCAGTAGGTGATTTCTAAGTTAATGTTTTACAGAAGTATAAAATTCTATTGACTGTGTGTGTGCAAGAAAACACCCTGAGTGTTCTGGCTAACTAGTCCAGCATTTTCCCCACCTGCCAGTTGTCTTGTCTAGCTAAACAGTCAAGGTTTTGGCAAAGAACATTTGCAAGTTCTCCTCTCAGAGGGAACCTGAGAAAGTTTTGGTTGTACAGGTTTGTGCAATCAGTTATAATGCAAGTTGTATTCCCAATGCTATCTTAAAAAACACTTCCACAATCTGAAACTTAAGCTCCTTATCAATTGTCAAATCCATAAATAGTCTGTACAGCTACATAGTCATGTTACTCTGCAGAAAAATGCATGGTTTTAAGATTCTGTCTGTTCAATAGCTAGTAATGAGGAGGAGGAATGAAAAGACTGTGGGCTCTTACAAAAACTTTTTCTGGGGCGAGATCAATATTTCAAACACATACATTCAGAGTATCCAAGAAAGAAGAAAAAATGCCTAGCAAGAAATCTCAGCAGTTTTATTCACTGTTCAAAGCTGTGGAGCTATATCCAGCAGTAAAAATCAACAGTGTTCTAGCAGGTATACCCTACTCAGTTCAACTTTTTTTTGGGGGGGAGAATAAATATGATTTTAAAAAAACAAATGTGTTCTTTGGTATAAACTGAATTTACCAAAAGGCAAAGAGATAGTTGTAGGACTTCTCTGATATTAACATATCCTTCTGGGTCTGTCCATGGGAATCCTGAATAGAGCAGAAATCATATATTAGTTGTGTAAGAGAGACTCATTTTAGCTATGTTAGCCCAAAATGACCCAAACAGGAGAAACTATGAATTTCATACTCAAATACCTCAGAGACAGGCCTTTCTTTTAAATCTAAAATGTCTGTTTCCAGTGAAATCTAGTATTCTGTTAGAGCAGGGAAATAAACCTGAAAGTGGTCTTAAGAATACTACAGATTACAGAAACAGTCAAGAGATTTGGTGTCTTTTTTGCATGTGAAGAGGGGATGCCACTGCTTAAAGCACTGAGAGTACTGAAGATTAAAAGAAATGCAGGGAACTGTTGATGATACAATCTGGTACAAACTGCTGAAGAACACCTCTAAAAGGAGAAATGATATCTTTGACATAGAATACCTTAATAAAGTCTGATTTACATTTGAAAACCAGACTCGTACTGCCAGAAGGATTCTTTTTTAAGATAGAAAATAAACAAGAATGACATTGGAAGTATCAGAAATTTAAGTCATGCAGAAAGAGTCATATCAGAGGAGGAATTACTTTTAATATATTTTTTTTCTAGCCTACTGCAGCCATTGGCTTGATACTTCTGTGCAGCTATGTTTACTTTTTAATTCAAATTACCTTGTCTGTCCATGAGTAAAATAAAAAATATCTTATTTTTTTATTATCTTATTTTGTTTATTTTCTGGGCCTCACTGTATTTTTTATTCATTAGTGACTCACTTTACCTGATGTATTAGTGATGCATGGTTTTTTTCCCCAGAAAACAGTACAAGGATCTCTTGACATGTACATTGTAGGTTCAGTCGTCCTCACCCCACTTAGTTCGTCCCTTTTAGTCAGCAGCTCGTTCAACCAATTCCTTTTGCTTAGGATGCCCTATTCCAAATGCCTTTTTTGTTGTTTCTCGGGAGATAACCCTAGTCTGCTGAGCTAGATTATTCTGCAGCAAGTGTATCTGAACTCTTTTAGCCTGCATTTTCTCTATGTACATTCAGAAAATTTAGGTTTTCATGTCAGTAGTTGGAATAGATCTCAACAAATCATAAGCACGTGTGGAAGATCAACTGTCCAGTTTCTAAAGTTTTTAACCTCTATGTAAATCTAGTTCTACTTTATTCAAATGCCTTAAAATTAAAAAGATTAACTTGGGCTGAGTTAAAGGTTGCAATTTAATGTTTTTATTTGCTGAATGTTCAAATTTATTTTTGTCATTCAGCAACCAAATACGTGAAACCCCACAAATCAACAGGGTTCTAGGTGATATTCTGACAACGCAGGGATTATACCTTCTATCACTGCCTGATTCAGGGGGTTTATTCCTCCCACCATGACTGAAATATACCAGTAAGTGATGCACGAGGTTTTGAGGAAATCTTTTCACAACGATCCTCCTATGCTTTAACATCAATAACTCATCACTTTATACAATAGTCTCATCCTGTTTATGTTTGCCATTAATTATGCACATGCTAGCATATCACAAATACATTGCTATTTATGAGTTATTCTTATATCTGTTTTGTTCATAAATCAGTTGCCTCCCAGAAACTGCTTTCATATGAGTATTTCTGAAAAATCCCTACTAAAAAATGATCCCATTTGGTTTCATAATAGAACGACTTTTAGGGAGAAAATATTGTTTACTTAGTCTTCTTTCTCCCCCTTCAATAATCTGCCTTAGACTCATTGCATTAGCTTATATTCTAATATTTCAGATGTTTCTGATTTTTCCACACTGAGTGAATACAATATAATATTACTGAAAGCAATAGAGGAAGGGAAAATGATATCTTTGTCTAATCTAATTTTTAAAATATATTTTCATATTTGCTTTTCCCAGTATGTTATTTCTTCTAGATTAGATTCCACTCTAGTTTTACTATACTTTCAGACTTTCTGGCTATTTTGCATCTAAGACCCAGCAACCAGCCTGTTTCCCATACTAGCGAAACATTGAGGTATATTTGTTATCATTGTGGCTTTTATATGCATACATTATGCACGCTAAAGGTCCTAACCAGGAAAGAAATGCTGAGTATAAGATCTTTTTCTTTGATTTATGCCACCTTAAAAAAAAAAAAACAACAAAAAAGAGCACTACACCACACCATTAAAACTTCTTAACTCACAGATGACAGCAAGCAATGATGAACAGGGAATCCTCACACCATTGAGAAATATCATTTTGATCCAGTGTTAAATTTATCATGACTTGGAAATAAAATGAAATTGTGACAAAAAGCTGCAGAAAATCACAAGCTGTGAAATTCTGGTTAATAAATAATAAGTCAGTTCAGACTGATTTCTGAACTGACCACTAAAATAAGTTTGTTAATAACATGTACTTTAAGACAGCAAAGATTTCTTGCACTACTGCAAAAGGGCTGGCTTTCTGAGCTGCAAGCACACACTGCTGACTCATGTTCAGTTTCTCATCGACCAACACCCCCAAGTCCTTCTCCACAGGGCTACTCTGAATACTATCTCTGCCAGCTTATATCTATGCCTGGGATTGCTCCGAACCAGGTGTAGGACCTTGCACTTGGCATTGTTGAACTTCATAAGGTTGGAATCAGCCCACCTCACAAGAGTGTCAAGGTCCCTCTGGATGGCATTCCTTCCCTCCAGCGTATCAAACAAACCACACAGCTTGGTGTCATTGGCAAACTTGCTGAGGGAGCACTCAATCCCACTGCCCATGTCAGCGATGAAGATGTTGAACAAGACTGGTCCTAACACCGATCCCTGAGGGACACCACTCATTACTGCTTTCCAACTGGACATTGAGCCATTGACCACAACTCTTTGTGTGCTGCCAGCCAGCCAGTTCTTTATCCACCGAGTGGTGCACCTATCAAATTGATGTCTCTCCAATTTAGAGACAAGAGTGTCATGTGGGACAGTGTCGAACGCTTTACACAACTCCAGGTAGATGATGTCAAGTGTTCTACCCCTGTCCATCAGTTGTGTAGCCCCATCATAGAAGGCCACCAAATTGGTCAGGCAGGATTTCCCCTTAGTGAAGCCATGCTTGCTGTCACCAAGCACCTTGTTGTTTCTCATGCGCCTTAGCGTGCCTTCGAGGAGAATCTGCTCCAAGATTTTGCCAGGCACAGAGGGGAGACTGACTGGTCTGTAATTCCCCGGGTCATCCATTTTCCCCTTCTTGAAAACAGGGGTTATATTTCCCTTTTTCCAGTCATCGGGAACTTCACCTGACTGCCATGATTCTTCAAATATGATGGACAGTGGCTTGACAACTTCATTCACCAGCTCCTTCAGGACCTGCAGATGGATTTCATTAGGTCCATGGGCTTGTGCACATTCAAGTTCAATATTAAGTAAAATTTTAAAGGAAATGTTTAGCTATCATTAAGAGAGGATTTTTTCCTTAAATTTGCAGACTTCTTACAATACAGTCAATTCTGTTCTTTCTGTGCAGTTCTTTGGCATCTTCAAATAACAGGATATTGTTAAGATGACAAATATACTGTAGTTTTCTGCATCTGGAGTCTTGCTCAGTTTACTAATAAAATCCCGCGTCCCTTTTTTCTCAGCCTGTATCAGACAATTTTGCTGTTGCTACTTTTACATGTCTCCATCATGTAAAAGTCTCCTTGGTTTTCACTTAGAGTACATATCTGTGCTCTTTATTAGGATGCTTTGCTCTAATATGAAAAGGCTAGGAAATATAAGACTTTACAATCAGATAGGAATGACTGAAAGCCACTATTTCCGTGTCCATGTACTCAGTGTAAGATTAAAAAGGACCACCGCATTTAAGATGTGTTGCAGTTAAATGAGTTTCAGTGACTCAAGAATGAAATGCCCATTCCTGAATAGGCCTCAGTAAGTTGAATTGGTTTTATTATTGTCAGTAGCAGTTCAAATTACAGGACCATGTTCAACTTCATAATCTGTGTTTCCTAGATGTGAACTGAGAGTTGTACTAATGAATTTAAGATTTTTGCTGTTGACATAGCCAAAGGATATTCAGAGGTTAGTTGCTTTTAGAATATTATGTTTTATGAGTGATGTGTTTATACAACAGATGCAAACAGGATGGAAATATTTTGCCTGGCTTTATAAATTAGGTAAACAAGGTAATAGCTTTGAGGAGCACAGGTTTCTCTGATCTTTCTCAGTCTGTGTTGTCTGTATTCTTATTAAACATCAGTGGGAAACAGAGTCTGAAAACAGCTCATCTGTGAGCATGAATATTTCTGCACAACTTTTCTTTAACTGAAGAATGAACATGCAACAAATAGTGTATTCTTTAATCAAGTCATTTTGATCAACCTAAGTACATCTTCACTGTCAAGGAAATGGAGTTATAAACACTGCTACTGTCCTTTCTGAATGTACTAACAAAAAAAAAAAAGCAAGCTGAAGCACTAGAATCAATAATTTTTAACTTAACCTTCCTAAACAGACTCAGTCATTCCGTGTCTAAAGTTAAGAATGTTATGAGATTTTCCTTATTCTGTAAAAGTTCTGAACAGCTCTTTGATAAATCAGAAAACTTCAAATGCAATAAAATTAGTAATTTAGAAAAGAGCTTTAATTTAATTAATTCACTTTTAATTAAAACTATTTCCTCTTTTGTGCAGATTTTTCTTATGACATTTGAAGAATCATGCCATAGAAAGTAGGAGTGGTATTGTCAAGAATTTACATTTCTGTATTTCTGTGTTTTAAAGGTACGATTAGTGGAAGGAACTGTTGTGAAGTGAGTGGAAAAGGTATGTGAAGGTAATGTTATTGTCTCTTATTTTCTTCTATTAATTTTGTTCTACATGGTTCTGTATTATATTACTCAGGATGTAAGGGCAAGTACTGAGAAGCTGTATATGCCATGTTACAGTTGATTTATAACTCTAATAAAGCATTTTACATATGAATTATGAAGCAGATTTTTGGATAAATGGATTTCTAATTCTCAAAAAACACACCAAGGAAAAATCTGGTGAAGCAATCCAAAACGTAATCAAACTGGAATAAAATATACTTAAAGATTAATCTGGATAAATTCAACTTTACAATGCCATGAAACTGAAGAAGGAATCACAACTGGAAAATGGTAAGATTACTAAGGCTTAAGACAAACTGCCTAAGCATATCAGACAAAATCACAAGGGATAAGGCACAGAATAAACCACTGTGAAACACAGTAACAACAACAAAAACAAAAATCCATACATAAATTAGTAGAAAACAACCAAAGAATGCCTTTGTGAGGTACTCAGGGAAAATGAAAGGATTACAATAGATGATGACAGGAATTACATGTTTTTGAAGTTTTTCTTGCTTAGTTTATATTAACATAAGTAGTATCTCAGCTTAGTACAACTAATGACGTATAAATGTGGAAACTTAAGTGAAGGCAATGCTTAGGGTTGTTAATAGCTCTCAGATGATACAGACCTATAGACATTCATATAGCCTACATTTGAAACTGTGCATTCTTGAATATTTAAACAAGAAAATAACAGAATTTCTGAAAGAAGAGAGGAATTCCAGAAAATCAGAAAGTGACAAATGTGTATGCTGTCTTTAAATTAATTAAAAAGAAGGAAAAAAGAAAAGCAAAAATAATATAATCAGGGAATTGTAGCTAATACAGCTAATACGGCTGTAATATACAAAAATACACAGAAAACCTGTTAAAAAGAAAAAAGTAAACCATCTGTTTTTAACAGTCAACATGCATCTGTCAAGGCCAAAACAAATCAAAACAACTTAATGTCTTTTCATGATAGGAGAAAAATTCTTGTAGGTGAGAGAAGAGTAACAAGTGTCACATCCTAATAGTAAGATCAGAGTGCCTTTACCATTTTCATAGGGAAGTCTGGCAAACACTGGCTAGATGACACTAACAGAAGGATATGTAGATGATTAAACAATATTGAAAAGATAGTCCTGAAACTGAAAGCTGTATCAGGCTAGGCAGTCAATGAGTCTGTTCCAGGTTTCCTCCTACTCAGTTTTGTAATTAAAGATTTAGACACTGGGTGAGAAATATGTTAACCAGTTTGTAAAGGATATGAAAATTCAAGAAAAATCGCTGAGCCTTCAAGTACGTTAAACAAAAAAAAAAAAAGCCAAAACCAGCCCAGTGGAGAGTAACAGCGCTGTTCAAAGACATGAGAAGATGTTGAAATTTCGATTGTTTAAAAGAGAAGAGAAGAATCAAGAGTGTGACATGATAATGACCATCAGGTATGTTAAAGACTGTCACTAGGAAGAAAATAGACTGCTGTTTCAACAATGCATAGGACATCCCATCCAAGCACATGCACTTCAAATGATTCTATTGATCCCTGAAGTTACAGGCATGCACTGCCGTAATTTAGAGCTCTTACCTTTTTCTTATGAATTGAGGAATAAAGCACAGCACCTATACATTGAGTCTTTAATCATTAGTCAAACCAATGTACTGAAAGTGTGGAAAGCATTGCACTGAAGTGAGATGTCTCATCTGTGAGATCTTTTTATTTCATTTATTATTTTGAGGCTCACTAACTGGTACAGATACAGCAATAACTGCAGTAAGGGAATCACTCACCAGTGATTCCATTCATCAGTGACACCACTCACCTAACCAGTTTGTGGTTAGGGTGCCATGATATTTGAAAGCGATTTTTATATCCACTTCCATGTATTTCAGAGTAGCTGACTATCTCCAATACGCTTTAATGTGCCAGTTCAGTCATCATAACGTGCGAGTGAATGTCAAGAAACCCTTGTTCTTTCTGCTAGATTTCACTAATGTAGAAACAATCAATCAGTACCGCTCACTTAATTCCTAGTCTAACAGTCTGTTTACAATGGAGCATTTATGATGTTGCCTGTCAGTTCCCATTACCTTTTGATCAGTAGCTTCTCAGATATAGCACTGCCAGAAGCAGTTGACTTTGACAACAGAAGTGCATTTAATAGAACACTCTTATGTATAAGTTGGCCATTTCACAGTAGACACAATAAATTCTGTTAATTTTTGGAGACAATTAAAACTAGGCAATCTCTAGGGTTCTGAGGTTTAAACTAAATTTAAACAAAGATAATGAGCTTTTTAGTATCAAATGTTAAGTTCTGAGAGAGAAAAGAGTCTTGTGATTAAAAAATATGACTTAAACACTTTCTTTTAAAGTATCTTTAAATTCCAACTGCCCAAACATTTACAAAAATAATTTATAATCTGGATTTTTTTTCTAACAAGATGTCTACACTATTTGTTGAGCCAGAAGAGATGCTTTATTCAGCAGAAATTTCATGTCTCTTCATAACTGTCTTCTCTTTCTAAAATAATATTGTTTACCCCTGGCAAATTTCTCTCAAATCATGCTCCTCTTTACATAAATATTTTAACTTCCTGAAAGTTCCGATAATGTGAATTAAAAAAAAAAAAAAAGGTTTTCCAAAATACTAATATTTAAAAATGAAAAGTTACTACAGTTAATGGCTCAACTCCTCCGTAAATGCTGCAGGCGCTTTTAGTCAGTTTTATTAATAACTGTTCATGCCATCATCCCCTGTCTTTTTCAAAATGTGATGCAGCGGTGCAAGTTAAAAGACAAGTGTTTCTTAAAACTTTTCTGTGAAAAAATGCGTGAGAGGAGATGACTGATGTTGGAAAAGGCCCACCTTGAACATGAAATAAAGATTCTTGATCTAGCTAGTTATTAGGTGTGGAAGCCTTTGAAAACCAGAATTACAGTTGCTCTTATATATGGAATGACTTAATTTTCCAAAGACACTTTCCAGATGGTTTACTTTTTGCTAAAACTTTTATCTTAATTTTTATCTTCATCTACAAGGCATTTTCTTTCACTTTCTTGATTCCAAGTATATTCCAGGTGGAAAATAAAAGCTGAGAATTGCTACCCTTGTTCAGAAAAAAATTAACTCAGAAAGAACTTTTCTGAAAATTTTGCTTAGTTTATGGTGCACACACACTGCAGAATGGAGGACACCCTGCAGTTTTCTGGAAGACCACACAGTATAAGACGAGTGTGTCAAATATAAGGAATCCACCACAAAAGCATTAGATCCCTAAAGGCAAAAAGAAAAAATCAATTTATCAAAGCTAAAGTAGACACAGTTAAAGTAGTAAATACAGAGAGGGTTTTGTGACCCCTCCTATGTTGATAACCATGAGTGAGTTATGGTTGTCTTTATTTTTATCAACAACTGCCTTTGATCCTGCATAGAGTTTTTCAGTTATATTCCAGTTAAAATCAGATTTATCAAGTGAATGAGCAAGGATTCTCAGTGGACAGTTTCATTCTATTCAAGGATTAAATAATTTTTAGTACCTGGAGCAGAAAAACCAAGAATAATAATAAAAAAAAATAGGAAGATAGGTCATCTTTCTCATTTTTCATTTCTTTAGCATATAAAATGAAGCAGAGGTCTTGCACAGCAGTACAAATCACAGTGTCTTCTACACTGAAAAACTCTCCCTGCATGCCTGAGTAGTTTTAAAACTGAAGAGTGACTTTTCTTATCAAAGATATTTTCTATCCTTCTAACAAAGGTAGGATGTAGCTTAATCTCTACAGTAAGAATGGCACGTGAGGAACAGGACACTTCTGAAATGGGAAAAAAAATCCCAACAAACCCTACACGCAAAAAACCCCAACCAAACAGAAAAACCCTAAACCAACCAAAACCAACCAAACAAAAAAAAACAACACCAAAAAATGTGGGTGGAATTGTTAAATCCCTGCTTAAAAAAATACCCATGATAAAATGTGAAAATTTATGCTGCTTAAACCCTATTTTGCTGATCTGCCAAACTTACTCAGGTGTAGTATACCTCTTAAGCTGTCTTTCAAATAACCTGGGGCAACTAAAACAAAAGCATGCAGCACTTAGAATAACAATTTTGTTGCCAACTGTTTTTGAATATGATAAATGAAAGTGAACATGTTTGTGACCTTAAAATTCTACAGCTCCCCCTGACCCGTTCCCCTTTCCTCTCCCCCCCTCCCCCCCAAAAGCATTTAATACAAAATCAAGTGTTACTGTAAGGAGCAAAACCACTGATCACATATAAATCACTAAAGCTTGCTAAAGCAATCACTTAAATTATACTTGCTTACTGTGTTAATCTCTGATAAATCATAAACTGGTAGCCCTTTTTCTTGGATTTCTAATAAACTGAACTCTATTCCATTAATATTCTAGATAGTTATTCCCCCATCTCCTAGGAAATGTGAATGCATGTTTGCCTTTTAAGATATTCCCAAGGGTTTGGCAGCACTGCTACACTAAATGATATTTAAATCATCTGAAAACTTATTCGATATTAATAAATACTTCTGTTTCACAAAAAATTCTAGCATCTTCTAGATAAATGAAATGTATTCAGTGCTTCTATTGCTCAGGACAGTAAAGGGTTATTTTAATTATTTCCTGCTTTAATTTTTCAAAGTAAAAAATGTCAGGCTTCATATGTTGATAAATATCTATTAAACTATTATTTTTACTAAAAAAAGTGAAACTATGATTGAAAAAGATCGCTTAACCATGTTCTTAATTTAGATGAAACTAGATTTCAAATATATACAGATATTCATTATGTATTATCAGTAATAATCAGTAAAACATAAAATTATTCGAGAAAACCAGATAAATGGACAACGGGACAAAATGAAACATTGTTTTAATTGAGGTAATAACGACAAAACCTTTTTATACTATTCTTTGATTTTTTTAAGAAAGGAAATATGATAAATTTTCTATTACAGGGCAAAGCTATTTAGAATAGAATATCATCAAATAATATAATAGTTAGGGTTGGAAAGGACCTTAAGATCATCAAGTTCCAACCCCCCTGCAATGGGCAAAGACACCTCGCATTCAACCGTATCACCCAAGTCCTCGTCCAACCTGGCCTTGAACACTGCCAAGGATGGAGAATTCACAACCTCACTGGGCAACCCACTCCAGTGCCTCATCACCCTAACAGGAAAGAATTTCCTCCTTATATCCAATCTAAACTTCCCCTGTTTCAGTTTTAACCCATTACCCCTTGTCCTATCACTATAGTCCCTAATGAAGAGTCCATCCCCAGCATCCTTACAGGCCCCTTTCAGGTATTGGAAGGCTGCTGCAAGGTCTCTTCTGAACAGCCCCAACTTTCTCAGCCTGTTTATATGGGAGGTGCTCCAGTCCCCTGATCATCCTTGTGGCCCTCCTCTGGACTTGATCCAACAATTCCATTGCCTTTTTATGTTGAGGACACCAGAACTGCACACAATACTCCAGGTGAGGTCTCACGGGAGCAGAGTAGAGGGGCAGGATCACCTCCTTTGACCTGCTGGTCACACTCCTCTTGATGCAGCCCAGGATACGGTTGGCTTTCTGGGCTGCGAGCGCGCACTGCCGGCTCACGTTAAGTTTCTCATTGATCAACAACCCCAAGCCCTTCTCCGCAGGGCTGCTCTGAATCTCTTCTCTGCCTAACCTGCAGCTGTGCCTGGGATTGCTCCCACTCAGGTGTAGGACCTTGCACTTGGCATTGTTGCACTTCATGAGGTTGGCATCAGCCCACCTCACAAGCGTGTCAAGGTCCCTCTGGATGGCATTCCTTCCCTCCAGCGTATCAAACAAACCACACAGCTTGGTGTCATTGGCAAACTTGCTGAGGGAGCATTCAATCCCACTGTCCATGTCAGCGATGTAGATGTTGAACAAGACCGGTCCTAACACATATCCCTGAGGGACACCACTCGTTGGTGGTCTCCAGCTGGACATTGAGCCATTGACCACAACTCTTTGTGTGAGGCCATCCAGCCAGTTCTTTATCCACCGAGTGGTCCATTCATCAAATTGATGTCTCTCCAATTTAGAGACAAGGATGTTGTGTGGGACAGTGTCGAACGCTTTGCACAAGTCCAGGTAGATGATGTCAACTGCTCTACCGGTGTCCATCAGTTGTGTAGCCCCATCATAGAAGGCCACCAAATTGGTCAGGCAAGACCAATTTCCCCTTAGTGAAGCCATGCTGGCTGTCACCAAGCACCTTGCTGTTTTTCATGTGCCCTAGCATGCCTTCAAGGAGAATCTGCTCCAAGATTTTGCCAGGCACAGAGGTGCAATGCCTAAGCCAAAGAAATATCTTTTTTTCAGATAAAACCCCTTTTTTTTGTTTTATTTTTTTTAGAAATAGCAGCTTTTAAGAAATGGAACAAATCCTGGATACCCTTTAATACTAGCAAGTAGAATATATTTTATATGTACATTATAAGTGTGTAAAGTTCTAAAGCCTGAGATTAGTTCTTTAAGCACTGGTAAGGGGCATATGTCAAGGGAGGGGTTTACTCTCCTTAGTTTCAGTCTCTCAATTAAGGCACTTAGAAGGCAAGTCTCCCAGGCAATTCTCAGCAGAGAGTCTAGTTTAAGAAATCTGACTTAGGTGCCATGGCTAACCCTTCCTCTATAAAACTATATACTTTAGGTTTAATAATATGCAAAAACTGTTCTGTTACTAAGCCCGTAGGCAAGCCTCTACTCTAGGACTGATTTCCTGTATGAAATTGTGCAACAAGTCAAAGACCGAACCAAGTTTACCTGTTATTTATGTATTGAAAGTCCCAGGGGACAGTCACATCTGCTTACTTCTGAAGGCTGCTCAGTATTGTACAAGATGAAGTAAGAGCACCTATAGAGGCATCCTTGTCATGTAAGTGCCCATGTCTGGTCTTCATATGGAGTGCTTAGGAAGCCAATGTTTCATGTGGGATCTGATACCTAATTTCAACTGACACTGTTTGTTGCAGCTTTCCCTCTTTTGCCCATCTATTGGTTAGAATATTCAGAAGATAATAATCTAAAGGGCCTTAGCTCTGCATTACTCATGGCCTCGGAAGATTCCCTATATTTTAATGAATCTCAAGTACCTCCTTTCCTCGTTGTCCTTTTTAAAGCTGAACCGTATAGAAGCCTTAGGCCTGGGGGAGAATGACAGTGAACCAAACATTAATCTAAAAGTTACACTACTCAGCTGCATCAGAAAAGTTGAGACTACATTTGAAACACCTGAATTAACCTCCTATTTGTGTCTACGTGTGAGCTACATGTGTAAGCTCCATTATGGCCTAGAAAATAGCTAGGCTGACCCATTCATGGCTAAGAGGTCTACTTGAGAATGAAACTAATTGTCTGCAAGGCTTCACTGCTTACACTGGCTACTTCTCTGTAGAATGCAATGGGATTTTATATTCCAAGTGCACATGAAGGCATTATAACCATGTAGCCCTGTAATACACTATTGGCATTGCTAACAAGTCATCAATTTTATACTGTTTTTTCATTGCCTACGGCCTGAAGCTTGCCAGGCTTGCCCTTGGAGCTTCTCCTGACCCTCCAACACCTTTGTCTTACTTATTTCAGCTGTGACAGCATCTTTTTCTAATTTACCGGATCTGAGAATGCATTGTTGTCCTGGGTTCAGCAGTAGCAGTCATTTTCTCCTTCTTAGTAGCTGGTGCAGTGCTGTGGTTTTGACATTTGGCCTGGGAACAGCGCTGATAACACCGATGTTTTTAGTTGCTGCTCAGTAATGTTTACTCTGACCAAGGACTTTCTGAGTCTCATGCTCTGCCAGGGAGGAGGGGAAGCCAGGAGGAAGCAGAGACAGGACACCTGACCCAAACTGACCAAAGAGGTATTCCATACTACAGCACATCATGCCCAGCATAGAAACTGGGGAGAGTTACCCGGAAGGGCTGGATCACTGCTCGGTTGGGCTGGGTGTCAGGTGTCAGGTAGGGAGCAGTTGTATTCTCTTCCCTTGTTATTGCCCTTATCCTTATTATTATTGGTGGTAGCAGTAGTGGTTTTGTGTTATACCTTAGTTACCAGACTGTTCTTATCTCAACCCATGGGAGTTACATTCTTTCAGTTCTCCTCCCCATCCCTCCAGGAGCTGGGGGAAGGAAGAATGGGGAGAGTGATTGAGCAGCTGCATGGTTCTGAGTTACCGGCTGGGCTTAAACCACGACAATTGTTTTACTTTTGATTATGGCAGAATCACAGGAGTAAGCACTTATTCTATGCAAAATGAGATCTTTTCAATACTTACTTAGACAGTGATACAATGTAGAGAAATACATATTGTTATTGGTAGCAGAGACACTGGCAAGTGAAGACTCAGAATGTGATGTAGAGCAGTACAGGCATGGCACAATAACAGGTGACGCACAACCACAGCACTGAAGACCTGGCTATAAACAACTCACACAGTCATTTAAAGAAATACAAACCTGGCATTGTAGAAACCTGATTTTAGTGGTAGCAGAACAACATGCATTTCTTACACATAATGGTTCAATTGCGTATGGTAGAAACATGAAAAAGCAGAAAACTATTTAAAATGAAAGGGCCAGGTTTAGAGCACCATTACAGCATATTCCTACCAATATCCAAGAATAGAATTCATGTACTATTGCACTATACCTAGCAAACTAGATTCCAGAAAATGATGTCTTGAATTTTATGAGACAATACACCTGAATAATTTATAATAACAAAACAAAACCAACAGTAAGGCATCTCTTTACGAAGACCTTTTTAAGCTTTCAAACATTGACAAATAAATATCATGAGTGCTATCAAAAATCTAACAATCCTAAACTCATTTTATATATAAAATCCTGTCTCTACCACTGTCTCCTGTCCTGAGAGTTTTGCTGTTATAAAACAAACACCAGTTTTGCAACAAACAGCTACCTAGAGTATTTTATGCCCTACGTGATGTTTCACCACAAAAATGTGTATGATATGTGATTACCACAGAAAGAATACAGTCTTTAAATATTTTTTTAAAATATACTGTTTTAACTAAAATATACATTATGGTATATACTTAATACAACTGAGAAATGCTTATACATTTTAAATATATAAGCTTCTGAGCCGTGCACATCTGTTTGGTTGTACAATCTGCTGCATAACTACAGATGTTTTCCTGCTTAGGTGACCTTGGTGAATAGATGATTATTTCAAACTGTTTAAAACTGTTTGGAGAGAGAAAAGTCATGTCCAGTTGTGACAAGAAATCATTTGGACAGAAATACTAACTGAAAGAGTCAAATAGGGTCTGCCAACAGACTGCTAAATGTCAAGATGAGTTAAATACAATAACATAATCTCTGGGCCAAATCCTGGGGTCAAAGCCATTTCCCTTGGAGGATAGAACTGCATGTTCAAAGGTGACATTGCCTCAGTCCTGGTACTGTTTCTATGCACAAATATTTCCTTTATGTTGAGTTAGAGCAGCCTAAATCTACATTACAACTTGCTTGTTGTAGCAAAGATGAGAGAAATTCTTAACTACCGTAAAAGGAACAACATTGTGCAGAATCTGTAGGAAAATAGAATGGTGATATTTAGGCCACTCTTATGCATGTATGTATGCTCAAATCTTTCTGACCTGCTTTTGACGCTGATCAGTGAGACGCAGCTATTTTCACAGTCCAATTTGTAACCACTGCAGGTAGTAGCCAGCTATATACTGCGAAGCAATCTGAATTTCGTCCGTTGGCTAAAATGGCTCAAGTAGTGAAATGAAAGTTTACCCAGTTAGACTGAAATACTAACATTTCTGAGAGCTTGGAGTATTCTTCTCAACATAGAAAATGGCGGATCATGATTTCAAATGCAAGTGTATGTTTTGATCATGGAGAAAGCAGCAGATCAATTAATAGTATCAGAGGAGAGAGAGAATTCAGTGTAGAATATTAGATAAAAGCTCAGTTGCCCCCAAGACCGTGTGTGCTTACATGTTTTTTCTTGGTATAGAAAATTCCCTTTAGTAGAGGAAAGTATTGATTGAAACCTTTAAAAGTTTTAGGAATATTATACTTTGATAAGAAGATTAGAATGATCATGCCAGATCAGTGATATATCAGTCCCAAAGCTTATCTTGAACAGGGAAAAAGAAAGTGCTTGAGAAAGAACAAGAATAGTGCAAGTGCATTTTGAATGCTCACTTTCCTGAAACCTTTCCAGCCCCAGTCATCTGTGGCCTTAAGACTTTCAGACCAACAGAAGTTATCTTCTGTATATAACACTTTCCAATTATACATATCAGCTATGCTTGCATGCAGCCTTTAATAAAAGACAGTTCATTCAAGGTATCTAATGAACGTGTATATGAATTTGACCCTTCCTAAATATATTGCACTTTGTAGTAACAGCATCATATTAATAAAATTCCTCCAGGAATGTTCATTATACCTGCTTCATATATTTGCCCTATATTTCCTGCTCCTCGTGCACTTGCAATAATGTAGGTGTAGTTTGATCTTTTTGATACATTCCTTCTGTTTCTTTTTTAATGTTGAAGTTATGAGTGTCTTTAATTTTGATAACATTTGTATGTTTTTTTTAAATCCTTGAAACACTCCAAGATTATGATATTGGTACTTTTTTCAGTTTGAAACTTTTTTCCCAGCTGCTTTCATGAGGTTTCTAACTCTCCAGAGATACTCCTGGGTATTCATGGTTTGAAAGCAATATTAACTTTAATCATATGCTGAACTTCCAGTTCATAAATTCTGTATTTATGAAATACCTAGTAAAAAACTGAGAGAACAACAAGGAATTTACACCTTTCAAATCTGATTTATGCAGTTTTGCCAGAACTTTTTATTTTCTGTCTTCTATTGTTTCAGAGTTTTAGCTCACCAATCTTATTCTTAAAACCTGCAAAACGATGCAGTGGGAAAGGTTGATAATCCAGGATGGGAAAAAACAGTGCTTCCATTACAATCTGAAGCTGGCTAATGCATTCAGTTTTGGATTAAGTAATCTGGAAAGAAGTGATGGTTTTGTATAGGGCAGTCTGTGGTTTGTTAAGGAAGAGACTAATTTGTTATTTATAGTTTATCTGTCCATTCACCTTGTATTTCCTTTTTGCCTTCCTACTAGAAATGTAAAACAACTAGGGAGGAAAGGCATTAAAATTTGCTTAAAAAGATCAATTGCACTTCAATGTACTTACTTTGCTTATTAAAATGGAAGTTCACAGTTTTGTCAGTTTGACATACATAAAAATGAGGTAGTCAAAAAAAGGGAAAAAACCCACAAAAAAAACCCAAACATTATAGGAGAATCACACTTTTTTCTGATTATCACATAATGGTAGACAAACGCAATAGCCACAACTTTTTTTCGTGACAGTATATGTGGCAGATTAATGATTGTTATTTGAATCTACATTTTAGTTCATTTTGCTTCAGGACATAAGTTAATGGGCTATTGATGGCATTTGAACTCAGAACTACGTGTTCTGTAAACAAAAACTGTGTAAATTCTAATAAGTCATTTTACCACCTGATCTCTGTACCCTCAACATGTGGGTATACTTCCTGAGAACTACTGAAGAAAATAGACACACCAGAAAAAGATTCATGCACTATGAGATGCCAAAAATGAATTTTCACTTCCTTTTTACACAAGCTATGCCTTGTAAAGACTTAAGCATAACAGTATGTTTGGTTACAGCACTGTTTTGGCAGATTTTGAAAAGTTCAAAATTTATTTTTTAGGTGGACCACTTCATTATAAAAATACTGCTGTTCAGCCAACCAAAGTCTTAAGATATGAGCTAGTTAGGTGGTCCTGTTTTTTTGGCAAAGGATAAGACTAGATAAAAACCAACCAAACAAACCAAAAATATATATTCTTATATAATACAAAGCTGTATTTTTGTTAAGAAAAACCAGATTCTGGATCTTAGATAACAATAAGTTCATTTGCAGAATATATTATCCTCCCTCTGGAAGTTAATACATAGGGTAAAAATAGTACTACATTTGTGTTGTTAACTCTTGGTATTCATTATGATAAGGGTGAAGGGGATAACACCAGGCTCACTAGCATGTGCCATGAGCTAGCAAGCCACTGTTGGAGTCTAGATCCACAAGGCAACTTAAATGCCAAGCCTGCAGCATGGGCAACAAATAGAAGGAGATGGAAGCCATTGTGCAGCAGGGACATAATCACCATCATAGAAATGTGGTGGGATGATATGCATGATTGGAGCACTGCATTGGATGGATACGGGCTCTTCAGAAGGGACAGGCAAGGAAAAAGAGGTCGCGGGGTTGCTGTATGCCAGGGAGTGCATCAAATGCCTTGAACTTGATGTTGCAAGTGATAAGGCTGAAATAGAAAAATAAAACTTAAAAATGTGTTTTATATATGTCTTGTCTTTCCATGAAAGCTGATATAGGCCACAACTGCAATAATGATGCTTATTTATGCTTTATCCACCGAAGGACACACTATGCACAAGTAAACCAGAATAAACATACAAAATAAAGTATTTGAATCTGTCAGACTGTTTCTTTCAGACTTCTGGTTATGTTTGCATTTTATTCATGATGGTATTTTTATAAATGCACAAAATTGCACAAAAAAGCACCACTATTATGTTTATCTAAATTTATCTGTTCATTCCTTAAAAAAAAATACAAATTGGCTTTTTGAAAACTGAACATCAGAAATAAAACCTGATGTGGTACTTTAAGACACAAATAACAATAATGATTCTTCTTGTAATCCTATTAGAGACAAATTTATCTCAGATTGTTTTTGTTTTAAAATTAACTTGACACTTGCACAGATCACAAACCTTTTATTCAATGCTTCTTCTATCCCCTTACACATTCAATATAAATCCCATGAAATTATAATGCCCTTGAAATTATTCACTTTTCCTTAAGCATAATGTGATCAAAATCAAGCTTATTTTGATTTATTTCAATTGGCTCTGAGCAGATGCATCTACTGAAACCTCCAGTGAAATTCCCTATTAATAATTTGTGCAAAGATTAGATTTTACTCCTAAATCAAGAAGCTTGCAACTCGGCAGTTTTGCTTTACGTTTCTTTTATTTGGAAGTTGGTATTCTACCCAGATACAGATCAGTACAAAAGGTTAGTATATCCATGGGGCAGACTTTTCATAGAACTCAGGGCGTAGAATCGTAGAATCATAGACTAGTTCGGGCTGGAAAGGACCTTAAGATCATCAAGTTCCAACCCCCCTGCCATGGGCAGGGACCTCGCACTAAACAATGTCACCCAAGGCCTCGTCCAACTTGGCCTTCAACACTGCCAGGGATGGAGCATTCACAACCTCCCTGGGCAACCCATTCCAGTGCCTCACCACCCTAACAGAAAAGAATTTCCTCCTTATATCCAATCTAAACTTCCCCTGTTTAAGTTTTAACCCATTACCCCTTCCCTGTCACTACAGTCCCTAATGAAGAGTCCCTCCCCAGCATCCCTATAGGCCCTCTTCAGATACTGGAAGGCTGCTATGAGGTCTCCACACAGCCTTCTCTTCTCCAGGCTGAACAGCCCCAACTTTCTTAGCCTATCTTCATATGGGAGGTTCTCCAGTCCCTTCATCATCCTCATAGCCCTCCTCTGGACTTGTTCCAACAGTTCCATCTCCTTTTTATGCTGAGGACACCAGAACTGCACACAATACTCCATGTGAGGTCTCACAAGAGCAAAGGGGCAGGATCACCTCCTTTGACCTGATGGTCACACTATTTTTGATGCAGCCCAGGATATGGTTGGCCCTCTGGGCTGCAAGCACACACTGCCATCTCATGTTCAGTTTCTCATCAACCAACACCCCCAAGTCCTTCTCTGCAGGGCTGCTCTCAATCTCCTCTCTGCCCAGCCTGTAGCTATGCCTGGGATTGCTTCGACCCAGGTGTAAGACCTTGCACTTGTCATGGTTAAACTTCATGACGTTGGCATCAGCTCACCTCACAAGCGTGTCAAGGTCCCTCTGGCATGATTTAGAGGTCATAAATTTGGCAACACTCTGTTATGTCCAGGAGTTAATCTTCTCCTGGGTGTGGTGGGTTGACCTTGGCTGCCTATCAGACCCCTACTCAGCCACTCTCCAACTTGCCATCATCAAGAGAACAGGGGGAGAAAGTAACATGAAAAAAATAGTAGGTTGAGATAAAGGCCGTTTCCTAAGTAAAGGAAGTGCTGTGTGCAGAAACAAAGCAAAAAGAGGAATTTGTTCTCTGCATTCCATGGACAGGCAGATGCCCACATGCTTCCTGGGAAGCAGGTCTTTAGCATGTGTATTGATTGCTTTGGATGACAAATGCCATAAACCCAAACAACCTCCTCCTCCTCCTTTTCCTCAGCTTTTATTGCTGAGCAGAACGTCATATGTTATATGTCCCTTTGGTCAGTTTGGGTCAGCCGTCCCAGCTGTTTCATCTCCCAGGCTCTCCCAGGCACCCAGCCCACTGTCCTTCAAGGCAAGGGCTGGACAGAAAGACTTGATACTACTGAAGCCCTCCTCAGCAATAGCCAAAACACTAGTGTGTTATCAACCATGTTTTAGCTACAAATGCACAGCACTGTGTGGGCTGCTGTGAGGGAAGTTAACTCCATCCCAGCCAGATGCAGTACATCAAGGAATGCTGCTACATATTATTTATGTATTGCATTTAGATATCTGACCTTTGTGAGCCTTCAATTCTCTCTAATTCAAATGAATCATAAACTGAGGCTGTGGATCTGGAAAAGCTTCAGGGGATAAATTTGCACAATAAAATATTGACCTCAACTTAATTAGATACATTAATGATCAGGCTTTTGGTAAAAAGAAGTAGGGATTGTTTTGCTAATTTTTGTCACGCAAAAAAAAATTACCAAAGATCTTGGAAACAATTCACTGGAGAATTTATTAGGGGGGAATGGAAAACATTAACAGAGTATTGGGAAGGGGGAAGAATAAAGAAGTTATTGCAGGCTTCTTGGCAGTCTTATTAATTTTTGGTTTGTGCATAGTTAACATAATCCTATTTGAAGAGCAGTGTTTTACATGAAAGAAAAACATCCTAATTACTGATCTTAAAAGAGAGAGGAGGAAAGGAATTAAGCCAAACTATATGACAGAAGGTTAAGTAACGCATGTTCACTGGCTTTTCAGTGAGCTAAATAATAAGATTAATATTTAATTAACACACATGAAGGAACAACTAGCTTCTTGGCTTTTCATGGCTGTGTTTGTATTCAATGAAATTGATCTAATTTTTTTTTGTTTTTAATCCTCTTTAGAAAGATGGGAGTAAAATGAAGCCTCTGTTACAATGATCTTAAAATGGCTAACTCGCCAGAAGACTCTTCACTGGTGAGGGCATTCATTCAACCACAATAAAGTTCAGTGTCATGGGACATATCTACCAAATGATTCTTTTGCTTCTCACCTTCATGAATACAATGTATGCTGACAGATTTTTATTTCACTCTCTATTCCCAATGTAGACCAACAATTGCTCAGGCTGGTTTTGTCAATTATCTGATAGAAGAGGGAATCTGTAGAAGATCACATACTTATGAATATTTTCTTACTTTAAAATTCTGTTCTAAGGTAGTTATTTTTTTAAGCATAGAAATATGTGTATCTAATATATCTTTCTCCACAAATATTGTTTATCCTAATAAATATTTTAGTGGATGCAGTGAAACGAAAAGCCTAAAGGTCTTCAAAAATCCAAACATTTGAAATTATGCTCTTAGGAACAAGAGAATAAATTTAAAGATCTCCTTTTTAAATT
The DNA here is from genome assembly GCF_033783945.1 of Neopsephotus bourkii. Taxonomy (NCBI): domain Eukaryota; kingdom Metazoa; phylum Chordata; class Aves; order Psittaciformes; family Psittacidae; genus Neopsephotus; species Neopsephotus bourkii. The sequence goes on along the minus strand of NW_026902105.1, from coordinate 5,983,221 downwards.
AAACTACCAAAAATCTTCACCATCTGTTAAATTATTTTTTAACTCTATATTAGTTATCTTTTTAAAAACTGTTCTCTAAAATCACAACATGGTTCTTTAGAATTAGATTTGTATTTATTTTCTCAGAACCAGGATACAAGAACTAAAGCAAGAAAATACTCTTAATTGAGTATATAATAATAAATTCATGAGAGAGAATTTTGATGAGGTAATTCCTTAGGATGTTGCCTGTAGACAAACTCTGCTGTTGCTCAGAATGGCTTTGAATAAAGGACATCCAATTTCAGCCAGATACTGTAAAGTTCTCTTTGAAAAATACCAAAATCAATCATCCATAATGTTTCAGTTAATCTTAGAATCAGAGGAGACAAAATGGAACTGTGTAGTTCATGGTGATATATTCTCTAATGCCATAGCCAGAGTAAATACAGTTTTCAAGTGCAGTACAATTAGCAATAAAATAAAGGAAATCAGAGGCTTGGGAAAAGCTGTAGAACTAATTCAAAACTCCAGAATAATTAATAAACGTTGTTCAATATTTTCTGCAATATTTTGGTATTTTACTCAGAGTGAGATGCACATATGCCTTTGTCTAATAAGTAATACAATATTAGAGTTAGGAAAAATGAATCTTTTCAGAGACACACTCGTAATACAAAACATTATCTGTGACCAACGAAACCAGGTTTTTTCTTCCTGGAAAAAATAAACCAAGAAGATTGTAAAGGATAAAAGTTATAGAATTATCTCACCCTCCAGATATTTTAAAAACTGTTCCCAATGCTAGTACCTATACTATTTGTGTCTTGAGAATTTTTTATTTGTTTTCCATCTGCATATACTTAAGTTTCATGCTACAATATTTCACTCAGTAATTTTTAAATCTGGGGATAATGCAACACTAATTTAGGAATAAATTATCTGTACTTTTGGAAAGCGAAGGGAAGGCAAGGGACTCAGATTTTCTGTTATGTTAACAGTCTCCAGACCTGTTTTGTACAGGTCAGTATAAAAGGGTATTACATGATTAGTTCAATGAGATAGAGGAAAGCTTAATGGTAGTGCAAAAAGTACTAATGGTTGACAAACTGTGATTCCTTAAACAACATTTTTGAAGGGAAGAGGAAGTTACAAATTCACTAGTGTTGAAAGACATGTTATTTCTTTGCCAATACCTTTAGAGAAATACATTATTTCTCTAGGCCTTCCGCATTTCATGCACGTGGAATCCTGTTACCAGTTTTCACCTTCTAATATTTTTTATTCACTTTTGCATTTAAAGCACACCTATGAACACATCTTGTGTTCATAATTTGTATTATTTGAACCTTGGCATACCATATTCATATTCGATCTACATGTTCAGCAGTTACTCAGTGTATTGAAGCCAGCAATAAAGGCACAGATTTCACAGGAGATAGAATTTGCGATTATTCAATCACTATAAATAATTCATCACTATAAAAACAGTTGAAGAGAGCGTATCTTGTTAGTATCAGTCACTCAGATACTAATCAGTGGTTCATTAGCTTTAAAATATCAACCTGGTAGAGCTATCATTGCTCTGCACAGTAGATATTAAGAGATAATGTTACGTGACACATTGTCTTGGTTTAAACTCCCAGTGAGTGGTGCCGAGCTGGAAGTAGTCGAGGCCCACATCACTCCCCCCCGCCCCAGGGGCTCCCCCGCTTCCCCACTCCCGGAGGGATGAGGAGGAGAATCTAAAGAATGCTACTCCCATGGGCTGAGATAAGACCAGTCTAGCAACCAATGTACAACACAAATCACTACCGCTACCACCAACAACAACAATGATAAGAGATAATAACAAGGGAAAAGAGTACAATACCACCCACCAAACAACGAGTCTGACCCAGCAGAACCCCTGTCCTTCCGGGTAACTCCCAGTTGCATCCTGGGCATGACGTGCTGTGGTATGGAATACCTCTTTGGTCAGTTTGGGTCAGGTGTCCTGTCTCTGCTTCCTCCTGGCTTCCCCTCCTCCCTGGCAGAGCATGAGGCTCACCAAGTCCTTGGCCAAACCAAAACATCATTGTTATCAGCTCTGTTCCCAGCCAGAAAGTCAAAACACAGCACTGCACCAGCTACCAAGAAAGAGAAAAAATGACTGCTGCTGCTGAACCCAGGACATTATCTACCCCTTCCTCCATGCCATTCACGTCATGCTCAGATCCCACATTTTCAGTATACCATCACTCTGATCTCAGTGCACTCCTTAGTGCATGGACTAGTCCCTATAAAGTTGCTGAGTCCATCTGGTCCATGATGTCAGGCTCCATCTCTTGTAACAGTCTTTCAAAACAGGAGAGGCTGTGTGCAGTATTGGATTGTTGCCTGCTGATGCTGATCATTCGCTTACTGCAGAACTCATCAGGTTCCATCAAAGTTCATTCTCTGTTGGGATGATGGTTGGAGGGAAGTCAGGGCTAGTCGCTGGTGACCTGAAGACATCTGGTTGATGTGCTATAAAAAGTATTACACAGCAGGCAACAACATGCAATTAAGTTAATTGGCTGTTTTCCCCTAAAATTAAATCCCCTTGAGGTATACATTGGACTTCCCCGTCTTCCCGCATTACCCACCAAGTGTATCCAGGTCCCTGAGCAAAAGCAATCCCACGAGTGGGTTTGCCTTTACTTAAATCAGGAATAACCCAGACTGTCTTCCCCAGCAAATTCTTCATATGCACCACAGGAACTTTGTCCCCCTCTACAATATGTAAAAGTTCTGATTGGGCTGGACCAGCCCTGTTGGCAGATCCTCTGGTGTTGAACAACCAGGTGGCCTTTGGTAAGTGTGTATCCCAATGCTTGAAAGTTCCCCCACCCATTGCTCTCAGTGTAATTTTTAACAGCCCATTGTACCTTTTGATTTTCCCAGAGGCTGGTGAATGGTAGAGGATATGATATACCCACTCAATGCCCAAATGTCTATAAGGTTATTCCGGAAATGAGTCCCATTGTCTGACTCAGCTCTCTCTGGGGTGCCATGTCGCCACAAAATCTGTTTCTCAAGGCCCAGGATAGTGTTCCAGACAGTGGCGTGGGGCACAGCGTATGTTTGCAGCCATCCGGTGGTTGCTTCCACCATGGTAAGCACATGGCTTGCCTTGGCAGATTGGTGGCAGTGTGATATAGTCAATGTGCCAGGCCTCCCCATGTTTATACTTCAGCCATTGTCCTCCATACCAAAGAGGCTTTAACCGTTTGGCTTGTTTGATTGCAGCACATGTTTCACACTGTCCTGGGTTTAGCAGCAGCAGTCATATTTTCTCCTTCTTGGTAGCTGGTGCAGTGCTGTGGTTTTGACTTTTGGCCTGGGAACAGCGCTGATAACACCAATGTTTTTAGCTGTTGCTCAGTAATGTTTACTCTGACCAAGGACTTTCTGAGTCTCATGCTCTGCCAGAGAGGAGGGAAAGCTGGGAGGAAGCAGAGACAGGACACCTGACCCAGACTAGCCAAAGAGGTATTCCATACCACAAGATGTCATGCCCAATATAGAAACTGGGGGGAGTTACCCAGAAGGGCTGGATCACTGCTCGGTCGGGCTGGGTGTCAGGTGTCAGGTGGGGAGCAGTTGTATTCTATTCCCTTGTTATTTCCCTGCTTCCTGTGGCATACTGCTTTCCAGTTTCTGACAGTTGATTATATGGTGGGGCTTCTTCAGCACTCATCACCTCCTCCTCTGGTGACATTCCAAAATCTTTGCCCTCTGGCCAGTCCATGATGACTTCTAGAATGCCTGGACGACTGGGATTTCCTATTCGAGCTCGTTGTGTAATTAGTGCAGCCCATTTACTCCATGTAGCATCAGTTGCATGATGTGTAAGGAGACCCTGCCTTTGAACATCCAGCCCAGCACAAGCAACCCGGGTGCCAGGAGGAGCTGTGCTTCAGTGTCAATCACTTTCGAAGCAGCTCGAACCCCTTCATAGGCTGCCAGTATCTCTTTCTCAGTTGGGGTATAGCTTACCTCAGATCCTTTGTATCCCCGACCGTAAAAGCCAAGGGGTCAACCTAGAGTCTCCCCTGGAGCTTTCCGCCAGAGGCTCCAGGTAGGGCCATTGTCCCCACCTGCAGTGTACAGTACACTTTTTACATCTGGCCCAGTTCAAACTGGTCCAAGGGCCACTGCATGAACTATCTCACGTTTAATTTGCTCAAAAACTTGCTGTTGCTCAGGTCCCCATTTAAAATCATTCTTCTTACGGGTCACATAATAGAGAGGGCTTACAATCAAACTGTAATTCGGGATGTGCAGTCTCCAGAACCCCACTGCACCCAAGAAAGCTTGTGTTTCTTTCTTATTAGTTAGTGGAGACATTGCTGTTATCTTGTTGATTACATCTTTGGAGATCCATCTACGTCCATCTTGCCATTTTATTCCCCAAAATTGAATCTCCCTTGTCCTTACTTCTTTTTATGGCAAAACTGGCTTTCAATAGGGTTTGGATTATTTTCCTCCCTTTCTCAAAGACTTCTTTCGCTGTATCGCCCCACACAATAATGTCATCAATGTATTGCAGGTTTTCTGGGGCTTGCCCCTGTTCCAGTGCAGTCTGGATCAGTCCATGGCAGATGGTAGTGCTATGTTTCCAGCCCTGGGGCAGTCGGTTCCAAGTGAACTGGACACCCCTCCAAGTAAAAGCAAACTGTGGCCTGCACTCTGTTGCCAAAGGAATTGAAAAAAATGCATTGGCAATATCAATCGTGGCATACCACTTGGCTGCCTTTGACTCTAATTCATACTGAAGTTCTAGCATGTCCAGTACGGCAGCACTCAATGGTGGTGTGACTTCATCTGGATCTATGGGTACATCCCCGTTATTCAGCTTGATGTGATAGATCATCTGTACGATGGCTGATTCCCTCAGAGACTGGATGCCTTTGTCTATAGTAGTCCACTTGGCCGAACAACTCATAACATCATCCTTGTATGGAAACCTTCCTTTCACAGCTGCCAAGAGCCACCTAGAAAGACTGAGGGAATTTTTCCCTCTTGCAATTGCTTTGTCAATTCACCCCTTCTCTAGCAAGTGATCCCAGCTGCTTGGCTTCTGTACCTTCTAGTTCATGACCATCAGCCCCATTGTCTCAGCATCAGAGCAACCAGGTGATGATGTGCTCCCCTGGTTGACGGGTAAAATAAAATGCTTTTACCCATTACCCAAGCTACATGCACAGAATCGCAAGGGAAAATCATTGGTAAAGACAGTCACTTTTATAATGACCAAAAAAGCACTGCAAATTACCTCAGGTTTTGTGCCTTAATTTGCTTCTAAGTGCTACTTATCCCCAGCCCTACATGCCTGCACATGCAATGCTCTGATTTCTCCTAAACAAGGAAGTACAGATTACCTCAGAAGAATTGGATCCCATTCATTTCTGATGTTAACAGGAGAAATTATGCACCCATTCCCAAAGGTAAGGTTTATGTTATAGGATATAGACAGAATTAACCACAAATCCAGTAGTAAAACATCCTTATAATGAAACAATCTAAAAAGTCTGCATGTCAAAGAACATTTTTGAAGTGTGAATAATAATACCTTTGATACTGAGTCTCCTGTAATTAATATGGTCATATTAGTGTATATTTGTTCCAAGTTGCCTTTTGTGCTCCAAAAGGAACACGATTTTACAGTGAAAAAATATATAGTCAGTCATTTCCGCAGAGGTTTCCAGGTACACAAATAAATTAATTCAAAAGCTAAATAGGGGTCAGAATTTAAAACAAGTACTCTGAAGTGTTCAATATTCTCGGCCAAAAGCAATAGATGCCATTTTTCTGAAAGACACAATGATTCCAAAACTGTAAGTGTAGGCATAAAGTACAACAAGCCTTCACTAGTTTCTCAGCACTGAGAATCAAGATGATATTAACAGGGTAGATGTGTAAAAACGAGTATATGCGTCTAAATTCAGGGGGATTTACAGAATGGAAGAGTTAGTTAAATGTCTACTTCTGTTCACACAGACTGCACACTTGTCAAGTCACAGACTGAGGATGCTTGCTGGACGTCTATCTCATGTTTCCTCACATGGCACCTGAAATGACTGAGAAAGCATGGTCATATCCAGAACAGCTTCAAAAAATAATTTAGAATAGTCATGGAATTTAATGCAAAGGTTAGGTTGCCTTCTCTTTGATTGTATTTAGAAATTTCTAAATGTGGTGTGTGTGTGGTTTGGATTAGTTTTTTGGGGGTTTTCTTTCTCCTTTTTTTTCTTTGATTAGTTCAGTTCGGTGGAGTGTTCCTTTGATCACAAACATTCAGCACTGAACTGTGAAACAAGAACATAAAAAATACCTGGATAAACCTTCTCCAAGGCCAGGGGTGCAGGCTGAGTGAAGAGTGCAACAATGCTTTGTGCAAAGGTTAACCTTTCCCTTTTGTAACTCTGTTTTTCTGTTCCACTGTCAGGCTAACAAGCCTGGTCTTTTTTCTCCTAGACTGTAATCTGTACCTAGCTGGAGTCAGATGAAGATACTCGCGTGACATTCAGTCTCTTAACTTCAGATTTGTCAAACCTGTAATCATGGCTTCGTATCTCATAGGACTTTCCATGCTGCTGCGCCTACTGTTGTTAAAGACTGCCTGTTTTGTTGTTCAGAAAGTGTCCTTCATCTGCGTTTAATACTACACTTTCTATGCAATGTGAATCCAGTCCTTGCATGAAATGTGGGTGAAGTGAAAGCAGTAATCATGAAAAGGATCCCACACCACCAGAAGTGTGTGAATCACGAGTGCTGGCACCTACCTCATAAAAGTACTTAAGTACATATTACACATTTCTTTGGGTGGCTGGAGCTTTTTTCTATCATATATTTTGTTGTCCTTTATACTTTGAAATGCTGAACAGGAGGAGAAATGCAGATTAATACTACCCTCAGAGTTCTGGAACATGGTTTTATCTGAATTTATTTTAAAGGTGCTGTACCTTACCCTGAGTTTAAAAAAAAATATTAATAATATTGTTTGGGCATGTAAAGCTCATCCCCCACCCAGGGGCAGTGGGCAAGCCCCAGAGACAAAAGCCCCTGGCCTCGACCCCCCCCAGGGCTACCCTGGAGAGCACCAGCCCCTCAGGCCCTGCTGGACGTGACTCATTATAGGATGCAGGTGAACAGCACCGTGGGATTGTGCAAGATTTATTACGGGATGCTTAAGGGAGAAACCAACCATGCAGTAAGGGAGGGATTAAAATAAAGTGGGACAGAGAAGGAGTGAGGCAACGGAGGTGTAAGGGGATAAAAAGTATCAGTTGCCTGTGAACAGCTTGCTGGTTCGCATGCTGGTCTGGCCATGCCCTGCACCTGGTCAGCACAGTCTGTCCTGTCTTCCGGTTAAACTCCATTTCTAACTCTTTTCCTGGGTGTGGTACTCTCTATTCTGCATGCATCTGTGTGCTTGAGGCCTGAGTGCAGCACACTGGAGTGTCTGCATGTTACTGGTGGTGAATAACAAGCAGGACTAGCCAGCTGAGTGGGGTAAGAGCTTCGGAAGCAGGTATTAAAGCTGAACCCTGGAGAGACCGCAGGGTTTTTGAGCTGGTCACTGGACCAGGAAATCACAACCAGCTCCCAGAGAGACCGTGTGGTCTGGGGATTGATGGAGAGACTGCTTGTACACATGTGTATGTGTGCATGGGGCGGGGTGGCCAGGGCAGCCCTGCTGGGAGAGCACCCGTGCCCGAGCCCAGCAGCTTGGGGGATCCGTGTGTCTGTGCTTGTGCTGCTGTACGCAGAGGGGTCAGGTCTATCAGCAACCAGAGTGGGGATGCACTTGGGGGCTTCTATATGCACGCACCAGCAACTGGGGAGACTGGGATCTAGGGACTGATACTGGACTTACTGAGTGTCTGAGTCTAGCTGCTGGAGGCATCCACCTAGTACATGTGTACACATTTTCCCAATAATGTATCTCCACTTTTCTTAGCCAGAGAGCAAAGCAAAGAATCAGTCCATTGCCACTGTATGTGCTCATGTAAGTGATGCATTTTCTGTTTTCGTTAGTCTGTGCTGCCAGCTGTGTATATATGTACTGTGTGATTGTGTGCCTATTGGGAACATACAGTCAGCATTGCTACTGGGAGGAGCTAGGGACAATGAGCAGAACCCTCACCTCTGTAGCAGCTATTAACAAACATTAAACAAATCTGATGTGGTAAAAAAGGATGAATGTGTCAGTGGGAAAATTTCAGGCTCTTTCCTGCACCAGTGTCTTCGGTCCATGCAATAAACCTCACATCCTCCACCTAAAGTCTGAGACCATCAGCTCTGTGAAATCTCTGGGTCCTAATCAGTGGATAAAGTTCATGTGATTGATTGCTTGTCACAGCATAGGGTACACCGCTAGCAACCCCAGTGGTGGAATCTGGGTCTTTATGCAATCAGGAAACAGTACTAAAGGCTCACAGGAACCCAGACCTAGGCCTCCCCAGCACTATTAAAACATAGAATCATAGAATAGTTAGGGTTGGAAAGGACCTTAAGATCATCTAGTTTCAACCCCCCTGCTATGGGCAGGGAGACCTCACACTAAACCATGTCACCCAAGGCTCTGTCCAGCCTGGCCTTGAACACCGCCAGGGATGGAGCATGCAAACTCATAAGAGAGAATGTCATCTTCTGTACTTAACTGCCACACTGAAAGTAAATGAGGTAACACTACTGTGGTATCAGATTCTATTGCTGCCCTTTGCTTGTGTAAGTTGTTTTGTTTTGCAGTGGGATATTTGAAATTATAATGATGCAGGAGGTACACATCCATATGATTCTGATTCTATGAATAGGATTATGCACAATCATGTTCAGGTTATTCTGTTTAGATGGTGTGTTAGAAGGATGGTCTAATGAGATGCTCATGTATCTACTGCATTTTCTGTCTGTTCAGATGTATTATAGTACAGCATCATCTTCAGTGTTACAGGTTTTTTTATTCTTTCATATAAGGCACAGTTTGGGGTGTTTTTTTTCCTGACTACATAAACGCACTCAGTCTACAGGAATCTGGCAGTTGAAAAAAGGGGATTCAGGGATGTGAATTTTAAGGTAAATTAAAGTTATCATAAAATACGTCTGTTTCATTAATCCTAGGAAAGCAAAAGTGCAGTCATGCATTATTTTGACCTGAAGTTGTGCTGTATGGTGCAAAACCTTTTAAGAGATGCAAGTTCTAACTGCACTCATATCCCTTTCTCCAAGCTATATTTAACAAAGAGAAGCAAAAAGACCTACATGAGCATTCTCCCAAACACTTGTTATTTTATTACAAGAGTTATACTCCCTAGGACAGTAATACCGTCCACATAGTTACACAATTCTCATGGAGATCTTGTCCAAATTATCCTCATGATATTAGCATTTCTGTAATGCTGGTGCATGTTTTGTAAGTTATAAGAGATACATATATATATATACAATTTAAAATAAATATATGAAAGATATAGTAAAATATAAGTAAATCAAAGATAACCACTGAAAGCAAAGCCAGAATAAAAATAAAATCACTACTGAGTAGACTTTAAAGTATATTCAATGCATTGCATTAATTAAGCTTTTTGAGTCAAAAAAATGTTTCAGTATGGGAGATAAAACCAGAAAATCAATGCTGTGGCAGAAAGAACCATCTGCCTGCTTACTGCTGTGAAATGGGCACTTAGACAGTTAAGTGGAAAATAAGGGTTTAAAATTTTTACTGGAACTTTATCACTTCAAGATGGATTGTTTCCCTGAGTTCCAGTAGGATATAGTGATACTTTTCAGTGCTTTTTCAAACAGACTAAAAATAATGCTTAGGCAAATGTTTGCGTGGGGATCTCTATTGTTCTCTAAGTAGTGGATTTCTATTTACAGGAAAAATACATGGGGAAAATCAAAGTATACCAAAGTATATAGTATACCAAAAGTATACCAAAGACTTGTATACTAGTTCCAGCTTTACTAAAAATACATGGGTTTGAATCATATGAGTCATAGCAAACCAACTGGGAAAGCAGAGAATAAACCCCTAAATATTATTTCCCCAATATATGGGGTCAAATACCCAATTAACTATTTATTCCTTCATGTAGGAAATACCATGATGTCTCATGCATTCCATGTAGGATAAATAATTGTTCAAGACAAAACACTGCTATTTCTTTAATCACAATTATTTACAATTAAACCTCTCTCAAAAAGTACATATGGGACCTAAGTATTTTTGAGATTAATAATCAGTACTCCACATTGTTACTTTCAGTTTAGGGACTCCACAGTAATACTGGCACAATTCAGATCACAGTTAGATGTGTAAAATTCTGGTACATCACTTAATACAAGACTCCTGCAACAGCATAATCTGTATGTGTGATAGCTGTCCAAACTTCCTTTATATTTAGAGGAGAGTAAGCGCACTTCTAGAGGGTGATTCATCTGGCCTGTTTTAGATGTCAACCTTGGGAGGAGATGAGTCACACTTTGGAAGTGCCTGTTTCTTTCTTTTGACTATAAAGGGAGTTTAGATAATTAGCTCAGATGTGGATGTCTCCACTGTAAATGCGCAAAGTTCGGAGCAATGAATCCCACCTCTAGTCTGGTAATGAATAGTATCTTCCTTCCTAAATCGTCCCATTGAAATCAATGGTAAATAGCAAAACGAAAGTATTAATGTGCAGATCCTTTATTTCTGCAGAATTTACAAGAGCTATATAAACTTTGATTAAATGTATCAAAGCTACAAGGATGTAGGGGGAGAAAAAATTCTATGTACAGTTTCAGGGGAGTTGCCAGGAAATTATGGTAAGCAAACAAATAGTTATATTGAAAGTGGAATTAATGAAGCTTAGGTTCCTATGGATTTGTGTTTTGTGGTTGATTTATTTTGTAAGTGAATTTTAATAAGGCTGCTGCTGAAACTCACTTCTTATTAGATGCCAGAGATTCTTCAGAAGCAAGAACTGTTATGACTGCTTCAAGAGGAAAAGCTCTGGTGACAAGACATGAATTATTGACACAACAACAACCTTGTAGGAAAAAAACTCTTGCCTGAAAAGTTGATTTTCTGTTGTGTAGTAACACAGACATGCTTTTTCCCTGTGCTTCGGCTTTGTTCAGGTGCTGATGAGATCTGTCTTCCTTTCCTAGAAACCTACTATTATGAAATGCATGGGGATTTGGAGACCTATCCTGCTCTGTCAAATTTAAGTAAAATTTTCCAGCAGTATTTGTCAGAAGTCATTGGAGTAAACTAACAAACAGACCCAGGGGTTTGCACAGATGAACATGTGCAATTTACAAATGAAATTATTGGGAAAGAATCTGTTTAGTCCGTTCTTAAGATCCTTTCAGAAATCTAAGTGTTGAGGACTTCAGTTTTACATCTTATTTCAAAGAGAGCCCCTCCAGTCATTTTGTGTCCCCTAATACCATGCTGAGGCCATTAGCTCAGCACTAACAAAATGAAGTATGACCTGCTACTTTTTAGATGTCTCCTATCAAAGTAGTGAAATGCGCTGACCCAAGATGTTTATCCAGGGAAGTATTTAACCATGTGATGTCACAAAGGTCTGGGGGAAAATATATTTCTCTCAGTATCACTCTGTTCTCAAATTAAATTACTTTTCACGCCCCACCTCCATCTCTTCTGTTCATGAGCATTCAGATATGTATTTGGGGTTTGGGAGTTTTTCATGTTATTTTCATAACATCTCATTTGTTTAACTGCTAGAGTACAGAAATGGATGCATTTTGTCATGGTTTATTCAATGTTTCAGAGAAAACAGACTGAATATATTTTTCTCTTCTCTTCACAGCTCCTTGTTCTCCTGCTTCTTAATCAGGGAAATGACATGTGGTAGCTGTGATAGTCTAATTACTGGAATGAATTCAGGATGAAGCTGTTACTCCATGCTGCAACTCTCAGCCTTTGTCAGACTCTACAACACCCTATGTGATAGACTCCAAACCACAGGAAATTTCAGACATCTGTGTATCTAGGTATTTTCACTACATGCTTCACTAAGGTAGAAGAGTACTTTGAAGTAGGAGTGTAAGGAACAGCTTAGAGATTCATGCATTAAGCAGACTGCTTTCCCATGATGCATGGAAAGATTTTTTCAAACACGGGAGAAGTCTGAGTCCTGCAAAAGCAGGAAAGCTACTGTCAAAACAAACAATTGCTCTTGAAGCTATACCACTACAAAATGTTACAAATACTGTATATAAAAGTGGTGTGCAGGAGTGCCGCTTTATGACCTTTCAGGCTTTAGGCATATTCTTTAATTTAATGTAAAATAAGAAGAAGATCAATAGCATTAGGAAAATAAGTCACTTTACAGATACTGCTGTGGATAGTTGGATGTGTCTCTGGTAACATGTTCAAGGACTAAAATCAATTTCAACAGACAAAACGCTGTACTTCACAGTCTAAACCCTCTTAGCTGTAATGATCCATACTTATACTGCACCAAAATATTTTTGAAAAAATATAAGCTGAAGAAATACCCTAAGTACAAACTAAACCCTATCATTTCCCTTGTCTTTTCTTTCATGAGGAAAATATTACTTTTTACATCACTGTAAATCGATAAAGAATGATTAATCTTTTTCCTATATTTGTTATGGAGTATTCTGTTTTTTCTCGATTTTTTTGTTGTGTTTTACCTTCAGAGATCATTAGCTGCTGCCTTCTTTGACACCAGAACTCTATGGTTTTAGTTTCCACTGAACCCCTATAACAGAATTCACTGAAATGCAGTTACTAGATTCTTGGTTTTGTGGACCAAGGCTGGCACCTTCTGGTGAAATAATTTAAATTCACTGCAGAAATACAGTATCTTCAACCATACCCTAACCAACTGTGCTTTTAATGAGTTGTTCTTTAGAGATATTCCAATATCCTAGATTTTATTTTCCAACTGACTTTAGACTTGTAAAGTTTTAACTTGTAAACTTGTAAGTATTTCACATGTTCGTGAGTAGATTTCCATGTAGATACATGAAGATACATCTGAAAGTTTATCACTTTATTAATTAATTTTATTCAAATTAAAAAACATATTATGTATAAACTGATTTTTGGCTCTGAGCCTAGCAAGCTGGCTAATGTGCTTGGCAAAAATAATAAAAGTTATTTGAGCTTATGCAACACATTTCTTAAAGAAAGAGAATTTAAGCTTGAAAAATTAGTTGAGCTTATGGAACAAAATTTCTGACGGAAAGATAACTTAAGGTTGAAAATACAGTTGGTAAAAGTGTGTGCTATTTATTTGAAGTATTTTTACCATTATATTATATGACAGTACGGATGTCTTCACCAAAACTGGATTGCTGTTAATTTTTATTAGCTGGGGATAACACAGCGCAGCATATTTTACATATATTTGGGATTTGTTTGTTTGTATAGGTGCCACTATTAGAGATGCTTCTGTCACAGTTTCTTAGCTACCAGCAGATCCTGAGCTAAAGCTCGGTATTTTGCTTTCCACACCAGAATAATCCATTAAATCTCCATGACAGCAATCAGAAACTCTTCTGTGGAGTTATTTTGGTGTTTTTCATTTTGTTTCTTTTTTTTTGTTGTTTTGTTTGTTTGTTTGTTTGTTTTATATATAAGTTGTAAATATTACAAGAAAGAAAAGAATAAAGCTTTTCTTGTGTTTGAGCCAAAATCTGTCTTTTCATGTTCAGTAGCCATTGAAAAGGGGAGCAAGACACCGATCTGGTCTTCTTGAGAAATTACACTTGTCTAGCAGAAGCAGCTTTCTAAAATTTCAGACTGATTTTTGCCTTCTGATCCACCCCTGCTGAACTATCCTAGGCAGAAGATGGCTTGTGTTAAAAATGTTAAGTGCCTGGGGAATGTTCAAAAGATCTTGATGTATGCTTGATTCCTTCCCTGATTTTTTTTTTTGGGGATTGATGTTCCTGCATGACCTGTCATGATGGAAAAGATGTGTAGTTTATACTCATTCATTAATTTGCTAATAAAAATTAAGATTGTTTTTTAATAATAGACTTAATACTAGTAGATTGCTGAAAGTCTAAATAATATGGCTGTGCAAGATCGCAGTCACTGGACCTGGGTCTCCAAGTTCCTTCTAATTCCTAAACAGGTAGAAAGTTCCCACCAATCACCAACATCAGCCATTCACTTTAAAGGTGGTTTGGATTAGCACCATTTTAAAAATTAAGTCACACTCTAAAACTGTTTTATCCTACTTTAGTGCCAGTTCCACTGTTAGTTTTAACATCTCAGGTAGTTACTTGTGCAATGGAAAATGTTACCAACTCCACTAGATTCATTCACAAAAGTCAAGGAATGGCCATATCTTTGCAATGATCTTTGATGACTTGACTACAGACCAAATTAATCAGTCTAAATGGTTCCATGTACCACTTTCATATTGCTGGTGTCACCCAGTCCCATCAGATTTCTGCTGAGATGGGTCCATGCTTACTTGGATGCTCATTCTTAGCATCTCTTGTTCCTGCTATGGCTGCTCTCCACATGTCTTCCTAACCAGATCAGAATAAAAATATAAAGAATACAGTGTAACAAGTTGTAGTTTTTCAGTCCCTTTCTGACAGTACTTGTCTGGATGCCATTCACAACAAGACTTGCTGTCCTTAAAATAATGGCATAAAAGCTGCCAACCAATTGTGCTTGATGGCACATTATCACTGGATAAATTGTTTTCCTACAGCAGCACAATTCACTTCTAGGATTTACCGCAGATAACTATAATGGGAAAGTTGTGATAGTAAAAAGGAAGAAAAGTCTTAGTTCTAATTTGAAATATTACTATTTAATTAACATAAAAATTCTTGATAAAGATCATACCCTGGGCTACAAAATGTATTTCTATGTCAAGAACTGTGGCAAAATCAAACCATATCTCTAAAGGTGATTATCTGGGAGATACAGTTTTGTCCACCCTTTTCTGTACCATAATCTAACTTTTTAATTAGTTATAAAAACTTACAAACAACAACATTTACACTTCGGAATTATACACAAGAATTATCATAATGTACCATCTTGTCAGTACTCGGTATTTGTGTTTCCTATTTGATGACTGTATACCCACCATTCTAAAGAAGACATCATTTTATTCTGAATATATGACTTTGTACATCTTTTTATGTCTTATTAAGTGAGCTATAAGACTTAAAAAAAAATTATTCCAGAAAGATAACATGTTGTTAGAAGGTGAAATAACAATAAGATTTGTTTGCTACCTAGACATTGCTTAAGAACCTTGTTCTATAGTTGCCTGCAGCAGGAAAGGCAGGTTTGTCTCTATTTCTTCAAGCAACAATCAAAACCAGTCACAGACAACTTGCTAAGTATTTTTCATACAAATTAACATCTGTCTTCCTACTTAGCAAAGTTTTTAACATTCATAAAAGGAAAACCAGGATGTTTTCAAGAGGAATACCTGAAGGTTTCAGCCAGTTAGACATGCCATACCATTCCGGCTGTTGTATATTCCTACAATTATTTTTTAAGGTACTAAAGGAAATAGAAGTTGATCCAGGTGTTTCCTCTATAATTATGCAGCCTCACAGGACATGTCATTGGCACTGTGTCCATGCAACCATTCCAGATACCTAGAACACCAAAAAAATAAACAACCCAAACCATAGTAGAATTACCTATCCAAGTAAGGGAGTAATGAGGAGTGAAATGGCAGAAGAGGGAGCAGGAGGGACTTGCTGTTGTGAACTTTGATGTTATATAAGCATTGTCAGCCCGGAAGACTACAGTTCTCTGTCCACAAAACAAATGTAGCTCAGACAGCACTACCATATGTTTTTACATACTTCCTTAGAGGCTGTGCATACTGGGAAGCATAAGAGAGCTGTCATTAAGTAAGGCAACATGTGCTAGTGAACAGGGACTGGAACTGAGACATGAAGCTCATTCTCACTTGATGTAAATTATTGCAACTTCATTACACCTCTTCTGTCTCTGTGGGACTATACAAATTTACAGTGCTTGAAAACTGACCCAAAAGACCTTATTTTGTTCCTGGCAAAACTTTTGAACTTCTATATCTGAATTTGGATAGTTCAGCTTTCCATCTAAAATGAAGGTACATTGAAGATACTAGATACATGAAGATACTAAAAGATACTACAAGATACATGAAGGTACTAAAATGAAGAACATTGATTTGCAATATATGAAAAAATAAGAAAGAAACTATGAGAGAAAGAGATTAGCATTGCTAGTTACCTAGTTAAAGTAAATGCATTCCAGTCTACAGATATCTGCATTTTTGTTACCAAGGAAAACTTAAAGCTACAAAGTGAATTTACCTGTAATCTCCTCACATGAGTCTAATGGAATCTTGGTTATAGTATCACACTGATCATGCCGTACTGCTACCTTATCCATTCCTACCACTTTCTCTTCCTATCTAGGCCTGAAGTCTATCATAGTTTTGGGAAGTATTTTTTGAGTGATAGGGAGGTAGTCTGGGACAGATGTTTTGTGCATTTTCCTGAACATATCTTTTTACAGTTGTTTGCAATTGTCGGAAGTGGACTGGATTTGGTGGCTCAGCTATTCATCTTCCAAAACCATGTTTTCGTTTTGCAAAGTACATCTTTATGACTCACAATCAGATGTCTTGCACATAACAGCTCTGTGACTGTTGTGGAAAAGTTGTGAAGAATTTCCATGGAAATAGTCACAGTAAAGATTTTTGTAAACTTTTATTTTCTCACAGGTCAGATATTATATCTCAAAAAAATGTATGTAAGGAATAGCCACAGTGGAAATGTACGGATACCCCATGTGCAGAAACACAGTATTTTGGTGTTGTTTATCCATGTGTCTGCTTCAGGAATTTAAAGCTGATTTTATGACAAGAAAAGCACAGAAGGTAATAGATAGCCACTGAAATCTTAGCAAACCACCTTTGTTTAAACAATAGATTCTGTGAATAGATTCTGATCAGCTTGTTTTACAGAATTAATTTTGCAGACTGACGCAGAACAGTCACTTATTTATGCCAATGTAATTTAGAATATGAACATGAATTATGTAACTCTTAAGCTATTCAGTCTATCTCTTTGCCAGACTGTTCTCTATTGCATATGCACTAGCATTTTGTCCCCTTTCATTTAAATTTTCCTAGCTATAGACTTTCTATTGCTTCTTTTGTGAGATCATTCCCGAGGAAAAGAAACCTTTCTGTCAAGAACTCTTCTTTGACTATTCAAGCTCAACTTTAGTTTCACAATCTCATCCCTCTGCTTCTTTTTACACCTCTTTTTATTGTGCTATGAAATTTGACTGTGCTCCTGTTTGACTGCATCCTTCAGTAAGCCTGCTAGCATGCTCCCTGCTACCTACTCTTTGCCAAGCTATACTACTTAGCATTTCTCATAAACTAGTCCCTCACTGCTGCTATTGTCCATCACTGAACATTCTTGTGTCCATCTGAATTTTACGCTAATTAGGTGCCTTGAGATATGTCCAGTAATACAGATATCACACAATGAACATATATTAAAATACATATCAAAAGTCCCAAAGAAAGGAAAATTTTAACATGTTCAAGGCCAGGTTGGGCGAAGCCTTGGGTGGCATGGTTTAGTGGGAGGTGTCCCTGTCCATGGCAGGGGGGTTGGAACTAGATGATCTTAAGGTCCTTTCCAACCCTAACTATTCTATGATTCTATGATTCTGATATTGTTTCTCTGCTTATAAAGATCATTGTTCCTTCGACCTATGCCTAACTTGATAGTCTCAATTGCTTCAGGAATTTTCCTGACCCTACAGTTCATAGGTGTTTCCCCTCTGAATCTTGGATCATACTATCCCCTAAACCTACAAATTTGAGTCTCCCTGCTTCTAATGCTTAGGACCCTTTGTATATTCTGTTGCTATTGATACTTACATTGCCAAGCACTATGATAATACCTCTATGCTTTTTTTTTAATCTTTATTTGTTGTCGTTTTACCATTACTAAGCTTCTGCAACTCCCAGTGGACTTCAGTTACTCTGAATTTATGGATAGAGTTGAGTACTTTCACATAGTTTAGATTTTCAGGCCTGCTCCAATGTAAAGACGTTTTGATAAGAATGTTCATAGCATCTGGAACAGTTGAACCAGAGGAAAAGACTGGGAGCATATTTAATCTCTTGCTTATTGACCACTTACTTATTGTCAGCTGCAGAATCTATCCCTCATTCAGTGCCTATAAAAGTTGGTGAGCACATCCTCTGCCAGATGATTCCCCCTGACTTCAGGGAAGTCAGTGGAGCCACGGCTGTTGATATCAGATACTTATCACACTAGTGAAAATACTCCACTTTCTACTGCTATGAGCTTTAGATCAATACCAGAGTTAATAAATAATCAGAGTATACCTGGAGCCAAAATTAGATAGAAATCTTATTATTAAAATACTGTGTTTGACCATAAGTGCATTAGAATTCATTGTCAATAATGGTAATGGACCTAATGAGCATGTGCCTTCATATTAATAGCGGTATAGCTTACTTGCTGTTGCTCTTTGATCTTCAGGTCAAAAAATCACAGGGAAAAAAAGTTATTATTTGATTTAAATATTGAAACATTGAGAAATGTGACTCATTCCATCAATTTCATACAGATAAACTACAGTACCAAATGAAGCTCAAATTCAGATTAATTCCTTCAATTTACTTAAGAGAGAATGGCCCAAGAACAAATGACAGTCTAGCAACTGCTTTGCCAGTGTAATCAATCTGCCGATTTGCCATGGTAGTGCTCTACTTCTCAGTCCTTTAGTAGGAAGTAGAAATGCAGCCTACAGCTATGTGCAACAGAGTCAGTCACTTCAATTTAACTTTAAAAAAATCTGGCTGGCAGACAGGGAACTGGTCTCCACAGCAGTGATTTTATAACAAAACAGAAGTGTCAGGTAAAATTATATCTGGCAACTAGACTTCTACCACCTTATTCATCCAGTCAGCCAAATAGAATTACCTACCTTCCCTTAGAGGTTATTCATCTGCAATACAGAGTAATTTTTCATCTGTTTCGTGTAGTTTACAGCATTCTGCTATGCACTGTGATATTTCTGTGCTTTTTTTGGGTGACATGGTTTAGTGTGAGGTGTCCCTGCCCATGGCAGGGGGGTGGGAACTTGATCTTAAGGTCCTAACTATTAAGGTCCTAACTATTCTATGATTGTATTATTTTAATTTCAAAAATCCCATTAAGAAATGTTTGTTCCATGTTCTTTTTTCCTCTTTGTTGAAGGGAATATTAAATTATCATAGCTATTATTCCAAACTAAAAAATGCCATCTGACAGAACTGGAACTCTTGATCACTTCCTTTATCTCCTTAAAAACCTGTGCCTGGGTGATCAAGCTGCACCTCATGAACTCAGTCATAAACAGGCCCACAGGAGCCTGTAACAAAAGAGATGGTTGCTTGCTTTGCAGACCACTGAAGGATCTCACCAGAGACAATGGGATGTTCCTTCTCACCAAATTTAGAAATATGAAATTGTACACTGAAATCTTAAGCTGGTGGTCTAGAATACCTTTATATTCAATAAAGAGAACCAGGCTTCTCCCTAAAAAGCAGTAGTCATGTCTGTCTCTAGTCATCTCATCCTAAGAGATTTCTGGAAATGCTAGATAGTTTCCCACAATAGGGGGTTTCTTACAGTTGGATAAGGGATATTGTGTGGTGTTTTTAGTGAGCAGAAGTCTGAAGTGACCTGAGAGTAATCTATTATACAGGAATAAGTTTGAGAAGAAATCATGAGAAGGGGTTTATAAAGTATTAAAGGAGGAAAAGATAAGATACAGGAAACACCATTAGCAGAAACATCTAATTACCATGCTGGGCTAGAAATATAAAGCAGAAACATCTATAAAGTACAGGATTCCATTAGTTCTGCTGCACAGGGAACTACAAACATCAAAATGGTCTCAACACAGATTCCCCCACATTTTTGAATATTCAGTAGAATGCTCGGTCCTTTACAAACTTCATAGAATCAAATTCTTTCAATAGTACAATATAATACACCAGCCTTTCAATACTTGGCACTGACTTTCAGGAAACTGAGCTGTCTGAAGCCCTGAAGCAGCTCTGAATCAATGGCAAAGAGCCTTAGTGAATAAAACAGGCACAGCTGCCCCTACTGACACTCTCAGGTTTTTCTACCACTATTTCAGTTCTCATCATCCTCACAACATGCACATTGGGTCACATGCTGCTGGGTCATTTCTGCTGGGTTAACAAGCTCTTTTTACCTCTCTCCAGTCTGTATACACTCTCAAAAGAAGGTGTCAGAGGAACTGACAGACCAATGACCTGGTCAACAACGGAAAGAACAACCATGGTTTTCCCAACAGGAACTTATTGAAACAGCAATAAGAAAGAAACAGCAAAAAGGTCTGTCATGGCTTAACGCCATATATGCTAGCAAGCATAGCTCACGTTAAAAATAAAAATGAAAAGCTGTATATATCTGGAGAACAGGAACTTGTACACAACCCCTATTCCTCATCTCCCTGTGTTGCTCAGGTGGATCAGGTAGAGAAGTAGGCAATTAAGTTGAACCCAGGAAGAAGGGAGGGGTGGGGAGAAGGGGGAAGTTGTTTTTAACATTTGTTTTTATTTCTCATTATCCTACTCTGATTTGATTAGTAATAAATTAAACTAATTTCTCCAAGTCAGTTCTGTTTTGCTGATGATGGTAAATGCTGAGTGATCTCTCCCTATCCTTGTCTCAACCCATCAGCCTTTTCTTATATTTAGTTCCTCTGTCCAGGTGAGGAAGGGGAGTGATAGAGTGGCTTGGTGGGCACCTGGTGTCCTGCCCCAGTGGGATGGGAAAGGGAACTGGAAAAAAACAGGAGGTATCTGTTGTGGGTTGAGATTAGAACAGTTTAATAATTGAAATAAAACTAAAATACTATGATAACAGCAGCAACAACTATAATAATAGAGAAAAGAGAGAGAGAGAGGATAAACCAAAGAACCCCAAGTGAAGCTCACCACCCACTGACCAATACCCAGCCTGACCCAAACAGCGATGGGTGACTCTCCCCAGTTTATATACTGGGCATAAGGTGTTGTGGTATGGAATACCCCTATGGCTAGTTTGGGTCAGGTGCCCTTGCTCTGCTCCCACCCTGCTTCCTTCATTACATGATGAATTAAGAGCCTTACTCTGGACAGATATTAGGCAAATGCCATCCTTTGATGTAAGTTCAAAGAAACTAGTTTCACAACAAGGAAATCAAACAATTAGAGTGCCCCACTTGATCATGTACACTGTTGCAAGCTTTGCTATGGAACAAGTTGGTCACATAATTCATTATTATTTGACAGTGACATTTTTTTACTATTGTAGTGAAGCAGTCTGAGCAGTACATTTAACAGTCTTGATAAATAGTCTCGAGGTAGAGAATAATTTATTTTTTTTTCTCCTCACCTCTACCTCTATATCAGCAATTCATTTAGGACTTGCTCCAAAGCCCAAAATTCAATCAAAGACGTTATACTGATTTCAGTGCTTTTGTGGATTTGTTCTTAGAGGGGTGCTATAAATACATATCTTGTAGGATTAGTATGTGACAAATGTGAAATAGTAAGGGCGTTTTTACATTACTTTTTAAAACATATGTGATTAGAATATTAAAATATTTTTTTTCATGGAGATAATGCACTAACACTGGCAATTGTATAACAAGGATGGAATCTCAGTATGGCTTAATTATTAACCAGTTTTATTATAGAATCATAGAAGCATAGAGTAGTTTAGGTTGGAAGGGACCTTTAAAGATCATCTAGTCCAAACCCCTGTGCAATGAGCAGGGACTTCTGCAACTAGATCAAGTTGCTCAGAACCACACCCAGACTGGCCTTAAATATCTCCAGTGTTGAAGCATCTACCACATCTCAGGGCAACCTGTTCCAGTGTTTCACCACCCTCACATTAAAGAATGTCTTCTTAACATCTAGTCTGAACCTACTGTTTTTTTAGTGTTAAATCATTACCCCTTATACTATCATTACAGGCTAAAAAGTCTGTCCCCATCTTTCTTCTAGGCCCCCTTTAGGTACTGGAAGGCTGCCATAAGGTCTTCCTAGAGCCTTCTCTTCTCCAGGCCAAACAAGCCCAACTCTCTCAGCCTTTCCTCATATGAGAGGTGCCCCAGGCCTCTGATCATTTCTGAGGTCCTCCTTTCGACCCACTCCAGTGTCGTTCTAATGCTGGGGGCCCCAGAGCTGAACACAATGCTCCAGTCACCTCCTTCAACCTGCTGGTCATGCTCCTTTTGATGCAACCCATGATAGGAGTGGCTTTCTGGGCTGCAAGGGCACACTGCCAGGTCATTTCCAGCTTTTCTTCCACCAGTACCTTCAAGTCCTTCTCCTTAGGGCTTCTCTCAATTCCTTTTATTCCCCAGCCTGTATTGATACTGGGGGATATCACTTCATATTTAAAATAACACAGTAGTGCTGTGGATAAGAGGACATGAGCGAATCTGAAATGTCCTTCTGGTTTAGCCCAGGAGATATTTCAACAGAAGATGCTCTTGAAAGCTTTATAATTTAACATGAGAGCAATGCCAGAACTTGTTTTAGTTCTGTTGACATGTATAAGCTATGGTTGGTAGCATTGAAAGGCATTTGTGGAGTGGAGAAGTAGCACAGCTGTAATCACTGATGAATGCAAGATGCCTAAGGCAAATAAGGGCTTTAGTGAGTGTTCTTTAGGTAGACATTAAGGCAGAGGTGTTAGAATGTGTCTGAAGGTGGACCCAAAGGAAGTGGGAAGCAGAAGTGGATCCTGGGTATGTGGACTTGCAATGGAATGCACAACTGGTACCATCCACAAGGGAAAGTAAACTCATAAGCTACTTTTTGATGGCATTTAACAGTGAAATGTCTTTTTATATTAATTCAAACCTGGTAAGTCTTGATTTACCAGTATCTTAATTAGGCACAATGACATGGCCATTGAAATGCTACATGTGCTTACTTACAAAAGGAGAAAAAATATCAAGCTTGCTAGTACCATTATAATTAGTATGTGTGAATGTGTGATTAAAACGCATGAGAGGGAGGCACAAATCAAAACCGAAAACCTGATAGATGTCCATTATTGATGTCTGATAAGGGTTTTAGACACCTGAAGGTACCTGATACAATCTCATTATTTGAGTATTACACAGTCTCAGTGCAATAGCTCTTCTCTGACTGAGGAATTGATCATATTCAGATTCTTCCAGTGAATTTGGAATGAGAAATGGATAAGAAACATTATGGTCATCAAAATGCTGACACAGATATATGCTTTTCCTCATTCTGATTTAACAGCAAATCCTCATCTATATATGATTTGATATGTTTCTGCTTTAGTAGACCTGACCAAGAAAAAGTATACCAAAGATAAAGAGGTTCTCTTTCAAGTCTGTGAGTTACAATTTTCTTAGCTCAAAATTATTAACCTGAAATGCAGCTTTCCCTTATGTGTTCAAAAAGAAAAGTGTTCTGCTATTATTTTTTTCTGCCAGTACTGTAATATAATCCTGAAAATGGCACTGGCATCAAACATCTCCTCTCCAGTTCTCTACAGGTCACAACTTTTCTCTACTATAAAATGTAATTATTTGAAAGAAAGTCCAAGTAAGAATATTTTTAGACTTGTACAAATAATTATCACAAATTCTGATCCATTCTTTGCCAGGCATGTTTAATCTTCTCTCTAAGGAAAGAAAGGCAAATAAAACCAAAAAAATTGTAAGTGAAATCTGAAAATATATTTGAGTTGAGGATTTTTAAATCTAATCTTGGTGGATAAAAAATTGGACATGAGCAGGCAATGTGCACATGCAGCCCAGAAAGCCACCCATATTCAGAGATCCAGAACTGCACCACAAGAAGGTGGTGATTCTCCCCACAAGGGAGGTGATTCTTCCAGTTCACTCTGCTCTCATGAGACCCCATGTGCAGCACACTGTCCAGCTATGAGGCTCACAGTACAAGGACATGGAACTGTTGAGGTGAGTCCAGAGGAAGGCCACAAAAATGACCAAAGGGCTGAAGCACCTCTCCTATGGAGATAGGCTGAGAGAGCTGGGCTTGTCCAGCCTGGAGAGGGCTCCAGAGAGACCTTACTGTGGCCTCTCAGTACATATGAGCTTCCAAAAGGCTTATAAGAAAGATGGGGAGAGACTTTTTGCCAGAGTCTGTAGTGTTCGGACAAGGGGCAATGGTTTTAAACTGAAAAGGGGTAAATTTACATTGGATATAAGGAAGAAACTTTTTACAGTGTAGTTGGTGAGATACTGGAACTTTTTGCCCAGAGAATTTGTGGTTACCCCATCCGTGGGGCAAGGCCAAGTTGGATGGGGCTTCAGACAACTTGGTCTAGTGGAAGGTGTCCCTGCCCTTGTCAGAGGTCTTGAACTAGGTGATCTTAAAAGGCCCCTACCAACCCAAACTATTCTATGATTCTATAATATGTAAAGACTCTTGGTCCATCTGGAGATTATTTGTCTGCTGTTTTTCTTCATTCCGTGAAGAAAGTCACACTTCTATTTAGACAGCAGAAAAATTGTAAAAGGCATTCCATAACTCCACAGCAAATAAACAGCAAGAACTTAATCATGCTGAGAAGGAATTTTTCTGTTTAGACTTACAGGAAAACAACAATGTCAAACAATGATTAATAAACCTCACAGAAACACAAGGAGGTTTTGGTTAGTCTATGGAAGCAATTAAGAAAAAAAGAAAGAAATCAAAAGTCTGTGCAATAAATAATCCTGTCTTGGTAGAAAGTTAAACTGTTATCTTCAAAGATTTGCTGGTGCTAAAACTGCTTTTCATATCTCTTGCTTTTATTTTAGAATTCTTACAGAGGGCCTGTAAAAGCCTTCGTAAGGCTGATTAAAAAAAAACAACCAACCCAACTGTTCTAGAATACATGTAGGCTGTATTAATGAAAAAATGTAAGCTGACTATAGATACAATTGCTGGATATGAGAGGTAACATTTTAACAGTAATTTGATTGAACCTTGGAACAAACTGCTAAAAGATAGACAAATAATTGTAATCTGGATATTTTAATTATCCATTAGATGTGTGTTTAAACATGCATGCTCCAGCTCCCAGGCTCGGTAGTGTTGTTGTGTATGGTAGGGAAAAAGACTCTCCAAAGCACTGGCAGAATTCTCAGCTCCATCTTGCCAGACTTCATTGTTTTGCATTTACTCAGTGATTTCTATTTGAGAATGGTGTATTCTGTTTAGAAAGAGGTCTTCAAATGTTCTAGACATTTTCCATTCATACTGCTTCTTAGTACGGTAATACGGTAAATAAAAGTATTATAGTAAGAAAGTCCAAGCCAACTGAACAACCAAGCAAGCCTAAAGCACACAGAAACAAACCACATTATTTTATTGCCTGATAAATCATAAATATAAAACTAAACTATTTACCAAAGTAGAGTGGCTTAGAATAGGAATATCCTGATTAAATTTGCCCATTAAAGAATATAATAGAAAACATAGTCAATATAGTTCTGGCTAAATGAGACACTGAAAAGGTGGGTAATTTTAAACAATGAAAAAATAGAAATGAGTTTAAATAAATCATTAGAACTTACAATGTCACAGATGTAAAGAGTGTTAAAAAGAGCTTTTCCTGGCACTTAGGGATCATCACATTAAAGCACAAGAGAAACACCTCCTAATCAGTCATACAATGACCATGGTCCCCAAGTATGATAACCAGGTAGGGTAAAATCCAAGTACAGGAGACCAAGTATCAAAGTATCAATAGGCATTAGTAAAAGAAAAGACCATATCTGAAAACCTGTGTATAGCTGTGGCCGTCATCTTTCAAGAAAGGTGAACAGCAAAGATCAGGGCTGCCAGGCTGATCAGAAGAGCCTTGGCTGATATTGCTAAGACATTCCAGGCTACATGGAATATTGAACAATGAGTCTTCCTGCTCATTAGTAGTTAGGTTGGTTGAAAGTGCACTAGTTTTTACTAGGACAGTCAATTTTCTTCATAGCAGCTTGCATAGTGCTATGTTTTAGATTTGTGCTGAAAATAGGGTTCATAACACACCAGTGCTTTAGGTACTGCCAAGAACTACTTATAGGGCCTTTTCGGCTCCTCACCCCAACCATCAGTAGACTGGGGGTGCACAAGAAGATGGGAGGCAACACAGCCGGGACAGCTGATCCCAACTGACCAGAGAAATATTCCACACCACGTGGTGTCATGCTTAGCATGAAAAGCTGGGGGAAGAAGGAAGAGGGCACAATCAGAATGGTGATGTTTGTTTTCCCAAGCAACAGTTATGCATGATGGAGCTCTGATTTCCTGGAGATGGCTGAACACCTGCCTGTTCATGGGAAGTGGTGAATGAATTCCTTGTTTTGCTTTGCTTGTGCATAAAGCTTTTGATATACCTGTTAAACTTTAACTCAGCCCATGAGTATTCTCACTTTCATCCTTATCAGTCTCTCCTCCATCACACTGTGTGTGAGTGGCTGTGGGGGCTGAGTTGCTTACCAGCGTTAAACTGCAAAAAAAAGAGGAGAAAAAAAAAATCCAGGATTTGGTATTTATTCCCAAGACTGCCTGCAAATATTATTTTGTAAAGAAAAAAAAAAGGGGTGTGTGGGGGGGAAGAAAAAATGGACAGAGAAAAGAAAAACGACAGAAAAATCAGAGCAACCCAGGGACCGTGTGACTTCCTTCCCCTTTGAAAATAAATGTCCTGGTCATCAGGTAACAAAATCAGGCTCCTGCTTTTCCTCTGGTATAGGTTGTTAGGGCAAGTCTTCTTGCCTACTCCACTCCCAGTCTGTCCTCCCTCTACAGTATTTTATTGTCTTTTGAGTAGGACATTCCAGGTTTGATCTGCCTGAGACTTAAGCAGAGAAATTAGCCAAGACCTCCACATTCCTAGAGGGATACTGTAACTGCTTTATATAAATACATTTTAGATAAAACAGCATTTTATCTGGAAAGAAATAAGCAGCAGCAGCCGTCAGTGGGCAGGCACATCTTAAACATCCCTCTGCCTCAGCTGGCAATCTGATTGTAGCTTAGTTGAGAAGATGACACCTAGCTTTTCAGGCTGAAATACTTTTTTTGAAATACTTTCTTTACTCATGCAGGTGTGTAAAGGGAAATTTCAGTCTAAGGGGAGAGTATTTTGCGAAGATGAGGTAGCTTTTCTCACTGCTTTCTTCAATACGTACCACATTAAGTCCCATTTTAAGTAACATAACAGAAACTGATTCATACTGTGTCTTGTAAGGAAATACTGCATTATATTTTGTGAAAAGAAGTTCCAATTAACCTTCATTCACTTCATTTACAGAATAATTATGATTTAGTGGTTTGGTATTTGTTTTCATTTTTTTGCCCATGGGGAAAAATTAAGTTTAAATTAAGAGAAAGAGGAATCCAGATTCACAACTTCATAATAATGTAATACCATAGCTAACTGAAGACATGATTAACTTATTAATTTAGCAACTATTCATAGGCACTGAGACCTCTCTGAAAGATCTGAATGCTAGAATACTACAATACACTGGATAACTAATTTTGTCTCCAAACACTCAGAGTATAATTGAAGTAGGTGGCTTGAAACACAATCTCTTCTACCTCATGCACAGAACCATTTCCTTTCATGCAAGCTGAAAGAAATTCCTGATTGTGAATATTAAGGGAAAGAATCTGTAGTGTTAAATTATGATCTGCACCGAGTATGCTCTATGGCTTGCATAGAAAAAACAACTCTAAAATTGACTTAACTGGCTACTATGTGAATTCACTACATGAAAGGGTTCCTGAGTAGAGCAGCTGTGTTAATTACTCTGCTTTTTCCTGTCTTCTAGATGCTAGAAGAGCTCCTGTAGGCCCCTGACAGGCACAAATTACAGTAGCCTTTAGAGTGCTCTATATTACACCAGGTACTAACAAGCCTGAATTGTACTAAAAAACAGCATTATTCCCATTTTCATCAGCTCCATTAACATTACAACAATTGTGAGCTGTGGACCAAGAGGGTTCAAGCAGTTTGTTCCAAATAAATATGTACTGAGTTAAAAATTTTACTGAGAATTCCGTATGAGAGGGCAGCGAATAAATTCAGAAAATCAAGTGCCATGTATAAGAAATGTACAGAATACAGCTGATGTAAACTTAACAGAAAGAAAATAATGCATATGTTCTATGTTGTTTTGTGGGGTTTTTTTAATCTAGCAAATTTTGAAAGCTAATTCTCACCTGAAATAAACAGCTGCAGGTTGATTTGGAGGCTACTGGCTAAAGCCAGAATCAAGTACTGCAGGTGAAAACTTTATTTTACACTGATTCTTTTATATGACCACTTTGTTTGATTCTTCTTGTTCTGGATGCCTCTTTTTGGCATCTGCACGCTAAAAGAATCCAGCTTTTAAAACGTAAAACTCATAAAGCCTAAAACTTTTTCTCCTATGAAGGCTTCTAGCAGCTATTGCAATTATAAGACATTCATGGGCATTGAAGTATATACATTTACAATATTGTATACCACGAGAGCACTTCTTGCTCTTATTGTGCATCAAACAGCACTATCAATGCCAGAGTCCGACACTAGGGCTCACAGGTACTGCAACCGTGCAGAAATGCAGAGATCAGAAATGTTGGATCATGCTGAACAGGAAGTGGCTTGTTAATGTAAGAAGGCTCAGGAAAGGAAAGTAACTTGAACATAGGTAATTTTTCAATAATTTAAGTCACTTTTTTTTCTTAGTCTATTCATAATATATTAATGTCTATGCATCTATATATTTGGTTGTATTAATAACTTGCAGTTATTTGGTAAATGTCAGCCTGGGAGGTACTCTTGCACAGTGGCCTGCAGTGGTAACATCTGTTCACTATTCTTCCTTTTAGCTGCCAAATCTGTTTCAGTAGTTTGTTGCAAAGACAGAAATTTCAATCAAAATCAAGCTTTATTAATGCGAGAGGTTAGTCCTGCTCTCCTAAAGGTGGACACTTTTAATTCTGGCATTCCAAGTTAGATGAAGTGCAATTAAAAGATATTTGGAGGACATGATAAAAGAAACAAACACAGATAGTACTTGTTTTTTAATGGCTGAAGAAAATTTGTTTTAGATTGGAAGTAATCAATAAAGCAAAGAATACAATATTCTTAATCTGTCTGTGTTGCAAACATCACATTTTCCCACTGAAAATGTATTTAGAACAGAAATTGAGAGGATAACTAAGTTGGTAGATTTTTTTAATTCCCTTAAGAAGGCACTGAGCAAAACTGTGGCAGCATAAATAGAGAATGTTTGTTTGTTAAAATGAAAATAAACTTTAAAACTTTTCCTCTTACTAAACTGCATGGTCTTTGAGTGATCAGTATTAACGCTAGCACATAAATGACTAGTGATAGTATTCTTGTAAATATATCAGTTTCATGTCACAGTGCTAGCATCAGGACCTGAAGCTTCATTTTTTACACTAATTTCCAGCAAATACCTACAAAGAATAAAGTTATTTCTCTTGTTCTGTGTTGCACATCGTTCATAGTTAATTACAGTATGAGGTCCTTTTGAAGTCATACTGTGGAGACCTGTGCTATGACTCCCAGCCCAAATTCCACAAGAACTCTGAGACATTGTACCCTGCTACTTTTTACTCAGTTGTTTCCTGTCTTCATATGAAAGAAACTTCAAGTGATGCTAGTGGTCTCTGTTCTAGTGTTTCAGTCTGTTTCTAGTTGGTTTTCTGTTCAAATTGCCCAGTCCTAGCATGTTACTGGAGTTAGGGAGGACAATTAGGTGTCTAAGTTACAAAAAAAAAAGTAAAAAAAATTAGGTGGCTAAGTTTAAAAAAAACCCAAACAACAGAAGAACCCAATGATAGGGACATCATGGATACTTACCAGTGGTACAAAAGGATAATTTTCAGTTGAACTCCACCTAATAATGTCTTCCTTAGGCTTCTGTGTAATTACTTATAGAAAGACATTATTTTCACCTAAATCATACCTGCGAAGCCATCATTTTTATGTGATGCAGCATGGATATTTACACAAGAGAACAGTGTAACATTGTTATTCTGCAAAAATATCGCCCTATACATCATTAGCTTTATTTTACAATTGTAAGACTTAATCAGAAAATTATATTCTTTTTACATAAAACACAGTAACAAATATTCAATTATCCTTTCTAAAAAAATATTAGGCCATGATTTTTTCACGTAGTACTCTTATCCAAAATGATATTAAAATAAATGTTGCAAGAATACTATTAATTCAATGGCCCTTTGCTACTTAGTAGAAACATGAAAAGCAAATACTTTACCTTATGATGTTTTTTAAACAGGTGAAAAAAGTATTTTAAGAAAGCCTAAGTGGATATGTCTATGCACTTGTAGTGAACTATGTCAGGGAATATTTCCAGACAATGGAGTTTGATCTGCACTCTTAAACTGCTGGAATGATCCCTGACATAGTTCGACACATCTTAGCTAGCAATCTTGCAAAATAATATCTCAGGCAGGGTTTGGAGTCAGCATGAACCAGGAACAATTTGCAGTGGGCGCATTGTAGGAATTAGTACTATGGAATTTAATACTGTGTATGCAGCTGCTCCACGCCATTTGGCCTCCGTGCCAACAAACAGTTCCAGATACACTGAGGCTACAACTTCAGCAGTGATTAAACACAGCTGGGATTTTTTCTAACCCTATTGGACATAATACTCAAATAATTTTCTCAGTGAAAGTCTATGTGGTGTTTCTGTATGGACCTCATAGGCCAGATCTCAGCTTTTTCTTGTTCTGTATTCCAGCTCTACATCTTCAAACTTTAAACAAGAACTGGGAAACCAGTGGGCAAGGTGCAGACTACCTTTCTGTACCTTGCACAGGGTCAGCATCATGGCTCTCCCTGAGCTCAAGTGAATAACACTTCAAGGCATTTTTAATGTAGGATTTTAAGGGTAAGGAGGGATGAGGATATAATTTCCTTTCTACCAAAGACACATAAGACAAAGACTCTGTAAAATCATATCCTTCATTAATTTATTTTATATAACATGGAACATGGTAGAAGTAAGTCAAGTGAAAAATTTCTTACAGATTTTTTAAATTAAAATAGGTAATGAATAATAGATATTAGTTTTCTTTTAAAACACAAGATTATTATTTTATTGGGTGGGTTTTGTTTTAATTTTATCAGAAACTTCCAACTTTATTATTTATCTATATTGAAGGAGAGAAAAAAAATATCCAAAATTACATCATTTAAGTCCCCTAGAAAATAATGGTTCTTTTCTACAAACTCAAGACTTAAGCCATATTATTAAAGCAGCATTACCACAACTAGACTCTAACAGGTTAAGAATTTTACCATATCATAGGTAGAAGTGTCCTAGTTAAAAGACTGGGAAAACTAGGGCTTGGGTTTTTTTTTTTCCTTTCACCAGTTCTGAACATACATTAACCTTCAGGGAACAATCACATTCTTGCTTTACCTGTATCGTTTTGTTTCTACTACATTTTTAAATGGTTAAGCTATTTTTTTGAGTGATAGCTTGTACAGATAAGAGCTTTATTCAGATCTCTATGAAGTCCCCTGTAGAGAACATTTCTCAAGCTGAATTTTGAAATGAAGCAAAGAGCCTGAAATCACTCTCAGCAGACTTGAAATTGGACAGTGTTGAGAGCTATGGGAGGGAAAGACCTATTGGAAAGATCATAGATGGTAATGACACAGTTTTGGTAGGAGGCTTGTCAGACTGGTCAAGGAGGCTTTAAACTAGATGTGTCGGGGAAGGGAGCATCATTCCATCCCAAAACACCCAGTCAGTTGCCAGCACCTATAATAAATGCTCGGAGCAATGTAGATACATTCCAGCCACTCCAGCCAATGAGCCAGCTTCATTTGGAGCTTGGCTCAGATGCCTCTATACAAACATCCGTAGCATGGGGAACAAACAAGAGAAATTAGAGATGCGTGCATGATGAGGGGACTGGAGCGCCTCGCGTATGAAGATAGGCTAAGAAAGTTGGGGCTGTTCAGCCTGGAGAAGAGAAAGCTGTGTGGAGACCTCATAGCAGCCTTCCAGTATCTGAAGGGGGCCTATAGGGATGCTGGTTATGGACTCTTCATTAGGGACTGTAGTGATAGGACAAGGGGTAACGGGTTAAAACTTAAACAGGGGAAGTTTAGATTGGGTAGAAGGAGAAGTTCTTTCCTGTTAGGGTGGTGAAGCACTGGAATAGGTTGCCCAGGGAGGTTGTGAATGCTCCATCCCTGGCAGTGTTCAAGACCAGGTTGGACAAAGCCTTGGGTGGCATGGTTTAGTGTGAGGTTTCCCTGCCCATGGCAGGGTGGTTGGAACTTGATGATCTTAAGTTCCTTTTCAACGCGAACTCTTCTATGATTCTATGATTCTATGACTGTACTGCCAGGTCAAGGTGTAACGGGTTAAAACTTTTAAATAAGGAAGTTTAGATTGGCTATAAGGAGGAAATTCTTTCCTGTTAGGGTGCTGAGGCAATAGGTTGCAATAGGTTGCCAAGGGAGGTTGTGAATGCTCTGGCAGTGTTCAAGACCAGGTTCAACGAAGCCTTGGGCGAGATGATTTAGTGTGAGGTGTCTCTGCTCATGGCCAGGGGGGTTGGAACTAGATGATCTAACGGTCATTTTCCACAGTAACCATTCTATGATTCTATGACACATTTTATCTGTATCAACTTTCTGAAGTGATTTCACTCTCTGTAATATTTTTCTGGTTTTACAATTTACCTTTTACTAAAATTTTCTGTACAGCACATACATAATATTTTGCAGTAATTCCTCTCACCTCACCAAAAACAATCCAGTTTTAAGTCTGCTGGCATTTCAGGGTTGAACATCTATAGAAGATTAGCTTCATCTCCTTAGCACCGTGGTGTCACAGGGAGAATGACATTTCCATGAAACATTTATTAGAATTAAGTTCTTAGGGTGTTGTTTCCGATTTCAGTGAGGTATGAAATTTTCGTATCAGTTCATGGCTTTCTGCACAAACATGTATTAGTGCTAAAATTTCTCCAACACCAATGTGAATGGGACAACTGTATGTTTTTTTGTGGGAATGAACCTCAATTTTTTGAGGACTGGGAAGAAAAGATTTATCATTCCATGCAGAATTTTGGAAACACAAGTAATAGCAATCCACAGGAGCCTAGACTGGTGCACTATCATGTCTTGAACAGTGGCTAGAACAAGGTGGTTTAGGAGGTAAAGGAATAATAGCAAGTTCAGTTCTTGGGTGCCCAAATTGCACAATGTTTAACATGGCACAATGTTTAACATGGCACATTGTGTGGTGCCCCAAATAAAATACAGCAAACTTTAGATATTTGAGGAGGGGCATTTTCCCAGGTTCTCCAAAAAGTGTCAAAGGGGCAAAATGTACTTGCAGCTAGGCTGAAAGTCATCACCAATGGTGTTTTACCCCTATGTGTTTTGGCTGTTGTGAAGAAACAGGCAGGTGACATATGGGCCAGGAGTGGAGAGAGACATTCTGTGCTTGATACGCTCCAATTAGATCACACCCCTCCTCTGGCCTGATTACACACATTCCAATCCAGGACACGGTGGAGCATAACCTTCTCTAGATGCAAAGGAAACAATCCTAACTGGTGGGCTGCCATCAGCACAAAACAGCCTTCTCGTTTGGAAGGCAGCAGTCAGCAGCTCAGGAGCTGACCAAATGTCCCTTGAAGTAAGTACAACTCTTTCCACAGATTTCAGTCTGGTTTGGATCAATATCAGTCAACGGAAGTGTTGGGTGAGTCAAATCTGTATACTGCTTGTGTGCCTAAAGTGGATGTTCGCATTTGTACTACTGTGAATGTAAATGATGATTGGAAGGGGCACCACAGTGTGGGTCAGATTGTTTTTGTTCAAAGCTTTGTAGTGAAGTTTCCTAGTAATTCTACACATTAAATCCTGTCAAACTATGTACCTGGCCCCATAATTTCACAGATACCATACTTTCATGCAAAAAAAAAAAAAAAAAATAAAGAACTAGTATGAAAATTAAAAATATATTTTGCTCTTACAATTCAGTTTTTAGTATTGAGTAGCAAGATGGCTTTGTAATGAATACTTGCTAATTGAAAACTCCCATACAGCTTTCTTGTACCCCATTTATCTACAGGTTACTGCTTCACTAATCAAATGATTTCATTTAAAAATACTCATTTTCTCCGTTATGTGCTGTATGTGACAGCAGGTCACTGACCTACCTCTGTGTTATTGAATTTCAGCATAATGCTTCATTTACCTGAGACAGCCTACGCACATACTCGGAATGCTAGCTTGTACCCACTTTGTAGCATTACCCTTTGTTCACCAAGCTTTTATCCAGGAAACACACTAATCCTACAAACTTTAATTTATCATTTTCTTATAGTTCATGGTGAGATAGACTCCTTTGAACAGATAACAATAGCTGAAGGTAACGATCTGGGGAGATGGAACTTCCTAGGGAGAATCAAAACATGAGTGACAAATAAAGATGTGTCAATATTTTGTTATTTAGAAGCTTTATTTCTCACAATTTCCACAAATCCACACTTAAAGATGTAATAAACTTAAAGACCCCCCCATATATTCACTTTATTTATTTTATTATTTTTTTTAGAGATAAAGTTTCAGCTCAGTCTTTCTAAAGCCTAAACATTCTGGCCTTATTAACACTCTTTGTAATAAAGTGAGGAGCAGGATTTTGGCACTGGTGAAGCAGTTGGAAGCCCAGAGGGACAAATTTCATATACCCAGATTTACACTGAGAGTGATGCCACAAAAATGGAATTTGAGAGGAGAAAAGTTATACAAAATGGGCATGACTAACCATGAAAAAAAAATATAATGTACAACGAAGTGCTCATAAATAGAAATTTGTACATGTATCTCAGGATTCTGTTGGTATATTGTATGTAACTAGTGTCCAAATTTTACTTTTAAAATTGCAACAAACTGTAAATGTAATAAATAATATTATAAGAATGAGTAACTTATAGCAGTGGAAAGGTGTATCATATTCATATTCACAGCTATAAAAAGTGGATTTAAGAATGTCATTAAATAGCAGCACTCAAAATCTTTTATCTGGTTTTAAATATATATTCCATATAATTCAATGCTGTGGCACACATCCAGAGTGGAGTAGATGGCTGACTATCCAGAAATGATTAGTGCCTCTTTCTCAGTTTGAACATTATTAATCTGGTTTTCTGATTCTTCCTCTTCCATCTCCTAAGATGTATGAAGAGATAGAACATCTTAACACTACAATAAATGCTCTACAAATTTAAATAAATTCTATTTCTCCATCTTACTTGTATGAATCACCCATCTTTCATTTAGAAGTTTTTGCTGATGGTACAGCAGTCCTCATACAACTTTATTTCCTTCCCTTGCTCATCACACATTATTTGGCAAATCAGGTACCATTTTTTGCTTCAATTTATGGAGCGGGGTCCGTTATTTATTTATTTATTTGTTTGTTTGTTTGTTTATTCATAACAATGCCAGTCAAATCTCTTGATTTGGACATCATATGATCACATCTTTCTAACCACATATTTTTATAGACTTTATTATTGAGTGCCCATGACAATACTTTAGTAATGGGGGGGTTGCATGGCTGACGTCTGTGAGAAGAAACCAGGGACTGTCCCAGTCCAGAAAGAGCCAGTTCTAGCTGGCTCTGCAATGGACCCACCACAGGACATGGTTGTGCCTATCAGCAAAACTGATGGTACCTCTGAGAAAACGTATCTAAGAAATAGAGGTGAACACCATGGTGAGAGGTGGGGACAACAATAATAGTATGAAACAACAGAGGGAACACCAACGTCAGAGGAGAAAGAAGAGTTCCACGTTGCAGCAGGCACCCTGAAGGGACTGGACACTGCAGCAGATACTGCCCAGCAGGGACTGTGGCCCAGGAAGGATCCATGCCTGAGCCCAACCATCTGCACAGCTGTTGTCTCTGTGAAGGTACTGAGTTTATCCTGCAATAACAAGGGGGTAGGTGTCTGGAGCAAAGTAGTGAACTGGATGGCCACTGGGAAGGAAGGAGGAATCTGAAGTGGAGGCCAGAAAAAGGGGAGTAAAGGTGTTTTTTCTCATGTTTTAAATGTTTGTCTTTCTAGCTTGTTTGCTTCACAATACCCAAACAAGTAATTCGATACTTAGGCTAACTGGCAATGAATTCAGTCAAACTCCCCAGGTCTGTTTTACCCACAACTGTACAGTACTTGTAAAGTATTCCCCTGTCTTTTATTTTGATTCGTGAGTTTCTCACCCTTATCCTTTCTATTCTCTCCCCCATCCTGCTGGGAGGTGGGCTGGAATGAGCAAGCAGCTGGGTGGGTGTTTGGCTGCCAGCAGGGGCTAACCCACTACAACTTCCAGTAAGCAAGCATTTTCTTCCTCACTTCCTCCTATTGGTGCACATGAACTGATCAGCCTCTGAGCATTTCTCCATCAGTTCTGTTTTCTCTTTCAATACATAAAGTGCACTTTAGATCTTAAGCTACCTGCAGTTGTCCTAATAATAGAATAATATGTTTCTCCACTAGCTCAAGCCCTATCTGTGTCTGTATGGTGGATCACTGTCTTGAAGAAGGGTGTAGAGATAAAATATATTGGAGATAATGTCATATTTCTCTTCATCAGGAAGGAGAAGCTCTTCCAGTGTTAATCTATTGGACTTAGATAATCTATTTATGCTTGAAACACAACTATCAGGAAAGGCACAAAGCACCAGGCATTGATCCCATTAAAGTACGTAGGAACTTGTCATTAGACAACTACTCCTCAGTGTTTATATTTGCAGGAAAAGCAGAAGATTGAGGGTGAAAGAGCAAGAATGAGCAAAAGAAACAGTGAATGTAGTTTTGTTTGCCTACAAACCTAAATAAATATAGTACATATGTATTAAATAAACAACTGTGAAAATCTTTTGATTTTGGAAGCACTTGGTACGCTTTCAAACAGTCATCTTTGCTTTTTCAATAGAAAAGAGAGAAAACTGTCATCTTGCCTCTAGTGCTCTGATTCTTCCTCTCACATACTGGAGGCAAATTTTAGTGTTATAAACTTAGTTTTGAACAAATCCACAAAATGTTAGAAATTACTTTCTAATATTAGGACATTAAAAAGTGCTTTTGACTAACTAGCAGCTTTATCTTTTAATATTGCCTCTATACAAATGCCTGTAGCATGGGTAACAAGAGGAATTAGACATGTACGCAGGTCTACGGGGGTATGATATAATAGGCATCGCAGAAACATGGTGGGATGGCTCCTATGACTGGAGTGTTGGAATGAAAGGTTGCAGACTCTTTAGAAAAGACAGGCCTGGCAGGTGGGGAGGAGGAGTTGCCCTTTATGTTAGGGATAGGCTGGAGAGTATGGAACTCTGTCTGGAGACTGGTGAGCAGTTAACAGAGGGTTTGTGGGTCAGGGTTAAAGGGAAAACAGCGATGGGAGACATTACTGGGGGGATCTGTTACAGACCACCTGATCAAGGAGAACCTGCAGATGAAGCACTCTATAGACAGATAGGAAAAGCCTCACGCTCACAGGCCCTTGTTCTCATGGGTGACTTCAACCACTCTGACATCTGTTGGAATGATGGTATGGCCCAGCACAAGTAATCCAGGAGGTTCCTCAATTGTGTGGAAGATAACTTCCTTCTGCAAGTAATAGAGGAGCCGACAAGGACAGGTGCCATGCTTGACCTCGTGCTCACCAACAGGGAAGGGCTGGTTGGAAATGTGGCTTTCCAGGGCAGCCTTGGATGCAGTGATCACGAGATAGTCAAATTTGAGATCCTCAGGACAGTGAGAAGAGCGTGCAGCAAGCTCACTGCCCTAGACTTCAAGAGAGCAGACTTTGACCTCTTCAGGAGTCTGCTTAGTAAGGTTCCATGGGCTATAGCCCTTGAGGGCAGGGGAGGCCCAAGACTCTTGGTTGATATTCAAGGATGACCTGCTACAAGCTCAGGAGTGTTACATCCCAACTAGAAGAAAGTGCAGCAGGAGGGCTAGGAGACCTCCTTGGATGGATAAGGAGCTGCTGAGAAAAATTCAAATGAAAAAAGAGTCTTATAGAAAGTGGAAGTGAGGACAGGTGGCCTAGGAAGAGTACAGGGATATTGTGCGGGAAGCTAGGGACCAGGTTAGGAAAACTAAGGCCCAGTTAGAATTAAACTGGGCTAGGGTTATTAAGGATAGCAGGAAGGGATTCTAAAGGTACATAGCAAATAAAAAACAGACTAGGGAGAACGTAGGCCCCCTCAGGAAGCTCTCTGGAGAACTAGCTACACAGGATTTGGAGCAGATTCTCCTGGAAGGCATGCTAAGGCACATGAAAAACAGCAAGGTGCTTGTTGACAGCCAGCATGGCTTCACTAAGGGGAAATCCTGCCTGACCAATTTGGTGGCCTTCTATGATGGGGCTACAGAACTGATGGACAGCGGTAAAGCACTTGATATCATCTACCTGGACTTGTGTAAAGCGTTCGACACTGTCCCACACTACATCCTTGTCTCTAAATTGGAGAGACATCAATTTGATAGGTGGACCACTCGGTGGATAAAGAACTGGCTGGATGGCCGCACATAGAGTTGTGGTCAATGGCTCAATGTCCAGCTGGAGACCAGTAACGAGTGGTGTCCCTCAGGGATCGGTGTTGGGACCGGTCTTTTTTAACATCTTCATTGCTGACATAGACAGTGGGATTGAGTGCACCTTCAGCAAGTTTGCAGATGACACCAAGCTGTGTGGTTCAGTTGATACGCTGGAGGGAAGGAATGCCATCCAGAGGGACCTTGACACGCTTGTGAGCTGGGCTGATGCCAACCTCATGAAGTTTAACCATGCCAAGTGCAAGGTCCTACACCTGAGTGGGAGCAATGCCAGGCACACCTACAGGCTGGGCAGAGAAGAGATTCAGAGCAGCCCTGCAGAGAAGGACTTGGGGGTGCTGGTCAATGAGAAAATGAACATGAGCCAGCAGTGTGTGCTTGCAGCCCAGAAAGCCAACCGTATCCTGGGCTGCATCAAAAGGAGCATGACCAGCAGGTCGAAGGAGGTGATCCTGCCCCTCTGCTCTGCTCTCGTGAGACCTCACTTGGAGTATTGTGTGCAGTTCTGGTGTCCTCAACATAAAAAGGACATGGAACTGTTGGAACAAGTCCAGAGGAGGGCCACGAGGATGATCAGGGGACTGGAGCACCTCCTGTATGGAGATAGGCTGAGAAAGTTGGGGCTGTTCAGCCTGGAGAAGAGTAGGCTGTGTGGAGACTTCATAGCAGCCTTCCAGTATCTGAAGGGGGCCTATAGGGATGCTGGGAGGGACTCTTCATTAGGGACTGTAGTGATAGGACAAGGGGTAATAAACTTAAACAGGGGAAGTTTAGATTGGATAGAAGGAGAAATTGTTTCCTGTTAGGGTGGTGAGGCACTAGAATAGGTTGCCCAAGGACATTGTGAATGCTCCATCCCTGGCAGTGTTCAAGGCCAGGTTGGATGAGGACCTGGGTGATATGGTTGAATGCGAGGTGTCCCTGCCCATGGCAGGGGGGTTGGAACTTGATGATCTTAAGGTCCTTTTCAACTGGAACTCTTCTATGATTCTATGAATATCGTAAACAAAAATCAATTATGATATCCAAGGGAAAAATCTATTTGCATTTCTACTATCTGTCTTTTTTATATTAGTATTTACTTTGTGCACTGGTCTATAATTGATTAAAATGCGTATTTATTCTTTTGGTATCTGAAAACCCCAGGAAAACATGTATCCACTAAGCTGGGTAGCCTGCAAGCCCCTGTGAACAAAATGAACTTTTAAAAATTATATAAATCTTTTATTTATTTTAAGTTTTGAATAAACTTTCAATTTGGATTGGAAGTCTAGACAGTTTAATGAAATTGGTGCATTTATTTCACTTGTATAACAGTAATGTTGTGCACACTTTGAAAATTTGCTTTTTCAGTGTTTTGTGGTCTTAGTTTTACTGCCGTGTTGTTATTAACCTGAATATCATTTTAGATTCACCCTCTTGTTATATATATCTTCCTCATGGAAGACACTTCCTGTGTTAAAAAGAGTTAAATGAAAATGTTTTCTCCAGCAGAAACTGGATCTGTTTTGGGTTATGTCTGTAACCATAGATGTTCACTAAAATCAGTGCCTGAGCACTTGGCATAACTTTAACACATTGAAATAATTTTGCTGGAATGCCTAAAGAAGATTCCTTAATCGTATTCTGTTTCATGTTTCATTCCACAAACAAATATTTTAAGATCCATTGTTGAGCATCAGGTTTTCTATTTCTCTAATATGATTGAAAGAAGTTATTTTGAATCCATCTGAAGTCTTTCTACTAAAATCAAGTCTGTTGTTTACTGTTGTTATTCTACAACTATGTAACAGTAAGGAGTTTATGGAATTTCAAAAAGAAAAAACAGTGCAGAAAATATTCAGAGAACATAAGAAAAACAATCTTAAAGATCTAGGCAGGAAAAAAATTACAGTCTGTCCAAGTAGTATTTGTTTTTCTTTAAAAAGAGCTGGAGAATTGCATCATGATTTTTAGTTCTACATAGGAGTTGCCACTTTGGGGCAGAGGAAGGTCCATTTTACCTCATAACTTGCTTATAGGAATGGGACAGGAGACTCTGACAGACCATCTTAGAGAACAGACCCATCAGAGATTTACCTTTTGTCAAATAAAACTTTCCAGCTTCTGGCAGCCATGTTAAAGGTCTCTAAATATAAAGTGGATGAACTCCTTGTATCAGGCAATAAATGTCAGGGTTAAAGTCAAAGTGGGCTGCAGTGTTGACCTGTGCGGATAAGGCCATCAGTTGCTGCATGCAGGTCACAGACACTTCCAGCTCACAGGTGATCCAGACAGGGACACAGCTCAGGGACTGCAGGCATGGGTGACCCATGCAGAATAGGACTTGTTCCAACAGATCCATGTCCTTTTTATGTTGAGGACACCAGAACTGTACACAATACTCCAAGTAAGGTCTCACAAGAGCAGAATAAAGGGGCAGGATCACTTCCTTTGACCTGCTGGTCACGCTCCTTTTGATGCAGCCCAGGATACGGTTGGCTTTCTGGGCTGCGAGCGCACACTGCTGGCTCATGTTCATTTTCTCATTGACCAGCACCCCCAAGTCCTTCTCTGCAGGGCTGCTCTGAATCTCTTCTCTGTCCAGCCTGTAGCTGTGTCTGGGATTGCTCCGACCCAGGTGTAGGACCTTGCACTTGAACCATCCTGCTCTGAAATTATATAAAGAAGTCATCAGAAATTCTACTCTCATATCTTGCCTTTAAGAATGAATTAATTTCATGTAGCACAGATGGAACAGCTGTATGTTTCTTGTAACATACTGTATCATTCAGCTGTTATATGTCTCTCAGTAGCAGAAATCACTGCCTGGTCACTTTGCAAGTAGCTCTTTCCAGTCACAAAAATGCTCACATTATGTGTACTCAACTCCAGTGTGGTCTGTACGAAGGTGTAATGGGTTTAGCCTTTAGGCTTGGTAATTTAATTCCACTTAATGCCAAATTCAATACAATACAATTCTTTAAGTCAGTCAACCTAAGCTGAGTTATACTATCTGACTCCTGGCCAGAGGAGCACATTGTAACATGGCATCAGTCACATGCTTATTTAGGGTATTCTGCTCTGTAGGTACAGTAGTGACACAGACATAAACCAGGCCAGCTTTAAATTAGCCAGCAGGAGAGTACTGATAACACAAGGCTCTGGGGTTATTTTCCTTGTTTCTCCCTTAGCCCTTGAAAGCATCTGTTAATAAGAGAGTCAGTAGAATGTAACACAGTAAAGATCTCCAGCCCAAGCTGCATTATACACATCTTAAGAACGTCCTTTCCTCTCTAATGTGTTATTATGACCACATTCATGCGTGTAGCTAATGATATTGATTACAGCCACCTATTTCAGTAATTCCCTTCTTAAAATGAAGATTAAAATAATAGATCTGGGTATTTTTACCCCTCAGAAAAGCCCTTCTGAATATTATTGACATGAAATGGCAAAACATCTTCCAAAATCATCCACTTAACCACTTCGTTTAACTCCTGGCATTCTCTTTCACACATGGTTTTTTTTTTTTCTGCAATGCTGATATGACAATAGGATATTCTTCAAATATATGCCAAACAGCATTTTAAAATGGAGAAGATGTAATTTTAAAACTACTCACTAGTCTCAGTCAGTGACTCTGGTGAGAGGTTGCACCTGAGTCATAACACCTGCCGCAGAAAGGCAGAATTCTCATTATCAATCAGTTGCTAATGTTCATGCAGGGGACATAACATTCCCTTCTGCTTTCATTTGTTATTTATCTTGTTCATTTATATTACAAACCCATAAGGGGAAAACTGTCCCTCTGTTCATATATTTTAGTGGAGTGGGATTCTTCCTGGGACAAGAAGTCTTGCACAAGGATCTAGATATATTGGAGCATTGGGCTATTACTAATGGGATGAAATTTACAAGTCCAAATGCTGGATTCTTCACCTAGGACAGACTAATGCCAAGCACAAGTATAAACTGGGGGAGAAGTGACTGAGAGCAACCCTGCAGAAAGAGCTCTGGCAGTGTTGACTGGCAGCAGGTTCAATAGGAGACAGCAGTGTACCCTGTCAGCCAAGAGGGCAAACCACATCTGGGGGTGCATCAGTCACAGCATAACCAGCCAGTCAAGAAGTGACTATCGCCCTGTATTTAGTTTTAGCACGGCCCCACCTTGAGTCCTGTGTGCACTTCTGGGCCCCACCATTTAAGAAGAATGTGAAGACAATTAAATGCATCCAGAGGGGGTCAACAAAGCTGATGAAAGGGCTGGAAGGAATGTCTTATGCAGAGAGAGTAAGGACTTTGGGCTTGTCTAGTTTGGAGAAAAGAAGGCTGAGAGGCATCCTCATTGCTTTCTAGAGCTTCCTGAGGTGGGAAAGTGGAGAGGGAGGTGCTAATCTCTTCTCCCTGGGATCCAGTGATAGGATGCATGGGGATGGTTCCAAGCTGCACCAAGGGACGTTAAGATTGGATATTAGGAAGCAATTTTTTACGCAGAGGCTAGTCAAACACTGGAGAGGTGGTCAGTTTCTCAAGCCTGTCAGTTGAGGTAGTTGAACAATGTCCTCAATAACATGCTTTAACACTTGGACTGGTCAGGAAGTTGGACTAGATGATCATTATAGGTAACTTCCAACTGAACAATCTATTATTCTGTTCTGTTTCATTCCATTCTTTCTTAATTTTATCTGCCTAAAGTATAAGAATCTATTCTAAGTTCACCACCTTCCGCTCATCTTAAGGTTCAGTTTGATGACAGGTAGAGCGAATTAAGTCCTGGAGATTGCTGTGTCTCTCTATTGGCTTATGGGGTTGAAGGAAGGTGTCTAACTAGCCTTAAATTAAATGGCAGACGTTAGGAAAGGAGAGTGTCTTTGTTACTAACTAGGTTGGCTGAAGCTTCTAGATTACTAGAATAATAACATAAAAATCATATAATAATTCTTGCATAATAATGGCTATTATATAATTATTATGATATAATAATAGTCATAATTCCTAATTTAGGGTCTGGAATAATAATAGTCATAATTTCTAATTTAGGGTTATGCTATCATATATAGCAATTCAGTTTCTGTGAGGGTGTTGGGGTTTTAAGTCTCTTATGGTTATCTTGAGTTATTCTTAAGTTTTTGTCTGTGTTTTTACCTCTCTATCCAAATATTTTTGTTGGTGGTATGTCCATGTTCTTAAAGTAACCTGAATGATTCCTGACAAACAGAACTGCCTTGTACAGTAACTACCATTACTTTATGACCTTTGTCAGCTGTGCATCTCAGTCTCAACAGGTAATTAGATGCATGTAGCTCAGAAAACTTGGGTTTAAGTATATGTTACAACATTGCTTTTTCTGACCAGAGAAACCCAGCAGCTATTACTTCTAGTTTCCCTTCTCTGTTTTGACATGAAAATACAGAAAATATTATGCAACTTCGAAAGACAAAATTCAATTGTGCCTCTGTTCAGCTGCTCCACAGAATTCAAACCTTGTGGAGTTCTGTTAGCTTAAACACCTATCTCTGATTAAAAAAAAAAAAAAAAAAAAAAAAAAAGTTGTTAGATATAAATTTTAATTTAAAACATTTGTGGTTTCTTCCTGATTTGTTATTGTGGTTTTGCAGTATGCTGCACAAAATAATCATGGAAATTCTAGTCATTAATCTGTAGATAATGTAAAATAGGATGATATGTCTAAGTGTCTCTGCAGTGAACCAGTCTTTTCATAGGAAACTGCAAAAATTGAGGGGGATTGAAGAGCTGGCTATTGAGTTTTATGTGGTTTTGGGGAGGTTTATTGTTGTTGTTGTTGGGGGGGGGTTGCCTGTGTTTTTGTTTCATAGCACTTCATTATTTGAATGTGTGCTCTCAGACCCAACAGTGTGCCTTGCCACTGTTGTTTTACCTATTCTGATCTTTCTCTATTTTGTATTCCTGCTTCAGAATTTCAGATGATCTACTCAAAAAGGCATGCGAGGACATAAGGAATACTGGCAATTTCTGTGAGAAAGAGGAATCATTCCCACCTATCTATCATTAAGCTCTGATTCTGCAAATCAAATGCATGGGTTGCATATTATATCTGTCCAGTCATAACTCATTACAGGATTAGAATGGAGATACAGACTGAAAAGGACTGCCTGAGACCCGGTAGTCAGTAAAAGGATTTAAGAAAAATCCGGTA
This sequence comes from Neopsephotus bourkii, assembly GCF_033783945.1. Classification (NCBI taxonomy): domain Eukaryota; kingdom Metazoa; phylum Chordata; class Aves; order Psittaciformes; family Psittacidae; genus Neopsephotus; species Neopsephotus bourkii. The sequence continues at coordinate 5,938,326 of NW_026902105.1, read as the reverse complement.
GTCAGTAAAAGAATTTAAGAAAATTCCACAGAAGGCAGCTGAAATATATTTTGTTTAATAAAACAGAGAGCTGTCCATTCATTTAAATATTTAAAAGGACTGAAAATGAGGCATATGTAATTTTTTATTATAGGGCTAGAAGCAAAACATTTATAATTGCCTACTCTGGAAAATTAATTACACTTTAAGGAGAAGTAATTTCATTATTTGGGACCTTCTGTGGCTCACTTTATATTGAAATATAAAACATTATGTACTATAAACGTTAAATTCCATATGACATCAGTTTAGTAAATGCAAAACTTAGATTTGTTGAAGTTAATTAGTTCAAAGTAATCTAAAAATGTCTATGGAAAAGAGCCTGAGGTCTGACATCCTTCTCTGAAAATAAGTAAACGTATCTTTTGTCGTCTTGCTGGATATATTCCCAAAATATATTTATTTGTTGTAACATATGATGCAGAATGAATATCTTTCAAAGTATGAAAGAACAGAGCATTTGAGTCATTTTTACTTTACTTGCATTACACTGCACATCGAAATAAGCCACTTTCAAAAATATCTTGGTGTTACTGCTGTATAAAGATAGAAAAAGATAACCTGTGACTGAAGAGTGACCTAACAATAAAACAAAAGAATGCAGTTTGGAAGCTTCCAGACAGCTGAATGCAAGTTAGTAACCAAGAGAAGATAGAACTTAGTAGAAACAGAGATTTCTGCATTTGTGGCATAACCTGTCACATCAAAGAATAAATATCCCAAGTCTGGGGCTTCTTGTACACAAATCTGTCTTTAAAAGAGATGTCAAAACTTTTTTATGGTGTTTAGCTGATCTGTATGTTGAAATGGCTACTGTCATTAACAGGTCAAGATTTTGTCATCCTTATTTATAGCAACCACACTAATAGTGCAGTCCCACTGAATTTATTTTCTTGTCTAACAAAAGCACAACAGAAAAGTCCATCTGAAATTAATAGTTTTCAGTGCCAGTGCCTGAGCAGTAAAATCTGGAGCAGTGTTAACAGACCTGGAAATTTACAGAATAAGCAGGAAGTAGTTTGGAAGACCCTGTTAAGGAGCACATGTCACTGAGTAAGAAAGGAGTGTTACTGTAAAAGTCAGTTGCAGAAACTCTCTAAGATTCAATTTGGAGTTTTAGAAACCAGACATTCTTTATTGCAGTGCTGGGCTTACACTCAAATAGTTTCACAAATGTGGGGGCACCCATTACTTGCCTGCAGCAGCTATATTTTTAGCATACTCATGCATATTTACAGTGTTTCCAGAAAATATTTATGTATTCATGAGATTTTTCAAACAATAATTATTTGCTTCCTAATTAAGCATGCACTTTCTTGCTGAGTGGGGGTCTCTGGGGTCAATGATAGTCTTCCTCACTGTGTTTACAGAATGACCTCAGTGCTTGTGCATGCTCACAAGGTTCTAGTGCTGTTCTACTCTGCTATCTTGAAGGTTGGCATCCTTGGTCGTATTTACTGTCTCCTTAGCTGTTATCAGTCCCATGATGTTCCTTCCCTTGTCAGCCGGACATTCCTTTCTCTCTACATGTTAGCAAGTTAAAACAGTTTGCTGTATTCTACTATGTTGGTTTTCATATACACACTATTCTTAGTTTAAAACTACAATTTAAGCCTACAGGAGTACATCTTGTTCAAGTGAGAGTCAGTCTTATACAATGCATTTGTTCAACACAAGAGATGTACAGGACTGCTAATCAGGGCATGATGATAATGAAAAAAGTGCACGAGAGGAAAATGGTAATGGACTGTATTTTAGCAAACCTTAACTGGGAGAAAAGTAAAAAGGTGAAAGTTCCATCTACAGGACAGCAAAAATAAGTGAATGAAAAAAAGGAAAAATAGAATAGATCTACTGAAACTAGGAGATACTCAAGAGATGCATAAAAGCTCCCTATGAGACGTAAATCAAGAATAAAGATTATGATAAGCTACGTAATACACCTGAAAGTTCAGAAACTGTCAAGATCAATTGGCAATCTAATTAGGAAATGGAAGAATAAAACAATTATGTACTTATTGAATTAGAACTCAACAAACTGCAATTGGTTGTTAGGTAGCTCCTATCTGCAGGTACCTCATGGGAGAGTAGCCAAATTGGAGACTGACTCTTCTCAGAGGTACACAGCAAGGTGAGAGGTAACAGATACATCTTCCAGTATGAAAAACTCAATTAGATTTTAGTAAAAAATGGTCAGTATGAGGGTAGTCCAAAGTCAGAACAGGTTAAACTTGGAGATAATCAAAATTCAACTAGACAAGACCATGAACAAGATCCAAACAATCTGGAACTGCCCTGAGTGGGGATTTGGACAGAAAGACTTCTGAAAGCTACTTCCAACCTAAATTACATTAAGTCTATGTTTCTGTGCAAGTGAAAGCTGGCTTTGCAGCTTTCAATGTAAAGTATTAATGAAAGTGGCCAGAATAATATTTTAAACACTAAGGCCAATCTTTTGCAAACATGTGGAAAGTAGAATTGTGAAAAGTAAACTTGTAGCATCCTTCATTTTAAAATCATGTAATGGGATGGGAGGAAAATCTGAGCAATTTAAGAAAATACGTGGGGAGATACTGGAAAACATTTAAATGCATTAAGTCTGGAAATAGCTTGAAGAAAAATGTTTTTTATAAACCAGACAACCTGGAGTTGTCAAAACCATACGCTGTAAATCAGTATGTTTTATTTCTTGGACCAAGGTAGTTGCCACGTTATCTAAAGGGGAAAGCTGTAGATATAACAAATTTAGAACTTTGATGACTGTTGTGCAATAGCCTCATTAGAAAACTAAGAAATTTGATTTAGATGTAGTAGGTGTATATCCAAAAACTACAGTCAAAGAATGCTTTTTAATTATTCATCACCATACTGTGAGTTCACTGAACATGACATCCCATAGAGGTCTTTGTCCCATTAGCATTTCTTCAGTGAGTTGCATTATGAAAGAGTTTATAGAACAAATGACAGGAATGATGATAGCAAGCTGGAAAGAATTCATAGGAAATAAGAATGCTAAAAAAAATTAGGAATCATGGCTTGCCTGAGAAGAAAGGTTAAAGCTGATGGGTTCCTTTATCATTAGAAAAGAGATGGTTGAGTGTAGATATGATAAACAGTATACTATGTAAAATGCTGGTAGAAAGAGGATGGTAATCATTTTTTCTCTACCAACAATATTGAAAAAAACAAGGAGTTGTTAACCCTATCAGCAGAAAACGTGGGTTTGATATTAGGGTAAGATGTCCACATGTTGTACAGTTGAAACAGAGACAGACTTTGAAGGAATGTCATATATTTTTCTTCCTTTGCAGTTTTAAAAATAAATGTCATTTAACTATGAAATTGTGATCCTACCTCCATATTCAGGATAAACTAAACCAGCAGTGGTGCACTTAAAACCTCAGACTTAGATGAGGTTTGTGACTTCAGTTCATACACAGGACAGCACATGTTAGGTAATGATAATTGGTGTGTTTATACATAAAATACCAAGTGATTGTAGGAATTTTACTTGGTTGACAGCAAAGGAAAAGGTTCTTCACCCCCCTAGATTTCTTTACTATCCTATTTTTCTCTATTCTAAATTCTGCACAGTGTGACTAGAGCTATAAATAGATTTTAAAAATTCAATTTGGTGGAGTAAAACTCAGGGAAGCAAATAAACTTTTTAGAAGTGAATTACACAGATTACATGGTTAAAAAATGAATTAAGAGTATTTTTAATTGAGGAAAATTAGAACAGTAGGTAAAGTCACTCAAAGTTACCCCAGCAATTAATCTGATTGTCAGACAAACCATTGAAATAAAGATTAATTAAGCTAGCAGAAAATTAATTAAGTTATGAAATTAGTCAGATAGGAATTATTAATGAATTAATTAAGAAGTCAGTTCTGTGACTTGTGTAGGAAAGAGAAGGTGATCTGCTGTGAACAGGATATATAGTTATCAGGGCAGAAAGTTAAGATATCAAGTTATGAAAGGAAAACAGATTTGTTACTAGCAACACTAGGCATTGGTACCACAGAGGTGGAAATGTAGAAATAACTGATATTTTTATGATACTGCCAAATTAAAAACCAAACAAAACAAAAAAGAAAAACAAAAACACAAGCAAAAAAAAAAAAACCACCAAAAAACCAACTGTTGTATCTGGAGAATCCAAAATGCTTTGCTGTTATTAAAGGTTTGTTGGTGGGTTTTTTTTTTTTTTATTACACCACATTAAAATAGTTCATTAAAATTTTGAAAACAAAGCATTTTGAGTTTAAAAAGTGTTTTTTTCCTCACTTAAAAGGATATTTACAAATACAGAGGAAAGTTAAGAGGAACTAATTGCTGTGCAGTGATTAGAGCAATCTCTTGTCGTATCAAATCTACTTTACTCTTCGGGATTTGTTTGGGATTTTTGTTGTTGTTGTTGTTAATGTTTGTTGGGTTTTTGTTTTCAAATAAAAGATTTAGGAACTAAAGTCTCCAAATCCCCAAATAACTCTCTTCCCTCAGAATCCTGATTATTTATGTAGGGTTTCTGTCAGTCAGACTTTCTGGAACCATTCTTGTTTCTGTAAATTTCACAAATGTTTCTTGTGGCAAGAGAAATTAATTTCTACAGCCTGATGCTTTGAGTACTCTCTGTTAATGCAGAACACGTGGTCGTAGTTCCTCATCTAAATTATTTTGCTTCTTGTGTGTAAAGGAGGTATTTTATTTTTTTTCTAATTTGGCAGAAGTTATTCCTCTTTTTGGATATCATTTACAATCGATAACCATCCAGGTAACCTGCAGATTTCTTCAGAGAAAAATTCAGATGAGGGTCAGGTACTCAGCTCTGTCTACAGCTTCTAGTACTTCTCTTGCCTGCGTAGACTTGTCTTCTCTGAACTAAGTGAAGAAATCACATACATATGAGGTACCTGTGTTCCCAAAGGAGCCTAGTTGTCTTGTACAGACTGCAGAGCAACCTTAGAAAATGACAGAGCTGCAAGAGTCAGGAAGCTTGGAAGCTAATTAACACAGCAAGAAAATTCAAACCACCTAGAAACAATGCAATTACTGAAGTGCTACAGAAGTCCACATCCAGCCTGGGATGAAGTGATGAAATCAGAGAGATATATTCAGCTATGACAGCTGATTCTAAGCTTTTACAGACGCTTGTATTCAATGGACAGGGGCTCAAAGAGAAAGGAGACCAAGCATGCTGAAGAATGACTTCTGTGATGATCTGGAAATCCTCTAGGACATATTGTAAAGTCTCAGCATTAGAAGTATTTTGCTTCTTTGACTTTTCCACTGTATTGTGTTATTTATTTAAATTAAATGTTTATAAGAAGTGCCCAGAACTAGTAAGGGAAAACACTAGTTTAAGACAAGTGCATTTAAAATGCTTAAGTGAAAGGTGCTCGGATGTCAGGCTGGTAGCTACAGAGTAGAGTCTGTTTACAGCCAGAATGTATCAGTCCTTTTCTGTTCATTTGTGAATTTGAAACCGTTCCAAAATTCTAACAGACCAGCAAGAGATGGAACCAACATTTCTTATGCAAGAAAGAACCAAGACATTTTCTCTTAACTACTAGCAATGATACCTTAAACTCCAGTATGTAAACATATTCTGTGTTAATCTGAATTGCTGCCTCCACCATTGGCGCCAAAAATTTTTGCCCTTGCAGTTCTAGAAAGTTATTTTCTTCAGCTTCTACTTGACCTGTTCTAGTGCTGTCTTGAAGCTGATAAAACATTTACAGTGCTCTACAATAGTTATCTGTGTTTGACAGCTACTTCTTAAATCCTACCTTAGATGCTCTGTTGCTAATGAAATTTTTTTATTATTCTATTTACCTTCATTATTCTCAGCATGTTTTACATAATTGTTCCACTTTTTCTCTGATTATGGTATTTGATTTGACAGACACCACGCATAGATAACAGCTGAAGAAATTCATTCATATATGATTACTATCAATACAAACACATTCATATCCATATCACCTTGAATGAATTATTCATGTCAGCCCCTGATGTGCTTTATTTAAGAACATGCATGTAAACAGAAGCCAGAGGAAAACAGTGGAAGCAGATACAAAGATATTGCTTAATTTTTTTCAACTTCTGAGTATTTGTCCAGCTCCTTTTGCACGACTGCTTGACACTTCCTAGCCACTGCACCTCAATTTTAACCCCTTAATTCATAAGTCACACAACAATCCATACAGGGGTCAAAGCACAGTACCTTGGTGCCTTAGACCACCTTAGATTCAAAGTTGCCTTACATTTGGTTTAATAGTTTGCTTTAATTTGAGGATTGTTTTCCTGTCCTGGAAGAATAGGATAATTAAACTGCAAAAAGTAATTTTATACTACGCATATAAAATTACACATAATATATATATGCACATTTGTGTAATATACATATATATTTATATGCATTATTTATTTATTTATTTGCTCTAGGTTATACAGGATTATAAGGAACAGATCTATTAAAAAATTTACACAAACTAATTACCACATTATTGTAGCATTCTTTAAATCAAATGTGATCAATGTTAATATATTTGACATTTGTAAACTCATCTTAAGCACAGAGGTTGTGGAGTTTTGTTTTAGTCTGTTAATACTGTTAAGGTTATTTCTGAAATGTGACCTGTCACATTTATGGTTTTAAAAGATCATGGAATTGATGAAAAAGTTTCCAAATTTAGATTTGCAATAGTATACCTGTCATGATCATTGGTTTGTTTTGCTTCATGAAGTGTTACGCAAGAGGAAACATTATGAATTTTATAAATATGAAGACTCCAATGCTATTAGCATTTCATCTGTGTTCAATTACTCCACTTTTTCAACTGTGTGCTATACTGAATGAAAACACTAAAATCATTTAGAAGCCTGAGAAAATAGGTAAGTTTGCTAGTAAAGGACTTGGGGATGTTGTTCAATGAGAAAATGAACATGAGCCAACAGTGTGCACTTGCAGCCCAGAAAGCCAACCGTATCCTGGGCTGCATCAAAAGGAGCATGACCAGCAGGTCGAAGGAGATTTGAACTACCCCGATATTTGCTGGAAGACTTACACAGCAAATCATTCACAGTCTAGGAGGTTCCTCCAGTGCATTGATGATAACTTCTTAATTCAAACGGTGGACAAATCAACTAGGAGAGGAGCACTGCTGGATCTAGTACTCACCAACAAGGAGGATCTGGTTGAAATGGTGATGGTCAATGGCAGCCTTGGCTGCAGTGACCATGAGATGGTGAAGTTTAGGATCCTGTGTGGGAGGAATAGAATACCTAGCAAGGCCATAATTATGGATTTCCGAAGGGCCAACTTTGGCCTCTTCAATCAATTGCTAAGTTTCATGGGAAAGGGTATTAGGTGATAAAGGGGCTCAAGATAGTTGGTCAGCATTTAAGGACCACTTCTTCCAAGCTCAGGATCAGAGTGTCCCAATGGGTAGGAAGTCAAGTAAAGGAGCCAGGAGACCAGCATGGTTAAACAAGGAATTGCTGGGCAAACTCATGGAAAAAGAGAATCTATGGATTATGGAAGGAGGGGCTGGCCACTTGGGAGGAATATAGGACAGTTGTTAGAGGATGTAGGGAGGCAATTAGGACAGCTAAGGCCTCCTTGGAACTTAATCTTGCTAGTCGGGTTAAGGACAATAGAAAGGGCTTTTTCAAACACACAGCAGATAAAATTAACACAAGAGGCAATATAGGCCCACTGTTGAATGAGGTGGGTGCCCTGGAGACAGAGGATTTAAAGAAGGAAGAGGTGCTGAATGCCTTCTTTGCCTCTGTCTTTACTCCTGCAGACTCTCCCCGGAGGCCCAAGATTCCTATAACCCCAGAAGGAGTCAGGACAAATGAGGAGTTTGCTTTGGTAGATGAGGATTGGGTTAGGGATCAGTTAAGCAGTCTGGACATCTATAAATCAATGGGTCTGGATGGAATACACCCGCGGGTGCTGAGGGAGCTGGTGGAGGTCATTGCTTGGCGACTCTCCATCATCTTTGGTAAGTCATGGGAAGCAGGAGAGGTGCCTGAGGATTGGAGGATGGCAAGTGTCACGCCAGTCTACAAGAAGTGCAAGAAGGAGGACCCGGGTAATTATAGACCGGTCTGCCTTACCTCCATCCCTGGAAAGGTGATGGAACAACTTATTCTTGACACCATCTCTAGATGTATCAAGGACGAGGGGTCATTAAGAGCAGCCAACATGGTTTTACCAAGGGGAAGTCATGTTTGACCAACCTTATAGCCTTCTATGAGGAAGTAACTAGGTGGATGGATGATGGTTGAGCGGTAGACGTGGTTTTTTTTTTTATTTCAGTAAGGCATTTGATACTGTCTCCCACAGCATCCTCATAGATAAGCTAAGGAAGTGTGGGCCTGATGATCAGGTAGTGAGGTGGATCAAGAGCTGGTTGAAAGGAAGAAGGCAGAGAGTTGTGGTCAATGGGGCAGAATCTAGCTGGAGGTCTGTAAATAGTGGAGTACCTCAGGGGTGGGTGCTGGGACCAGTGCTGTTTAATATTTTCATCAATGACCTGGATGAGGGAACTGAGTGTACTCTCAGCAAGTTTGCTGATGATGCTAAACTGGGAGGAGTGGCTGACACACCAGAAGGCTGTGCTGCCATTCAACGAGACCTGGATATCCTGGAGAGTTGGGCAGGGAGAAACTTGATGAAATTCAACAAGGGCAAGTGTACAGTCTTGCATCTGGGGAAGAACAACCCCATGTACCAGTACAGGCTGGGGGTTGACCTGCTGGAAAGTAGTGAAGGGGAAAGGGACCTGGGGGTCCTGGTGGGTAGGAGGATGACCATGAGCCAGCAATGTGCCTTTGTGGCCAAGAAGGCCTGTGGCATCCTAGGGTGTATTAGAAGGGTGTGGTTAGTGGGTCAAGAGAGGTTCTCCTACCCCTCTATTCTGCCCTAGTGAGGCCGCATCCAGAATATTGTGTCCAGTTCTGGGCCCCTCAGTTCAAGAAGGACAGGGAATTGCTTGAAAGAGTCCAGCACAGAGCCACAAAGGTGATTAAGGGAGTGGAACATCTCCCTTATGATGAGAGGTTGAGGGAGCTGGGTCTCTTTTGCTTGGAGAAGAGGAGACTGAGGGGTGACCTCATCAATGTTTACAAATATGTAAAGGGTGCGCATCAGGATGATGGAGCTAGGCTTTAATCAGTGATGTCCAGTGATAGGACAAGGCGCAATGGGTGTAAACTGGAGCATAGGAGGTTCCATATGAACATCAGGAGAAACTTCTTTACTGTGAGAGTGACAGAGCACTGGAACAGGTTGCTCAGGGGGGTTGTGGAGTCTCCTATGTTGGAGATATTCAAGGCCCGCCTGGACAAGTTCCTGTGTGATGTACTCTAGGCTACCCTGCTCTTGCAGGGGGGTTGGACTAGAGGATCTTCTGAGGTCCCTTCCAACCCTTGGGATTCTGTGATTCCGTGATCCGGCCCCTCTACTCTGCTCTCGTGAGTCCTCACTTGGAGTATTGTGTACAGTTCTGGTGTCCTCAACATAAAAAGGACATGGAACTGTTGGAACAAGTCCAGAGAAGGGCCACAAGGATGATGAGGGGACTGGAGCACTTCCCGTATGAAGAAAGGCTGAGCAAGTTGGGGCTGTTCAGCCTGGAGAAGAGAAGGCTGCATGGAGACCTCATAGCAGCCTTCCAGTACCTGAGGAGGGCCTATAGGGTTGCTGGGGATGGACTCTTCATTAGGGACTGTAGTGATACGACAAGGGGTAATGGGTTAAAACTTAAACAGGGGAAGTTTAGATTGGATATAAGGAGGAAGTTCTTTATTGTGAGGGTATTGAGGCACTGGAATAGGTTGCCCAGGGAAGCTGTGAATGCTCCATCCTGGGGGGTGTTCAAGGCCAGGCTGGACAGAGCCTTGGGTGAGATGGTTTAGTGTGAGGTGTCCCTGCCCGTGGCAGGGGGGGTGGAATTAGATGATCTTCAGGTCCTTTCCAACCCTAGCTGTTCTATGATTCTATGAAGCTTGTAGCACCACCAAATAGAACACAGGCATACTTAGTTGCAGGATTCCTAGTGGCTCCAAAAGCCATTGAAAATAATTTAAATGTTCCTATTCATTTCAGTGTCCATTAGATTATGCTCACAACAATTATTACAATGTTTATCTTCTGTAGAATTAACCTATAATGCAACAAGAACCAGAGTTGTTTCTCAGAGTCTAATACATATGGTTAATTTCAATTTAATATATGCCATGTTTATAATTTATGAGCAGAATTATACATGTTAAAGTTGCTATTACAGGCATGCCACAAGGATATTTTTATATATTTAAATATTAATGTTGATATATGTTTGATACTCACAGGCTCAGCAAATTCTTTCACATTTCATTACAATGAGAAAAATCTACCAATTCTTACGTGTATATCAAGATATATTCCTTCACTAGTCCTACTTCTACCAAGCAACAACAAAAAAATTCTGGTTTTGTTCCCTGTACTTATGACTTTGCCTCATCAGTGACAACTCAGGTGGGATTTGAGAAAGATATGACTCCAAGGTGGTACCATGCCATCGCCCTGCATTTTCACAGACAGTAACATGAAAGTTGGTAAACCCTGCTTTCCTAGACTTTCAAAAAGACACAGCCAGATTAGATAAATTCAGCCCAGATGGCTGAGCCCATCTAGTTTGTCAGATAAAGCAGGAGTATCACGTACACACAAAGAAACACAGGCTCAACTGAATGGAAAATGTATGTGTAAAATCTGTTACGAATGTCAGAAAGACAGTTGTGTCTGTCAGCTTGCATGAAGCCTGAATTTGGAAATCTCAAATCCTTATCTTAAATGAAGGGCCTTTTTTCTGTCCTCCGAACAGTATGTTGCCTTTCCCATAATATTGCATGATAGCTGATGAGTAGTTTTTTTATGAAAGACACAATCTCTGAAGTTAATATTTTCAAGCATGCTTTTATAAAGAAATATTGAAATCACTTTTGGCAGGTAAATAATAACACTCTAAAGGTATTAAGAAGTAGGGATAGTATGCCTGTCGCAAATACTACAAATTCGTCTACCTCTATGATTAATATTTGATGTGAGCAATTTCAGATTAGTGATTAGCTCTGTTAATAATTAATACAATATTATTGTGGATGATTTGGGCTATTTCTTTTAATGGGATTCTCAAATCTCTTCTAACACCTCAGTATAAATTCTTTATGATATCTATCCATGCATGTGTTCAGCAAGGCTGCTATGGAAGGCTTTGTAATTACAGTTCAACCAATATTGCAATACCAACAAACAGAAGTTGTATTCCAACTGCTGTATAAGAAACAGCTGCAGAAGAAGGCTTTAGGCAGCTGAATATTGGTGGTTTTGGTGGTCTGTTTGTTTGTTTGTTTGTTTGTTTTTTAAGCTGGCAGCATTATTCTTTTTCATTAACTTTCCATTGTCTATTTACTGGATTTCTAGTTAAGCGAAGTAAAATCTTGGCTAAAATTAGTAAGCAACAAAGGAAAAAAAATCAGTTCAATAGGTAAGGTGTTAAAAAATGTAAAAATGACAGCAAAAATAAAACCATGGGGAAAACACCTGTTATATAATCCCTGGAAAAAATAACAGAAAAGCAAATTTAACCTTAAAACATCACTTTTAACTCAGCTCAAATTAGGAAATAGGCTATTTTTCCTATTTTTCTTGTAGTTATTGTAATTGTCATTGCTGATAGTTTCTCTCAATAGGTATTGGTATCATTTTGGGGGGGGGTGGTGTCATTAACTTTATATTATTTATTTGGTCAGGAAAGCCAGAAGATAAGCTCTGCCTGGGCATGACAGAGATTGTAATTACAGTATCTATTAAATAATCTGATTTCTGTATATGCTGTATAGGGGCATTACAGCTTTATTCACTGATATTCATTAGGTTATTGTGGTGGTCTGACACCAGCTGGCAGATAAACCCCCACCAAACCAATTGTTCACTCTCCCAAGGAGATGGGAGAGAAAATAGAACAGAAAAAGCAAGAAAAATCATGAGTTGAGATAAAGACAGTTTAACAGGTGAAGGAAAGCTGTATGCAGAAGCAAAGTAAACTCAAGGAGTTCATTGACTATTTATCATTATTAGTCCAGATGCTTGGCCATCTCCAGGAAAGCAGGACCTCAGTGTCTGTAATGGTTGCTTAACCCCTAATGTCCCTGCTTCATCTTCTTTTCTGTGAGCTTTCACTGGTAAGCACAGAACCATATGAATGGGATAACCCTTTGGTCACTGGGGTCAGTTGTTCCGGCTGCATCTGCTCCCATGTTCTTGCCCACCTGGCCACTTCACTACAGGAGTAGGGTGGGAAAAGAGGAAGCCTTAACACTGTTCAAGCAGACTCAGCAAGAGTTACAACACTTGTGTATTACAAATACAAAACACAGCATCATACAGGCTGCTATGAAGAAAATTAACTTCACCCCAGCCAGACCCAGTATGCTTATACTTGAAAACTGAAAAATTAGCCTCATCTTTCGAAGTTCTTAAAATTATATTATACTAGTTAAAAGTAAAAAAATATATCTGGAGAATTTTGCATCTTTAACAGAGTCTTGGACATATTTTTGGGGTTAGGTTTATTGAAAACTGACTCAACCCTAAGTGGGCTCCAATCTGGTATCACAACGCAAATATATGACATGAAATTCTATTTAAATCTCACTCAAAAAAATGTTTCTGAGTGGTGACTAGGAACCAAATGATGCTCTGAACAGCATCAAGCTCCTTGAAAATTCCTCTGCTTTTATACCCTCAGAGGTTTGCATAGACTCTGAGTTATTGTTAAAGATTTAAACTCATAATCCAATATTGGAAAAACATCCAGAGAAATAAATGGTTATTTCAACCCAGATCAGACAGAAGGTTTGCAGGAAAAGGAAAGAAATAAATTTTTCAACAGTTCTCAAGAAACAATAAATAACATTGACCAATATCATATTTCTTTCCAACACCTCACAAAAAAAATTGCTTTTTTTTTTTTTTTAAGGGAAAGGTTAAAAATATGATAACCTGAAATATTACAGTAAGCACTGATTTTGTTAATCCTATGCAACAATATCTTGGCTTTATACTCATTTAATTACTATTATTTTCATTACTTAATTTTATCATTGTCAATAACCTATTCCAATAAATGCAGTTTCAGAGATATAAGAATCTAACACACACTAAGAATAAATCTATATTGCAAATAATAAGGATAAATGCAGAGCAAAATAGGCAAATAATGTATTTTCTTCAACCTACACAGGTCATTTCCATAGTGCATTACAAAAATGAGACCAAACATGAAAGGAACCAACAAACCAACAGGCACAGTATGGGCAGAGAATTTACAAATCACAATTAGATATATGTATCCATTACAAAATTTTAATATAGATTGTAAAAAGAAGTTGCAAAAGTTACAAGTGCTCCAAGGCAGCTCTAACTTCTGCACTGAACATTTAGATGTATTTTTACATGTCCATTAATTCTATTCTGAAGCAGGCAGATATATTTGCAATTTTTCCTTCATTTGAGCAACTGGCAGTCTCAAAGGCACAAAATTTCTTCTTACATCTACTTGTACCAAAAATGTCATCTTTCTTTCATATTTTCTACAATAATTGAAGAAGCTTTTCATATAAATTGCACCTATTTGCTTTGCAAATCTTGGCTAAGACATTTTTATTTCTTGTTTTGAGACAATGGACTAATGAAAGCTTGAGGAAAAAAAGAAAGAAGAAAGAAAAAAAGGATTAAGAAAACACACAGATTTGTATGCCTTTGTCAGAAATAATATCTGTTCTAGTACTCACAAATTTTATGTATAGCATTAGTTCAAACTGACACAGGCATCACCAATTAGTGAATTAAAACTGAATCAAAGACAGTGGAGGAGATGGTAATGAATCAGGTCAAATGGAGAATGTGTCTGGCAAGTTTGGAATCTTACCTATTTTGTATCAATACCTGGAAAAGAATGAAAGAATGTTAATATTAGTTAAAAATGTCTTTAAAATAGGAAAAAAAAAAGAAATGCATCTGCTTGTGGGGGCAAAATTAATGCAAACAATGAAATTTGACAAAATAACAACATAAAAATAGGCTGGAAAATAACCTGAATTGATGATACCAAATTAGGGTTCTGGCAAGAAGCCATATGGAAAGATCCTAACATGCACTAACAGTTTCATGATCAAATAGACCTCATAGCAGCCTTCCAGTATCTGAGGAGGGCCTATAAGGATGATGGGGAGGGACTCTTCATTAGGGACTGTAGTGATAGGACAAGGGGTAACAGGTTAAAACTTAAACAGGCAAAGTTTAGATTGGATATAAGAAAGAAGTTCTTTACTGTGAGGGTGATGAGGCACTGGAATGGGTTGCCCAGGGAAGTTGTGAATGCTCCATCCCTGGGGGTGTTCAAGGCCAGGCTGGACAGAGCCTTGGATGACATGGTTTAGTGAGAGGGGTCCCTGCCCATGGCAGGGGTGTTGGAACTAGGTGATCTTAAGGTCCTTTCCAACCCTAACTATTCTGTGATTCTATGATTATAAGTACAACCTGCAGGAGATACAACAGCAGAGACAGCTGAGATGTGAACTGTTCAAGAATATCATACCTTGGCAGATCATGGAGTATGACCATTTAGTATGTACATATCTTTACCAAATGCATTGGAAGGATATCAAAGAGTGACCCTTAATTAATTAATTAATCACTAGACCAGTTTTCTTTGGAGCCTTACTTCAGGGCAGGTGACCACCTGAATACAAAGATAGCAGGTATCCCACATACTGGTGGTGTCTGTACTGTCCTTAACAATATCCCAAGCAAATCATATCAATTGATTAAAGTACACGCATGGTGGAAACTATAAGGGTGCTGTATTTCGGCAGCTCTTCAAATTGCTACCCAAAGTCCAACAGATCAGCAGGCAACTCTGAGAGTACATCTGAGAAGTAAGGAGTTTTCTCCATATACAAGGTATGTTAAAGGTCAGGCTAAGTCAGACAAATGCATACCAGCTCAGATATAAGTTCTAATTTTTATTAAAAAGAAGAACAGTCATCTTTGAAAAGGGAGCAATAACAATACAAATTCAGTGAGGGAATTTCAAGAAATAATCAGAAAGAAATCATTTCATCTTAGATGGTCGTAAGAGGCTATTAATTTCAAGGGAAGAGAATGACAGATAGTACTAAAATTGAAAACTATTTCCCATTTTTTTTATAGACTGTCTCTAGAAGATGCATGTTCCAAATGTATTAATGACTATGAAAGCCAAGTCCATGTGTTTTTCTTCAGGTCACAGGTCCTTTTAAATTCACATGCTGCAAATTTTAGACAATATTTATGAAATATGGTGCTGATTAAACTGCTGTGTTAATATGACCATCCCATCACATTATTTTCAGCCTGCTTTTGTAAACTTGAACACAGTTATATATAGTAGAAAAACATTATATACATTTTTTGATAGCTACATTTATATTACTAGACTCTTTACATCTTCCACACAGCTCCAAGACTGTGTAAAGCTGCCTCCTAGGACCTTCATATGAAGAAAAATTTTCTGTGCCTCTGTTTAATAACCTGTGCTTTTAAATTTTAAAAAAATCTAATATACATACGTAGAGCTCATCGTGATTTGAACCACTGGGTTTCTCATTAGTATAACTTTGTTACATATGATTGTATTTAAATGTTTTACCCAGGGCCATAATAGTTATAAAAATTTTCTAGTACTTGTACAGTTATTATTTAAGAGATTTAAAGCTCGTGAGCCATACTGAATGTTTTATAATTTTGCCTTCCTGTAGAAATTAAAGTGACATATATTATTTATCATGAAAATCAAAGGAGTGTAGTCTCCTATAGAACACACAAATTAGACATTATCAGTGAAATCTTTTTATTGTTCTACAAAATGCTGCCTTGTCATTAAGGACCACATTTCAGAGCAAGAGAGGAAGCTTACATCCACAACTGATACTTTCTTATGTGACTGTAGTGATAGGACAAGGGGTAATGGTTCAAAATTAAACAGGGGAAGTTCAGGTTAGATATAAGGAAGAAGTTCTTTACTGTGAGGGTGGTGAAGCACTGGAATAGGTTGCCCAGGGAGGCTGTGAATGCTTCATCCCTGGCAGTATTCAAGGCCAGGTTGGACGGAGCCTTGGGTGAGATGGTTTAGTGTGAGGTGTCCCTGCCCATGGCAGGGGGGTTGGAACTTGATGATCTTAAGGTCCTTTCCAACCCTAACTATTCTGTGATTCTATGATCAGAAAACCAGCAAGAGTGTTTTTTATCTGGCGTTGTTGTATGTTGAATGAGGTATCTGCTGTCCAAGTAAATCTTCTGAAACCTTGCAAATAAGAGAAGCTCAGGTCTGTACTTGCAGCCTTTAAGTTGTGGTTTTTTTTACTGTTCAGTTATGTGATAGGGATTCATCACCTGTGAGGCATGGTGCAGAAATGTCAGGAACAGAAAAAATCAAGGTGAGAAACAAAATGTTTCATCAAGCGAGTTTACCCTACCATTTGCCGTATGTAGTCTGCTTTAGAAAACTGAATTAAATCTACATTCACTACTGATACCTGAAAACAGTGATCTTGGTGCCTTCATCATAGGCAAACTCTCAAGTCTCTACTCAAACTTTCTTTGTCTGAATATGGCAGTTTGTCTGAACAGTCATGCATGAGTAGACATTTTGCCCCACCATTAACCTCTACAGTAAGACCTCTCAGATACACGTGCACAGAATTGAAACATTTGTTTATCTTCTTCTCTTTATAACATTTTTCTTGGGTGACTTTCTGAAAAACATTAAATGCATGTTTTTATCAGGCCCCCAAAAAGCTCTTCTCCTGGGGAGGGAGGAACAATTTTTAAAAAGACAGATTCAAAATAATAGCAATGGGCTCTTATGATCAGCCTCCTTTTAGGAGGGAAGGGGGAGAAAAGTGGTTGTTTTCAGCAATCATTGCATATTAATACATGAAAGATTCATCCTAATAGAGCTGCATCCTGACAAACAGGAAGTCAGGCAAAAACACCAGTACGCCTGCATGGATGAAGAAGGAGATCCTGGACTAACTCCAGCATAAAAAGGAAGCCTACAGAGTGTGAAAGCAAGGACAGGTAGCCTGGGAGGAACACAGAGAAGTTGTCTGAGCAGACAGGGAACAGGTTAGGAAGGTCAAAGCTGTGATAGAATTAAATCTGGACAGGGACATCAAGTGTAACTATACAAGCTTTTATAAGTATGTTGGTGATAAAAACTAGGGAAGAAGTGGGCATCAACACAGGGAAATGGGAGACCTGGTTACCCGGGACACAGAGAAGGCCAAAGTACTCCATGATTTTTTTCCTCTGTCTTCACCAGCCAGTGGATCAGCCACACTGCTCAAGCTGCAGAAGGCAAAGGGAGGACTGGGAAAACAAAGAGCCATTCACCATTGGGAAAGAACAGGTTCAAAACCATTTAAGGAAAATAAGGAGGTGGTTGGTGACAGCCCATATGGCTTCACTAAGGGCAAATTGCGCCTGACAAATTTGGTGGCCTTCTACAGTAGATTCATGGCATTGGTAGAGAAGGGAAGAGCAACTGATGCCATCTAACTGGACTTGTGCAAAGCATTTCACGCTGTCCCACATGATGTCCTTATCTCTAAGTTGGCGAGTCCTTGTCTCTAAGTTGGAGAGATACAAATTTGACTGATGGACCACTCAATGGATAAGGAACTGGTCAACACTCTGGAGGGAAGGGATGCCATCCAGAGGAACCTTGACATGCCTGAGTGGTGGGAAATCACAAACCTTCTGAAGTTCAACAAAAAAGGCCAAGTGCAAGGTTCTGCGCTTGGTTTGGGGCAATCCCAAGCACAGATATTGGCTGGGCAGAAAGTGGATTGAGAGCAGCTGTAAGGAGAATGACTTGGGGGTGTTGATTGTCAAGAAGCTCAACGTGAACCAGCAGCGTGCACTTGCAGCCCAGAAAGACAAGCATATTTTGAGCTGCATTAAAAGGAACATGACCAGAAGGTCAAAGGAGGTGATTCTCTCCATCTACTCTGCTCTTGTGAGACCCCAGCTGGAGTACCGAGTCCAGCTCTGTAGTCCTCAGCACAGGAAAAACATGGACCTGTTCAAGATGGTCAAGAGGAAGGTCACAAAAATGATCAGGGGGATGGAACACCTCTCCTGTGAGGAAAGACTGAAAGAATTGGGCTTCTTCAGCCTGGAGAAGAGAAGGCCTTATAGCAGCCTTCCAGTACCTAAACAGGGCTACAAGAAACCTGGAGAGGGACTCTTTGCAAGCACATGTATTGACAGAACAAGGGGGAATGGCTTTAAGCTGACAGAGGGGATATTTAGATTAGGCATTATGAAGAAGTTCTTTACCGTGAGAGTGCTTAGGCACTGATAGAGGCTGCCCAGAGAAGCTGTGGCTGCCCCATCCCTGGCACTGTTCAAGGCCAAATTGGTCAGGGCTTTTAGCAACCTGGTCTAGTGGAAGGTGTGCCCAGGCCAGGGAGGGTTAGAACTGGATGAGTTTTGAGGTCCCTCCAAACCCAAACCATTGTATGATTACACAAAACATAAACTTGATACTTTTCTATAAAGCCTACTGTATACAAAAACAAATCTCACAGTATGAAATAAAACCAAATTATTTATAGAGAAGATTAAGAACCATTGCTTTTTTCCATTCTATATTTTATAAGCTTGTTTTGCAAACAGGAGATGGAAAGCAATTTTATTTTCGAAAGTGAAATATTATACACATTAACCTTTGAAGAAAGTTAAACCATTAAGAATGCAATAATGGGAAAAACCCCACTATATTTCAAATGGATAACTAGCTGCTTGTCCTGCATTTACTATATTGTTCTGTTTTCTATCTTCAGTAGTTTTATATGATTCACTTTGTATTTTTAATGAATATATTTTTCTTGTCTTTAATCTCCTAAACTCTGAAACAACTTTAGTGTGAAATCTGCATTTATCAATATTGATCTCTTTAAAATAAGAGTTGTCTTCCTTTTTGCCCAGACAATAAAAGACTAATAATTCACTTGCCAATTCATCCCCCAAGGTATTGCTAGCTAATATTGTCTGATTTCTTTCAAGTGCAGCAGAGATGGTAAGTGATAGCAGTCACTGTCTTCTCTGCTTTGGGCAATTATCTTACCAGCCACATGGAAATGTTCATAATCAAAGAATGGAAGGTATTAAAAATTTTTGTTGCTGTTGTTCACTTGGTGATTCCTCAATGTTACTTTTGTATAATTTCAGCCATTTCTTTTTCTCAGATATAAAAGCATAATATGTCATGCCTCCTGAACCAAACATCAATGAACAGAGACAGAGCTTTATCAGAAAAGTCTGACTGCGTGATATCAAGCAGCATCCTTTAAAGTATCAGATAGGATGAGATGTCCAGAAAGCTTCTGTCCACATGGACCACTGTGGCTAATGGGCCCCTGGCAGTCCTCTGGCATTTAACTATTATTTAGAGTCAAGATGATACCCAACTGATTCTGCTAAGGTGCTAAAAGGTGTGATCCTCCACCTCTGGGACACATCAGCTTTGCCGCTTCCCTTACAGCTGACTACACCTATCTAAAAGGTGACTACCCTGGAAGGTTTTCAGAGTTTGCCCTGAAGACAATCCAAGTCATATTTTCTCTAAGTGGGAAAGGAGGTAAATTTTAAGGCAATGCACCCCTCTATTCTTTTCAATGGATGATTAGGTTTTCATTTAACTCCAACCTTGTCATCCACTCAAACTTCTAAGGCCATATTACTTCACATTCAGGAGCATGAAGAGATCATGTGTAATGAAGCTAAGCCTCTGGCCACGATTCTCTGAAGGGCAGCAGTTGGACTGGCACTGGAAAGAAAACCCACAGCTATGTGTGTGGAGGCATATCTGAATTAAACATATTTCACATTAAATCAAAGCAGTTTTAAACTTCCCCTTAGCTCTGATAAGATGCAAACCCACAGCTTTGGTTTTGTTGGTGACTAGAGGAAAAATAATTATTTTACACTTCATTTGCTAAGATGTCTCATTGCTCTGTAATTCCCATTGGTAGCCTCAGGTACACTTTCCAAAGCCTCCAGCTGCCGTTCCCTTCACAGAGTCATTATCTTTAGTAACTGCACTTACGCCTCTAATGACTGTGGATGGGCAGCTAAGCAGGGAGCAGATGTATCAGCATGTACAGATAAAGCATGTGAAATCACAAGTTTGATTAGAACATTTCCAACAATCATTTCCATTGTAGAAAAAGAAATAAACTAAAAAAGTTGCCATCATTTTTTCTAGCATTCAAAGGCCAAAAGACTACCAACACATTCTGTATTTGCCACTCTCTGCCTCCTAAACTAACAACCCACAAGCAGTTTTCTTCAGCGGAAGTTATTAGATGGGTGTTTCATATGATGAGATGAGAAATAGTGTGAAGAGATTCAGTATAGTGGCTTCACAGTGTCCCTAATCCACGACCTTCGAATTGCACCAAACAGTAAACATTTAAGGCTAAAAATATCATCCTGTGGAAGTTAAAATTTAGATTCCATGTTTGTAGAAGATGCTGGATCAAATGCTTAAATATGGGAGAAAAGCAAAAAAAAACCCCAATGAAAGTATATTTTCTGAAGAAAAAGCAATTCCAGTGAATCCCTGGACAGAAACACAAGTGGTTTAGTTTGAATAATAGCTACACAGATACATGTGTTCAAGAAAAAGAACAACCTATTGCTAAGGATGTGAAAAGGAAAATCTAAAAAATATTCTGACTGTACAAAGATTGAATATTAAAAACTGGTAACTTTACACAAACTTTGTGAAGATGACTACTATGTCATGAGAAAATAAAGTGACAATGCAATCACTTATTTTTTTTCTAATTTTGATGAGTTAACTTTTGGAAAGTTGTTAGTACTTCTTACTAGAAGGCAGTTCACAAGTTAATAACCCTGTACTGTTAAAACACCACCAGTTATGCTCTGTGAAATATTCTTAAATTCCACAGTATCACGATGTCTGTCTCTTGAACGAAATAATCTTCTCTCATTTATAGTTTTTGAATGGAGAACATGTATTAAAGATATTCAATCACATGTTATACCATGAGTAGTCTTATTGTTGCTTTTATATTATTAAAGATTAAATAGCCATCTGCTCTTTCCATTAATTTTTCATTTTTAATTATAAATTAATTCATTTTAGTTTTTGAAATTATCTTGATCTGTCAGAGAAAGCAGAGCCATGTTTTTTAGCTCAGTGCGCCCATCCTACTTTAGGAAAATAAAAGGTTAATATGCATTAAAATGTTTCATTAAAACAGCTTCTCAGCCTTTGAAGGAATGATCCTAAAACTGGTCTTTCTTCCTAAAACAAAAGTGCCACCTATATTATTTGTGTCCATTTTACACACACACACACAAAATAATTAATTTCTGGTTAATTTTTTTACCAAACAAGTAAGAAATTGGATTTCTAGACTGCACAAGCATGAACAAATAAATATATACCAAAGTCCAATATTTTTATTCTTATTTGCAAGAACGATTATTATTCTAAAGTGAACTGTTTTTCTTTTTAGATTGCTTTTTTTTTTTGATACACAATATTGCAAAGTGACCTCAAGGTGAACTGTACTGTCTATTTGAACAATTAGATATGAATATCTCATTATTTTTCAGTGTTGTGAGGTTTTGGATTTCAGTCCTAAACCCAGTCTGAAGAAAACCTAATACTGCCAAACAACTGAATTCAATAGTTTCAGTGCTACATTATTAGAACTGCTGCACCTGGGACTGAAAAGTATTTTTTCTTCTCCAACAGTACCACATTTACAACAATGGGTATTGCATGTCTGAGACTGGGACATCTTTTATTGGAAAATAAACATAAGGTCCATAAAGGGAGCACTTCTATTTTTCAGTTTAACCCTGTCTAAGCATATTTGTCCACAGTATAGCACTCTGAACTTTAGGTAATTGCAGTGTTCAGAGGTTTAATATTTAAAGTCAGATCCTGCAAATTCTTGCCCTGGGACTGTTGATCGACAGCTAGCTGAAAAAGAGCCATCTTGTGCCCAGGCAGCACAAAAAGGAAGTTTTCAAGGCCTTTGGAAAGACATCTACCTAACCTGTCGAAAGAAATGGACAACACATGATGAATTTATTGGAAAAAAAAAAAATCTGAATAAAAATAAATAGATTATTTTATTCTTTAGATAAAATTATCAGAAATTATATTTATAAAAATTTCTGTTCCTTAGAAGGATTGAAATCTTCTTTTCTCTTTGTCTTTGAATTTATTCGTTTCTTGTGAAAATACATTTGTCAGCTCTGGAAAAACAAGTTCTCTGTGAACCTATAAACCAGGTTGGAAGGAAGCTACAGGAGCTCTTATATTCCATTCAAAGGCCTAATTTTACTGAAAACAGACAGGCTTAATCCTTTTATAAGATTTTCAGGCAATGTGATTTGATTCAAAATATACAGATGAAGAGATCTGAAAGAAGCCATCTAATTTAACTTGGGCCACATATTAGATTGGATACTTAAGTCACATAAGTAAATCAGTATAGATCATTCCTATCTAGCTTCAATTAAATCAGTCAAATAAAAGTAATCCAGTTTGACAGCAGTATCTGCACTCACTACAGCCAGCATGTTTCAAAATTATAGGTATGCTTTCAGAATGGACAGCAGCAGTAAATGCACTCTCTTCTGTTACTAATACTGCTATAAAACATGAAGCAAAATAAAGGTTTAATTTTATTGTGAAAAAAAGCAGCCCAAAAAGTGTATCTTATTCTGCCTTTCCTTTCCAAAGAGTTATTTTAACAAAATAAGGGCCTGAGTTTAAAGAATTTCCACAACATTTATTGGATGCAGCCAGAAATTCCATCCACCTAGCAAAGATCTAAAGTCCTTTCCACTCCTCAGCCTTGTGGTAGGGTTCCAGAGGCTGAGACTCAAATGTTATTTGTTCTGGAGCTCTTGCTCTGGGGGATGTGGCTGTCCAGTTGACAAAAGACAACTTCTTGGACTTTTGCCTAATCATTAAGCAAATGAGAGATTGAGATTTAAAGATAGGGATAGGCAGAGGTATTTAAAGAGGAAGTGTGAATTTGGACGCCAAGACAGGTGTTTCCTGGGTAATTACAGCTGAGTAAGAAACAATGTGGAACTTTGCAAAAGATGGAGAAAGCAAAGGAATAAAAAGATGCAACATAGATGGTGACCTTATTAATAAGCCTGATGTAAACTTTGGGATGCAAAGAACGTTAGAAATGATGGTGATAAAACCCCCAAAACTGTTAAACTTGACTAGGGAGCAAATAACGTACAGAGTGATCAGTTAGAAAGTCTATTCCAAGTAATTTCCTATATGACTAATTAGTAAGCTTGGGAAGGGATAGGAGATGGTGTAAAAATGTGTCTTGTAATTTTATTGCATGTTATGGTCCTTATTTATTTCACTCACTTTAATCCAGTGGGAAGCCCCAGAACAGGATTGCTAATTACTTTTCTTCTTAAAGTTGAGCTGATTATTGCTTTAAAGAGCTTCCCAAAAAGTTGGGAAATCAAACTCGTACTGCAGACACAGTAAATTTAAACAAAAAAAACAAGTTCATATTTGAATAGATACAGCCTCTAAAATGTATCCATTTCTCAGAATAACTTGGGTGGATTTCTGCCTCAGAGAGACAAGATAGCTCCAAGGATGTAATACATCAGAGCTAAGGACAAACAGGCTGTGACTGCAGAAGCGAAAGATATTAACAGATCTACAGAGCTTTTGGCCTGAGGACTGATAGTGGTTGGAGACTAAAGAGTCCCAAAGATCTGCTTGTTTCCCCATAGTCATCCTGAAAGCAGGAGCAAGGAGCCCGACAAAGAGAAGAGCTGTCTGATATTGAAACTTTAGAAATTAAAGGAGCCTTTTAAATAAAAGATAAGATAAAATTAGGAAAGGAATGAATAAGAGAATGGGGAAAGATTTATTTAAAAAAATAATAAAAATTTAATTTTATTATTTTGAGCCATTTACAGCAGATGCCTTAGATGAGGTCTTTAACCTGAGGTGAGCAATCAGAATTTTCTGAAAATAAATCCTTTACCATACTGCAAAGAAAGCTCATAAACTTAGTGTGGAGCAATGGTTATTCTCACGAGGGCCTGCACAACCCAGGATTAGAGCCGAGTGAGACAGCCTTGAACTCTGACTCAGATGAGACAAGGCGGCCTGGAGTCGAAGAAATGTAAGCAGAACGCTGAAACAGGAGCTTGCTGGCCACAAGGAATGCACCGCTTATCACAAGGCATGCACCCTGCTGTTGCAGAGATATGTGTGTAAAACTTAGCTTAGCCAATAGCAGTGTATAGACAGGCGCATGAACAGTTGTTGGGGACCAATGATAGCTTTGCTTTAGGAGTGTGGCTTATTTAGAATCCTATATAAACACTGTGTATGCAAACAATAGAGGAGAACGATCATACTCATATTGAGGTTGCGTCGTTACTCCGGGCCCGACTCCCACTCCGACAACTTAGCAATCACTTCAGAAGATATTTCTTACTGTTTGAGTACATATGACAGAATTTTAATATATCTGGGTTTTGGCTTTTTGGTTTTCTGGTTTTGTTGTTTTTTTGTTTTGTTGTTTGGTTTTTTTTGGGGGGGGGGTGGAGTGTTTTGTTGTTGTTTTTTTTTAAGGAATAGAAACAAGCTCAAGTCCTCTTGGGGGCTGTACCTCACCAGGAACACTTTCCTGTACTGCAGTGCAAGGAATCATGACTGCTGTCATAGATTTACAGCTGTACCCAGACAGAGATACTGGAGAAGAATGGGA
This sequence comes from Neopsephotus bourkii, assembly GCF_033783945.1. Lineage (NCBI taxonomy): Eukaryota > Metazoa > Chordata > Aves > Psittaciformes > Psittacidae > Neopsephotus > Neopsephotus bourkii. The sequence goes on along the minus strand of NW_026902105.1, from coordinate 5,913,369 downwards.
GGAAAAGAAAGCAGGAAATAAAAGCATCAACAAAGAGAATATATATATAAAAAAAAAAAAACAGCTTCACATGGATTTGACTGATAATTCAGGGTGTTTATATTTTCTCAATTAATTTACACAAGCCAGACTCCAGATGTAGGTTTATGTGTACATCATGAGTCTTATATGTCTCAGCAGCCAGTTAAGAACAACTGATGCTAACAGCAACCAGACATATGCTTATATGAATGACAGCACAATAGTATTTGCACAGTTGATAACTTCCCTGATCTTCCTATAAAACTGTTTTCTACACCAAGTTTTCCTATAGTATATCTATAAGGGGAGAAAACTTCCAGCCATCAGCACAGAAAGAAGAAAGTTTTGCTTTTTGATTGGGAGATTGAGCTTTTTTAATTTTTCTCATGCTATTAATTGGCTTTGCAGTTTGTGGAATAAACTATGAAATAAATGAGCATCATCAACTCTTGTGAAAAATGAGTAAATATTTTAACAGCCCCTTTAAAGAAAGAGAATAGACCCTGAGGTCTGGATCCAGACTACCTATTTTCTGTACATTGCTAAAGTAGGGAGAAAGACGTGATTCAGGTCTGATGTGATGTTAGGAACCTACTGACTCTCCGGCTTGACTCTCAAGATGGTCTTGCATCAGTTATACTCTTGATTTATTCTCCTCAAGTTAAGTGTCAGAAGTTGGCTTGAAATCCTGGGATCCATGCAAGTTTTATTTTTTTTAGAAACCAAAAAGGGTACTAATTTCAACAGAGTAATTTTTTCATATGTTTGAAAAGCTTCCATGTATGTGAAATAATAATGATGGCTTAGAAATTTCTTTCCTTGAATTTATTTTTGCTACTGCTCCTGGCAACACTTAATTTAAACTTCCACATAACTTTAAGGTTTTTGGCTTAAATGGTCTGGTAAATGATGGGGTGTTTTTTTTTTGTGAAACCTTCATCTATGCTGAGTAAGTTATCATGGATTATATTTGTTTAATCTCTATAGGAAAAACAAACCAAACTAATCAACCAACCAAACAAACAAAAACTCAGCTGTTTTTTATCTCCTTCTACAGATGTAAAACAGTGATGAATGGCAATTCAAACAACTTGTCCAAACGCAGTGCAAAGTATGTGTCAGACCTGGGACACAGAGCCAAGATACCCAGATCTTAAGTCTATTCCTAAATCCTAAAAAGCTGTGGAAACAATTGAAAAAAGACCTTTTCATGTCTGGTCTTGCAGCTAGTGTGTGTAAAACATGTATCTGTTAAGTTTTGCATGGGCTTTGAGTTTATATGTCATTATATATGCATTTGCATGCTTAAGTTACTACAAATTAGCACACTTTATATCTTGTAAATATTTCCACCTTCAAGGTCCAAAAGGTCCTTCAGACCACTTATTCAATCTCCATTATAACACATGGTCAGCATTTACTAGGTTTTACTCTTGAAAGATCATTACCACTCATTATCCATACCTTTGTAACTATAGGAAACATTTCAACTATGGTCCTTATGATAAATAACATGAGAGAATAACACAAGCATATATTTCATCCTTGTTTGCCTTTGTCATATTTTGATGCTTATTACCTCTAAACATGAGATTTTTGAGCAATTTGAATGCTCACAAAATAAAGGAGGTGTTTGGAAGGGGAGTTGTGTCTCATTAGTATATACTTGAACATTTATTTGATACCCTGGATATTAAGAAGAGACTCAAATACTGTCCTGGGTTCAGCAGTAGCAGTCATTTTTCTCCTTCTTGGTAGCTGGTGCAGTGCTGTGTTTTGACTTTCAGCTGGGAACAGAGCTGATAAAAATGATGTTTTGGTTTGGCCAAGGACTTTGTGAGCCTCATGCTCTGCCAGGGAGGAGGGGAAGCCGGGAGGAAGCAGAGACAGGACACCTGACCCAAACTGACCAAAGAGGTATTCCATACCACAGCACGTCATGCCCAGGATGTAACTGGGAGGGAGCCGGAAGGGCTAAGTGGACTGCAGGGTTGGAGGAGGTATCGGTCGGTGCTTGGTCGGGCTGGGGGGAGTGAGTTATCGGTTGGCTGGTGATGGGGTGTTGTATTCTCTTCCCTTGTTATTTCCTTTATCATTACTATTATTGGTGGTAGCAGCAGTGATTTGTGTTATACCTTAGTTACTAAACTGTTCTTATCTCAACCTGTGAGAGTTGCATTCTTTCTGATTCTCCTCTCCGTCCCTCCAGGAGTAGGGGACACCTTGGCACTGGGGACAATGGGGACAATATGGAGGGGGGGGGAGTGAGTGAAAGCTGTCTGGTTGGGGTTTAAACCACAACAAATACTTATAAAAGTTAATAAAATGTGGATAGGCCAAACATGGTGTAATACTCTCATCTGCCATCCTGACACTGAACTAATTAGATTTAATGGAATTATTGCAAATTAAAATGCTTTGCAAAGAATACATTCTAAATGTCACCAGACTTGTCACAGATTTCAATCAAAGTCCATTCACACAGATTGAGAACTCTCTGGCCCTCATTACTGTAAAATCTATACTGAGCTCATAAATAAAATTGCTGTACAAGACATACAGCTATCAGCTGAGCTTTACAGAAGTACCATTAGTTAGCAAAGGCATTACAACAAAGCAGGACTGAAGACCATAAGGTTAAAATCTAGCAGAAATTGATTATACTATAAGCACTTCTTATGTATTTTCAATATTTTATATACTAAAATTAACATACTCATTTTTACATACCATACTTAATCTTTATTACAATATATTTTAGTAATAATCAATGTTAGTTAGAAAAATTTATCTTATTTGTCATATTCTATGCTTCCTTATGGCAGCTGACTACTCAATATTATACTGGAAGCACATATAACCTTCGAGGATTATAAAATAGTATATTATCATGTCTTAAACAGAATAGGGTAAGAAGGAAACCTCTCTTTTAATAAGAAGGAAACCTCTCTCTTGGACGCTACTCTTAGTAGTGCTCAGGAAAACCTGGATAACATGCAACATATGCAGCTATGTGGTTACACTGCATAGAGGACAATGTTGTGTGACTTGATAAGTGTCTATATATTTCTTACTGTGAAGACAAAATAAAATACACAGGTCCTCAGCTCAGGCCCTCAATGAAGTGGCATCCAAATCAACAGCCTTTGTGTCAGCTGAAAAGATTTTGTTTTGCACTGCATTGTACATCTTACAGGTGAGGATTATTCTTATTGGTTTGGTTAGGGTTTGGGGTTGGGTTTTTGGGGGGTTTTTTTGTTTGGTTTTTTTTTTTTCCAACATATCCAAACCATTACACTTCAAGCATAAACTTTGGGGTAGTGATATTTACAGTTGATCCATATATTTATGCAGTACTGAAAGGTCAAAGAATTTGTGCATACACAACTATTGCCAAAAGGGCTTTGAGAGCAGAGGTCAGTTCAGGTGAGCTTATAATATGGTTTTCTTTCTGCTAGGAAATTGACTTATGACAGGGAATATTGACTATATCTGTGCTCACAGCCTCCAGCAATATCAACTAAAGAAGTCAAGTGATCAAAAAGTTAGTTTGTGCCTTGCAAAAACATCAAGCTGACTATGTGAAATAAAGCCTTGCTCTGCAACAACCTTAAAATGCCTGTAGCTCATATCAGACCATGCAACTCCGATTTTCACAATCTTAACATTTAACACGATCTTAACACTTTTTGAGACTACAGAGCTTGAGAAGAGTGATTTTTTTTCCTTCTCACGCCAGCTCCAGCAGTGCAAGTACACTCTTTCTTTCGCAGCACGAGTTGCCCATCAGTTGTTCAACAATTACAGTCCTCTGGTATTTTGTATCTACTTTCTGATTTCACTCTCTGTCCTGGGTTTAGCAGTAGCAGTCATTTTTTCTCGTTCTTGGTAGCTGGTGCAGTGCTGTGTTTTGACTTTCGGGCTGGGAACAAAGCTAATAAAGATGATGTTTTGATTTGGCCAAGGGCTTTGTGAGCCTCATGCTCTGCCAGGGAGGAGGGGAAGCCGGGAGGAAGCAGAGACAGGACACCTGACCCAAACTGACCAAAGGGGTATTCCATACCACAGCACGTCATGCCCAGGATGTAACGGGGAGTTACCCGGAAAGGATACGTGGACTGCAGGGTTGGAGGAGGTATCGGTCGGTGCTTGGTCGGGCTGGGGGGGCGAGTTATTGGTCACCTGGTGATGAGGTGTTGTATTCTCTTCCCTTGTTATTTCCTTTATCGTTACTATTATTGGTGGTAGCAGCAGTGATTTGTGTTATACCTTAGTTACTAAACTGTTCTTATCTCAACCTGTGGGAGTTGCATTCTTTCTGATTCTCCTCTCCGTCCCTCCAGGAGTAGGGGGAGGGCAAGAAAGGGGGGGAGTGGGTGAACAAGCTGTCTGGCTGGGGTTAAACCACGACACTCTCATCAAAGAAATAATTAAATGTGTGGCATTAAAAACCCTTCTTTCAAGATGTTTTATGTATAATCATACCTGAAATATTCTGAGCATTACTTTCAGCACCATTGGCTCAAGACTTTGTTATCTCTGATTAAATTCCCAGAATACAACTGCTAACTGCTTGGCCCTTTCTGTTTTTTGTTGCCCTCAAGAAGGGAGGAATGAAGAGTCAAGCTGCTTCCTGGTTTACAGCCCCTGAAAGTTGTTCTGCATGTCTTTTCACACCTGGCACCTTCCTAAATTTAATGAGCTGTAATAAAGTCCAGTATCTTAGTCTTATACCCTGCTATTGACCCATGGTCAATATTGCATCCAATTGACAGCTGAGGCACAGCATTCTTTTTCTTTAGTGCAACACAGTACAATTATCACATGTATCCACCCATGCAGTATAGTGGCTTTTTGTATTTCATAATTCAAAGTCATCAGAAAGGGAATAGTTAAACAAATAAATAAAATGCTACAAAAATTACAATATTCTGCAAAATCTCAACCATCTGCATTTCTATGACAAGAAAACTCTTCCAACTAAAACTTTGTGACCAATCCTATAAGGTACACAAATCAAGTAAGCTATAGAAAAATAAAGTGACATGAAATTCTTATTCCTGCTAAATTGCTTTTGCCTTCCTTTTGTTTCAATATGAAAAATCATTATATTTTTAAAGACAAAAACTGAAACTGTATTTGTAACCATAGAAACTAACTTTAGTCACAAGTAAAATATATTAAAAAGTATACTGCATAAAGTCCATAAAGTCCAAAAATATCACAAGCTATTAGCATGCAAATATGATAAACACAAATGCAAGTGTGTTGGGAATATGATCACACTTGTTAAAATATTTGTCATATGAAGAGTAAATCTTTAATCTTTCTGGAACTAAAATACCACAAGCACCTGCAGTGGTGGGTTGACCCTGGCTGGACACCAGATGCCCACCAAAGCTGCTCTATCACTGCTCTCCTCAGCTTAACGGCTCTTAGGTAGAGATTACAACAGGGAGAGTTCACTCACCAGTTACTGTCATGGGCAAAACAGACTTGACTTGGGGAAGTTAGTGTGATTTATTACCAATCAAATTAGAGTAGGAAAATGAAAATTAAAACCAAATTTAACAATACTTTTCCCACCATTCCCTTCTTCCCATAATCAGCTTCACTCCCAAATTCTCTACCTCCTTCTACACAGCAAAGGGTGATGGGGAATGGGCTTTGTGATCTGTTCATCACATGTTGTTCCTTGCTGTTCCTTCCTCCTCAGTGGAGGACTCCTCACGCTTCCCTCACTCCAGTATGGGGTCCCTCCCACAGAAGACAGTTCTTCATTAACTGCTCCAAAGTGAGTTCTTCCCATGAGCTGCAGTCCTTCATGAACTGCTCCAGCATGGGTCCCTTCCATCTTCCTTGAGACCACAAGGTCCTGCTAGGACCCTGCTCCAGCATGGGCTGTCCACAAGATCACAGCCTCCTTCAGGCATTCCCTTGCTCTGGCATGGGATCTGCCTTGGGCTGCAGGTAGGTATCTGCTCCATCATGGACCACCACGGACTGCAGGGCAATCTCTGCTCTGGTGTCTGGAGCACTTCTTACCCTCCTCCTTCACTGACCTTGGTGTCTGCAGAGCTGTTTCTCACACATACTCTCACTGCTCTCTCCAGCTGTGATTGCTCCTGTGCAGTTAACATTTTCCCCTTCTTAACTATGTAACCCCAGAGGTGCTGCCACCATCCACTGATGGACTCGGACTTGGCCAGGGGTGGGTCCATCTTGGAGACAGTTAGCATTGACTCTATCAGGCATGGGGGAAGCTTCTGGCAGCTTCTCACAGAAGCCACCACTACAGCCCACAACCCCCAGCCAAAACCTTGTCACAGAAACTGTATATACCTGTGTTCTCCTTAGCACTCTCCTTCCCACTGCATGGCAGAAACAGGACACCCCAAATTCATAGCAGTTAGCATTTGAAAGGAGGTATCCCTTGGATTACTCACCCTTGACACCCACTGCTGTTTTGAATTTGATATACGCTTTTTATGCTTCTTTAGTTTGCAATGGGCAGTATTTGGACACTAATGGTAGAATGTGCAAGTATTCTCTGTTAAAAAAGCCTGTATAATACATATTTTAAAAATCAATTATCTAGCTGTCATGGAGCCAAGTTCATGACACACAAGATCTAATAAATATTTGAAATATTCTCTTGTTTTCATTTACACTCTTCTACTTCACAGCTTCTTTCTGCTCACAACAGTTTCTTTTAAATCTTGAATAATGTTCATTTTTCTCATTACAGGTATGTTATCTTTTTCTGCAATTATTGTGTTTTTCTGTATTGCATTTGATGTTAGTATTTCCTGAGTTCATGTGATTTGAGCCTGTAGAAGAGATGGGAGCCAATAGAAATAAGCATCAGAAAGCTTGGGAGTCTCACTTGGTGCTCCTTCTTACGTGTCTAATACGTCTCTGCTTGGTCTGTGCCCTCTTCAACCTTTCTTCAAGCTCTGTTATAGCCATCTTGTTCTTTCATCAGTTACAATACTCAATCCCACCACTTACCTGCTTTATATTTCCATAACCTGTAGAATTTTCCTAGTTCCATTTATTCTTTCACACTTGCTGTTGTTCAAACGTGCCACAAATACAACTTCTCCCACCCCAGTGTCTCCTTACCAGAGGACCCATTCTTGTACCAGGCATCCTCCAGATCACTTCAGCTCTCTGTGGGGCTCTGAAGCTTTTCTTATCAAGAAAGTCTCAGGCAGAAGGACAAAATCCCCTCCAAATCCCTAAGCTTTAGAGACAAGAAAGAAACTGGTTTACACTTTCCTCCACTAAACTGTCGAACTACAGGAAACCATCATTTGTTAGAATGCAAGTAAGTGTGTACTTTTTCTTCCTCTTGTTTTTCTAGCATCTTACTCACATTTGAACATAATTGAAAGACAACTGGCTGTGGCTTTCCCTGAAAGGAGGCATCAAAATGTGGGGAGCTAATTTTCATCTTCCTTATCTTCTAAGCAGTAGATCTGTACAAGACAACGGATGCTGTAAGACTGGAAAGAGTAAATTACCCACTTGCCCCAGCCCACTGGTCCAAATTTCTCTGTAGAGCACTGTGCTTCAGGCTGTGTTCCTTATGGAGAATTATGCACTGCCCTTGCCCATAGACAAGGTGCTACAGTCTTACACTGAAAAGAGCAGTATTTGTGCCATTGGCACAATAGTCAGGCACTTAGTGCATAAGCATTAAATGGAAAAAAAATTTTCTCTCCCTTAGTTTCTCTTTTCAGGTTCGGAGTCCATTGAGCTGTGTAAGCTCCCATAGCTGTTACCCATTTCAACATTAATGGAACTATCTTACTCATTTATAGTTAACTAATCTTACTCATTTATAGTTAATCAGAGAGGGATCAGCCAGGTATTAAGATGACTGAAAACATCACTAATGCTTTTTGACTGTAAATACCACTTAATGCCTTTGTGTGACCTAAACTGGTACATTCAGCAGCTGAGCCAGGAACCTCTATGGCATTTACCTTCCAATACTTGTTACTCCCCATGAAGTCTGAAACTTCCACTTCTGCTGCTCCAGTTATTAACAGAATAGAAAATGTTAAAATTTTCGTCAGAGAGAGTAAAGTATGCTTTTAATCCAAATTCAGTTAAACATTTTCTCAGGAACAGCATGAAAACTTATAAAGCAGATGGGATACCTGGCAAAGCAAGGGGAAAGGTTGCACAGCTGTCAGGTTAGGAAGTGGAAAAGGAGGTGGAAAAGGACACTGTATAATTGTATGGAGTATTAGCATAGGTGTTATTTCTTCTGGATTTGGAAATGTACTGTAAAATATATGGCTGATCTCAAAACATACATTCTTAATGTTTTTAAAATAGTTTAACTGGGGTAGAAAGATATCTCTCAAACCCTAGGGAAAGAGAGACTTGGAAAAGGAGACCCTTCATGAGTATGATTTCCAAATCAACAAAGTAGATCTGGTATACAAAAAAAGCATGTGTCACAATATATCATAAAACATAGTTCATTAAAGCATTTGTGTTAGAAACTGTATCCATTCATATTAGTTGACACTGAAAATCAGATGTTTTACTGAGTTATAGTCTGATGTTAAAAATCAAGTTCATTTTTTTATTAAATTTTACTTTTTCCTCTTTCCTTCTGCACCTTTTCACATCAGACAAATCGCTTGCAGACTGTTAATCTTGTCTTTGAATAAAAGCCAGATATCCAAGAAATAGTGATAAAACATTAATTTTAAAATGCTCAAGTGGAACACTGTACATGTGCATTTTTCTTCATGCCAATATGCTTAGTATGGGACAAATCCTGTATCTTCAGAGGGCTGCTTGAGAACAGTAAGTGGTTCATTCCCACTGCACAAATAAAGATAAGCACAGCAGTGCCATAGGTGATGCAGTCTTGACCCAGACTAACTGACTGGCAGCAGCAGCAGGGAGATGACAGAGCAAAGCAAGACAAAACCAGGAAAAAGAGAAGAGGGACAGCAGGCAGGCATTTAGGCAGGCCAGAGGATACAACGCTGTGCATGTTTTAGGAGCAGAAGACTAAGAGTATTTTCCAGATCCTCAAGCCCAGAAGAAAAGTAGCTATTGCCCAGTCATCCACAGAGTACTCAGCCTGCATGGCATCTTGCTCCACTGTACTGCAGAGCTGTACATGCCTTTTCCTGGTGAGCAAGAGAAGTTTATGTTTCTTACTGTTCTGTTTTCCTAACTTTTCTTTCTATGTTGCTAAAATGAAAACATAAGTATTTAGATGTCATTATATAACTACCCTTCTCATATAATAATAATGTGCTTGTTCTGATTTTTTTCTTCCATTACCCACAGAGGCTAAACAATTAATGAAATATTTAAAAATGGTCAGCCTCATCATTCAGTATTATGCCTAGCTGAAACAGTTATCTTCAAATGGTGGATTAATCAATTGTTCATATGAGAATCTGAATTCCTAAGACACACTGGCTTTAGAGAAAGCATTTACTTCTGAATCTGAGCATATTGTTTATGCTCCTAATGCTCTTTCTAGTTGGGTTTAATTGTTGGGATTTTTTCCTACAGAATTGTTTCATAAGTTTCCATAGGATAAAAATTCCACAGTTTAAAGATAAATACTGTAAAAGTAACCAGCCTCCAGCAAAAAGAAATCAATTTTGGATTAATTTTTTTTCTTCTTCTGTCAGAAAGCTAACCCCTCTTTCCGTTTTGCAACCTTTCAGCCCATACTATCAATATTAACACTCAAAAGATCAGGTGAGGCTGACTACATGTGATTAGCTTGCCTGGATATCAACACTCTAGCGTTACCTGAGTTATCCTAAAGTCTCCAAAATATTTGCATCAGGCAACCAGAACACCTATGGGTAATATGCCTCCTTCTACAGCAGTACCTGGCAGATGATTTCGGGGAATATTTGACAGCATTAGACTTCTTTACACAGGAATGTTCCAAGTTAAGGAAGTGTCTATCTCAATCATGATAAGATCTAGAAGTTATATGGAGATTCAGGTCAGATCTGGACACTGCTGCCTGGCTGTTAAGAAATGGCACAAGTGTGTTGCCACTGCCTGTTGTGGAAGTTATGTCCTCACATTGTTCTCAGTGACAAAAAAAAAAAAAAAAAAAAAAAAAGAAAGAAATACTCTTGGTTTAATTTTTGTGTGAGAAAGGAAGAATTATGCTACTTTGTTAGGCAATGGTCAAATATCTCTGTGCCCAGAATGAGTCATGATTTCTGAATCCTACTCATAATTTGAAGTACATTTGCTTCCAACTTTAATACAAGAAGTTCTTTACTGTGAGGGTGGTGAGGCACTGGAATGAGTTGCCCAAGGAAGTTATGAATGCTCCATCCTGGTGGTGTTCAAGGCCAGGTTGGACAGAGCCTTGGGTGGCATGGTTTTTTGTGAGGTATCCCTCCCCATGGCAGGCGGGTTGGAACTAGATGATCTTAAGGTCCTTTCCAACCCTAACTATGTTATGATTCTATTCTATTCTATTGTAGGATAAGGAATTGTTTGTTTCCTCACAGAAAAATAGGAAAAGCAGTTTAAAAACAAAAACTTCTGTTTGTTGGTCTCTTCTGATTGATATGGATAGAAAGCATCACAGTTAATATTCATTGGCAGTTTTATGTGTCAGCCTTAGTGTTAGAGGTTTAATATAACACAGTTGAAAATTAACAGAAAAAAAAACAAATTGCTTAGATGAAAAGAATTTATGCTCTTAATATCTTATGCAGTCTTTTATTAAAAAGTGTATATAATGATAGTTAAAAAAATGGGCTTCAGGCAAGTAAGTAAAAATTGCATGCTGACAATAGTGTAAGTTAATTTATATTGAAAAAAATTTATAGATATTTTTGTAATGCGGAATGGTAATAAGTCTTCCTTCTCTTCATTCCATGCACCAAAAAAAAAAAGTGAATTTATCTTTCATATACTTTTTTGACATTGAACTTCACAACCACAGATTATTCAACTTTAAAACAATGGAGGGGAACAGCCTGGCTGATTTTTTGCCTTCTCTCTGCCAGCATTCTGAAAAATGTGCATTGCACACTGTGGGTCTCCATTTTTAGATCAAATTCTTCCTGTTTCTGTGGAACATGATGACTTCTTGTTTATTAATCCTCCTGTTTGTTATATCCTGAAGGGAGCTACAAAAAAGTGAAAATTGCCCTAGTTTGACGTACAGGCTTTTCTGTGAGACATCTCTTCCTTCATCAATGAAAAGCACTTATGTCTGGAGTAGGCTTGGCAGGGACATACCAAGAACAGACACACAAAGTCAAATTTTTGTGGAGTCCATCAAGTGTTTAGGCCTGGCCAATATTACAGACTCTGACTTCAATGTGGCATGTGCTTATTTCAATACCCAGTAGTCCTCTCTACTGATGTCTGAATGCAAAGGAGCCCTTCTGTAAATTATGGAATGACTTTATTTGGATAACCAAAAATCCTTTGTCTGTTTCAGATGAAATATGAAGCTTCCACTACTCAGAAGCAGAACATGTGCTTTGGAAATTCCAAATTCGTTAACTAGATGCCACACCAAAGGTGTAATAAAAGTTGTGTTTTATATAAATAACAACCCCTAAGAATTTACAGCTGTTAAATTAGCTACAGCCTTTGTTTGAATTATATAGCCCTGCTCTTCAGTTTTTAATCAAGTTTTTCCATGTGAAATAATTTTCAATATGCTTCTGTTCAGATCAAAAAAACAGCTGAAGTACTGTACAAAGCAAAAAATGTAATTTAAATTGGGCAATTATTGCTACATATCTCAAACAAAGGCTATTCTCTAGAAAGTACAATGAGCCCAACCACTTGGTAAGCTGGAGTCTTTCAAACAAAATGGATTTTAAATGCAAATTCACATACTTAGGAATAAGGAATACCTACAGAATTGGCAAATACATCCTATAATGAATTAAACAAGAGACATGTTAGCATCTAAATTAAAAACTATCAAAACATGGACTTTCGAAATACTTTTTTGACAAAATGGCTGACTTAGGACCCAGATTTATCCTTTATAGCTTTAGGCCTTCTGTCTGTATTGCCAAAACGTAAAGTTGGTCTCTGAGTCTTTATGTAGGCAGTGGCAGGAGGAGCACATCCAGAAGGTGATGCAGATATTCCAGAAGTTGAGCTACCCATTGAGCTGACCAACTCATTGAGATACCTGCCATAGAAAATAGTGTATATTTGATCAGGTATCTTCAGAGTAAGACAGGATGGTTTCAGAAGATGCACCCAAAAACACATTATACATTGGGCAAGGAGAAGTCAATGAATTCACTACAGAGCTGAGGGATGTGGTATGGCCTGTGTCATACACTACACCAAACTTTCGGTTACCTATGAAGCTGTCCTGGGTTCAGCAGTAGCAGTCATTTTTCTCCTTCTCGGTAGCTGGTGCAGTGCTGTGTTTTGACTTTCGGCCTGGGAACAGAGCTGAAAACAATGAGGTTTTGGTTTGGCCAAGGACTTTGTGAGCCTCATACTGTGCCAGGGAGGAGGGGAAGCTGGGAGGAAGCAGAGACAGGACACCTGACCCAAACTGACCAAAGAGGTATTCCACACCACAGCACGTCATGCCCAGGTTGTAACTGGGAGTTACCTGGAAGGGGTAGGATGGCAGGGTTGGAGGAGGTATTGGTCGGTGCTTGGTCGGGCTGGGGGTGTGAGTTATCGGTCGCCTGGTGATGAGGTGTTATATTCTCTTCTCTTGTTATTTCCTTTATCATTGTTATTATTGGTGGTAGCAGTAATAATTTGTGTTATACCTTAGTTACTAAACTGTTCTTATCTCAACCCATGGGAGTTGCATTCTTTCTGATTCTCCTCTCTGTCCCTCCAGGAGTAGGGGGAGGGCAAGAATGGGGGGAGTGAGTGCAAAAATGTCTGGCTGGGTTTAAACCAAGACAGAAGCAGTTAAGAGTGATCAGAATGGTGTAGTTCTGTGGCTGGTCTTTATGCACTAGTCCAGCACTGATCTCGCTGTCGTGCCTCATCAATGTTCTTTCTCCCCCATACCAGTGAAGGATACGTATAACTTCTGAGCAACATTCAAACTTGGAAAATACCATCTCAAAAGCTGATGGTTTTGCAACAGCAAGTATCCTTGAAAACAGGAAACAGGGCTAGAAATCTTCTGTGTTGGTCTGACTGTCTCCAGGCACTGTAATGCTGCTATGTGTCATCTCTGCTGTGAGATGCAGCAGATGCCTGACAGTGCAGAGGGAGAGGACATGAGAACAGACCTGTTAGCAGGTTATCTCCTTTGAAAATACTGTCCCACTGGTACTAACTTTAATGTAGTGCTAAGAAATTTGACCGAGCACCTCTTCTGATGTAACTGCCTTAGTTTAGATTCACATCTTTTAAACTAGATTTATCTTGGAGTCACAATCAGATTGATAACAATCTCCCTACTTTTTAGGATTTGATTATTTCCTATTTCAATGGTCTTGTCTAATTGTTACTATAAACTCAGAGAGGTAACACTAAAGATCAGTCACCCTAAACTCATTCCAAGTAGAAGTGTCCATCTAATTCCAGAAGCAGTAATGAGCTACATACAGTTATCATATTCAGGTGGCTATTTCAAGTGTGCTTTTAACATGGAATTATAATATAACATAATGCAAGCTCCACTGAAAGACACATTGCACAATGATTTAAGATAAGCAGCAACCAAGACATATGGCAAAGCAGAGTCTACCTTTTAAAGAAAAGAATTTTTCATTAGCCAGTGAACTTGGGATAAGACTCTTGGTCTAAAGCAAAGTGAGGCTTGACAACCTTTCCGCTCAGGAGGGAATGAATGGCTTCTGAGGGTGACACGGACTCTAAATCTGTCAGATGGTGTGCTTGCAGAGCTCTGATGGAAGCTCTTTTATGCAGCTGAACTCTTTCATGAAAAAAACTCTTTTCATGCTTTTGGGCATAAACCATGACAGTGTGTCTTGAAATATATGGCAAGCAAAAAGCCATAGCTCTTTGCTAGAAGAGAGGAAATCAGCAAATTTTTAAATGCTTTGGATGCTGCAAAAGTAAGTATTGTATTTAGATTTTACCTGGCTTTAATAGGCAAAAAAAAACTTAAATTGTGAATGCAAACAGGCAGCAGATAATTGGGTGTGCATCTGTCTGCAATTCAATGTTTGAATATGAACTTTCGCACTCCCAAGCCAAGACCTACTACCTGTTAGACAAAATGGGTATTGCCTGGTTGAAAACTTTGATAATGCCTGGACTAAAGAAAAGTGGTATATCCTGAATCTGCCTATTAATACAGATGGGACAGAAGTGCCACAGTTAGGAGGCTAATCAGCGATTGAGCTTCTGCACATAAGCTACTGAGACTGGGATAAATAGAGGCTTGGGGCTGAAAGAAGGGTTCCTGAAAAGAAGATACGGGCTTGCTAAAAAGAAAGGGGTCCAAAGATAGTGAAGATGCTCACTGGAGCAAAGATAGGTGGGAAAGACCTTAAAGAAGGAGAGATAAAATGAGACATGTCCAAGTGGATGTCTCAGCACCTTGGTCAGTAACACCCAGCACTGATAACTGCATGTAGCAGCACAGCATGGAGAAACACAACTTCGTCCCCCACACTCCTGGGCTAGCAGTGGCCTCCAGTCTGAGAAGGAAAGGGACTTACCGAATGAAGTGGTGGGAGGCAGCAAGTGAGTGTGAGAGACAGTCAAGTACAAGTTCTAATCTTATTGGTTCTTGAATAAATCCCCGTACCCACATCCACTACAGGCTGTTGGTTAGTCTGTGTTGCCCATTACACTTACTCCACTTGAGTCAAGTGTGATAAGTAACCAGCTAAGCACCTGGTAGATCTATAAACCAGGACCCACAGACACATTATAACATACCACAGTCCTTCAATAGCATGGCCAGCACATGACTGGGGTGGGAAAGGCAGGGACACTCTCCACTGTCAGTGACTCCTGACTCCCAGGCTCCCTGGGATGTGATAAAGTGGTGAAACACACGACTCAAATCTGAAGGTCACAGGAAGAGCTTCACAGCAATAAAAAGGCACATTCTCTTCCATTTCTGAATTACAAATAACATATCACTCATATAGGCATGCATTTATGGGAATATAATATTGCTGTTGTAGTTCCAAAAATAGAACACTAAAGCAAATTATGGAGAATGTTTTCATTATTAGAGGTGGACAGCAGACCTGCTGATTAATATCACCATAACACCTGACATTTGGCCACATTTTGCTCAAATTCTTTGGTCTGTGCAAGTACTGTGTTGCCTGGTGTGAGGAGTCCAAAGCTGGGAAGCAGCTAGGAGTCCAAAGCTGGGAGTCCAAAGCTGGGAGCAGCAGACTGACATTCACTACTGCTAGTGTGGAAGAGAAGGTGAGTTCTTAATGAACCTGGTGCCACAAACTACTCTTGGGAAACCATTTTGACAGCATTATCTATACATGTCCAACACAACACAACTTAAAGCTTTGAACTCTGTGATTCTCTGGTTCTAGATGCTTTGATATGCAATGAGGTCATAATGTGTGTTTATGACAACAGTGATCTCCAAGCTGAGGACTGTGATATCAAAGTTGAAATATTTTGACTTTATTGCATGATGAAATGTCTTGAATTAAAAACAGAGCTAATACAGGACTATCACGAACATTTAAACCATATTTCTCACATAAAGATAAAGGCTACAACTAGTATGTTGCCTGTGGAAATGTTCCACCAGGTTGCTATGGCAACCTCTGCTATGTAAATTAGCAAGAGCTTTATCACAAGATTTTTTAGATTGTTGGATTTAGAAAACAAAAAAATGGGAATAAGAGCTGAAGTGAAAAATAAGATGGAGAAGCACCTAAAGGGACCAATTAGTACTTAGCCATGGGCCACCAGCAACTAAATGGTTTTTAAACTACAGTTTTCAACATGACTATTTTGCCCTTACACAATCTGTACTGCCAAAAGTAGTGGCACTTAGGATGAAGACATTTCCTCTTAAGCTTAAAGCCATTTTAAATAATCCACCTATACCACAGAAGTTCAAAAGTAGAGAAGTACAATATTGGTAAACTTAAGACACATAAAAGTCCAAAGTGGGAACCACAGAAGGGAAATAATCAAATTCCAAGAGTGCCCCAAAGTTGTTGAATGCTTTGCACTTGTGAAAATCACTGGAAGGTCATTCTTAATGCTGCTCTGCTTACAGATTGCTCATTAAAATAACACTGTGACTGTCATGGGATTCTTTTCTTAATCAGCCTCTCCATTTCAAAATGGGCCATCAGTTTCTGAATTTTTTGTTTTTGTTCCAGAGTATATGGAAAGGCACCTGCTGACCTTAGCTGATTTTGTATTAATTCCTAGTATATTTAAGGGATGATCAGTTAGGTGACAGATAGTAGTGACCTACTGGGTCAGGGATCCCCAGCCTCATTAGTGTTTCTCAGTGAAATTATTAGGTGTACAGATGGCATACGGTAATATGCCATAGCCTTGTTTCCAGAAGATAAACAGATCAGAAACAGAGAGTAAAATAAAATAGAGGGCAAAAAAAGAAGCAGTATTCTCTTTTTTCTATAAAAGAACAGTATGTCTGTGGTTTACAGCAGTAAACGGAAGAGAGCATACTGGTCTTCATGAATAGGTCAGTAGATTACATGGGCACCATGAGCAAAAGGATAGGTGATTCAAAGGACTATCTGTCTGATAATATATGTCCATTTACAAAACATTTCAACATTCCTAAATTTAGATCATTTGAGGGCACAATGCATTTTCCCAATAGAAAACATTTCAGAAGGAAAGCTTATTCTGAACTAGCTTTTTCACACAAGTTTGTTTTTCATTGAAAATAGACCCTTTAATGGTATGCATCAGTGATTTTCCTAGGATTAAAAAATATGATGAAAAAATGCATAAGGGAGAGGAAAAATGGATAAGGGAGAGGGAAAACCACCTTTCCAGTGAAATAATTCAAACAAAAACATGTCTTCAATGGGGACTGGAATAGCAAATAAAAGCTTTGATGTGCATATATCCATCTTAATGATGCATAAAAAAACATTCAGATACAGAGATTTGGTATAGGTTATGATAAATGCAAGGATTCTTTTTTTCACAGAATTTCATACTGCATGATTTTTTTATTTTTGCTTTTCCTCTGCATATACAGGTTTTGCCTGCATAATTTTCCCCCTGAAATACGGTATGATTTAGACTACACACCAAAAACCGTAAGATTTCTAGGGCAAATGCAAGCAGACATTCAACACAAAATTTCACAGTAATATTTAATTTATTTATTTCTATCTATTTTGCATAACTTACTTGTTCAATCTGCTTGGTAAAAAGATTGTGCATGTAAAAGTTTTCTCCTGATATTTTAATTAGAGATTGAAAATAAAATTTTCACTTTGATTATTTTATACCACCAGGGAGACTTCTAGGAAGTAAAAAAATGGCTATTCCTGATATATTAAGCTAAAATAAGAAAAATTATTGATTGATTGGGAAAGAACCAAAACTTATACTGAACCTTTTTCCCCTCCACTTCCCCAGTCATATATAAATGATTTTTTAATTTTAAATAAAAATTTTGCCAGCATTTATCTATTGCTATTATCTATTATTATTCCTTTTTTTTTTTTACCTATTGTTTCTTGCTTCCTACAGGGCCTGAATATGACCCATCTGCATATCAATAATCTAATAAATTCTGAGTCAGTCAGTAAAGATTTCATCTATTTTTTTTTAAATACAGAATAATTTAATTTTGCTTTTTCAGTAAAAAGATGCTCCAAAAAGTACTCTTATTTTCATTAGATAAAAAAAGGATAAGTTAGGATAGAAATGAGATGAGACTACTATCTGCTATCTGATAAAAAATTCTAATTGTTCATATAATGTTTTGCTATACCAGACTATCATAATAAAGAAGAAGAGAGGAATAGTCACAAAGTAAAGAAGATTTTAGAGAAAAAGAAAACAGAGGACATTCTTCTTATTTTTTTATTAGAAATGTAATAACATTTTCCACTAGGTACTTGAATGATAGGGCAGGACAGAGAATTTAGATGTTTCAAATCTCCATTAAATTACTTGAGTTATATAAAATGTCTTGGCATGGAGGACTTTGGTATTGGAAAGAATAGGATAGGAAAATGATCAAAGCTGCCAGACAGTAAGATGTGTGAGAGACTGGAGAAGGAGCTCTGAGATTTATTGTGGCCATATAGAAAGATACCAGCATACTACATTACGATATTAGCATCATAAAACATGAAAATCCCATTTCTGAGCACATCAAAAGTAGGTTTATGTTTCAGTCAGCCACAAATCTAGTATGATGACATATAATCATTCATGACATCTGGTGACATTTAATAAGTGATAGCTTTTGACATTGGTTTGATAAAACACAAGCTGAAACCTGCGTGGTCTGTTCATTTGTGGTCAGATTAATGACTGGTTAATAAGAACCAGACAACATCCCAAGGCTTCAGTGACATGCTGCAACTTCCTGGATATCCTCTTGGATCTAAAGAGTCCTGGAGGTAGAAACTAACATCCATTTCACATGACTGAGTTCATCAAACTTGGAATATGCTCCATTGAGGATTCAGATGACATTGAAGAGAATTTTTGGTATTTTTCCATGCAAACACAGACTACTCCAAAGCTTCTAAAGTATTTGTTTTCTTCATTCATGTATGCTCCATGGTACTGTTTTGATGCCAATCACACTGGAGCTCTGTTCTGGGACAGGTTTTAGGCTGAAGCTTCTAGATATCGTTCCTCTTTTCCCATTTCCCACCTGTGCTACTGCATACATAGTCACCTAGAACTGTGGTAGCTACCCCGAACCTCATTATGAAGTCAGGTGAAGAGGAAATCATGGCATACCATAGTGTTAATAAGCTAAAGCAGGTTCTGACTACATCTGCGTTCTCTTTCCTGTTCAGATATGCAAGTAAGAGATGTTCTCAGATAATTATTTAAAAGCCATAGCTTGCTCTGTTGCTCAAGATACTCAGTAAGCCAAAGCCCAGAACAATCAAATAAAGGTAGTGTTAATAAACACAGCACTAATTCCTGTTTTCACACACTGAAGAATACTTCCTGTCAGCTTCATATCATTCATGTTGCCAGTTGTAATATCCTTTTATGTATGGCCCCATAATAGGATTTGAATTGATATGATCAGTGATCCTCTGCAGGATGGGCTTCTGACACATAAGTGTTTGCTGCTTATTAGTGGAGGCCCTTATGAAGCTGAGAGAGGTTAGTGCTATGCTCAGTTGATTTAAATATTAAATGTTCTGCTTGTGTCATCCTCTTCTCTGATTGGAAATCAATGGAGCTTTACTGCTGTGAAATGGAAAGGCTATTTCAACAAATCGGGGTCTTTTCTGTGCACATTTCAATTAATACAGTACAATGAGTTATACATAACTGGTGAGCAAGACATTTGACATGATCATAGAGTGCAGGTGAGATTTGGTCAGTGACCTACAGGCTCAGATCCTCTTCAGTGCATGCAGCTCCAGCTCTCATTGTGGATTATGATATCCAGCAGACCTCATTGCTGTCCTTGGATCAGGACCCTGAAAGCCCTCCTGTGTTCATAATTAGTATGTTCTATACGTAACAGAAAACAGTGTAGGATTGAGAGCTCCCTTTTTAGATACATGGTTACCTAAAAATTAACAAAGCATTTATTACACCAGAAGAAAGGTAAAGCTGATAGCAAGGTATTATTTTCTCTCCGTGCTTCTGCTTTGATACAGCAAAGGCAATTTCTTAAAATAAAAAAGATTTTAAATATGCATTTCACTGCATTCCAATTACATGTCCCATGATTTAACATACAAACTGAATGCTACCAACTTTGATTTTATACAAGTCAGAGAAGTCTGACCTAAGGTCACACTCTGCTAAGTCAGATTAAACTGTACAATAAGAAACTGTATTGGCACACAGCACTAAATCTCAAAGGCAGGAGCACCAAAGAGAAGCTGGAAGGGTGTTTTTTTTTAACCCCCGGCTACAGTCTGAAATCTGAGATGTAAAAAAAACATCATCCAAGGATTTGCAAGGCTTTGTTTATGCCCCAATACTCAAACCCAACAGAGAAGGCTCAGAATTACTGAGTAAGTCTCTGTGTTAATCACAAAATACTTCTAGTTCTGAACTGCAGCATGGTAACTATCTTTGCATCCTGTTCTGGAAATCTAATTTTATACTTAAGTGAAATTATTCAAGGTCTGGACAGATAAGCTGTTAGTCTTGCCTATTCAAGCAACAAATGATGTAGGTGATTTTATTATCATCTGCCCAGGGGTGACTGCTTATGTGTGTTGACTCTAGATGTCACACAATTCTTTTTACTTTTATGGAAAAACAGATGTATTAAAAAAAAACACCACTAATCTTTCAGATATATACATGTTCTGCCCAGTACAATACATCTCTGAACCTGATGAAGTTACAGGCATTCTTAGAGTAGAAGTAATACAATAGTATCAGTATAAGTTGGGGGATAGAAGAATGGAATCCCATAAAACATTATATTTTTTTTCTTCAGGAGACTAACATTTCTACTTCCATAACTCTCTATTCATAATATATGTTATATAATTTGCTACATCAAACCTCTTCAGCAGAAGACTGCCTAGCTGTACTTTTAAAACAAATTGCTTCATAGGGAAACAGTGCTCTCCAGTGATCAAAGAAAGGAACTGTTTTAATCGTAGAACAGGTAATTGTGGTCTCCTTTATTTTCTAAGCTTTACTTTCTTTTTTCTACAGTGATTAGTAAGATTATCTTCTACATATAATATTCACACTTTCACTTCAAGGATTTTTTCTTAATGAAATATGCTTTAGAAGGCTAATTGAATTATACACATACTGCTTGAAAATCCCACAGTATGTTTTTTAGCACTGGTATGAAAACACAAACTTATGAAAACTGAAAGCATTTTTTGCTAAATCACATGACCGTTAGCAAAGGTTTATTTGCAAAATGAGTGATCCTTTATGCTCATGAAAATTGTAAACCTACAATTAATTGATCATGACAACATGGGAAGTATTCAGAGTAGTTTGGTTTACATTTTATTAGAAATAAATTCATGGAGAATTTTCAGCTAAAGAATTACAGAGAATCTTACATAAACTTTTGCTAATCACATCTACTTAAAAAGTATGAGAAAAAAAGAAAAAGTTGAAAAAAGAAAGTTGCGAATGTTCCACCCCTAGCGGTGTTCAAGGCCAGGTTGGACAGAGCCTTGGATAACGTGGTTTAGTGTGAGATGTCCCTGCCCATGGCAGGGGGTTTGGAACCAGATGATCTTAGAGGTCCCTTCCAAACCTAATTATTCTATGATTCTAAAAGAAAAAGGATAAATCTTTGTTTTCATGTTAATCTTGTATTAAGAATAGGATAGATCTTCATTGCTTTATGTCAGTGCACTTTTATTTAAGCCAGGATAGAGACGGGACAAGACTCATTTTACCATTTTATCCATCTATAAGCTAGATGTCTGGTAACTTCAGGCTTCTGCTGTACTTAATGGAGAGAAATAGCTACATCATCCCTTTCTAAGATTGTTGAGATGAATCATCTTCCAGAAATGACTTAGTTCCAGTGAATACAGAATGAGCCTAAAGCACGAGTGCAAATGCTTATCCTATAGATGATGACTAGTTGACACGAGTCTACATCATGGTGGTAGGCATGAGTCAAGATCCTAGAGTCTGGATCAACAAAATAACCTATCTAAACTTCCCCTGTTTAAGTTTTAATGGGTTAAAACTTAAACAGGGGAAGTTTAGATTGGATATAAGGAGGAAATTCTTTCCTGTTAGGGTGGTGAGGGACTGGAATAGGTTGTCCTGGGAGGTTGTGAATGCTCCACCCCTGGCAGTGTTCAAGGCCAGGTTGGATGAGGCCTTGGGTAATATGGTTTAGAGCGAGGTGTCCCTGCCCATGGCAGGGGGGTTGGAACTTGACGATCTTAAGTTCCTTTCCAGCCCTAACTATTCTATGATTCTATCAAGGAAGGGAAAATCCTCAGTAAGAAAGACCAGATTCCAAAGCCCTGTTTTGTAAAATTTGGCTTAAATAATGAAACAGAATAGACGTGTCTTTTTTTTTACCAGTCGCTATTGACATGCAGACATGCATATCACTGTGCATGTGCTAAGATAAAGTATCAATGACACAACACTACAGCCTACAGTCAGGCAGCTCTGCAGAAACAGGGCAACAGTGTTCCATGCTGAAGTTGTCTTCTGGTGACCTTCAGTGACTTTTTGCTAATGAGCCAGTTCCCTTTGTATCTTCAGCCTCTTAGAAGCACAAACTTCTACTGGGCAGTTTGTGGCTGTCTTCTAAAAATAAGTGACTGCATCATTTTCTTATTTCTGAGGATCAAACCCAGATCCTATATCTGCATTAGTGCATCAGACTAAGGGTGGGTCTGTAGGATGAAACACCAGGAGTTTAGGCCTCAAAGTCTTCAACATACATATTTAAGAAAGGTTTACCTTGGTATAGCTCCTGTTTGGCCCTACAGAGTGAATGACCGTCAGCAATTGGATTGCATTAGCTGTGCTACTAGCACATTTTATCGAGTTTATCTTCATCCAAAATTAATCCATATTGAGTACGCCAGTGCAAACTCTATTGCAAACTGCTCTGCAATGCAAGTCCATGTGAAGCGAAAAGGAATATTAGGAGATTTGTTCTTCATCTGGTCTAAATAAATAGTAATGTGGACACACTTGGTGTTGCATGGGTGTTGTTATACTTTAAATTGCTGATGGAACACTTAGAAGCCATCAAATTTAACAGAATGATGATACTCCTTTTAGTTCATATAAACATCCATTCAGGCACCCTTTAAAATCAAGATCAAAATCCAAAAATAACATCAATATCCATGTATATGAGTTAAACAATACCTCTGCTTTGCAGAGGTTATTTTTACAGGAATATTAAACATCTTACATGTATCTGTTACTTTTCCAACTTTGCTTTTTTAAGATTATTTGAAACATGTTAAAAATCTGCCTTTTGATGTCTGTCTTTAAAGGTACTAGATGTATTTCAAATGTCTTTGTATATACAATAATACTTGATAGCTTGAACTCTAGTAAAAAAAATTGTGTCATCAGTCTGCAAACCTAGAAAAGACCCTGTATGACTAACAAAATTATATCCTATTCCCAACCTATTAGTCATGAAGAATGTCTTCTAATTTTAAAGTCAAAATTCTATTTCCAGATATCACAAAGATTGCATTTAGAAAAGTAAAGTTGTTTTAGACATGAGTTCTAAGAACAAAATATTTATGGGGTAATATACGGAATGAGTACTATCATTACAGCTGTACCTACCTAAGTAGTGCTCACACTTATTTTTTGCCCCAGACAAACTGCCATAGTCTAGCTACATTCATACTTTCACCCTCCAGAACTGTGGCCACAATCAATCTTTTCTTTGAGAAAAATCCTTAGCCTCTGCAAACTCCCATATTGTATCTGGGTATATTTTAGGGAAATTACCACTGTTTAACTGTTCTGTAAAAGTTTATCTGCACAGTGATATAAAAGTTTTAATCCCTAGTCTCAATCTAGATCCATAAAGACACAAATGGAAAGCCATGCTGAAGAACACACGCACGTGTTCAGTTCTTTCTATTTCTGTCATCTCCTTAGCTTTATAGCAAGGAAGATGTGAAAAATGGCCTAACCTTGGTAAATCTAGTCTGTTGCTCAAGAAGTAGCATCTTAATTTAAAGTGACTTACTGCAGTGCCCAAGAATATTTCTTAGTACTTGCTCTTCATTTTGGTGAGGTCAGAGCTTGCCTTGTAAGGCACTATTGAGCTCTCATTGCCCTGTGAGTCATGTTTTGGGTAATAATTTCAGTAAAATTACAACTTCATAATTTTTAGCTACTTTTAGGTCTCCACATTTCTTCCTCAGAAGAAGTCATTCTGCTATCTGATTAATCTCTCTAGGTGAGCTCCTTCCCCTGACCAACATGGGCTGACATCTCCAAGGTAACAGCTCAGTTTCAGGAATGTCTTTGCAGTGGTTTCCTAACTTCTTAAAGGGCCTGCAGATAATAATCACCCTTCTGGCTGTCTTCATGCTCTATATCCATATATGTATGTCTATTTGTCCTTAGCCTGTTCCAAGTTTAAAATTCCATGAATCTTTCTCACATAGTCAGTCTCCTACCATTAGTCCTTTACTCCTTCCTATATATTCTCCATTTCAATTTTCCGCCTCTACTGTAGCTCCCAACAATACTTCCCTTAGCTTTTGAGGTTTATAGTACCTGACAGCTGTGAGTGACATTTTTTTCCCTGAAGTTATTGAGAATTTTTGCTTCTGCGCCACAGTGACCGAAAATCTAGAGAATTTTCCTGTTTTTTTTTTTTTTTTTTTTGTGTGTGTTGGTTTGTTTTTTTGTTTGTTTGGGCTGTTTGGGGATTTTTTTTTTCATTTACTCCTTATGGTAGCACAGTAAGCAATGTAGACTAGTAGACCATACTTCCAAAGGTCTCTGTTTTGGGATTTTCTATGAGTTTTCTGTCTGTATCCCTAATACTGTTATTGATAGACCATTAGGCAGATATACAAAACTCAATGGCATTTTGAAAATTCTGTTTCTAATCTTATGGCCAGAGGTCTGTACTCTATATTACATAATCAGAGAATCACAGAATGGCTGGGTTGGAAGGGATCTCTGGAGATAATCTAGTCCAAAAACCCTGCTAAGGCAGGTTCACCTGGAGAATATATTGAAAAATTACATGGGGTACATTGAGGTTTAATTTCTTGCACATCTGCTCTTTACATGCTCTGTGCTTTGTATATTTTCAGTTCTCTTTTTTCTGACTAGTTCAATTTCAGTCCTTTTTGGTTTTTCATTTTGATTTTCAGCCTTGATATTCAGGTTTGCATTTTTTGTGCCAAAGGCTAAAGAAGTCTCTTAGAAGATTTTTAAAACTTAGGCAAAACTGTTAAGAGAAACTTTTCACATTTTGAAGTATTCTGAGGTTTTGTTAAGGGTAAAGTTGAAATATGTATCAGATTTAGGTTTTAAAGTACTTCAGCACTTGCAATATCAAATTCCATTGTCTTGCAATTAGACTAGGCTGCTGAAGTGCCTTCAGCACATTTAAAAATGCAGCACAAGCTGCAGAGTCACTTGGTGAATGTCTGTACAGCAGATGAACTGCTCTGAAAGCTGCACAGAGATCCACCAAGGCTCATTTATTTCCCATCTATTAAACTACTCTTTGCAGACCACTGTGATGCTATGGTTTAACTGTTTACACCCGTTCAAATTTATATAGTGTTACAGCCTGAAGTGCAGATGACTCTTCATCTGTAATAGACTGAAATCGATACTATGATCAGAGCAACTTAGAAGCACATTCTGTACAAATTCTTTACTTCTCACCGGTTAGGGGTGATGTTTTCAAAAGGCTGATAGTTAAATGTCCTTTGACAGAAGCAATTCTCTTTGTGCACACAGAATTTTCACACAAAATTAAATTCACAGATGAGCAGTGTTTGATTTCTATAGCACTTGAATCCCACTCCTGGCCATGCAGACAATGTTAAACTGTAGTTTTAATGTGTAAAAAAAAGAAAAAAAAATGGAGCAAGAAATATTCTTTACTGGTTCCTCCTGAACACAAAAGTTATCACATTATAGAATCATAGACTCATAGAATAGTTAGGGTTGGAAAGGACCTTAAGATCATCTAGTTCCAACCCCCCTGCCATGGGCAGGGACAACTCGCTCTAAACCATCTCATCCAAGGCCTCGTACAACCTGGCCTTGAACACCACCAGGGATGGAGCATTCACGACTTCCCTGGGCAACCTATTAAAGTTCCTCACCACCTTAACAGGAAAGAATTTCCTCCTTATATCCAATCTAAACTTCCCCTGTTTCAGTTTTAACCCATTACCCCTTGTCCTATCACTACAATCCCTAATGAAGAGTCCATCCCCAGCATCCCTATAGGCACCCTTCAGATACTGGAAGGTTGCAAGGAGGTCTCCACGCAGCCTTCTCTTCTCCAGGCTGAACAGCCCCAACTTGCTCACCTTATCTTCATATCGGAGGTGCTCCAGTCCCCTGATCATCCTTGTGGCCCTCCTTTGGACTTGTTCCAACACTTCCATCTCCTTTTTATGTTGAGGATACCAGAACTGCACACAACACTCCAAGTGAGGTCTCACGAAAGCAGAGTAAAGGGGCAGGATCACCTCCTTCGACCTGCTGGTCACACTCTTTTTGATGCAGGCCAGGATACAGTTGGCTTTCTGGGCTGCAAGCGCACACTGCCGGATCATGTTCATTTTCTCATTGACCAACGCCCCCAAGTCCTTCTCCGCAGGGCTGCTCTGAATCTCTTCTCTGCCCAGCCTGCAGCTGTGCCTGGCATTGCTCCGACCCAGGTGTAGGACCTTGCACTTGGCATGGTTAAACTTCATGAGGTTGGCATCAGCCCATCTCACAAGCGTGTCAAGGTCCCTCTGGGTGGCATTCCTTCCCTCCAGCGTATCAACGAAACTACACAGCTTGGTGTCATCAGCAAACTTGATGAGAGCACACTCAATCCCACTGTTCATGTCAGTGATGAAGATGTTAAACAAGACCAGTCCCAACACCGATCCCTGAGGGACACCACTCATTACTGGTCTCCAGCTGGACATTGAGACATTAACCACAACTCTGTGTGCAGCCATCCAGCCAGTTCTTTATCCACCAAGTGGTCCATTCATCAAATTCATGTATCTCCAATTTAGAGACAAGGATGTTTTCTTCAGTGAAACCTGATTTCTTTTATATTTGGGTCTTATTTCCTTTATGTCACTCAGGTTGTCATGGTTTAAAACCAGTCAGGCAGCTCGTTCACTCACTCCCCCCCTTCTTGCCCTCCCCCTACTCCCACAGGGTCAGAGAGGAGAACTGAAAAGAATGCAACTCCCCCGGGTTGAAATAAGAACAGTTTAGTAACTAAGGTATAACACAAATCGCTACTGCTACCACCAATAATAATAATGATAAAGGAAACAACAAGGCAAGAGAATACAACATCTCACCACCCGCCGAACAATAGCTTGCACCCCCAGCCTGACCAAGCACCGACAGATATCTCACCCTACCCTGCAGTCCTAGCCCTTCCGGGTAACTCCCAGTTACCTCCTGTCCATGACATGCCGTGGTATGGAATACCTCTTTGGCTAGCTTGGGTCAGGTGTGCTGTCCCTGCTTCCTCCTAGCCTCCCCTCATCCCTGGCAGAGCATGAGGCTCGCAAAGTCCTTGGCCAGACCAAAACATCATTTTTATCAGCTTTGTTCCAGGCCGAAAGTCAAAACACAGCCTGCACCAGCTACCAAGAGGGAGAAAAATGACTGCTACTGCTGATCCCAGGACACAGGTAAAATTATTCTTCTCACCAGATGATCCTTTGTGAAATACACATACAAGATAAGGAAAACATGCATTACATGCACATTGAAATGCCTGCCTGCTACCAAATAAAAAGTTTAATTTCTGGTTTCACACTCGTTTGGCCTCAACAGAGGCACTATTTGGAGCCTTTCTCCCTTTCAGTAAATTTGTAGGGACAGAATTACCTTCAAGAGCTCTACCGACCTCTTGGTGAGATTAAAATTAGCCAATGTATATCAAAATTATCAAATATGGGATGGCACACAAATCAAGTGTAATAGAGTTCAAATTAACCTAACTTCATCATGAAAACTAAGAATGCTAAATTTTTCGTTCATATTAATGGGCATCAGAAATGAGAAAAACCATGGTGTAAAATACTTGTATCAAATCGCACCCTCAATCCTTGATATATGGGGGATGAATACGAAATTTATCTATAAATTGTTATAACTTTAAAAGCAAGCAAGCAAACAAACAAACCCTCCAACAAAAAAATCCATCTGTTCCAGTATGTGCTCAATTTCCCTTCTCTAGTTAGTGCTCAATTTCCCTTCTATAGTTATTGAGCTCCTGAATAAGTTATTCACCCACAGTTCCCAAAGTGCAGTATTTTCCTGCCTGCCAACAAAACAATAAAATAATACCTGAACCAGAACACGGTTGGTCCCTCCCCACGGTTTAGGGTTTGTTGGTTTTTTTTTGGTTTTGGTTTTTTTTGATTGTTTTGTTGTTGTTGTTTTTTTTACCTAAAAGCACTTCATATGTTTTATTTAGATTTTTGCCATCGTAAGCAACATAAAAAAAGCATTCATTATATGCATTTCCAAACAGGAAACTGAAGATGCAGCTCCAAGAAGCCTCTGTGCTAACATTTAAAAATGGAAAAAACAAACAGAGAGAGACTATGGGGAGCTGCTTCTTATTGTTCTGTTGAGAAAAACATGATAAACATTCAGCTGAAAGTTGTCTGATGGAAAAAAATGTTAAAAAGAAAAAAGAAAACCATGCCACATGCTCCAACAGAGCACTTCTCATTTAGTATCTCCAACTCATCTTTGCATTCAGTCATTCAGGAATTCTGACAACAGCAGAACAAAACCAACTCTCCTTGCTCGGGGTAAGAAAGGTTCCTGTTTATGGAAGTACAGCAATTTTTGGAACATATCACAGAGATCTAGATTAAATTAGTATGGAATCTTCTATTTTCAATCAAAAGTAATGTCTAATCAGCAGTTTTTTCAGGATTGTATCCATTTTGGTAACATTTGGGAACACAGCTTAATTCCTCAAGTGGCTGAGGATATTTAAATACACCACTTTAACAGATTCATATTTAGTACATTTTCATTTCATTTAAAACCTTCTGTTGTTTTAAAGTTTAACAATTTTACATTATATTTGCATCATGAAGTTTAAGGGATTTGAGATTCTCAGCATTAAACGATGTATGCTTCCAAGGCAATATTATTTTGTAAAATTGTATTCCTTTAAAAAAAGAACTGTTGAGTTTTCATTCTTTTGTCAAGTTGGGATTTGGAAGGTAAAAATTGCAAGGCACCAATGTCGAGTTTTGGCAAATTCTAAGTCTGAATCACAGAATCCCAAGGGTTGGAAGTGACCTCAAGAGATCATCTGGTCCAACCCCCCTGCAAGAGCAGGGTAACCTAGAGTACATCACACAGGAACTTGTCCAGGCGGGCCTTGAATATCTCCAATGTGGGAGACTCCACAACCCCCCTGGGCAACCTGTTCCAGTGCTCTGTCACTCTCACAGTAAAGAAGTTCTTCCTGATGTTAAAGTGGAACCTTCTATGCTCCAGTTTACACCCATTGCCCCTTGTCCTATCACTGGATATCACTGAAAAAAGCCTGACACCCACCCGTTACATATTTGTAAACACTGATGAGGTCACCCCTCAGTCTCCTCTTCTTCAAGCTGAAGAGACCCAGCTCCTTCAGCCTCTCCTCATAAGGGAGGTGTTCCACTCCCTTAATCATCTTTGTGGCTCTGCGCTGGACTCTCTCCAGCAACTCCCTGTCCTTCTTGAACTAAGGGGCCCAGAACTGGACACAATGTTCCAGATGCGGCCTAACTAAGGTAGAGTAGAGGGGGAGGAGAACCTCTCTTGACCTACTAACCACAGCCTTTCTAATGCACCCCAGGATGCCATTTGCCTTCTTGGCCACAAGGGCACATTGCTGGAATATCTGTGATTCTGTTGCAGGGCTCAGTGACAGGCAGGTACAATACCCAGGACATTACACTGCCCTCATAATACAGTGTAGACCACCCTGAGCCCTCCATGAGAAAGAAGGGTTCTAGCATGACTCTGAAAATAGCAAAGTGAAAGCACATGAGGCAAGGTGATGGGGTGGGGGGTAGAAAAGAGAGAAAAAATGATGTTGGTTTGGAACCAGGCAGCAATTAAGAAATTCATTTTCACATGAATAAAACCTAAAATGTGAGAAACCTGAAGCTGAGATTATGAAAATCAATTTGTCTGCCACAAAGAGAGGACAAAATGTGGAAGGTGGCAACAAACAATTACAGATGAAAAGAAGAGGACAAAGTGCACTGGAAATGCTGATTTCGCACAGTGCTAGCTAACCCAGCACAGGGGTTTGTAAAAGCCTTGCTACAGCAGAGGTGGTGCTGCAACTGAAATGAAGCTTTTGCAAGGTGTTAGAGGTCAGCATTCACAAGTGCAGTTAGCTAATTTACTGGGTGGCTTATTCAGGCTGCCCTCACCACCATGAGTTCAAATGGCCAATATACCACAGGTATTTTGTATGCTTTTTGAGACTAACTTGAAAACAGCAAAGTGCAGGACTGCTAATTGTAAATGCTGTTATGATAACCGTCCCCCAAGGTTACAGCATGTCATATACCGTGGTATACCTGCTGTCCTGGTAACTGCCCTGTACCATGACCACAGTGTGGCCACTGAAGCACTTGCTTCTATGGAAGCTGGCGTAAAGAAAATGAGGAAACTTCCAGTAAAATATTTATCACTATAATATGATAATTTTTGAGTGTTAAACCTTACCAGTTTAATATTAGAACCCTTTCAGCCCAAATTTACCCCATACAACTGGGGTGATAACTAAACTACTTGAGTTAAAAAACAGTTCCTACACAACCAGTGGAGTTCAATTCATTCTGGTCTTTTGGAGGTGCATATATTTCTCCAGTGCATATGAAAGGTAGCTAATAGCTCCTCAGCTGGTGATGGGTATTTCTGTGTCCTCACTTAGATGAGCAGAAGCTCTGCATTCCTCTCCAGTTCTAGCTGAAGTTGTTCATATTTCCACAAGATTAATTCCTAAAACACATGAGTAATCAAAAGAACTTTATTAAAAATGTATAATGATCACAATTGTATCAGAATGTAGCATGAAGCATAGGCCATCAGAAGACATCTATTAATAATTTGCTGTAGCACAAAGGTAGTTTCTTTAGAAAACAAACAGCAACCAAAACCAAAAATCCCTTGTTTCTCTTAAAATCTAATGTTTCTTCTTTATTTTTCTAAGAAACACTTCCATAATCTCAAGATTTGCAGCAGATAGGTAAAAACATCTAAGCACTCTGTACTTGGGGCTGAAGAAATACTTCAAAAGTCAGAGTAATTTTTTCATTATTGATGAACACCAGGGAGTCTTTGATTCATTATTTCTGGTAAAAACCTTTATCTTTGTAGATATGTATGGACATATATTAATATTTTTTTTACCACTATGGGACTTAGATCTCTCAAACTGGTGAGCAAATTATAGGGATATGATATTCACCATCCAAATGGATGAATATTCATCAAGTCTACTATTTTATGTACTGAAAAGAATGTCTAGGCTTCCTCTAAAGATAAAGGAAAAAGACAAGGGGAAATTGTAACTGCTCAGCAGTGGTAATTTGTGACCATGAATGATCTGGGATGAAGGGCAAGAAGGCCCATCTGCAAGGAGGGGTTAAACTCTTTGGAAGAAGGAATTCCAGAGACACAACAGATTCCTGGCAAGGGAGTGAAGTTTCCCTTGGTAATGAGATGAGAAACACCCTCATCATTATCTTGTAACCATCCTGGAACAGGAGTGCTCAAGCGTCAAAAGTCCGGGGCCACCTTTGGGCAGCAGAGCCAGGGGCTGGACGCACAGCTGGGCTCAAGTGTCTCATGCAACTGGTGCTGGTGCAAGTGTATATAAGAAATCTGCTTGCAACACATCTTTGCAGACTCCATGTAGAACCATGTATTGTGGAGGACTCTGTGGGAGCTGCTCAGCCTGGAGAAGGCTGCATGGAGACCTCATAGCAGCCTTCCAGTATCTGAAGGGGGCCTTATAGGGATGCTGGGGATGGACTCTTCATTAGGGACTGTAGTGATAGGACAAGGGGTTATGGGTTAAAACTTAAACAGGGGAAGTTTAGATTGGATACAAGGAAAAAATTCTTTACTGAAAGGGTGGTAAGGCACTGGAATGGGTTGCCCAGGGAAGCTGTGAATGCTCCATCCCTGGTGGTGTTCAAGGCCAGGTTGGACAGAGCCTTGGGTGACATGGCTTAGTGTGAGATGTCCCTGCCCACGGCAGGGGGGTTGGAACTTGGATCTTAAGGTCCTTTCCAACCCTAACTATTCTATGATTTTGTGATTCCATGACTCTGCCCAATGCATTGTTTGTTACATTTTTCTATTTATGCACAAATGTGTGTTTAATTTGTCTTGAGGGATGCCATAAAAATTCCACAACACAAACTTCTTCAAAAAGAAGCTTTATTCAGAGGAGGATTTTCAGGTGGTTTTGGTTATAGCTATTCTCTGGCCAAAGAATAAGACCAGTTTGCTAGCCTAGGAGGAAAGAGTTAGCATTTGTGAGCCCCTCATCTATATTTGTGTGGTTCTACAGAAGATGTTTGTGAAAGTTTCGCCTTATAATATAAATAAATGGCAAAATAATGTTTTGTTTATTCGCAGGTAAGCTGAGAATGGCAACAAATAAAAGCAAGTATCAAACATGGATAGTGGACCAGAGGATCTGTGGATTGGTGACTGGGTGGGCCAGGAGGTCCTAGACAGCTCCTGGGGAGATGATGGAGCCTGTGAGACAGCTGAAAGATCAGTTTGTGTGTGTGTGTTTGTCTGAATATGAAGCAAGGAATGCCACGGCAACTGGAGCCAACTGCTGAGGAAGTCTGCAAGCATAAGGCTGGCTATTGGAGGGATCCATAATGTGATATTAGACCACATAGTTATGTAACATCTCATGTAATATCAAGGTCATGGTCATATAACATCTGAGATATTTGTACTCCTCATGTAAAGTTATTTTATATATGAGATTATTTTTTTTCCATTCAGTTTCTCAAGAAGTGTTTCTAACTACTGGAACAGTTCCAGTTCAGTCAACTCCAGCCTTTTCCCCCATGTTGCACAGCTGTTTTGCATACAGAATACAGAACAAGTAAATTCCCTCTAGCAGAGGACTATACTAATGCTTTTTAGGGAAAGCTAATGCTTTCCTTTTGCTTCTCCATTCTCATCTACCATACATATCAAAGGTATTCTACCTAGGTCCCCAGAAAAGCCCATTTTCTACCATCTTGAACTGTAATGGAAAAGTTTTGTGTGGGCAAAGGCTTCCCAGGGATTCCTAGAGAAACACATTTTCCAAAGAAATAACTAAAACATGCACATTTTTGGTTAAAATACGGTAACATGCTGCAAAGGTTATTCAGCTCTTGAATTTTGAACTGCATAAACCCAGGAAAGTGGTGCTAAAGGAGAAACAATTATTTTAACTTGCTTATCCTGTAAAATGGTAGCAGCTATGGTTGGCAACTGGTTTTGGGGCCTGCATTATCATAGCAGTGCAGACACAGCGCTACTTAAAGCTCCATTTCTATTATAGAATATAGAATCATAGAATAGTTAGGGTTGGAAAGGACCTTAAGATCATCAAGTTCCAACCCCCCTGCCATGGGCAGGGACACCTCGCTCTAAACCATATCACACAAGGCCTCATCCAAACTGCCCTTGAACACCAGTGAGCGTGAGGCTTTTCCTATCTGTCTACAGAGTGCTTCATCTGCAGATAGTAATGCCAGTATTATTTCTCTCAATAGAAGGAAAAGTGTTTAAAAATGTGGGTAACATTCTCTTTTATTTGTACCAGCTATAGTTATAATATATACATTCATTGCAGAATAGAAATTAAGTAGCAGTGTAAATCATTTGGCAGCATACTGGCTCCTCTGCTCTGGTGAGACCTCACTTAGAGTATTGTGTACAGTTCTGGTGTCCTCAACATAAAAGGGACACGGAACTGTTTTAACAAGTCCAGAGGAGGTCCATGAGGACGATCAGGGGACTGAAGCATCTCCCACATGAAGATAGGCTGAGAAAGTTGGGGCTGTTCAGCCTGGAGAAGAGAAGGCTGCATGGAGACCTCATAGCAGCCTTCCAGTATCTGAAGGGAGCCTATAAACTGCTGGGAAGGGACTTTTCATTAGGGACTGTAGTGACAGGACAAGGGGTAATGGCTTAAAACTGTTTAAGTTTTAAGGAAGTTTTAAGGGGAAGTTTAGATTGGATATGAGGAGGTTCTTTACTGTAAGGGTAGTGAGACACTGGAATGGGTTGCCGGTGTTCAAGGCCAGATTGGACAGAGCCTTGGATGAGATGGGTTAGTGTGAGGTGTCCCTGCCCATGGATGATCTTAAAGTCCTTGCTAACCCTGGCTATTCTGTGATTCTCTGTAGTTAAGAAGCAGCAGTCTGAATAGTTTGCCACTTGCCATCTTGTTATCAGGCCAAGAGTAACTCTTGCATACTGCATGCTGCTAATTTTACATTGAAAATTTATTTTTCATTTTATCTGACACAGTCATCTTTCATGGACTGTCCAAGTCAGTCTGTCTCCTTTTCAGATTAACAGTGTGCTACCCTACTGTCAGCACTCTCTACTCCCACCAATGTCTAATTAAGATTATCCTGTCTGAAAGCTTCCATTCACCCCTACTTCTACATGAAAAAGAAAGTATTCAGAGAGGAACATAATTAAAGCCTTTCATAATAATCCTTTTATTTAAGTCAGTGCAATTTCTTACAAGGACAAGACCTGCAGCTCACAATTTGAAGAGTCTTGGTAATTACTCTGTGCAGGAAAGCCACTGTGCTCACATAAAGCCTTCTCAAAGATGGAAGCAGCATACAAAGGTTCATCCTGATCAGTACTTGGATAGCCTATGTTAGAGAACACTAACTGCAATTGCATCACGGATTGATTCATTGAATTGATTTCTGTGTCACCTAAGCCTTAAAATGACATTTCAAGGTATCATGTTCTTGAAGATGCTGCATTCAGGTAACCAGCTTTTATTAAAGACCAGATATATTAGCAAAAGAGGCAAAGTGAGATTTTTTTTTAATCTTACATTGCACAATCTAAGTAACATCAGGTTTCTTTCCTCCTTTTTTCTCCTTCCAGTCTCTCTGAATTTTCACTTGCATGCAGGATTCTTCCCTGGTCCCACTTCTACACAGACCTGCAATGCTATTTTCCCTGGTAAATAGCTGTTGCATTCCACTCTGGAACAGACTACTCCTCTTTGAAGGACACTGCTATTTTGGTACAAAGTTTGATGAATGCTGTATGATTCTGTAGGTTGAAATGACATACATAGGCACAAAGCATTAAACAGAATATTTTCACCTGGAAAGACTTTGATAATTTTCTGTGGTGAATGCCTCAACTTCTGGTTGCCAAAATCTTCTTTATGAGACATGCTTATAAATTCCATACAGTCCCTCCAATATACTTCTTTATACTCCAGAGACATCTACATAGTAAAAGAAAAACCTCAAGGCAGAGCTGGACACAGAAGGGCTATCATTTGTAGTGCTGTAACACTGATTCACGATACACTTTTAGCCTGGTAAATTAGGACTCTTTAAAAACAATTCACACTTTCAGTTTTTGAATTGACGAATTCAATACACAGTTTTGATGTAGTCACTCTGAACTGGAAGCAAAAAGATTTTAAAATTGAGAAGGTAGCCAGATTTTACCAGCTGGTCTCAGAATCAGAGCCAGTGCCCTGGGTTAGCGTGTCAATTTAGCATCGAGTGATCATTTTAGTCCAGAGCCTCACACAATGTAACAATGAAAAATTGTCATAAGCTAATTGTCTTGCCCACAGAAACAATAAAATAGTGTTTGGCTATCAATACCTCCAGTCATCCCAGACCCAAGCCAATGGTCATTTTACTTTCAACTCACCATGTGCCATCCAGTCTTCAGGAATAGTGATTTAATTTACATCACTATGGATGGACAAGTATGTCCAGATCTAATCTTGAACAACCCTGCACTGCTTCTGATACCATATATATGTCTCTCTGTTGACTTTACTGGAATTATAATCACAGAATCATAGAGTAGTTAGGGTTAGAAAGGACCTTAAGATCATCTAGATCCAACCCCCCTGCCATGGGTAGGGACACCTCACTCTAAACCATCTCACCCAAGTCTGCATCCAACCTGGCCTTGAACACTGCCAGGGAAGGAGCATTCACAACTTCCCTGGACAACCTATTCCAGTGCCTCATAGACCACTGGTCTTTTTTACTACTTAGTTTTTGGTCTATTAATCCATAAAACTAGATAGAGGGGACTATTAGTCTAAACACAGATATAACTACACTTATGAAATGCTTAATCCATTTGTCCCTAAAGCAAATACATTTGTTAGCCTAGAAGAGTTACACAAAGGATTTTTATCACACGCAAAAATCTTCTCCAAAAATAATTTCTATCAAATGTACAAAGCATTGGTCACTCTTTGCATGGTAAACTCATGTATAAAACTTTACTTAAAGTTGTTCAGTATCTAAGATAAAGCCATGCTAATGATAAAATTCTTTAGTTATGACTAATATTCCAGTGGGTCTAGAAACACCAAACATGCATTAGAAGCTTTCTCTTCATGGTTCAGTGGTAACATTAGTGATAAAAAAAAAAGTGAGTGCTTTGCAGGAAGGTCAAATCTCTATGACTAATTAAGTGCTTACAAACTCCTCTCATCTCCACAGCCTCCAACCACATATGTATACCAAGAACGGAGATACAGAAAATTAGGGGTCAGATAAATTTCAAGAAATCATTCAAACCACAGACAGAAGCAAACTTATTACCAAGACAGACATAGGGCTTTTTAGTCTCTCTTGATCATGAACTCCTGCTAAGCAGAAGCAGGAGTTCAGCAATGTGAACACTCAGTAGGAGTGGTCAGAGTGATAAGCTGCCGTCAGCAATGCAGGTGCCTAACCTCTGTCAATCCTCTTTTAAGTATGACTGGCTGCTTATCTGAGCTCTGAGCACAGTCTTAATAGACTCATCTGAAATAAATAGCATCCTTCTGCATATTTAAGCCATGTAACATCAGACCCAAATGAGACACTGGAATTTCTCCATAATATGCATAAATACAGATGCCATTGGCCAAAATTTCACAATGTATATACATTTCCGTGTACATCTTTATAGTTAATTGAACATTTCTGCATAGATAAATAATGAGATCAAGATCAGATCTGTGTTTTACACACTTCAGCCAACTTGCTTAATCTTTACAAATCTGATCCTATATCTTGGAACAGGCTTCACTGTTTTAAACATATTTGTGGTTCAAATTGCAAAGGTACTCCCTCACTTAAAAAGTTCCTTGAAGGCAACCTCTAAATAACATGATATTCTTTGATCATATTTTCTTCCATCTGAAAAACAAATTCTACCTTGAGTTACTGTAATACCAGTTGGGGTGAAATGTGCATTTACTTTTATGGAGTTACAGGCTTCCCTACCCCCACGTAAAAAAGGCAGAGGAAGTTATGTGCACTCACTGAAATGATAATGAACTTTACAGAAAAACAAAATGAAAAAGGCTGGGTTAAACTGTGTGCATGTGTGTAACAGGCAACGCACAACTGACTTGTGCTGTACAGTAAGCCATGCAACTATCTTCCTTTTTTTTTTGCAAGACTTTTAGATACTTAATGTTAGTTTAATATAAAGTTTTCTCTTTAATCCCATTGGGTACCATCTCATGATGGTGCATATTGAAGAATAAATCCATTATTTAAGTTCTAGTATCACACATTTGGTATGTAATTATTATAAATGGTATTCACATGAAATTGCAGACAGGTAAAAATTCTGTGGAACATTAAGGGAATAAATGATGGAATGAAGGGGGAGTGAGGGGGAAATATCAGCTGTACTCTGTCAAACCATTGTGAAATTGCTATACTTTGAGAGGCATGCTAACTTAAAAAAAAATTGTATATAGCCTGAAGGAAAAGCACAAATCGACATTACTTTTTTCTCTTCTATTCCTAAATACAGGAATAGAAGAATCTTCTCTGAACTAATGAAGGTTATGCATTTAAAATCAGTATTTTCCTGACAAGGACTACAGAGCATAGGCATTTCTAAAGGTATTTTGAATAGACATATCTGCATTGAAAAGCATCTTTTGAGATTACTGCCCAGACTATTTTATGCAGAACACCACTGTCTAGACTGCTTCATGCAGCCAAAGAAG
This sequence comes from Neopsephotus bourkii, assembly GCF_033783945.1. Classification (NCBI taxonomy): domain Eukaryota; kingdom Metazoa; phylum Chordata; class Aves; order Psittaciformes; family Psittacidae; genus Neopsephotus; species Neopsephotus bourkii. The sequence continues at coordinate 5,875,250 of NW_026902105.1, read as the reverse complement.
TAATTTACAGTCCCAAATGGTGAATGCCTGTTTCACCAACTATGCAACGATATGTTCTGCATGACCCCCTTCAGTCTGCTGCTTTAGAGACTGAATCTGAGGTTATTGATATTATGCTGTTGGTAATAGTAAGGCTCATGGAAAGGGGCTCAGTTGAAGGGATTCTATCTAATCATAGCTTAGTATCACACCAAACCTAGCCTTTGCCCTTAGGGTGAAACATACCCACAAAATAACAACGAAAAAGAGATAAAAAGTACTGATCTTTCCTGGCACATATGTACGGAGTTTTGTCTATGGAGAAATAAAGGCATGAATCTGTGCTGATTTACCTCATGCTAGAAACACAGCATCAAAAAGAAATGGTGGTTGTGATAAAAAGCGCCTCACCAAGACAAAGCAGAGAACAGCTTCTTTCTTTTATCACCAAAGAAGTAATTCTGAACTTGAGCCAGCCTTACTGAACTCCATTTTGGCTTAGTGCACTGAGGTTTGTATGAGATCTCCTGTGTGTAGGTACACTGGAGATGTCTTTGAATTCATCTGCTCTCCTTTCTGCCACACAACCCCTGGACTCTTTCACTGTGAGAAATTAACATCCCAGCTGTGCTAAGGTGTGGGGGTAGAGGGACCCTAGAGAGTACATATTGATGTCCCCCTACCTGTGCAAGGCTGAGCCTCATCCGTCTGGGGATCATTGCTCTGACTGTAGCCATGGATCTCAGTGGAGGGCACTGTGCAAAGTCCAAAGATGACCTGAAATAAAACAAGCCCCTCAGGGTTCCCCCTCAGAAAGCTCTCGGGAGAACTAGCTACACAGGACATGGAGAAGGCTGAGGATCTGAATGACTTCTTTGCCTTGATCTTCACTGGCAAAGGCTTTGACCACATCATTAAAGCCTTAGAAGGAAGACACAGGGACTGTGAGAATCAAGACCTTGGGCCCACTGTAGGAGAGGATCTGGTTCCAGGCAATCTTAAAAACCTGAACGTGCACAAGTCCATGGGACCTGATGAAATCCATCTGCGGGTCCTGAAGGAGCTGGAGAATGAAGTTGCTAAGCCACTGGCCATCATATTTGAAAAATCATGGCAGACAGGTGAAGATTCCAACAACTGGAAAAAGGGATATATAAGCCCCATTTTCAAGAAGGGGAAAATGAATGACCTGGGGAACTACAGACCTGTCAGTCTCACCTCTGTGCCTGGAAAAATCTTGGAGCAGATTCTCCTGGAAGGCATGCTAAGGCACATGAAAAAAAACAAGGTGGTTGGTGACAGGCAATATGGCTTCACTAAGGGGAAATCCTGCCTGGCCAATTTGGTGGCCTTCTATGATGGGGCTACAGAACTGATGGACAACAGTAGAGAAGTTGACGTCATCTACCCGGACTTGTGCAAGGCATTCAACACTGTCCCACACAACATCCTTGTCTCTAAATTGGAGAGACATCAATTTGATGGATGGACCACTTGGTGGATAAAGAACTGGCTAGATGGCCACATGCAAAGAGTTGTGGTCAATGTCTCAATGTCCAGCTGGAGACCAGTAATGAGTGGTGTCCCTTAGGGATCGGTGTTGGGACTGGTCTTGTTTAACATCTTCATCACTGACATGGACAGGGGGATTGAGTGCGCCCTCAGCAAGTTTGTCGATGACACCAAGCTGTGTGGTTCGTTTGATACGCTGGAGGGAAGAAATGCCATCCAGAGGGACCTTGACATGCTTGTGAGATGGGCTGATGCCAATCTTATGAAGTGTAACCATGCCAAGTGCAAGGTCCTACACCTGGGTTGGAGCAATCCCAGGCACAGCTACAGGTTGGGCAAAGAAGAGATTCAGAGCAGCCCTGCGGAGAAGGACTTAGGGATGTTGGTCGATGAGAAAATGAACATGAGCCAACAGTGTTCACTCGCAGCCCAGAAAGCCAACTGTATCCTGGCCTGCATCAAAAGGAGTGTGACCAGCAGGTCGAAGGAGGTGCCCCTCTGCTCTTGTGAGACCTCACTTGGAGTATTGTGTGCAGTTCTGGTGTCCTCAACATAAAAAGGAGATGGAACTGTTGGAACAAGTCCAGAGGAGGGCCACAAGAATGATCAGGGGGCTGGAGCACCTCCTGTATGAAGATAGGCTGAGAAAGTTGGGGCTGTTCAGCCTGGAGAAGAGAAGGCTGCATGGAGACCTCATAGCAGCCTTCCAGTATTTGAAGGGGGCCTGTAGGGATGCTGGGGATGGACTCTTCATTAGGGACTGTAGTGACAGGACAAGGGGTAATGGGTTAAAACTGAAACAGGGGAAGTTTAGATTGGATATAAAGAGAAAATTCTTTCATGTTAGTGTGGTGAGGCACTGGAATAGGTTGCCCAGGGAGGTTCTGAATGTTCCATCCCTGGCAGCGTTCAAGGCCAGGTTGGACGAGGCCTTGGATGAGATGGTTTAGTGTGAGGTGTCCCTTCCCATGGCAGGGGGCTTGGAACTAAATGATCTTAAGGTCCTTTCCAACCCTAACTATTCTATGATTCTATGATTCTGTGAAACCCAGACAAGTAGGAGCACATAAGACATAAGGAACAAAAGACCACAGTAGTTGTATAAGACAGTGGGGAATTCAATAAAATAAAAATGAAAGACACTTCCACAAATCAGAAGGTACACCCCTCTGCCCTGAGGCAGAAGCACCTTTATGCAATACTGGGCAGACACTTGCCTGATTTATTCTTTAAGCTCATGAGTACGACAATTGCACAAGTACCTCAGTCTTTAATGCTCCACCCAATTTACTGTTAAACAGATTTATTAATGTCTCATCTGAATCCTCATTGCTGCAGAGCTCATGATTCCTCCTTATTCCAGACAAGCAGACATGGTAAATAGTGTATTCTTTAATCTCTAGATGCCTGTTTCCCTGGTTTTGGCCAACCCTTCTCAGTCTTCTCCAGAATACAAAATTACAGTTCATTTGAGTTCTTTCTCACTTTGAATATTTTCTGTGTGATCACTTTTCCATAATTATGCTTCATAGGTTCATAGGTGCACAAGACCCAGAAATGTTTAAAATTTCCACCTGATGCTTTACCAGTGTTGAGAAGATAAGTTGTTGAATTGTCATCTCTTATAGGCTCTTCTGTTTTTATATCCTTGCTTCATGTTTGGGTCTTTGCCAATAGCTTGAAATAGTTGACATCATCTGGTGGTATATTGCAGACAACCAGTCCATCAAATACCAAACCACAGCTGATTTCTTGATTATCCCGGTCCTCCTCAAGCATATGAATAAAATAATTCTTCCTGTTACATTTAAAATGGGTAAATCTCAGAGGAAACTCAGAAAACTGTCAACATGCAGTTTCTATTAGAGCCTCATTTTATGAGTTTAACTACAGCTTTAGAAATGCACAGTCTTCTGTGCAGGTTTTTTGCCCAGGGATTAATTTTACTTAGTGGGTTCTTTCCTCAGCAAATCTAATTTCCTAGCTACCTTAGAGATATGTTCATGCATTCTACCAGCATTTCTATCAGTATGGCTACATTTGCTAGAGATACACTGTTTTAAACAACTGAACAATCTCCATGCCTTAATGCATATGCAATTGCATCAATGTATCTATACTTCTACTGTTGTTAGTCATCTTGATCTCTGAAACGGGCATAAGGAATTGTTTTTTTACTGAAATAACTATCAGATAATCAGTGTGCCAGATTGGCTACAGCAGGATGACTGTAAAGAAATGGATCATGGCATAGACAGTGCTTAAGGACGTACTGTTCTGATTGTAAATAATATCAGTTAAGATATTTCTGCCCTGGCGGCTTGCTACTGCTTCTCTGTTACAATTCAGCATAACTACCTCCTGAAACACATAACATGTCTGTGTGTGCAGCTGCACTTTGGTTCTCTCAAAGTACTGTACTGAGAAAAGATACAAACTAACAGAAGTACATCACTTTATATGACCCCTCTATCCTCCTCGACATCTGCCGTTGTTCAACCTTGAAGTTTATTTATGCTGGATAGCAGAATATGGCGCAGCAAGTAATGTATTACTTGCCTCAAAATCTGAAGTTAATCAGCCATTCTCAGAGCGTTTCCATGTCTAAGTTAATAAACCTGCTGAGATATCAAACAGGAGATTAAGGAGAAGCCTTGATGTGAGCGATACTTTCTCAAGGAAAATCAACAAGAAGCTGGAGGCCACTATTTTCCTAATCTGGATCATTCTAGAAAGAGCAGTTCATTTGACCAAATTTTTCCCTGCCCATATCGGGGGGGGTTGGAACTTGATGATGTTAAGGTCCTTTCCAACTATTCTATTCCATTCCATTCCATTCCATTCCATTCCATTCCATTCCATTCCATTCCATTCCATTTCTACCCCTTTCAAAGCACTACGAAACATTTTAGTGCATCTAGGAATCAAAACCCTGTATTATGTTCACATTATTATTTCATTTGAGTCATAATAATAAAAAAAGTCAAAAGCATAATATATTAATCTGTTTCAAAAGATGGAAATAAAAATTAGCACTACTTGTTCAGGAAAATCGTTCTAGACCTTGCTGTTAGGAGGCACAATTAAATGTAAATGCTCCTTTACAGCAAAATTACTATTTCATTTATGAACACATCAAATTGACTTTAAAACTACAGGATTTTATACCTATTCATAGGATTTTAGTGCTGTTCTTATAAAAACAAGCACAAAAGACTTGTTCACTTAATGTTCTTTTTTCTTTCCCTTTCTCCATTAATCTCAGCAAATTTCAAGGTCATACTGAAATTTAGCACCTAGCAATGTGCACTAATATAGCTAATGCACAGGAATGTGTACTAATAAATCTATTTCTGTTTATTTTTAAAGCAGCTAAGTGATTTTTGCTTCAAAGGAATCTTTTGCAAGCAACTGGATGGTGTCTCATTTATCATTTTACTCATGTTACTTGCAAGATTCTCTATTTTTAAAATAGACATTATAATGGTGAAATCTATCCCCATAAGATCTAAAACTTCAACTATTTCATTTAACAGTATTCTCTAGGGAATGAACTGAAGGACTAGTGAACTGCACCACTAACAGTTTAAAAGGTAAGAAATAAGAATATTTTAAAAATTATATGGATTAAGAATGGAACAATTAGTGCATCTCAGAAAATATTACTTTTGTCAGTGGGGAATCATTATCAGATATTATTTTCCTATACACAATTCCAGTTCATTGGACGGTTGTATGCCCATTGATCCATGTGATGCAGAATGAAATATAAACTTTAGAATTTTCATAGGGTATTAAAGACATACCAGATATATAGCAGAATGAAATGCCATCAAGGATTACCAGCTCAGATCCTAGAAGCAGTGTATCTGGATTCTTGCATATTGTTCCTGGACTAATCACCTTGCATGCCAGGAGAGATCATTAACTTGGGCATAGGGACAGTTTAAGAGCGGCCGTTTAGCTTCTGATTTTGAAGCAAATCATTTGAGGATAGCTGGGAAATCTCTGAGAAATATTCCATAATGAGGTATATGTATGCATGAGGAATTAAGAGTGGCATATAATGATGACAGATCAGTCACACAGAGGGATCTGAATCTGTGTAGGGTAGGCCCCATTAAATTGCTTTAATGCAACAAACCTCAAAATTATACAAGTACTGACTAAACTGGAAATATTAAAAAGGTTACTAACTTTGAGAAGATGTATATTTTGCAGTGAATAAGTGAAATAATATGATCCAGTGCCTTGCAGAAACCAAAAACCTAATCAAGTCTTTGAATATGAACACAGAAGAATAATTGAAAAAGGGAAAGAGCTAATGTTTCAACCTCAGAAAAAGTGGCAGTCACTGATGAAGCTAGAATTACAGTTCTGTTTACCATATTTTAATACAGAAGTGGAAAAATAGGAAAGGTAAAATGAAACCATACAAATGAGAAAATGCATTACAATTCAGCAATTTTGTGGCTTAGTGTGTTTATTCTGTATGATTTCTGTAAGTAAGCAATTTTTTATAAATACTATATTTGAAGAGGATTTTTATCAAGTTGCGGACTGAAGACCAAGAAATTCCAATTAAAATTTACTCTTGCATTTACAGGTAAGAGAACTGGCTCAATTCCCCTTTTTTGGTTCATGGAAATTGATGACAATATCCTTTCTAGAATCTATTCTTCAGCCAGTAACATGCTATTGGTCTCAGCAAGACAGTAAGAGAAGCAATTTCTATGGAAGGTGATATATAAGAGATCAAACTAAGTTAATTAATCATGTCTTCTGTCTTTAAAACTATGTCAGTTCTTGAGAAAATCTGAATAAATGAGCCAAGGAAATTCATAGTTATTTTATAACGCATTCATAGAATCATAGAATTATTTAGGTTGGAGAAGACCCTTAAGATCAAGTTCACTTATAGTTTATTCCAACTCATAAGGATGATTGTGGTTCAAGCATGATCGTCAATATGTTCTTGAAAGCGAGACAAAATTTCTAGTGAGTCATGCCATCCACACCCACTGCTGTGCTGCTCAGTGTCACCTACACAGCCTTTGTACCAAATTTGGAGAATGGGCTAGGGAGCTACAGCACTCACTGTGTGCACCCCCTTGGCTCATATATCATTTCAAAAATGAGGGAAAATGCTTCCTATAGCTCTTACTAGTTCTTAAGTGAGTTTAAAAGGTCATCCTTTGGGAAGTTAATGTGCAGCCAGATATCTTCCTGCCTGAGACTGCCTTCCTATCATAAAGACATATTATGGGCAAAGAGAGTTTTCTTTCGGGATGTGGGAGGATGGTGATGCTAGATGTTCTTTGCTCCTAGTAGCCTGGTGGAAGGTTATAAAAGCGAGGGTGCTTCTCAGAGCCTGGGCTGCATAAAAAGTGGTGGAGAAAAGCAAAAAAAAAAGAGGGGAGATGCTGAAACCTGGTTCTGAAAGGGAAAGTATCCTGGGTTCATTTTTCTCCTTGGTAGCTGGTGCAATGCTGTGTTTTGACTTTCGGCCTGAGAACAGAGCTGATAACACTGATGTTTTGGTCTGGCCAAGGACTTTGTGAGCCTCATGCTCTGCCAGGGAGGAGGGGAAGCTGGGAGGAAGCAGAGACAGGACACCCAACCCAAACTGACCAAAGAAGTGTTCCATACCACAGCACGTCACACCCAGGATGTAATTGGGAGTTACCTGGAATGGCTAGGATGGCAGGGTTGGAGGAGGTATCGGTCGGTGCTTGGTCGGGCTGGGGGGGCAAGTTATTGTTCGGTGGGTGGTGAGATGTTGTATTCTCTTCCCTTGTTATTTCCTTTATTGTTATTATTGGTGGTAGCAGTAGTGATTTGTGTTATACCTTAGTTATTAAACTGTTCTTATCTCAACCAGTGGGAATTGTATTTTTTTCAATTCTCCTCTCCGTCCCTCCAGGAGTAGGGTAGGGCAAGAAGGGAGGGGAGTGAGTGAATGAGCTAGCTGGCTGGGTTTAAACCACGACAGGAAAGAAAGAGCAGGTCTGTTCAGGACACCTGGCCGACAGAGCTTGCAGCTGCAGAGCAGTACTGGGACAGTGGCAGTAATAATCGGTCAGGTAACCTCTCTTCCAGTCCTTTCTTTTCAGGATGGGGATGTCAGTTACCACATCCTCACTCCTGACCCCGCAGGACTGAGCAGATGCCGGAACCATATTAGATTCTGTCAAACCTGGGTGTAAAGGGATGCAGGAGTCAGAAAATTACATATAACAAAGGAAAAGAACCACTGATGTAGCAAGCAAGTTTGTAGTGGCCAGGATATTCAGCACCAATCCCTTGGTGAACAGAGTGCACACTAATTGCCACCACCTATGCTAACCCGATATTATTGATATATATACTGTTTACCATAGTGCTTGCCCTTGGAGTAATATAGTCAAAAAAACAGCTTAATGTGTGATGTGGGAACTTTGCATATCTATAAAAGCTACCTAGTTTTATTACAATTACACAGACGACCCAGGCAAACAAAGAGAGAAATTGATTACACATCAGTATCCTACAGAAACTAGAGACCAAAAATTGTGTCTTCGAGTGAGTATAAGTGAACAGTACATATTAACTACAATCTTCAATTCAAATTACTTTTGTTTTGAAAGAAACCCCTAGAGAAACTGTCAAACTTTTCTTGCTCAAAACACATAGACTTCTCCAAGATCAATACTCCACACATAAGGGGAATATTTATCCAGACAGCATCTGGGAGACTTCAAGATAGCAGGACTTTACAATAAATTATTGAATATCAATATTTTAATTGTTTTCACATTTTCATGCAAGAGTAACTGAAATGAATCTTTAAATTTACCAGATAAAAGTGAAATAAAATACATATTTTCCCATCATTTTAGCATTGTTTTCTATATAGGAGTTACTTGCATTGAAATACACTTTTTCAGGCTGTTACAGAGATTGTTTCAATTCTAGTATAAAATCTAATGGAGGACATTTCAATTTACAAGGCTGACAACAAGTCTATTAAATAATCATACAACCCTTGTCATTTAAGCGTATTCTCTTACTTCTTGGAACACCCTCCTTAAATTCAGCTCCTTTTTATACATTCATTCCTAGTCCCTTTCACCTGATGAAGACGTTCACATACTGGGAGAAAAGAAATTTTTGCAATCAACTTACCTTTGAAAAGTTGGGGTTTAGGCCTACCAAATTGTGCTCAAACATTTCTATTGTCCAATACAGGATCCTTGGTGATGGTAACACAGCCATTTGTGGGTCCACCTTTCAGCGAAGAAGTGAGGAACAGATTTAGCTTTAAAAAATAAAACAGTCATTCTTCTTTTGTTGTCAGATGACTGTAATTCCTGTTTCCCATTGCAGTGCTCCATCATATGGTACTGAAGAGAGTAGTAAGGAAAGGATGGGAAGGAGCAGCAGTTTTGAGTCCAGATTCACTGGCCAGTATCATAATACATAAAATAATGGCAGCAACACTTCAAGAAACTTCTCTAAGGAAACAAAACTATACTTCAGCTCTTTGCTATGCTCTGTATGCTATTTGATTCTGAACTGTAACACAGGACCAGTTTTTTACTGCTGGTCTGTAGGTTTGATGTGTATTTATTTTTCTACTGTGCCTGGTAAAAAGAAGCTCTGTCTTCACTTTGTCTTCATCATCCTGTTCGGGTCTCCCTTTTTTTCACACCAGACCAGCATAAACATTTATGAAGGCATGCAGTAAACCAGCCCAAGCACTGGCCCTTCAGAAAAATAACAAAGTATAATATTGCATTATTGTTGTGAGAGAGTGAATAAATAAAAATAGATGGGGGCATAAAGGAAATAAGAATAGACACATATTTCTAGTGAATAAGCTAATTTACGTGTGTGCCAAAGTACAGCCTCAGAAACTAATTACAGGCAATGATTTTGTCTTCCATCTCTGTATAAGAAAACTCATCTTTTTCACTGTGTTAGTACAGTTTTACTGCTTTATACCTTATGGAGTGCTTTACAACATTTGTTGAATGTAGCATTTGTCTTTTCCATCTTTTTCCTAACAAAAATGAGGAGGAAAACTATAATGAACAAAAGGATAGCTGTGAAAAAGAAGAACACTCTCTTATGGCTCACCTACCTGACTTCTGGCCTCTAGAAACAATTTGTTGTTTCGAAGTGACAGTATTCACTTTCAGCTAAATACACACCTGTTATTCAATGTATGACACCTGCTTCATTCCCATGGAGTTTTTAAGGCTGCATAAAACACAGTTCCTTATTTTTATCCACCATTAGAAAAATAAGTTTCTTGCAAGCACCCAGCATAGATTGGGTCTGCCCCTTAGTTCCATGCAGAAAGGGAACATGTCAGTTACACATGATCTTGCAGCTTATATTTACAGTTGCACTATTTTTTTTCTTTTATTTGTCAGTGTTTCTCTGTTCTTGTGCACACAACATCAGGAGCTTTGCGCTGAGGTCTTACACCTCACCTCTCCCATTCCACTTTCCAGAATTTAGTTACAAGGCAGAAGTGAACAACTCTTTTCAAAACTGTTTTTTCTGTAGTAAATTGCTTTAAGTTATATCCCATTCTGTTGAAACTTTTCATTTCTCACTGGAAAAAGAAAAAAAAAAACCAAACCCAACAAACCAATCAATCCATATCAAACCATTTCTCTTACTGAACAGCATTGTATTTTTGTCAGATGTCAATTCCCTTTTAAACCATCTTCTGTTATCTTTTTTCATATCCCCTTACAAATGTTGAAGACTAAGCACATAAGAGTCTATGTTTTAAGCCTCCAGCATAGTCCTCCAGTGAAACTACATTTCCCACAATGCCAAACTAGTGGAGGATAAGAACCATTCTGTCTGTTTACTGCCTAGTATGATATCAACCATTATCTTGACCGGTCTCTAGGGATGCTACTGCTGTGCAAAATATAATTAACAACATTATTAAGGCACAATTATGTCAACATCCCCTTATCTATTAGAGAAAGTTTGTCTTGAGCAATTTGCTGAGCTCTATGTAAGCATAATTAAATATGGTAGTTAATTAAGGAAACTAAATCACCTAATAACTAATTGTATGCTTATCCTGAGACTTTCATCATGAAAAGACATCAAACTATAAATACAAAATTAACTATTTTGATAAAACTGATCATCACAAAAACTCCTAAGAATGTTATGTTCCATTAGTTTGATCAGTTTTATCCATGAACTCTTTTACAGACTTCACAAGGGTACTCTGCAAGTTTCTTAAAATAATTAAGAATAGAAAACTGGTCCCTTTGACATGATGCAAAGTTAACAAAGGAGAAAGTAGCTCTTTAGCTAATAACAATGAATTGTACATTGCTGCTGATGATAGGTAAATCCAGATGTAAGGAAACTCAGGGTTTCTAATCCAACCCCCCTGCAAACAGTGTGAGCAATGAGATCAGTACAGGTTCCTCACAGCTTTATCAGGTCAAGTCTTGAAAATCTCCAAGGACGGAGGCACCCCAGACGTCTCTGGTAAGGTGTTCCACTGATTGACTGTCCCCATGGGAAAAGGTTTCTCATTCCCAGCTGGAGCATTCTGTATCAATATGTGTTCACTGTTCCTCTTACTCCAATCAGGCAATGCTTTGAAGACCTTGACTCCATCTTCTTCATGGCCTCCTTGTAGGTACTGACCAGTTGGTTTTAGGTCCCCTATAACCACCTCTTCCTTAGCTGAACACACCCACTTCCCCCAGCAACTTTTCACATGGCAAGTGCTCCAGCCATGACCAGCTTGGGGGCCCTCTGTTAAATTTACTCTAGTTTATCATTACCTTTCTTGCACTGGGGGTAGCCAATCCTGGATGCAGTATTCTAGATGTGATGCTGACTAGAAGGAAATACAGCCCAGGATGCTGTTGACTTTCTTCACTGCAGAATGGTTCCTGTTCAGCTTGTTATCCACCAGCTCCTCTTCTTCTCCCTGGGCAGGCTCTCCCCTGTCCTCAGCCTTTCCTATTTAAGGTGGCTCTTCTTTCCCAGGTGCAGGATCTTGCATTTGTCCATGTCCAGCCCACTAACCACTACTGTTTAAATCCAACCATCCAAACTGGTTTTTATAATTTAGTTGCACACCCATCCAGTCTGTAGCATACCCACTTGGATATGACAGTCCTGTGGGAGACAATGTTGAAAGCCTTGGTAAAATCAAAGAAAATTCCTCCCACTGCTGCCCCCTAAGCTGAAAATCCAGTCATAGAAATTTTATCATACAAAGCAGTCAGGTCTCTCAGTCCAGATTTACGAATGGTAAATCTCTGTTAACGACACCCAACACACTGCAGGGTTTTGTAACAAAACAAGAAAAATCTTCCTATTAGTCTCCTCTTTTGTCTGGTATTATGTTTACCCTTCCAGTGCTTCTTGGACCCTAACACTGGCAGTTTCAGTTTTCTTCAAGCAGACTGAGGGATGGATAGGGCTTAGTATGGTGTTTCAGCAGCATTTTGAGTCCTTTGTTGGGAGAACAATAATCACAGAAGTCTGAGGGCCCACTTGGAAAGTTATATTTATGTTTACTTATCACAGCCTACCTCCTTCTTCTTTGCTAGCTACCTTGAAAATTGCACAATAACATCCCTCTGCATAAAGATTGTTGTTTGTCACATATTGTCTGTGTACATTTGTCAGGCCTGGACCATATGTGATAGACTCATGGAATTGTGAGGGTTGCAAATGACCTTTAAGATTATAGAGTCCAACCATAAACACAGCACTGCCAAGTCCACTACTAAACCATGTGCCTATGACCATCTGCAGCGCTGAGAAAGCATTAGCTGTAACTATCATCACAGTTTCCATACTAACAGCTCAACAGTTCCACTCCAACCACCAGCCAGAGTCTGGCTTTGTCTTCTCTGTATCCTTCAGACAGTTATGGAGAGCAGCGATCCTGAATATTTCTATGATGTGCATTCACAGATGTCTACTATGCTGTGCTTCTACTTAGCATTTCACAGGGTCCCTCACAAACTCAGGGGATACTGACAGATGTTAAATTCAAACAGATTAGACAATAAACACCTGAAGCCATGACAAAACCAAGGACAAGTCCCAAGACCCTGCACAGTGAACACAAGATATTTTATTAAGAATGGAGTGAAAATCGTACTCACTGGGCTACCAAACCACATGAAACAAATAGTAGAAGGGCAGGCAGTAATGCACAGAGACTTTAGTAAAAAACTGTAATCTGGGCATCATATCAGGATGGAAAATTGCCTGTGTGATGGAAACCACGCAAAAACATGTTTCCATAAAAAAACTTTAAACTGAGCATAAAATGCACTTAAGTTGTCAGGACAAGTGAACATTGAAACTGATGAATAGGTAGCTGAACACACACAAAGATATAAAGTATCACTGCACTAGGGGTAGGATGCTATCATCTTCCAAAACTCTGATAAAATTGAAACAGTACATCTGGAAATTGATAAATAAGGGTTTCTTTCCATCATTATTTTTTCCCAGTTGCTGTTTAATCTTGAAGACTGGTAGTTATCCTTAACTCATGTTATAATACATAAAAGAAAGTGGGATAATTAAGAGGGAATAATGTTCACCTCCTAAATTTAACTAGTTTCCTCTAATCATTCTACTTTCAATATAAATGCACTTCAATAATTTTTTGTTCTGGGTAAACCCTGTATTACTAGATAATTTTTCCCCTTTTGCGATCTTTTAAATCTGTGCTTTTTTAATCTTAGTGACTGACTGAAATTAGCCAGATACCATGATACTCATGATTTAATACATTGTCATTACATTTCATAAACCTTTTTAATACACCAGTTCTCTGTTATCTTTAGGTTGTAAAATAAAATAAACAAAAATAACAGCAGCAGTGAAAAAATCTGCTGCTAGATTCTCATCAAATGTCTTCACTGGGTTCACTGCAGAGACTTCCCCTTCCATCCTCAGAGCCTCTAGTCTCTGGAAAGGAGCATAGACCATTTTCAGACTGTGCTATACTAAACTTACCCAAAAACATGTTCCACGTTTCAAACCATGTGTTTTGGTAGGAATGGCAGAGATATTTCATTGCTTCAGGTGTAGAGCAACATCAATATAATCAATTAAGCATTCAAAAAAATATCCAGGCATTTGCATGACTTAAAATCATATGCAGAGGCCTGGGGTTTCTTTTAACATATTTTTTTAAAACTTCGCCTGTTTTCTTGAAAAATGTCAATGATGAAATCAAATTATACTGTTCTTGACCTAAATACTGCAGTATTTAAATTCATTGAAAGTTCAAGATTTGTTTTTTTTTTTTTTATAGTATAAGTTGGTAGCAAAAACATAGCTTTACATTCAGAGAAGAAAACAGCCTATTTTTCTGAAATTGCATATATATATACATATATGTGTGTTGTTCTGTAGAATTTCCTAAGCTGTGCATTTTACTTTACAGTATTATTGCTACTCTGTTTACATGTAGTGGAGGTACAGGCCCATGTAATGATTATTATGTGAAATGGTACATTAATTCCAGAAATCACAGATATTTTTAACTTCCTAGTTCCCAGTGTACATTAAAATAAATTCAAATTATTTGTTATCATGGACTAGAAAGACACAAACTCATTCCTTAACGGAACAGAACCAAGTTGTTATTGATGTATAAACAATAGTGTTCTTCAGTTGTCTACAGGCCGTGATTCTTACCATTTTTATATTGCCAGGAAAATCCTAAACAGCAATATTTAACTAAATAAATTCCAAACTTTCAAAACTGTAAGACAGTAGTTAAAATATAAATTAATCTTGGTTTTACAGTAAAGGCAGAAACCTGTGTTTTGACTCATATAGCTCTGCTGTAAACTTTGACGTAAGACAAAACCTTTAATCTCTAGCTGCTTGAGGCTATCCTTTTCTAGAAGAGGGATAAGAAAAAAAATTCACTATCTTTTATTTTCTCCTTTTCTCAGCTTATAAATCTATATTATCAACTTTTACAGAGAGAAACTTCTGTCTTACTGGTATATGTTCAATGCATCAGGGAATAACAGCATAATACTCTCTCAGTAGTAATAAGACTCTTTGAAATTCTCTAACAGCTCTAAAATAAGGAGTATAGCTAGCTGAAAACAAAAGCAAAGGCATAATGTAGCCTTCATTAGCAAAGTAATGATTATAAAATTATTACTAAAAGATCTGTGCTTAAGTCCATAGAACAGAAAGGGCAGTAAGTTGAGGTAGTAACAGAATAAAGATTGAGACTGAATTAATAATTTGGATCCTGAGGAAGAGTCTAGATCCAGAAGCTTCCTAGGGAGGGCTGGAGAAGACTACTCACCTAAGAAAGGGGGAAAACAAGGGAATACACGCAACCATTAATTCTCCTCTAGTAAGAGAAAATGCTAACCATGGGAGTGCCTCAACCTCCAAGATTTCTTTTTTTTTTTTTGTGCAGGAAAGTGCTTTTATCCATTCAAGATCAATAGTCCTGTACTTTGCCCTGACAGCAGCTGCCCAAAGCCAGATCTCAAAATGCTTACTGAATTTACTTCATGGGTCTTAGAAGGCCTTAGAATCAAAATACATGACAACATATAGCAGTGTGGAAACTTACCTTTTTAAGCTGGAGTACATTTCATTCTCTTTTAAAGTTCTTAATGCATTTTAGCTAATGACAACAAATTTGCCCCATTTACATTTGGTGCCATTTCACTGTCAGCTACAAATAAAAGTGAAGGAGAGTGCTTGGTTACTGGCCTCACAGATCACAGCTTTGTGCTTCACTGAGTTTCTGCATGCCAGTTTCTTTTATCAACCAGCATTCAGAGAGTTAAATACCTGGAACATGTTTACAAGCCAGTTCTGGATCAAGTCCTGACAGTATATTCAATACTAACATTGCAGATTTCACAATAAAAATTTTAGGAAAAGACAGGCGTAAGCAAATATGATTCTAAATATAAAAGCCTATTAAGCTACCTGCAGGTATCAATACACCAAGCAACTCATCACTTCAGCCACCGTTTAAATTCTTTGATTCTAGTTAGGAAGAAATTATCTGAAGTATGGCAAAGGAAATGACAGTATATGTATGTAAATATTACTCAACAGGTTTTAGGGATTTAAGGAAAGTTCCAAAATTTGAATCTCTTAGAGAAGCTTTTGTTTGCTTTGTGTGCATGTACCTATTTGCAACTGATCGCAACCCAACTTCATAAAGAAACTTAGGCAATCACAAGTTAGATGTTTCACTATGTCATGGTGCCACTTAAAACTGGCACATTAGGACTTCATGAAACCAGTATAGATGTTGGAGGATAGTCTGTACCATTATCTGAAGTTTGGACTGATCTCTTCTAATTCCAAATGTAGCTACATTTGTCTTTCACCATTCAAGGAATAAAACCAAACATCTGTGGGAATAACAAAAGGGGTAGTTTTAAATTGCAATTGCTGTGGATATCAGTAAGTACCAGCAGAGTGTAATTATAATAATCAAACTAAAGAAAATTATTCATGCTGTTAGTAAAATAGTATGCATTCTCTTATGTGAATAACTAAGAAAAAGGAATGTAATGGCATCAAATACTCCTAGGGAAAGAAAACAGTATCCTGCAAGATTGTGCTAACTAAATCTTTTACCTTCCGGGGTAAACTGAAGTAGCTACTGTAATCAAAATATTTTAATTTAACTGTTCTCTGAATGAAATTTCACATTGACCCATGTGGAAAGCATCAAGCAGATTTCAGTATAGGGTGGATATAGTAACTCAGATAATATTTTGATAGGTAATTTGATATTTGATAATATTCTTGATAAGCTGGAGACAGCAAAAAGAGGAAGGAAATAATGTGTCTACATGTCTAAACCCAAAATTATATTTAATCTTCATAACAAAAGAGTTTATGCATTTGGAAACAATAGATAGAGGCAGTGGGGTCTATGGCTTAAGCACAAGTGCAAGTAAAACACACACCTTGGGAATGAACAAGGTAATTTTGGTTTTAAGGATGGAAACTAGATTCAAGGTCACATTGAAGCTCCATTTTTCATCAGTTCAAATGATGAAAAACACAGTGATTGCAAGTCTAAGTTTCCTTGAACAGCAAGAGAAAAATAAGAGTAACATATTCTAAAGCAAAGTATGCAGAGCTCTCCATGTACAAAGTCATGCTACTTGCTGGTATACCAATTTGAAACAGTGCATCAGGAGTCACATGTCTTCTGGGTTAAAAAGCCTTCAGATGATAAAATCTGGAGTGTAACTAATCTGCAAAATAGGTTAAAGATGTATTACACATAAAGATTGTAGCATTCCTAAAGCTGTCTGATGCTGCATATTTGAAGACCATTATTTTCAAAACCTTTTAAACCAAATCAACACTTACTACTTAAACTTTCCAATTTCACTTTGCTGTGGAAAATAAGGCACATAATTTATGACTGTCCTTTAGGCTCCCTCTAAAGATAACAGAGGGAGGTAAATGCTTCTGGAAGATTAGGTTCTTTTAAGACCATTGTTTAAGCTAGGTGGTTACCATTGATCTCCCCTGACTACCAGGACAGACAACAGGCACAGTTAAGACTAGGTACCTATTCAGCAGCTGCCACTATTGAGCAGAACCCTGTTGCAGAGCTTGAGTTATTTGTACTCTTTCGTATGAAAACATATATAGAATATTTATAAGGTACCTCTGAGGCTATCTGAATTGAAAGCTACTTTTAAGACAAATGAGGAATTCTTCCTAGATCTTAAACTGTAAGAATGTATCTGGTTTGGGTGCGTAAGGAGCCTACTGTTGATCTCTAAAGTTTCACTGTTCCTGTCTGTTGTTCAGATCTGCTTTAAAATACGTTTATCTAATGCTGTTCTTCCTTGCCCCTTGAGAGGCACCGTATGCACAGGGCTGCCTGATTAACTGTATCCTCACATTCGGTCAGGCTAAAGAATTTTCCTTTTCAGGGGATTTCAGTTGTTACATAGAAACTTGTTAAATTAAGTGAGAAAATTTCTTTCAATTGCATTCAAAACTACTGACAGCTGAGACAGATTAAACACTAAACCGAAGCTGAAATATTTAATCAATCACAAAGTAGTTTTCTGTGAAGTTGGGAGAAAGCAGGAGAGGTGAATACATTCTGTGACTACTATTATTTGTGTGGTTTTGACACCCTTCAACCAACCATCTTCGAGAACTTTCTGGCAACTTTGAGAAAGCTTTTAGAATACAAAAGAAGCAATGGTGTCAAAGAAAAATATTTTTTTTCCATGCCTCTTAATGTAGATTTCCTAGAATATAGTACTTGTTATTTTCTAACTCGGACACATGACAGACATGGATAATGAATTATTTGGTAGAAATTAAATTCAGTTTTAACTGAAACTAGGCATAAAACTTCAGGAAAAGAGTGATCTTCTTGGAATGTATGTCACAGACAGCAGGTAACAAAATAAAATTAACATCAATGTCACTGGTGAAAAAATAATTGAATTTCCTAAGGAGAAGTTAATAAAACATGAGATCTCATCAACCTACATTCTGTTTAAGTTTGGATTTATATATCCAAAATCCACTTATTATGTGAAGCAGCAGAGTAGTCTGCCTACTTTCCACGACAATTTGTTATTTACATATCTACCTTACTAATCCCTCTTCTTCTTACCTTGGAAATCCCTTGAGCCTGTCTGCCATGCAGCACTCATAGAGAGACCTCTGGTAAGATAAGAACATTTGTAGCAATCTAGGCTTGGGGCAAGAAGCACAGAAGCTTCATTTACATTTCTGGAAATACACAGAAGTTTAGATTTCTCAGAACTAATGCTTATTTTCTTTGACATGGTGGTGATATTTCCCTTCCATGTAGTCATTTTCAGTTTAGGAAATTCATTCAGAAGAGAGCCATTTAGTCAGTTCTTATTGAAAGAGCACTCAGAAGACACAGGTCAGCTGGAAGCTGATGTGAGCTGACCATTAATTATTCTTCAGTCCTGATTTACTAAGTTAGTTATTATTCTCAGGGGGACAAAAGATGAGCTGGGCAGCCCAGGCACCCAAACTTGAATAATTTCATTGGTTTGTAGACTACTGTGCAAAAAAAGAGGAAGCCGTATTATCAGACTTTTTCAGTTCTCAGGACAAAATTAAGCATACTGCATCCCAGATGGATGGAGGCACTTGACATACAGTATCAGTTCCCTATAAAAGTAGGAGGGATTATTTTATGGAAGCATTTCTGTTTTCTCTACAGTCAGTGGGTAGAAAAAATGAATAAAGCAAACAAACAAACAAAAAAAAACACCCACAACATGCACACACACCAAGTAAATTAATTTTAGAATCCCCTTCAGAATTCCTCAAGCATAAACCCCTTTCCTCTCCCATCATTCCCTTGGACAGCTGCATTTTAGCACAAGCATAGAATCATAGAATAGTTTGGGTTGGAAGAGACATCTACAGGTCATCTAGCCCAATCCTCCTGCAGTGAGCAGGGACACTTGCAGCAACACCAGGTTGCTCAAAGCCCTGTCCAAACTACCCTTGAATGTTTCCAGGGATAAGGCATCCAGCAACTCTCTGGGGAACCTGTTCCAGTGCCTCATCACCCTCTGTAAAAAATTTCTTTCATATGTCTAGTTTAAATCTACCCTCTTTTAGCTTCAAACTATTACTCGTTGTCCTATTGTGACAGGACCTGGTAAAACCTTTGTCCCCATCTTTTTTATAGTCCTCACTTAAGTATTTGAAAAGCTGCTCTAAGGTCTCCACAGAAGCTTTTCTTCTCCAGGCTGAACAAGCTCAGCTTTCTCAGCCTTTCTTCACAGGAGAGGTGTTCTAGCCCTCTGGCTATTTTTGTGCCCCTCCTCTGGACCCTCTCCAACAGGACCATGTCTTTCCTGTGCTGAGGACTCCAGAGTAAACACAGCGCTGCAGGTGGGGTCTCACAAGAGCAGAGTAGAGGGGAGAATCACTTCCCTCAACCTGAGGAGTAAGAGAAAGTATGGAAAATTTGAAAGGAGGTGGGATAAAAGCAATGGCTCACATGTAAACAAGCTGCTGCAGTGCAGAATCGGTGCTGCTTTCTATGTTGATCTCTACAGCCAGACGTGTGTGCACTCTGTGTGGGGGGGGGTATTCGCATGGGACAGGAAAACTCCCCTGAGTCTTAAAGTCCATTAGATTTGGCTGCTTCTGGACCAACATACCCTTTGGGCTGTGGCTCCATTAATGGTAGTTTCCACAATCTCTTTGCTTGTAAATCAAGGTCTCTGATATCTGTTAATAACACCAGCAGTCCACCATTAACAGTTATGCCAGTACAAATGTTAATTGTAAATGTGTTACACTGATGTACACAAGATTTCCAAATGTACACAAAAGAAAATTATACCTTGCTTAAGTTTCATTATATTAGTCACCAATTTGAACCTCATCAATGTGGTTACACCTGTGGGAAAATTGTCGGGAACAGTGCTCGGCTGTGAAGTATCAATTCCTTAAATTACTGAAAGATTTCATTTGTTTGTCTTTATCGTATTAGCTCTGGCCATGTTTCACATTCTTGACGGTATGTAATTTTGCTGAAGAGAGCTACAGAAAAGGATACATGATCTGAATACATACTTCCATCAGATCATTGTGTGGTAGTCTGGAAACTCATTTGAATTGTTAATTGTCTTTTTTTTTTTTTTTAATGTGCTGTGCATGTCATGCATTAAATATCTGGCAGAGTTTAACAAACAGATGTGGTTTTTAGGCTGCTCACTCATTATTTGACTGAGTTTAGTTAGAATTATTAATCTTTTTGTGATACATATGTATTTTTAGCAGAGAAAGAATAAAATATATTTCTTACAACTGAATGCACTGAAATTCTGGATTTCTCACGAGTTGTGGAAAAGGTCAGCTTCATTGTGCAAATACAAAGGAGTATCACCAGAACTTTCAATATATTCACATGTGAACTGCAAGTTTTATTAGGTTTAACACAAGAAATACTGTGTACATATGAATCAGGAGGCGATCTATGCAAATACATTGTTTCCTTCTATTATTTGAACATCTCACATAGAGTATTTCTCCATATACATCTCTGTACGTTATACTGCAGGCTCTTTTTGTAGGAACATTATTTATTGAAGCAAATACTCATATTGTTGTATCTTGGTCCATACTGGAAAATCACAGTGTGTTTTGTCACTTTGATATTCAAGCACAAGGCTTCTCTCTAAAAAGAGCAGAGACAACAGCAATGCCCCCTGCACTGATGGGTAGCAGAGAGCATTCAAGGTTTGTTGCTGTGTGCTATAACCCTGTGTTCTTCCTCTCATCTGCCCTCCATAGCTGTGCGGTCTCACACCCCAGCCAGCACTAAAACGAGTTTCAGTGGCTGAGCAAGCTCCCAGCGTGCACCCCCAAGCAGAGGGACCAGAATAAAGTCAGTTCTGTATCTTCTCCTTTCAAGAAAGGACTCGTGTTTATCTGTCTCAGTGAAATATATTATGCTGATTTCACTAACGTTTGCAGAGTGCTTTGGTATGTCCCAAAAGCAGGTTGAAAAGGAGCTGTAAAGTGTAATCATCATCATCACTGTCATCATTATTTGCATAAGATGAAGACCTAGTATTAAATGTGCGTAACTCCTGTTCTTTATGGATAAAACGTTGAACTATATACAGTGTCACCTTCATTTTCCTCTTCTAACACTGCACATATTAGGCAGCAGGAGGAATTCTTTTAGCACATGTGCACAGTGCCACCCACTGTTCTACAGAAATTTCTCTCTGCTCTAAGCCCTTTTTTACGTTGCATTTGTCTGGCGTCTCCATTTCCTCTTCTTTATTTGCTGTACCACAGGTATATGCCACAAAATGGCAATTTATCTCCTGTGAGTGTTCATCTCACTTGACCTATGAGTCTAGTGCTTGTTCACACACCTAAGCCAGTAATAAATGTTGTGCCTATTTTATTTGTGCACTGATTCATGAACAAGCTGTACCCAGTTTGTGGAACAGACTTTTCAAATGGCAGTAGCTGTCTGTGTTCTAAATATATAAAATCTGTTCAATTCTTTTTTTCTTTTTTTTTTTAACGGAAATCCTAAATCCTCCCTTCATCTCTGCAGAAAAAGCTGCGGGTTGGTGAAAAATGTTTCGGGTTTGGGGGAAAATGGTCAGCACCAGTAGGTATGATCCAAAATTTACTGAAGGTAATGAGAGCTTCTAACCTTGAATCTGTCCCTTTCAGAGAGAGAAACTGATATACATCCATTTCAGAGGAAGAAATTATACATCTATTCTTTTCTTCCAAACCTCCTTGTGTGCCAAATAAGAGCTATTCAGTGTTCAGCATGCAGACACTCCGCCTTTATGTTTACCACATTTCCTCACTGTCTGAATATATGAAACCATAAAACATTTCTTTTCTGCGGTATGGAAGGCTGAAGTACACTAATCTACAAATCAGTAACTTGGTTGAGAAAAACTGTTGGTTGGTATAGCTTTTTTTTTTTTTTACATTCTTTGGACAGTATCAGCAAAATTTACCCAGCTTAACGTGCCAAACAAACACTAATTTATTCATGATCTTGTCTCCCTCCAGAGCAAGTTTGGCAAAAAACAACTGCAAAGCATATGATTAAAAAAATCCTAAAATGTTGTCCCTCTCCCCCCTAAGCTAAGGGTTGTCTAGACACCCTTTAGTGTCTAAACTGAAACTTTGGTTTTGTCATGATTGGGGTCTCTCACTGCAATTCATATCTGTGCAGGGAAATTATTCATTTAAGGGTCAACCTGCTAAACTGGAGAAAAGGCACTACTAGAACTGAGCAAAGGGAATAAATGACTGGATAATTAATTTCCATTTTCAAAAGCGTCCTTAACACCTAATGTTGTGGAAACTAGAAGGAAACCAGTAAGTCTAACAAGACCCTATCATATGTTACTTTATAGAAACTATTTCTATATGTTGTGTACAGAATGCATCTAAGTGGAGTTACTTTAAAATGTAATCTCATGTATTCTATGTACCCTTATGTGAGAATTTTACCCAAAACACTCTATAGGTGCCAAGAACAATTAAAATGAGGCTAATGAATCTTCATGAGTACAAAAATTGTGAGGACTAAGACTAAGGTAGGTACGCATAAACTCCATTAGTCTGAGATTTTTAAACGCCATTAGTGACATAGGCATAGCAGTAATAAGGAATTCTGAAGATTTTTATACACTGATAAACAAATAACTGGGAATAAAAGAGTTTGTCAAGAGTTCAAGGAACAGAGGAATATAGACATAACAAGATAGGAAAACATTTGTCTACATTTGAAAGCACAGGCAGCAAAAATGAGTGAAATCATTTCATATGTGCTTGGAGATGTCTACAGTTAAGGAAAAAATCTCAGGGAAACTGAACACATGAGGCTACCTCAAGTTTTCTCATGTGTACCATTAAATCATTAAGTAACAATAGAGCTATTTGTGCATCAACAAAATCTGTTCTTGTCCATAATTATGGACAATATTATGGACATAATTATGGTTTTAATAACAGTAAGCTTGGTTATGAATACCAAAATTGTATTTGGTAAGGAAGGAAAATGGCTTTCTTAAATTTGAAATTTGGAATTTGTCTAGATAGGCTTCTGAAAATGGAGGTAAGTGCTTAATTGCATTTTCTGAAATACTCATCACTAAAACCCACTGATTCCAAAAATCTCATTATTGGTAGATACTATTTTTGCAGAGGTGTGGCCGTTCCAGGACACAAATTATATGGGATGGACAATGCTGTTGTACTTAGTAAGGGAAAAGTCATATATAAAATATTACTTAGAGTCAAAGCAGATAAATTAATTTGTCATATCAGCTCATAACACAGAATATCTATTACAGGTAATAATACCGCTACAGCATCACTGCCTGACCAAGACAGCACCAGGTGCCCTGTCGTGACATGCTGAGATAGGTCTAAAAAGTTACAAAACTAAGAGACTAGTGGGATTGCTCAAATATATAATTATGAGACATCACATCCCAGACAATTCTGAGACTACATTTTTAGACACTGCAAATGGAGCAGCTGAGAAGACAGCCAAAGAGAAGCAATACCATTCCCCGCAAGTTCTAAAGTATATAAACAAGAAATTCTTTCCTGTTAGGGTGGTGAGGCACTGGAATGGGTTGCCCAGGGAGGCTGTGAATGCTCCATCCCTGACAGTGTTCAAGGCAAGGTTGGACGAGGCCTTGAGTGGCATGGTTTAGTGTGAGGTGTCCCTGCCCATGGCAGGGGGTTGGACCTAGGTGATCTTAAGGTCCTTTCCAATCCTAACTATGTTATGATTCTACGGTTCTAAATCAATTCACTGTCATGTGTAACCATCCCCTTAAAACCATCTTAGTATCAAGCGTAGAAACCAGTAAATGTGATGACAAAAAGGGCTCTGGCAACTCCAGAGAAGTAAACCTAAATTGTACCAGGCAAATTCGTAGAAGTATAATAAGCAGTGGGATTAATGTATCGATACATGAATAAAAACATTTTAAGGCAGAATCACAGAATCACAGAATCCCAAGGGTTGGAAGGGACCTCAAGAGATCATCTGGTCCAACCCCCCTGCAAGAGCAGGGTAACCTAGAATACATCACACAGGAACTTGTCCAGGCGGGCCTTGAATATCTCCAATGTGGGAGACTCCACAACCCCCCTGGGCAACCTGTTCCAGTGCTCTGTCACTCTCACAGTAAAGAAGTTCTTCCTGATGTTAACGTGGAACCTTCTATGCTCCAGTTTACACCCATTGCCCCTTGTCCTATCACTGGATATCGCTGAAAAAAGCCTAGCTCCATCATCCTGACACCCACCCGTTACATATTTGTAAACACTGATGAGGTCACCCCTCAGTCTCCTCTTCTCCAAGCTGAAGAGACGCAGCTCCTTCAGCCTCTCCTCATAAGGGAGGTGTTCCACTCCCTTAATCATCTTTGTGGCTCTGTGCTGGACTCTTTCAAGCAGTTCCCTGTCCTTCTTGAACTGAGGGGCCCAGAACTGGACGCAATGTTCCAGATGCGGCCTAACCAAGGCAGAATAGAGGGGGAGGAGGACCTCTCTTGACCTACTAAGCACGCCCTTTCTAATGCACCCCAGGAGGCCATTTGCCCTCTTGGCCACAAAAAGAGAAGCCATATGTCGCAAATCAATTGAAGAAAAATATATTGGGTATAATCCGCTAGGATCCCCAGAAAGCATTCAACAAGTTGCTCATCAAAGTCATTTACAGACAATAAGATGTTGTGAAAAAAAGGAAGAAAGTCCCTGCATGAATAGAGATCTGGTTTAAAGTTATAAAACAAATGTGAGACAGAAGTAAGAATAAGTTACTTTTCTTCTTAGCGGAAGAATGATAACAACAGGTTTCTCCCAGATATACGTGTGAAGGTCTGTACTATCCAACATGCTCGAGAATGACTTGGAAAACTGAACAAACAGTTAAATGATATAGTTTTCTAATGCCACTAAGTAATCCAGGACTCTAACTGTCCAGGGTGTAGGGCTCAGAAAATAACAGAAGGACCTTATGATAGTAAGCAATAATACATTAAAATCTCTCTAGATAAAATAAACTAATGCACATGGAGAAAAACAATTTACCTTCACATTTTCATTGTAGAATTCTGAATTAACTATCATTTCTGAAGAAAAAGGTTCTAGTGTTTCAGCAGCAGCTATGAAAACCTGAGCTTCGTAGAGGACAAAATCCACACAGCATGTTAAAAATTGTAAAAATGGAAAATAAAATATGACAGATCATTATAATTCCAGGGTGCAGCCACAACAGGAATATCTTGTGCTGTTTTGGTCACTCCCCTCTCTTCACTTTATAATGGATAGCACAGAACTAGAGAAATTTGAAAATTAGAGAAAGTTGAAAAGTACAATGAGATGTTCAAATGCTCCTGTAGAGGCTTCAATCCAAACTGCAGCTTCTTAAAATTCCCATTCAAAATGTCGATTTAAAGAGATGCATAAGGCATACAGATGCCTAAGTTTTAAACTGTAAAGTTAGCCTGAGTACAAACAGATCTGCTTTTGGTCTGCCCAGAACTGCTTAATGGTACTACACTGTGCAAGCCAAGGTATGAAGACTCCTTAGCTCTACCACGAGCCACAGTCATAGAATCATAGAATAGTTAGGGTTGGAAAGGACCTTAAGATCATCTAGGTCCAACCCCCAGACCTTGCATACATGGAAAATACTATGGTGCTTGGTGAAAAGTTGAGGTCTTGAATCAAATGAGAAGGAAATGGTACAAATTATATACATTCTGCCAGTGGACTCCACCTTCAACAGGCCATGATGAGTTAGGAATGTTCATCAGCCATCTCCTGGAGGAATGAGTGTGTTTCAGTCTCTCCCAATGAAGTTAGTCTGTTCTTCCAAATTAACTAAATATAAGAAAGAACAATGTTATATAGCACCAAATACCAAAATGAGGCTACCAGCACGGCACCACCACTTCTAAATTCTGTGTGTCTATCTTTCGAAAGTGGTAACAGGCCACTAAATTACTCAGGAAATTCTATACAAATCGCATAATGCAACAGCAGGTGGCACTGTCCCGTAAAGACTCGTACAAGTGTTCGTATTTAATCAGGTTTTAACTGTAGATAATGGAACACAAAAATGAGTGACATGCAAATTTGCACAAATTAAATATGATTTACTAAATATTCTTCTTCATCTCTGATTAACCATTTGAGTCTTGCAATGTTCTAATCCTGGATCTAAAGTATTACATTTGCCACAGCATTCACGCTGATTCTGTTTGATTTGTTCACCATCGCTACAGTAGCAGTTCTACGTTTCCAGTAGAAATAAACTGAAGCACACATAATTATTTCCTCTAGAACTGCTAAGCATCATACAGCTAATTATCTACGAAGCTGTAATAACAAAGGAAAAACAGCTTTGACCCTATCCTAAAAGCAACAGCTTCTTATGGAATGTCCTGGTTTCAGCTGGAATAGAGTTATATTTTCCCTAGTAGCTAGTGCAGTGCTGTGTCTTGGCTTCAGTCTAAGAATAATGCTGATAACACACCAATGTTTTAGTTGCTGCTCAGTAACACCCTGATCAAGGAGCAGTCTCATGCTCTGCCAATGAGGAGGGGCACAACAAGACAGGAGGAAGCAGAAACAGGACACCTGATGCTAAATAGCCAAAGGGGTATTCAGTACTATAGCACATCATGCCCAGCATATAACCTGGGGGGGAGTCACCCCAAAGGGACAGATCGTTGCTCAGGTCAGCTCAGGTAATGGTCAGAGGGTGGTGAGAAACTGTATAGCATATCACTGGTGTTTATTGTTGGGGTTTTTTTATTTTCCCTTTTAGTTTTATATCTCACTCCTAGTTAGTTCCATTATAATTATAATTTTCATTATTATCATTATTAGCAGTATTATATTTTACTTTAGTTATTAAACTTCCTATCTCAAACCATGGGGTTTACAATTTTTCCATTTTCTTTCCCATCCTGCCCAGGCAGAGGGGAACAGGGGGTAAGCGAGTGGCTGCGTGGTACTGCTGGGTTTAAACCACAACACTGAAATAATTACCACATGACTGGAAATAATCAGACACCTCCTGAATGAACAGCGGAAGCAGTCTGCCCATTCTGAAGTACCAATAGTTACAGCCATAACAGTTCATAAGTAGAAGTGTCAGCTATAATCACCTCTGGAAAAGGTCCCCAAAGACATGCTCGATATCTATGAGATGCCTTTGAGTGCTTCTGCCCTTTACATCTGTAACGCAAGCTGATATGTATTTTTCAAACCCCCTTTACCTATACTAAGGCCAAATTACTGAGGCAAACAATTTACACAGAGCCATGCAATGGATAAATAGCTACAGGTCATGATTACAGTACCTAAGACAACTATCAGAAAAGCAAGTGTTCAACTGCCAGTTCCTCTCTGCTATGGCAGATCCCTGGATCAGAATAGAGGATGTGTTGGTCTAGTTTGTATTCAAGTGAACTAAGTATAGGTCAGTTTCATTTTGGATCAAACGTTTGTAAAGCATAAACCAGAGGATGTTACATCAAGCATGTGTTTATAAATCTGACTGTGATTGTGACTCCTCCCAAGTGTCATGACCACAGAGCAGAGCATCACTACAGCCTGCCCTCCACCACGGGATCCCTGGAGCACAGCACCAAACACCACACCCTACACAAAGACACACCATGGAAGGGCACCACTCCACCAATTTCTCTACCATGAGGCACCATGCAAACACCACATCAGGCCCCATCAGGCTACAGAGATTTGGCTTTGCCAAACTAAGCAAAGAGGCACCGCTGTGACCCTATATATTATAGAATCACAGAATAGTTAGGGTTGGAAAGGACCTTAAGATCATCTGCTTCCAACCCCTCTGCCATGGGCAGGGAAAACTCACACTAAACGATATCACCCAAGGCTCTGTCCAGCCTGGCCTTGAACCCAGCCAGGGATGGAGCATTCACAACTTCCCTGGACAACCCATTCCAGTGCCTCGCCACCCTAACAGGAAAGAATTTCCTCCTTATATCCAATCTAAACTTCCCCTGTTTAAGTTTTAACCCATTACCCCTTGTCATGTCACAACACTCCCTAATGAAGAGTCCCTTCCCAGCATCCCTATAGGCACCTGTTAGATACTGGAAGGCTGCTATGAGGTCTCCACACACCCCTCTCTTCTCCAGGCTGAGCAGACCAAACTTTCTCAGCCTGTCTTCATATGGGAGGTGCTCCAGTCCCCTGATCATCCTCGTGGCCCTCCTCTGGACTTGTTTCAACACTTCCATTTACTTTTGATGTTGAGGACACCAGAACTGCACACAATACTCCAAGTGAGGTCTCACAAGAGCAGAGCAGAGGGGCAGGATCACCTCCTTCGACCTGCTAGTCACGCTCCTTTTGATGCAGGCCAGGATACAGTTGGCTTTCTAGGCTGCAGGCACACACTGCTGGCTCATGTTCATTTTCTCATCGACCAGCACCCCCAAGTCTTTCTTCACAGGGCTGCTCTGAATCTCTTCTCTGCCCAGCCTGTAGCTGTGCCTGGGATTGCTCCGACCCAGGTGTAGGACCTTGCACTTGTCATGGTTACACTTCATAAGGTTGGCATCAGCCCACCTCACAAGCGTGTCAAGGTCCCTCTGGATGGCATTCCTTCCCTCCAGCGTACCAACCGAACCACACAGCTTGATGTCATCGGCAAACTTGCTGAGGGCGCACTCAATCCCACTGTCCATGTCAGTGACAAAGATGTTAAACAAGACCGGTCCCAACACGGATCCCTGAGGGACACCACTCGTTACAGGTCTCCAGCCGGACATTGAGCCATTGATGACAGCTCCCTGTGTGCGGCCATCCAGCCAGTTCTTTATCCACCGAGTGGTCCACTTATCAAATTGATGTCTCTCCAATTTAGAGACAAGGGTGCTGTGTGGGACAGTGTTGAACACTTTGCACAACTCAGGGTAGATGACATCAACTGCTCTACCCCTGTCCATCAGTTCTGTACCCCCATCATAAAAGGCCACCAAATTGGTCAGGAAGGATTTCCCCTTAGTGAAGCCATGCTGGCTGTCAACAAGCACCTTGCTGTTTTTCATGTGCCTTAGCATGCCTTCCAGGAGAATCTGCTCCAAGATTTTGCCAAGCACAGAGGTGCGACTGACTGGTCTGTAATTCCCCAGGTCATCCATTTTCCCTTCTTGAAAATGGGGGTTATATTTCCCTTTTTCCAGTCATCGGGAACTTCACCTGACTGCCATGATTTTTCAAATATGATGGCCAGTGGCTTAGCAACTTCATTCTCCAGCTCCTTCAGGACCCGTGGATGGATTTCATCAGGACCCATGGACTTGTGCACGTTCTGGTTTTTAACATGGTCTTGAACCACATCCGCTCCTACTGTGGGCCTAGGGTCTTCATTCTCAGTCCCTGCATCTGCCTTCCAAGACTTGGGTGGTGCGGTGAGAGCCTTTGCCCCTGAAGACTGAGGCAAGGAAGTCATTCAGAACCTCAGCCTTCTCCAAATCCTGTGTAGCTAGTTCACCCGAGAGCTTTCTGAGGGGGCCTGCGTTCTCCCTAATCTGTTTTTTATTTTGCTACGTACCTATAGAATCCATTCCTGTTATCCTTAACATCCCTAGCCAAGTTTAATTCTAACTGGGCCTTAGCTTTTCTAACCTGGTCCCTAGCTTCCCGGAAAACATCCCTGTATTATTCCCAGGCTGCCTGTCCTTGCTTCCAACTTTTATAAGCCTCTTTTTTCCTTCAAATTTTCCTCAGCAGCTCCTTATCCATCCAAGGAGGTCTCCTGGCCCTCCTGCTGCACTTCCTTCTAGAAGTTACCCAGAAGGTCTATATCGCTGCTTGGGTTGCTCTGGGTATCGGTCAGTGGATGGAGTGCAGTTGTGTTCTCTTCCCTTGTTATTTCCCTTATCATTATTATTATTGGTGGTAGCAGCTGTGGTTTGTGTTATACCTTAGTTACTGGACTGTTCTTACCTCAACCAATTGGAGTTAGGTTCTTTCAGTTCTCCTCCTCATCATTCCAGTAGTGGGGCAAGGAAGAAGTGGAGGGGTTGGGGACTGAGCTAGCAGTTGCATGGTTCTGGCTTAAACCATGAGTTTTTTGTCTGTTCTAGAAAATACTGTGGTATTTTGTAAAATCTTAAAGGGTCCTTGAAAATTTTCAAAGCAGAAACCCCAAGGAAAGCCATCTCTTTCTCTTCTTTAAGGCAATGATTTGACTGCCACCCGGTTTGGTGTCAGGGTTGCAGATGAGTAAGCCTCATACCACATCCCCCAAACCTGCCTAAAGCAAGGCCAGACATGGGCTAAGATACTAACTTAAAGCATTCAAATCCCATGAGATCATTTAAGAAGCATGCCTTTGAATACTAAATAGTTTATTTAAATTTTCCATTTTAGGTTTGAATTATGAAAAAAAGATCATTTTTCTTAAAAAGCATGAAAGCCAAGACTTTCATTTTACTTTGTACTAAAATAAATAATGAGATTGCTGTCTAACGTCACAGGAGTTCTAGAGCCAAGACTTTACAGAAAACTGGGAAAAATACAAGATTTTGAAGAGAATTTTAGAACTTTAAGTAGAGATCTTTAATAAATGTGCAGTTATCCATGTATGGAGTTACAAAGACGCTCATCTCAGAAGAAAATTTGATACATAAACATTACCTTTGTTCTGCACTGGAAAATACAGATGTCCTGGGTTCAGCAGTAGCAGTCTTTTTTTTTTCTCCTTCTGGGTAGCTGGTGAAGTGCTGTGTTTTTGACTTTTGTCCTGGGAACTGTGCTGATGTTTTTAGTTACTGCTCAAATGTTTGGCCTGGCCAAGGACTTCATGAGCCTCATGCTCTGCCAGGGAGGAGGGGAAGCCGGGAGGAAGCAGAGACAGGACACCTGACCCAAGCTAGCCAAAGAGGTATTCCATACCACAGCACATCATGCCCAGGATATAACTGCGAGTTACCCACAAGGGTTAGTACACGGCGGGGTTGGAGTAGCTATTGGTCAGTGCTTGGTCAGGCTGGGGGGACGAGTTATCGTTCGGTAAGTGGTGAGATGTTGTATTCTCTTCCCTTGTTATTTCCTTTATCATTGTTATGATTGGTGGTAGCAGTAGTGATTTGTGTTATACCTTAGTTACTAAACTGTTCTTATCTCAACCCGTGGGAGCTGCATTCTTTTCGATTCTCCTCTCCGTCCCTCTGGGAGGAGGGAAAGAAGGGGGGGGCGTGAGTGAACAAGCTGACTGACTGGTTTTAAACCACGACAACAGACTAACAAAAACTAAATTAAAAATTATTCCACTGTGTAAACACTGTAGGAATCTTACTGGAATATTTGAATCTTGCAGTGTAAAAATGTATTTGTGTTTATAACTGAAAAGCCAAGTTTGTGAATTATCTTGTCATTCCAAGTCTTGTTTAATCAAGATTTGCTAAATTAAATGAGCAAATACTAGTGGCCTGCTCAGAAACAGTAGGTAAACTTCGGAGTCCTTTTCAATTACATTAATTTCCCTAGGCTTTCTCTGTAGTTAATGGTAGTCCTTCTCCCTGTCTACTATAAGAAATCTAGAGACACTGTTCAAGCCAGATGTGAGGGTGCAAGGACATGACAAGCAATTCTTAGCAATTGCCTTCATTTCTGGTCTGTTCAGCATTCCATACAAACATGCTGCCTTGGGATAAGCAGTACAAGCAAAATGCTCCCTGTTTATAAGAAACAGAGTGTAAGTGCCACAGGAGGTACACATGCGGGTGCACAACTAGCGCACAAGCAGAACATGTCCTTGCTGGATCTTCCAGTGGAAGGCCAAATCTCATCTATGCTGCTGAGATCTGTTAGCTCACAGCTGAACACCCATCTTCTTCTTTTAGTAAGGGTCAACACTCTTTACAGTGCTTTCAAAACTTGTTTTGCACCAAACCTCCTCTCAGAAGTAGGAAGTAAAAGACTACATGGAAAACCCTGGAAAACAATCCTTCTAATCAAAATACTTAAATCTGTAATGCCAGGTCCCTTAAAAGCCACTTCATGTGATTTCAGGAGTTTGATGTTTAGTATATGTTCTAAACTATTCTGCTGCCATACAAGACTAAATTGGAGTATAAAAAAAAAAAAAAAAAAAAAAAGAAAGAAAAAAAAGTTGTTCAATTTAAATTTAAGCTAAATGAAATTCAAACCCATGCTGTTTTAAAGTCTTCAAAAGGCATCTAAACTGCTTTGGGTGGAACCGCAGAAACAATTATTTGCTATCAGCAAGACCTTTCCTTCAAGTATTAGCAAGCCATATTCCCAGATACCCAGATACAAGCAATGCTTCAAGCTGAAGAAGCTTATTCTAATTTATTCAATATTATTCCAATTTATTCCAACCAAGAATCTGTCCCAGTACCTTTAAACTTGCTTATGATACTTTGCCCCCCCATCATATTTCAGTGCACTGATTACAGCATAACTGCCTGATTAGATGATGTAGTTAACAGGTAAGCACATTTTTCACTTTGACAACTTTGTAAAACACAGGAATAATCTTTCTCTCTTTTGTGCTCCAAAACTTGGCACTGCTGTGATGCTGCTTGTGCTCTGAATCATACCACATACCACCGTTTATGGTTATAACTGATCTTGTAACATGTGTGAGCAAGCTTATCTCTGATTTCACCTCCACCAGTATATTTTATGTACTACTTCAGTGAAATAAAGTCACTGAGGTCTTTAGGAGAAGAAACAGAATAAATAGCCCAGGAAAAAAAAAAAAAAAAAAAAAAAAGCATTTACTTATAACTCTTCTGGCGTGCTGTATTTTAAAACTTCATTAATCATTCACTAGGTGGGGCTGATACCTCACAAGCAAGAAAAGGACTGAAAAGTCCTTTTCCTCCTGGAAAGGAATTGCTTCAGTAAAAGTAATGCTTTAATTTCAAGGAAAAGTTTTACGTAGGGTAAAATTATTAATCAACCTTAGATGAGATTTGCTTGCGGTTTGACTTTTTATATGTGAAATTTTACTCATTTAACTACAAGGTATTTGAATTTTTTTAACATGGATATTTTAGGCTTAACTTTTTAAGTGCACGTCTACTGTTATTAGATATTCCTATGGGTACCTGAGATACCTTCTTAGGACTAGCAGATATGATAGAATCATAGAATAGTTTGGGTTGGAAAGGACCTTAAGATCATCTAGTTCCAACCCCCCTGCCATAGGCAGGAACACCTCACACTAAAATATGGTATGATGTAAAATGTATAAAAAAATCCATGCTTCCCCAGGGCAGCAAGAGAAGGCCAAGAAGCAGAAACACATTGTACATCTAAGCAAATTACTCCTTGACTTCTTAAACGGACCTTTAACCAAGTTTCATGTTTAACTGCCAGAGAGAGATCTCAAAAAGTTTAGAAATGTATTTTAAATGCTTTATAAATCTACAAAATATGGCTAACAAGTTTCAGATCAAGATAAAACTTCTGTGAAATTAATGCATTTCCTTCCACCTCTGTCCCTAAGATCCTGTAATACTCCACAGGCTTTAGAACTCTAAAAGTCAAAATCAAGCAAAGAATCAGTCAGTGTTGCAAAACTCCTTTGTAAACTGTTGAACTCAAACCCTGAGTTTTTAGCCATTTAGGACTGTCATCCGTGAATTCATTATTAACACTACCTAAGGAGACTTCCTGGAGTATGATAGATTATGAATTCTCACTTATTTGCAAACATTGCATGTTTGATCAAAGCTATACCAAGTCTCATGCAACCTGAAGAAAGGAGTGAAATCAGTCAGCATACCCATCACCATCCCTAGGAAATTCTGTCTTACAACAGTGAAAAATATACAAAAATTGAAGACATTAAACAGATTTCTTCTGACAGGCTCATACCCATAAACATACATATACTGACATCTATAAAAACATTGTCTGCTGGAGTTTCACTTATTAGTGAACACCAAAGATATTGACATTGAAGCAACTGTAATTGGAATACTGTATCTGAGAGCAATCAATACTAACATATCTAGTTTTATAGAAGTTTGAGATGGTTACTTTCATGCATTTGCTTGCATGCTATTATTTCCTCTTGCTACGTGCATTCAAGTTACTAATGCTGTGTGGGAATCATCTGTGAAATGATTTATTCTTCACAGTAAAGCCTACAATAAAGAACGTGGGTTCTATCTATTGAACAGAAATTATCACAATTGCTTATTACTCCTCAGATATAATGCGACCAGATTATTTAGAACCCAGTATTCTCTTATAACATAAATGTCATGAAACAACATTAGTCCCTGCACCCACAGTCAGGTATGTATACCTGACTGTATGAAACAAGGGAACAGTTCCAGTGAGCATTCAGGTCACACTGTTGATCTAGTTGAAAACCTTGAAAAATTTGATATGGCTAGTTAATGAGATACTATTTATACAAATCTGACAGACTGAAATTGAGGAACAAGGACTGTTTCTGTCCACAGAAGTTTTCTCAGAATCGCATTCCCAAAGCTCTCTGTAAGACAGGGTTACCTCACCCAGCATAAACAAACTCTGGTGTATGAGCTAAGAAGTCAGACAACATACATTTTCTTCTATGCACCCAGAAGCAGCGACTCCCGCAAGAAGGTCAGTATTTTATCAAGCAGTCCTATATGACCCAGATCCCTCTAAATATTCAGTCACCTGGAAGCACGAGGGTGGTACAGCTCAATGAAACATGGCAGCAATTAACTGTCACGATGTATAATCCTATTTCACAGTGATGCTGTAAGAATTAACTAAGTATTTAATTTCTAAAAGATTTTGTGACATCAAGGACAAAGGATGTAATTTATAAAATACAAAGCATTTTCATAATTATTATGATAAGTGTATGATACACTCACAAATGTGTTGTTAAGCAAGAACTAAAAACTACATTATTATTAAGTACTAAAGAATTATTTTTACAAAAACATAAAAAAGTAAAAAAAAAAAAGTAAAATAATCTGGAGTCAGATCCATTTGGGTAACCATAGACATCTGCAATGTTAATACCTTATCACATCCATCGCCTAGCCTTCCCTTGCCACCAAGGACCTTTGTAAGGTGTGATTCATCCCTTCCTAGAGTAGAGGTGTATAAAACAATGAATTGCTTCTTTGAAGCTCCTATTTCTCTTCTTTGGCTGAAGAGGCTAAAGGTGAGTGGCAGGGCAAAGAAACCATGTATAAAAACATGCTTTTTATAGGCAAAGTTGGTCAACTATGCATGTCCTATGCATGCCCTATGCATGTCAGGTATGAAACTAAGTCACATCCACAGGAAGTCAATTTGCACGTAATAGCTATTTAAGATCCACAATTCCTCTTACAAAGTTAATTGCTCTTTCTACAGGCTATATGTGAGGCTAGCTAGTAAATTTAAATAAAAAATAAAAAGACGGTGAATGGACACCTTAAATACTACACCAAGTATAGGATTTTTGCATTATTTACTGAAGGAAATTATTCAGTGCATAAAACGTAAGCTGCAGAATTGTGAGGCAAAGAAACCCTGCTTTAGGTCAGCAAAGAATAGCAGCAGAGATCAAGCTGCCTGAACATGTTTCTCTTTTGCACTGCATAAAATCATCTAAAGTTATTTCCATGATGATGGTTTTTTTTGTATGAAGACATGCCTCTTCTGGTTCTCCTGTTTGTTATTGGATGCTCAGCTATTATTCCTGCCCAGTAATGTAAATGGAATTGCTAAGTACATGGATAGATGGATTGGATCTTTTTATTTTAGAGCAGAAATATATGTTATGACAATAAACAAGTTTCCTGACTGACTCCATATTTTGAAGTTTCCTGAGGTAGCTGCAATGCTGATACTTTGCCAGCGTTATCCAAATTCTTAACAAAATGTGATTAATTATTTTCTATACTAACTATTGCTCAGAGATTGTTACTGATTTATATGCATAAGTAATATTCTTAATGGGCTGGAATTGACCACATCACTTTTAAATATATTCTTGCTGTAGGTTGTTATACTTTCTATCCTTTTATAAATAGAAAAAAATAAAGGCAAAATTAAATCTTACAAAAAAAAAAAAAAGATAATTTTTTTATCTGGTATGCCACCAGAAGGTCTTGATGTGTTGCATAACACAATGAACATTCAGAAATTCTTTGAATGGTATGGACATTATTGCCTGAGAGATGTTTAAAGTTTGAAAGAGCATTGCTTTCCATTTCTACCAAGGTGTGCTATTGAGAAAATAACTAATAATAGAAATTTGTCAAAGAGTCTTCACTTTTGAGGATCGTCAAAGATTCTTTGCTTAAAAGTGAAGGGCCAATCACATATTTTTTGCTATCTGTTATTTATTTACTGTACTCAAAATTAGACACAGAAAGGCTGAGATTAGAAGGGACCTCTGTAGGATATCTACTCTAACCTCCCTGCTCAAAGAGGACTAGTTGCCCAGGACTGTGTCTAGATGTGTTTTTAATGTCTCTAAGAAGGGAGACTCCACAACCTTCCTGGGCAACCTATTCCAGTGCTCAGTCAGGACCACAGTAAAAAAGTGTTTCCTGATGCTGAGACAGAACCTCCTGAAGTGTTTCAGTTTGTGCCCATTGCCTCTGGTTCTGCCACCAGACACCACTAGGATGGGTACTGTTCAGTATCTTTAATAATGACATAGACGGTGGGATCAATTCACCCTAAGCAAGTCTGCAGATAAAACCAAGTGAGTTGGCAAAACTGGGGGATGGGATGCCATCCTGATGGACCTGGACAGGCTTGAGAAGGCCCTTGTCAACCTCATGATGTTCAACAAGGTCAAGTGTAAGATCCTGCACCTGGGTTGGGGCGATCCCCAGTATCAGTGCAGACTGGGGGATGAATGGCTTGAAAGGAGCATTACAGAGAAAGACTTGAGAATATTGGTGAATGAAAAGTTAGGTAAGAGTGCACTTGCATCCCAGAATGTCGACTGTATTCTGGGCTGCATCAAGACAAGCAGGTCAAGGGAAGTGATCTGAGCATCCTGATCTAGTTGAAGATGTCCCTGCCCATTGCAGGGGGGTTGTACTAGATGACCTTTACAGGTCCCTTACAACCCAAACCATTCTATGATTCTCCTCCTCTATTTCACTCCCCTAAGACTCCACTTGGAGTACTGCTTTCATCTCTGTGGCCCCCTACACAACACAGATGGAGACCTGCTCTAGCAGGTCCAGAGGAGTGCCATGAAAAAGTTCAAAGGGCTGGACCACCTGTCCTATGAAGAAAGGCTGAGACAGTTAGGGGTGTTTAGCCTGGAGAAGAAAAGGCTTCAGGAACACCTTACTGCAACCCTGTAATACTTAAATGTGGCTTATAAGAAAGAAAGGGAACTTTCACCAAGGCCTGCAGAAATGGACAAGGGGTAACCTTTTAAGCTAAAGAAGATAAGGGCTGTCCAGAGAACCTGTGAATGCCACATCATCAGAAGTGTTCCAAGATCAGGTTGGACAGTGCTTTGAAATATGGGCAGGAGGGTTGGACTAGATGATCTTTAAGGTTCCTGCCAGCCTAAACCACCCTATGATTCTATGGTTCTATGATTTTATGAAAAGAGCCTGTCTCCTTCCTGTTCGCACCCTTATAAAAGACAAAGTCCCCAACTGTATGATTTTTTTTGAACAATTCCCTCTTCCCTTCCCAGCTATTCAACTACGTAAAGAATTACCTTGAAGTCAGATAACAAATTTCATGAAGTTAAAGATATGCATAATCCTTTGCAAGATGTTTCTGCTTAGAGTGTCTCTAAATTCACCTGCATACAGAGGTCTTTTTATAAAATGTAGCTTATAGAAGTGTTTTCTCTCATCATAAGAGAACAATCTGAAAGTCAGTGCTGTGTAAAAAAATAGTAACAGCTGTGCAAAATTTTTGTGTTCTGAAGGAAATAGCGAATTTTGCATATTCCACATATTTTGGTTTTTTACTAATCAATTACAATGCTGCAGCAGCACACCACCCAACTGGCAGTTAAGCTCCCATTCAGATATTTGCTCATTCCCCCACAGTGGGATGGGGAAGAGAACAGGAAGGGAAAGGCAAGAAAAACTTATGGGCCAAGATAAAGACAATTTAATAAGGAAAGGGGAAAGAAAACAAACAAAAACTAAGTGATACAAAGGCAATCTCTCACCAGCAGACAGATGCCCTGCCAGCCTTGTAGAAGCAGCTACTTTCAAAAGACTTTCCGTCCCTCAGTCTTTCAGTCTTACCACTGAGCACATCATCATACAGTATGGAATAAATCAGTTTAGCTCAGCTGACCCTTTCAGCCTCTTGCCCACCCTCAACCTATTCCTTGCGGGTCAGAGTGAGAAACAGAGAAGGTGTTGATGCTGTAGAAGTACTGTCCAGCATTACCTAAACCCCTGTGTTACCAACACCGTTTTGGTCACGAGACTAAGATACAGCACCATATGGGATGCTTTGAAGAAAATTAACTCCATCCCAGCCAGACATAGTACACTTTCTTTATAATTTACAAACAAATGGTACAACTTGAGAAAATGTGTTGAGGTGTTGTTAACATTAATGATGTCAGTTCATACACATGAACTGTCCTTGGAGAAGAGCAGTCAGAACTGACACTGCTTTGAAATTCCCAAGGGACCCAAAAGATGGTCCATCTGGGTTCTTCCACTGTTGATTAGAGACCAGCAGCATAGAGTGCACTAAAGTAAGCATTTGCAACTCATTATAGATACACCTATTGAAATAAGGTACGAGTAGTCTTGAAGGGAAGCAAAAGTTTGTGTGGTAAATTATCACAGGAGAAACAACTGAAGGAGCCCTGCCTTGGCAGAGGGTTTGGATCAGATGATCTCCAAGGCCCCTTCCAATCCTCATGATTCTGTGAAATACAAACAGTAAAAAGTAATCATTGGAACAGACCACAGGAAAGGATGAATAAAAAAATGGGTTAAAAAGCTGCAAAGTATACTTGAATTGCTGGCAGAAGGGAACTGCCATTGGCCAAATGATAAGATTTCATCTGAAGAAGAAGCAATTTTAAGTTAACTTAAGAAAAAGACCAAAAGCTTTGCTAGTTCTCTGATCAAGCAGTGAGCTTAGCTGTTGAATAAAACAAGTAATTCTGAGCAGGAATAGCAGCAGAAATAGTACATAGATTGCATGCATTTAACATTAAAAAAAAAAAAAAAAAAGGTTTTGCTGTAGAGAATTTGATTCTGTCTCTGATAATATGGATTTAAATCTCAGTTTGACTGATTTAAACAATCACGTGTTGAA
Source organism: Neopsephotus bourkii (assembly GCF_033783945.1). Classification (NCBI taxonomy): domain Eukaryota; kingdom Metazoa; phylum Chordata; class Aves; order Psittaciformes; family Psittacidae; genus Neopsephotus; species Neopsephotus bourkii. The sequence goes on along the minus strand of NW_026902105.1, from coordinate 5,835,893 downwards.
TGACTTCACTTTCTTTGATCTATTTTAGAACTTCTTTTGAATAAGGCATTATTTTGGATACTAAGTCATTGGAGCTTTCCTTCAGAGTAACAAAACATTGCCCTATTTAAAGAGAAGTATCCTTCTTCTTGATATTTGTACGTAATCTTTCTTGGCATCACGGGGTTGTAACTGTTCAGTGATAGAAGAACACAGTAATACCTCCTAAAAATGCATTAGATAGGTCGACAATCAGTTCTGATTGCATATCTTTTATTCATCTCTGAGCACTTTGGGGCATTTGGCATAATGCAGCTAAAACTAAAATTTGAAAATTCTTATTAATCCCCTTCACCAGTCTAATAAAAATGAAAGTAACATTCATCCTAGCATTAGACATACTGTTTACTAAAATCAGCTTTATATATTAAAGCCCATTTCTATTACAGTGGCAGCAGAAAATATCAGCAACTTGCCTTCTTATGCAGTTGGTGGATGTAAAGTTAGTCCTTACTTTGAAAATAAAACTGCTCATATGTGTAAGTTGCTCTACAGAACTACCTCCCCAGCTACTCTTTTTTTACTTCCTACCACATTGTAAAAGGCAAGAAAATAAATAGGGTCTGCAAGTGGGTAGTGTTCAAAGATACTGAAAACAGCTTTCTTAACATAGCCCTGATTCCATACTCTCTCAAACTGTTTTCACACAATGTAGACAAAACTGAGTGTCTTCTTCTGATCTGTCTGTTCTATACAGCTAGCTTAAAGAAAGTGAGATCTGGCTGGTTTTGGCTGGACCGTTTCCATAAGAAAAGCAGAATATCCCTGGAGGGGATAAAGCTGTTCTAATAAGCTCTTATTTCACTTGCCAAAGGAAACAGCAGAGAGCTGTCTAGAGAATTTCTAGGTTTCATCTTTACTCACCTGTTATTGCAAGAGCAAGGTTACGGCAGCTCCCAGACTATATGAAAGAAGGACAGAAGGCTTCAGATAACTAGATTGTAAAAGAACCACAACTGCTCCCGAAGAGCACTGCTTCACACTAACCAAGAGGAAGATTCAGCAGAGGATCTAGCCAGTACCACTGTCCTTTGAAGGAAGTGATTCTTGATCTATGTCAAGGGAATTGAGCTTATGATGCAGATTATGTCTAGTGTTGAACATAGTGGAGCTCAGGGCTCAATGACTTGCACCTTGTCCAAGCTTTGTGACAAATACTGGAACTGCCAACATCCATTAGTTTTAACCCTTGAAGTGAGTATTACTCACAAAGCTTGGATCCATGTAAAAAACTTCAAAATACATAAAACTGACTACTTCAGTAGAAACTACTGTATGGCAGATGTCACTAAAATCATGAATGCTGCTGGCAGCATGAAGAGGACCCGTTTATTCAGCAGGCATGGTGCCAGAACAAGGGAAGGCTTGGGAAAACAGTATGTTATCTTTCACCCTGTGCACAGTTAAATTGTGGAGAACCATGCACAACTTGCTATCAACATTGAAGGAGAAATGAGCTCAAAAATGCATTTGCAGCATCATGAAACGTTAAACATCTTAAGACTCCACACTCATCAAGTCCCTGGGCTGCTGAAAATCATGAAGATGCTCCTGGGGAAAGTTCCCCCTAGATACGTCCTACATAACAAGATTTTTTTTCTAACTTTTCCCCTCTATTCTACCTCATAAGATCCAATTTTACATTCCAAATACAGAGTAATACATGAAATCAAAGCACTTTAAAAATCTGGAAATATAATGTGTCACAAATCCCAATAACTTAAAATCAGTTGATTGTGAAGCAGTACTGCTGTGAGAAGAGAGTCAAGGATACTTGAAAAGATAAGGTCAAATGTTGGGACCTGTGCATCCTGGCTTTTTCCTGTCTATCATAGTATTCCAGCTGGGAAAAGTGACTACATAGTTGCCATAAAATCATAGTTTTCAACATGACGAATACAGAAGATCAGGAAAATATATTATAAAAGAGATTTTTGTAACAGCTGGCTTTCTGCTGAAGCAAATTTTTCAACTCCCACAAGAGACATACTGGGTTGCAACTCATATTTCAGCATTCCAGCAAAAACTTTTTGTACTGTCTCTTGAAATAATGAATATGTTTTTTCAGTCAGAGGTATCATACCAGGGAGATACGAGGTGGGGTACTGACAAAAACAGTAATTCAGTCAGAAGTCACTACCATTCAGTTGTTACTCCTGACATGAGAAAGCGGTACTGTAAAACCCCTTTGGTCTGAACCACATCTCTGAACCATGAAAGCATGGTTCTATCCAACGTTAAAAATTCCATGAGCCAAACTGTTTTGGAAATGTCCGTGGTTCACTGCGGCAGCTGTACTTCACTGGCAAAGTGAGTAAGACTAAATGACTGTGTTTGTACTGTTATATTAGTTTTTACCATGTATTCCAGTGGTGTAAGAATACAGAGTGGGTTTGCCAAGAGAATGATAAAATCATGAAAGCTGTTGCTTTGGTTCCTCATGTATAAACGAGCAGAAACAATGAGCAGAACGATTCTTTAAGGGTTCCCCAGAAAATGAACAATGCACCAGTCGTCCCTGCTTCTTGTGTCTCTAGTGGCAGAAAAATAAATCCTCCATTTTTGAGCCTTTCTACTATAAAACATTTTTCTCATTTCCTTCAAATGTTCCAAATGTTTCAAATTTTATGGGTACATTTGAAAATAATTTTTGTGAACAGTTTTCTAAATATTTTTTTTTAATGAAAATCTAAAATTACAACTATCAGAAAGTCAGAAGTCAGAAGTAAGAGCCTATATCATGTGCAGATCTCCTGTTTAATTGTGGTGATGTGAATTGACATTATGGACACTACAGATACTGTGCAAGTTTGTTGTTGATATTGCATTCCTGCAGTGAGTGGTGAGCTTGAAGAATGCGTATTAAGTTCACAAAAATATGAGAAAGCATAACCTTAACTCCTGGCTTTCCCCAGCATGTTGACGAAAACATTCTAGTTTGAACAGCTGATGATCAGACAAAAAAAAAAAACCAACTTTGAAGTGATGTAAATATACCCATATACAGTCATTATTCCATAAAAAAGGACACAGGTAAACAGAGAACTGAACATTGTCTCTCAAAGTCTTAGACATGCTGAAAAATATGCATTGGAGTATTTTAAGCACAAATTATTTACAGTTCTAATGCTGTGAATTAGATCCTCATTTTGACTAGGCAAAATCAAAACTTTTAGTCAGGTTCTTAGAAACACAGAGTCTTGGGCAACATAAGTCTAGTGTGAGGTGTCCCTGCCCATGGCAGGGGCATTGGAACTAGATGATCTTAAGGTCCTTTCCAACCCTAACCATTCTATGATTCTATGATCTGGACTAACAGGGTATCCACCCTTTCAATGATGGGGAAGGAAAGGGAGCATCTGATCTCCCTTCTAATGGAGAAAATATGACTGAAAAAGTCCTTCCAGCTGATTGAAGGAATGGCTGCAGAAAAGAGGAATCTGAAAAGAGGTTGAGTTGTTTAATAACTGAACTATTATGGGTCTATCACACTCAGTAAGGCAGCTTGCTGTTTTGAGGTACTTACTTCTCGTTGATGACCTTAATGAATTGGTTTTACTGACAGTCTTAATGATTTTTTTAATTATTACTTTTAACTAAGTGATGGCTTAAGTGCTATGCATCAAAGGGACTACATTTCTGAATGGCAATCCTGGACTGAAAATGAGCTATACCCGAAAGCTGCCTGCGTAACAGCAGTTGCTGATAGTTTTGACAGAAAATGAATTCACATTTTTGTTTATTCATTGAATTTAATTTGATTTTTTGAAACAGAATTAGAATGACAGTGCCAATAAGTAATTATTTTTCTTTATGACATACTTGAAATGCAGAATTATAGAGCTGGAAGGGGTCTCAGGAGGTCATCTAACCCTTCCAGCCTGCCTCAGGAAAGGGACACTTCCACTACTCCTGACAGATCCTGTCCTGTCAGTTCCTTCATGACCAACAACAGGCCAATGTCCCAGATGACCTCCTCCTCCACGGCTTCACCAGATCCTTCTTTATGGCTACTCTAAAAGTCCTTCCTGTCATTCAACCCCATTATGTCTCTAAACCTCTCCAACATGGCCAAGGAGGACAGAGTACAACCTTCACCTTTGAGAGCAGCCTTTTATATATCTGAAGACTGCTACAATGCCCATTTCCCTCCACTGTAGCTATGCCCCCCATCTTTTCTTCTCGCGCCGTAAGTTCCAAACCCCCCCTTGCTGTTCTCCTCCAGATTCATTCTGATCAGTGAATGCTTTTGCCACCCGTCACTCAGAGCAGATTTCTAAACTAGCAAGTACTGAGTAGAGAGAGTGCTGCAGGCCTTGCATCACTGCAATACAGTAAATGTTCAACTAAGCTTCACATAAAATATGGAAGATCACTGGTATCCAAAAGATACCTCTGTGTAACAAATGTTAGATACGGATGCATGCAACAAGTGATGGGGGATAAAAATCTGGTGGCATGACACAAGGAGCAACATTTTACATGCTACAGGGACTTCCCCTCCTGTCAGGCACCACTGCAGCACAACAGCCACCAACCCTGGCGAGGAGTAAGAAGTGGCAAAAAAATGCAAATTTGCAAAAGCAAGTAGAGTCATAGAGTCACAGAATGGTTTGGGTTGGAAAGAACCTTAATATTGTCTAGTTCCAGCCCCCCTGCCATGGGCAAGGACACCTTCCACTACACCAGATTGCTCAAAGCCCAGTCCAACCTGGCCTTGAACACTGCCAGGGATGGAGCATTCACAATTCCCTTTGGCAGCCTGTTCAGTGCCTCAACACCCTCACAGTGAAGAACACTTTAAATTTGTCAGAAATAACTGTTTCATAGAAAAGGAAACGTAGTAAGGAGTGTGAACCTAACTCTTGCACTGTGGAGCTACAAAGTCAGCACAGGACAGTGCCAGAGATATTCTGGTGCTTTAAAAGGCAAGTTGACTGCAGATAAGTTAAAACAGGCTCTCTCACGTAGGTCGGCTGGCCTTTACAACGACTGCTTTACTTGAGTGACTTCAGACTTGTGGTCGTGGGAGTTCCGTACGCGGGGGTACATTACCTATTTAGAAACGTGTTTGGTTTTACGTATATTAAAGGGGGGGGGGGGGGGCCCCCCCCCCGCTTCAGAGACGCCTGTGAGCTCGCGCGGCGAAGTTTGCTTTGGATTTGGTTTGTCCCGTAAGGAAGCCCCCGCTCAGTGCCCGTCCTCCCCGCGGCGCCCACCGCGCAGGGGTCCAGCGGCCCCCGAGCGGGTGCGCTGCGCCCCGCGGAGGGAAGGCGGTGGCCCGCCCCGCCCCGCCCCGCCCCGCTGCCGCCTGCCCCCCCGCAGCACATGACCGGCCATGGAGGCGCGCCGGCGCTGCACAGAAGTTTGGAGCCGGGAGCGGGCAAGGGCTGCCTGCGAGGGGACGGCGGTGGCCGGCGCCCAGCCGCAGGCGGTGCAGCGGCGCGGTGGGCAGGTAAGGCGGGGCGGCGGCGGGGAGCGGCCGGGCTGGACGAGAGGCGGCACCGCGCCCAGGCGCTCGGCCGCGGCGCGCGCTGAGGGGCGCAACTTCGGCCGCAGCTGAGGGCACGGAGCGCGGGGCGGGCGGAGAAGGGTGTCCCTGAACCGTGAACGGAGCTGTGGGGCCGGGCCGAGAGGGGGCCGCTGTTGGGGGGCGGGTGGCCACGATGACGCCGGCGTGCCCGTGTGTGGTGCTCCGCGCCGTGCTGCCCTCGTTCCTCCCCAGCGCTGGGGACGGGCGCGGAAGCGGCGGGGCAGTCGCGGGCAGGTGGTCCCGGCGCTGCCCGACGGCTGCCGGGACGGACGGCGCGGGGTGAGGCCGCCTCTTTACCGCTGTTCCCTCTGTACCCGCAGGTGCAGGCAGCGCCGGGCTGTTCAGCACCCGGCCTGACCTCCGCTCTGATGGAGGCGTCGCTCGGAGGAAGAGGGCACGGTGAGGTGTCCCTGGGACGGTAGCCAAAGAGAAATCATGCATTTCTAGCCCAGCCCCACACCGCCCAGGGCAGTCTCCTGTGCAGCTTTGTTGTGTTTTCGATCCAGGAGAGTGTGGGCTGCTGCTGGCAGCTACAGGATGAAGTCGCCTCCCTGCTGCATGTCTCTTTCTTCCCAAGCATCCCTGGAGGAACCGGGGAGTAGCACATCCCTGGGTTCCCTGGACTCCAGTGTTTTCAACAGTGAAGACGAGCAGGGGCCCCTACTCCAGAAGGTCATCCCTTCTTTGGACTGCTTTACTATCAATGTAGGAGGCAGCCGCTTTGTGATGTCCCAGCAAACTTTGTCTTGCTACCCTGACACCCGTCTTGGCAAACTGGCCGTAGTGGTCTCTGCTGCCCGGGACGTGGCCTCTGCCCTCCTTGAGCTCTGTGATGATGCCAACCTCGTGGAGAATGAATATTTCTTTGACCGTAGCTCACAAGCATTTCATTACATTCTGAATTACTACCAGACAGGGAGGCTGCATGTGATGGAGCAGCTTTGTGCACTCTCCTTCCTGCAAGAGATACAGTACTGGGGTCTGGATGAGCTCAGCATTGATTCCTGCTGCAGAGACCGGTGAGTTGTGGGAAGATGTGGTGTGCTGGATTGTGGGATGGGTGAACTTAGCATTGGCGTGCATGCAGGGATGCTCCGGTGAGAGATCCAGCAGTGGGGATAGGTGAGGTAGCAGAGTATCGAGAAAAGTGCACTCAAAACTGGGGAGTTCAGTCCTGAATCCTGGTCTAGAGGTGGATGGGTGTAAATATGGGAGCAGCTGTGATGGGTGCTGTCCCCATTGACCATTGCTGAGGGGAATGTTGACAGTGGGGTAAAGATAGTGAGAACCTAACAGGGCCTGGGTCTGGGTTGCCCTGTACTGGCCCTGGAAGCTCAAAATGTTTGAAAAGGACAATGCCAGAGATGACAAAGGTTGTGAAAGGGGAGATGTCCATTCAGTCATCCAGTTTGAGGTTACCATAGTTATAGGGGTTGGATGAGGAGTCAGGCACAGTGCTGGGTGGGTTTGGAGCCTCCCCACCCCCAGTTTCCATTCTAGAGGATTTCCAGATCCAAGCTGGAGAGGTAGGAGGGGGGTGGTCACCTGGTAGGCCGAGTGTGGGTGGCAAGGCTCCAGGGGGAGCTGTGATGGGAAGCGTCGCACATGGATGTAGCAGCTTACAGGGAGGGGGCAGCAGCAGCCGGAACATGGCTCACTGGAGACAAATTGTAACAGGCAGACTAGGAGTGAGGTGGATTTCCACTGAACCACCCGCAGGACGTTTCTGTTCATTCCATTTGTGGTTAATTTATTTTTTCCCACCAGATTTAGTGTTACTGGTTTGTTTGTGATTAGTATTGAAGAAAAGAATTATCTAAAGAGTGTAACTGCTGTTTATCCAAAGGGGTTATACTAAAATTATTAGAAGGGGTTATTCTAAAATTATTAGAAAGAAACCAAAAAGCAGCCCCACCCCAGAAGATACTACAGTTACCTTACACTAGCATGGTCCAGTTCTGCGGCTGAAAAAGTTGGGTCCTAGTTTTCATCCCTTTCTTCCTTCCCTGGTGGATGTAACTGGAAGCTTTCACTTCTTTGGTGGTAAAAAGAGCTACAGACCTCTTCGATATATGCAAGACTAACTGTATATCAAACAAAAGCAAAATTGCATAGCCCCTTTGTCTAAGGCTTGAGATTTGCAGCAGTCAAGAAATACAGATACAAAAGAAAAGGATTTTTTTAGTGTGCTTTCGGAATGGATTTTGTTTCATAAAATTGTTCTGTAAATATACTATTGCTCCAACAAAACACTCAACTATGCATTTACAATCTGCAAGTTTTACTCAGCACAGATGCTTGTGTACTTGATTGTGTGAGGACCCACATATTTAAAGAGAGAAAGCAAGCTTGCCATCTTTGTGTGTATTGATCAGAACTTCATCTGTGAACTGCATGGCTTTTATGATGCCTTTCCTTTTAGTTTTGCAAATGCACACAGATGTAATAAAAATGGGATATAGTTAATAAAGTTACACCTGAGTTGGAGCAATCGCAGTAACAGCTACAGGTTGGGCAGAGAAGAGATTCAGAGCAGCCCTGTGGAAAAGGACTTGGGGGTGCTTGTCGATGAGAAAATGAACATGAGACAGCAGTGTGTTCTTGCAGCCCAGAAAGCTAACTGGGCTGCATCAAAAGGAGCGTGACCAGCAGGTCGAAGGAGGTGATCCTGCCCCTCTACACTGCTCTTGTGAGACCTCACTTGGAGTATTGTGTATAGTTCTGTTGTCCTCAACATAAAAAGGACATGGAACTGTTGGAACAAGTCCAGAGGAGGGCCACGAGGATGATCAGGAGCTGGAGCACTTCCCATATGAAGATAGGCTGAGAAAGTTGGGGCTGTTCAGCCTGGAGAAGGCTGCATGGAGACCTCATAGCAGCCTTCCAGTATCTGAAAGGGGCCTATAGGGATGCTGGGGATGGACACTTCATTAGGGACTGTAGTGATAGAACAAGGGGTAATAGGTTAAAACTTAAACAGGGGAAGTTTAGGTTAGACATAAGGAGGAAGTTCTTTACTGTGAGGGTGGTGAGGCACTGGAATGGGTTGTCTGGGGAAGTTGTGAATGCTCCATCCCTGGCGGGCTCCAAGGCCAGGTGGGACATAGCCTTGGGTGAAATGGTTTAGTGTGAGGTGTCCCTGCCCGTGGCAGGGGGGCTGGAACTAGATGATCTTAAAGTCCTTTCCAACCGTAACTATTCTTTGATTCTACGATTCTAAGTTGAGAACAATTTAGAAACAGAGGGTCTGGTTGTGGTAGGATTGCTTGCAAGAATGCATGTTAGTTGTGCAGCAGGTTCTGCTATAGTCAACACGATCCATATAGATAACGCGCTATCAGAATAAAATTACTCTGTGTATATAAACTGTCACTGACATGAAATGGGGGAATAGAATATGAGGACAGTGGAAACATGCTACAGGTTCTCAGTATCTTCAATCGTATGCTTGATATGAGGGTTTTCTGAGCTCCCATAATGTAAACTTTAACATGTATTATTTTGACTTGCATGGTAGAGGATAAGGAAAACACTTGCATACTGGTATTAAACATCTCTCGGGGGGGTGGGGGGGGGTGGGGTGATGTCCTGGGCAGGTACTTCAGGAGGAAGGAGCTGAGTGAAGCCTTAGACATCAAGAAAGATGCAGAAGAACTGGATGCCCAAGACGAAGAAGAGGACTTTTCTGGTAGTCTCTGTCCCAGTGTTAGACAGAAACTTTGGGAAGTTTTGGAAAAGCCTGGCTCCTCCGCAGCAGCCAGGACTTTTGGCACTCTGTCCATGGTTTTTGTTGTTGTGTCCATAGCCAACATGGCTTTGATTTCGGTAGAGCTGAGCTGGCTGGCACCACCGTTACTGGATGCCCTAGAGTACCTGTGCATTGCATGGTTTACAGTGGAGTTTGTTCTGAGGTTCCTGTGTGCACGGGATCGGTGTCGCTTCCTAAGGAGCGTGGCAAACATCATAGACCTCCTTGCTATTTTACCTTTCTACATCACCCTGCTGGTGGAGAGCCTGTGTGGGGGTGAGAGCTCGCAAGAACTGGAGAACGTGGGGCGCATTGTGCAAGTGCTGAGGCTGCTCAGAGCCCTGCGGATGTTGAAGCTGGGAAGACATTCAACAGGTACTTTCAGCTATGGCAGTGGTACTATTCAGTTTTGCTCCCTGCAGCAGTTGTTCCTGGGCATGGTTCTCCATCCTGTGTGCTTTTTTTCTACCTAGCCTTTTTTACCCAATCTGTTAGCAGTAATGGCTTGTGAAAAACATACTTTTGGACATTGATAATTGAGTGGCAGCAGCCTTCTCCAATAAATTTTAGCTCTTCATAGAGCCAGTGTATATTGTTTGCATGCTGTAAATCATCCACCAGTCATTCACAAGGTCATAAAAAAAGCATGTGTTCGAGTTGATTTTATTAGGGGTAAAGCAAGGAAAGAAGCAGATCATTGGGCCACATTTTTATATTATCAAAGCCCACTAATGACATTTTATAATTACCTATCACAATTTCTTTTGTTCAAAAAGTATTTGCAAGGAAATATGTCATGATTTTGTCTACGTCATAGATCCTGAAAATAACCGTGGTAAAGAATACTTCAAGAAAACTGTTTAAACTGAATCTTACCAGACAGTGGCTTCAGGGGCTCTCTGGTCCCATTGGTATCTCTGTGGCATGTGGAGCACAGCTGGGGGCTGCTTGCTGAGTTGGACATAGGTGCAGCACAGAGCAGCAGTGTCAGATTCAGTCAGTGCTCACCACTGGTGTGGGGCCTGTCATGTCCAAGCACTCCTGACAGGTCAGTAGACAGATGAATGAACAGCAAGGAGGGATAGGGTGGAAGATGAAGTGTATTCCTGAGAACACTCACATCTTTGTACACCCTTTCGAGTGGTGAAAGGAAGGCGTAAAAGGTTATGTTTTCTAGTGGGAATTTATCAAAGGAAGCTGGAAATGATTGGAAGGTGTTGCATTTCCCCTTGTGTTTCCATCATCTTTATTACAACTTCATGGCATGTGCGTGCCTGCAGTATGAAAGAATAAAAGCTGTATTCCCACCACACCCTCTCCATGCCATGATGTTGTCCAGTGCTTAGCATTTTCATATTATTTAATTATGTTCCCACATAAATCAGTGCTGAATGTGGTGCTGAATTTGACAGGAGAAATGTTCAGCCAACATTTGGAGCTTTGACAAATAGGATCCTAATAGTAAACCGTTGTCTCCATCCTGCAATATTAGCCTGTTCTCAAGATGGAGATGATTGTTCTTACATGGCACTTGACATACCTTTCCAGGTTTCTGCCATGAAGCAGGAATGGGTTGATGCCTCTCAATTTTTTGGAGATGCATCTCCACCTTCTGTGTGAACTGGCCCTATTTTGGCAGGCATTCATTACAGTGTGATCACAGCAGCAGAATGTGTCTCTAGTTTTGTTCCCACTGAAGGGCAGTGAATCTGCCTACCAGTAGCTTTAATGCTGCTGAACATAATCATAGTGGTTTGGGAAGTATCTTAATCTCACTCGTCTGCCCTAGATTAGGCCTATACTGATTCATAACTGTCTCTTAGAAAGCGGTTGAAAATAAGCTTGTGATGGTTCAGTGCATCAATGCGTTTGTTTTGCTTTATTATAATATTTATAGAGTCTGATGATATTTGGGGTTTTTGTTTTGGTTTTCTTTTTTTTTTTCAAGAAAGGCTGCTACACACTTTTGTTGGTAGCTGCGATGTGAATTCATTCCTCTAACTGTGTTTTGAAAATAAAAAGATTTGAACTCATCAAGGCACTTTTGTGCTGAATTACAAAAAAGTGATCTAAAAGTATGTCACAAGGTTTCCAGTTTACTGGATTTTACTGTTATAAAATGAATGCATGAAACTCAGTACTATGGCTGTTTCTATCAATTTGAAACCAGATCTTTCAGATGTTTGTATAACAACTGTTAACTTCGGGTAGATTAACTTTCAGGGATAGTCTAAACTTTTGTGCCTATTTATTCTTAAAGTCATTAAAATATTTCCACAATTTATATCACAATATTGACTGCCATTAATGTTGAGTTTAGTCCTTCCAGATTAGGTACATGTTAATTAATTATATGAAAATTTAGTCTCCTGATCTGGAAGTGAGCTATCATCTTTCTACTAGAACCAGAGTGCCAGTTTCAACATACAAGGAGCTACCTACATATCTATTTAAACCATCCAGAGCTGCTTTACTGGCCCTGTGCTTGCTTTTGTTAGCTCAGTGGCTGTCCACTTAGGCCCAGAACACTAAATCAGAGCTGTATAACTGAAATGTAGAAAGTCACCATTTCAATCTCCTGTCAGAGGAGATGCTGCTGCTAAAATGAAACATGGCCATAATAAGTCAAAACAGCAAAATAGACTCTCAGATCTGAAGCCCTGTTTCTGACCACTAGAGGTATGTTGCAAAAGAGTTTAGTTAACATGGTTCTAAATACATCCTTAACCACACCTGCTAATACACAATGAACCCCATAAGTACCATACACAGAGACCATCCTCCTTGCACATACGTAGGCAGTCCTCATAAACCTCACAGTTCAGGGTGGCTCTTGCAACTCTTCCACTCTCTTGGCTTGGATCTGCCAGTTCAAAGCTACCTCCCAGCAATGCTTCTGTGTGATTTCTGCGCTCTCACACCAGACAAAGCTTCATGAACTGCTCCTGGCAAGAGGAGTGCAAGATCAGAAGAGATGTGAAAATTCATGCCTGCAGACTCAGCTACTCTTTCATCAAATAGGGGTGTTCACCATCACAAGGAGAGCATCTCTGCAGACCCATACAAAGCTGCAATCACAGCAGCAACCTAGCTGTCAGGGCAGAAAGAAGTTAGGAAAAAACATACCAGTTCTTTCCTTCACTTTAAAGAAATGGAAACCCTTTTTGTGGGGGAGGACAGAAAAAGAAATGAAAGAATCGTTTCTGCCCCTTTGAAAGCTGAACCCAGCTCATAGGAGGGATATGATGCCTAGAAACACCTGGGCTAGTTTGGTGTATGTAATTATTTATGCAAAGTGCTATACTTCATCAAAGAACAACTGAGAAATCAGTACTACAAATATCCAGACAATGTATAGCTAGAGGGTGAAACCACTCTTCTGAGCTATCAAAAATGTGGATTTGAGTGGCTCCAAGAATAGCTGAGAACTGAACCTGCATTTCTCGCATTCTCTAATGCTCTTCAGCTGTTACCTTTCTCCTGGGGCATGTTTTGCAGAAGCCTTGCTTCCTCTGGGAAGCACTTACAGATTGACTCCTTGAGAAGAGAGTTTGAGCATCTTGTGATAGCAGTGGGCACATGTTTGAGAGAAGGCTGTGGTGTATGTCAGGATGAGATGCCTCTGGAGACATAAAAAATCGAAACTTCATCATTTTAGTGCCAAAGATTTCGGATGGTTTAAATGCTGTGTGTAAACAGAAGTAATAAGGCTTGCTTTGGTATCTGTGCTAGGACAGCCCTAGTTCGGCTGTGGGCCAAACATTTTAAAAACTTACAAAATGATATAGCAGCACATATTATTTGTTTGACTACATCAACTGATTCCCACTTAGGATGAGCTGTGGAGTCCAGTAACTTGTCTGATTCATAGGTTTGTCTAAAAATGTCTTACTGACTTCATCTGAAGACATGAAGAGATGTATTTTTGTTTTAGATGAGGATAGTAGTACTAAGAATAATTAAAAAAATACCAAATCAGACTCCTGAACAGTCAGAATAATTAATATAGGAATATTCTTTTACTGAAGATTTCATCAACATGATACAAGGAGTTAGCAGTCAATTCCAAGTTCCTGCTTACTTTAGCCTGCTTTTTGCAAGTTCTTTAGCCATAGTATTCTCAGGATTCAGCATAAAGGGCAAACCCTGTCTTTTATAGTAGTCAGTTATGCTTTGAAAAGAAGTGCTACACAGGTAATTTAGAGTACCTTATTTCTAAATCCTCTGAAAGGACTTATTCTTCTACCCTGTTCAGGAGGAAGTTTTACAGGGCGATGGATGGTAATAACTCCCTTGGAAGATGAGAGTTTGATCTGGATCATTGCAATTGTCTCACAAAGCTTTTGCACTGCTAATATTAGCGCATATCCAAAATGTGGACACAGTCACATTAACAGAGAAAAAAATACACTGATATATTTTATTCCCATTGCAGATTTAAACTATATCATAATAAACATTCTAACCAACAGATCATAGTTATAGTAATGTAAAACCTGCATATGGGCAAGCCTTTAACTGGAGTTGGTAGAATATTAAAAAAGGAAAAATCCTGCAGATTCTGGGGTGTACTTCCATTGTTTGCTGTAAAAAATACGCCTTTGAAGCCCGTTAGACCTGAAGGAGAGAAGAAATCCAAAAGCAAGGTGAAATTCTTAACATCTTGTAGATTGAGAATGAGGAACAAAAAGCAAATCAAATTGCTTATTGCACTCATAATATGAAGTCTGCAAGCAGAGACAGAGTTCAGTAAGTTATTTTGCAAATGCGAGTTTAGTTAGAAGTCTACTCCATGAAGGATAATTCATAAACATTGTATTTTTTCTCATTTATTAAAGAAAACATAACACATTTAAACAGTGTTAAAAACTAATACAAAGTCACTTGTGATTCAAAAGATAATTTCAGTCTCCCATGTGTCTCCACTGAATTGGTACCCTGTTATCTTTCTTTGTTTATGTGTGCAACATTTACCTATTGCACTGTTATTGTATTTACTTTCCTGCTTGTTTTGTCAGGAGTCTAGTCTTGAAGCAGCAGTTCTAGAAAGAATGTGGGGGGCTATGTAGAGTAGTCAGCTGCCCATGAGCTCCATTGGCAGCCCACGGGCAATAGGACTGATGCAGTATATAGGTGAATTAACAAAATACCATGTTTTCATTGGAAGGCTTTGCTGTCTGATTTTGGCACAAGTGCACCTGCTGCTGAAATACTGCTTTGATGTCTACAGATAAAGATACTGATAGGTTTTGGGGGGAAGATATGTTGAGGAGAGGTTGTGATAACTATATGAGGATTAAGAACAGTTCTTAGCAAAGAAAAAGTTACTAAGTGACTGAACTAGGCTCTAAGCACTGAGCTGGAAAAATGAATTGAGTAACTGAAGGTTGCTTGGTTCAAGAGAAAAATACGGTAATGACTGGAAAACAGGAGCTTGGCACATTCAAGGGAGCAGGTGTTTTTACTCTGTTTTTAAATGGTTATTTAGATAACTTACTAAGAACTACGATAGATTCTTCTGTTATGGACAATTAATAAATATTGATTAGTTTTCCTAAATTATATGTGTATGTAGTACAAACAGTAAGCAATTAGAAGAATTTTTATGCTCTATATTAAGGAAACACAGGTGATGTCAGTGGTTCAGTCATTTTAATCTAGTTCTTCCACATCTTCCCAGTAGCACTGAGAGCAGCATACCTTTTTCTTCAATCACATTCACAGTCAAAGAAAAACATAAGGCATCTTTTAAATAAGAGATGTTTTGTGAAGTTATGATGACAGCTACATGAATCATCCTATACTGACAGCATTTCTTGTCTTTCAGGCTTGCGGTCTCTTGGGATGACTATCGCACAGTGCTACGAGGAGGTTGGCCTTCTGCTGCTTTTCCTCTCTGTAGGAATCTCTATATTTTCTACTGTGGAATACTTCGTTGAGCAAGGTGTGCCAGGCACAACTTTCACAAGTGTACCTGGTGCTTGGTGGTGGGCAACAACTTCCATGACAACTGTTGGTTATGGTGACATTAGACCAGACACTACCATTGGTAAGGTAGTAGCCTTTATATGTATACTGTCAGGAATACTGGTTTTGGCTTTGCCAATAGCTATAATAAATGACCGTTTTTCTGCCTGTTACTTTACACTGAAGATAAAAGAAGCTGCTCTTAGGCAGCGTGAAGCTTTAAAGAAACTCATGAAGAACTCATCCAGTGATTCAAACATCAATGTTAATTTGCGAGACATTTATGCACGCAGTGTCATGGACATGTTGCGGTTAAAAAGCAGAGAGAGAGCAAGTACAAGGAGCAGTGGAGCAGATGATTTTTGGTTTTAAGTTATTTAGCCTTATATAGCAAATAGACTACTTCAAAAGTGTAGTATTAAGCATCACTTTTTTTATTATTCACCACATAGTGTATTTGCTTTTCCAGCTGGAGTTCTGCTTGCTTGGACAGACTGCGATAACTATTGCATACAAAAGGCAGACTTCATAATATGGAGTCTGCCAAGGAGCCCTGAAACCTACTTCCAGAACTGAATCATGGTGGGTGAGATGGGAAATAATGGGCCCGTTAAAACAGCGACACAAACACTTGTCTGTGAATCTGATGTCCTTGGCAATGTATAATAATAAAGTCTTAGTGAAAATTTCCATGGTGTTTTGAATTTTAAAGATCCATAAGATTTGTATTTGCATTGGGAGAGCAAAAGTCAAAGGCATTAAGAAAAACTGAAAAGGGAAGTCTAAGGAAATGAAATGTTGAATAAATGTAGGATGATATTCCTCTAAGGAGCTTCATTGTGGCCCCCTTTCTTATCTCCACCTTCTACTCCATTTACATGAAAAAGAGGTTATTAGACCCTGGGGGCGGGAGAGAGAATTTCTCATTTGAAGTGAAGGGCTACCACGTACTTGGTGAGTAAAAGCACTTGGGCGGCTTCAACCCCATACAACACTACAGGCTTCGGGAAGAGTGGCTGGAAAGCTGCTTGGCAGAAAAGGACCTGGGGGTTAACTGACAGCTGCTGAACATGAGCCAGCTTGTGCACAGGTGGCCAAGAAGGCCAAAAGCATTTTGGCTTGTATCGGAAATAGCAGGGCCAGGGCAATGATCGTCCTCCTGTACTGGGCACTGGTGAGGCCACACCTGGAATCCTGTGTTTAGTTTTGGGCCCCTCACTACAAGAGAGGCATTGAAGTGCTGGAGCGGGTCCAGAAAAGGGCAGTGTAGCTGGTGAAGGGTCTGGAGATCAAGTCTGATGAAGAGCGGCTGAGGGGACAAAGGCCGTTTAGCCTGGAGAAAAGGAGGCTCAAGGGAGACTTTATCACTCTCTACAACTACCTGAAAGAGATTGTAGTGAGAAGGGGGTTGGTCTCTTCTCAGAAGTAACAAGACATATGACAAGAGGTAATGGCCACAAGTTGTGCCAGGGAAATTTAGACTATTAATAAAAGTTTGTTTGCCAAGAGGGTGGTCAGGCATTGGAATAGGTTTCCCAGGGAAGTGATGGAATCACTGTTCCTGGAAGTGTTAAAATACCATGTAGCTGAGGCCCTTACTGACATGGTTTAGTGACATGGTCGTGGCAGTCCTGGGGTGATGGTTGAACTCAATGATCTTAAAGGTCTATTCCAGCCTAGCTGATTGTGTGATTCTATGATTAAGCCAATGCCAGATCTGCAGCAAAGTATAAAATAGTCATTAAATGGGTTTCATAATGTAGAGCATCCACTGTGGTTGCTCTGGAAGTTGCAGAAGCTAATAAATCTTTTGCAGCATAATTTACAAGTACTTTACAGACTTAGTTTGAACTGTGCCTTGTCTATGTGTTTTGACTCTCATAAATTATTTGTGTATCTGAGCAGTTCTTGCACTCAAGTAGTTACTGGTGGGTATCAGAAGAAACAGAAATAGTACTCATTTCCCTATGTCCCATTAAAATCAGTTGGTATTCCAAATGGGGCCAGATTTTAAAAAAAAATAATTATCTTCATGGACTCATTATTAGAAATGCCCCTCATCAGAATCTTTTGTTCCAAAGGGAAAATGAGCACTTGTTAGACTGGGTAATTAGTCAAATGCAGTAAACAAAGTGCAAAGTTAAAATAGTCAAAGCTATTTTCAGTCAAGTTTCCTACCACTTACCACTCCAATGGGCTAATATAATTCTTAGCAACTAAAGGTTTTCTTTAATATAATTACATTGTTCTAGACTACGACATTGCCACATATGCATAGAACTCAACTAGTAGGTTAAATAATAAAAATCACAAGCCTCTCTCATGTTTTGGGCAAGATAAGTACAATCATTATTTCCATATGACATTTTGACATTAATTCAACATACTAAAACATCTATTTACTGTGGAATTTTTAATTTTATAAGATATTTATATAAATAGGTTAAATTGCCTTTAAGGACATATGAATGGGTGAAATAACCTGCTTTTAATAAACATTAATTAATTTTAATAAACACAACATGCATGTTGTGAAATAACAGTGTGATTTCCTCCCATTCCCTATAAATGGTGGTGTAAACGCAATACAGCAAACAAAGTTTTCAGTGGCTCCAACCTTGATGCAAACTGAGTAACATTTCAGCAGGAAACGTCTCCCTGTTCGTCAGCTGGCATCAGTCAGCATTTGGATTTGGGACCAACGCAGCATATGCAACTGGCACCAGGGGGAGAAGGAAGCCGAGGGAAAACACTGGAGACCAAAAGAGTACGTCTTGCTATACTAGAAATGGTCTAGGTGTGAAAATTTATGGATCAGCCTCATCATCTGTTACCTAGGGAGCAAACTGTGTTACCACAGTGTTCCCCTCTGCCCACATACCCTATGAATCCATCACAAAACTCCCTCTGATGTCCAGGAGACAAAATTCTGCAGGGGAAGGTTTGATGCAGCCCACTCTAGGTTATTACTTCATAGCTCCTTGGAGCAGGAAGTCTCCCAGGCTGCACAAATTGTACAGGCTGTTTCTCATTCAAAAGTCATTCTAATTATAGAGAATTAGGAAGAAGCTTTCATTGTGTGAAGGCTGTTTTGTAATGTCTTTTGTGCTTTCTTGTATAGCAGCTGATCTCTGTTTGAGAAAGGAAATGCAGTTAGATAGCTGATTGATTCTCTTTAGGGAAAGGCTGCTTTTATTGCATCCTGTGCCTTTTATGAAAGACTCAAAAGAATGAGAGAAATGTTCTGGGATGTATCAGTTGATTCACTCCTTTCACCAGCTCTGGAGATAAAGTTTCCTAGAAATGCCCATGAGGAAGCATGGCTCAGACTTTATCCAGTTGCAGCTTTAGCTTCTATTTCCAGACCTCTTGATTTTAAATTCAAAGTCTCCCAAGAAGTGTTTGTCAGTCCTGTTGTTTATGCAGCAAGGTTGTCTATCACATTATGGGCTGAGACTAGCAAATCATTTTGCAGATTAAGGCCAGTTCTGCTCTCAGCTCTTACAGACAGAAGGACCAAAGCATTAATACTGAGTAACAAACAGTACAGGACATTGCAGCTCTAAAACATGAAGCTACAACATGCACTTACTACCACAGATTTAGAAAATAGCTCAGTCACCACAAAGGCACCAAATTAAAGATGTTACTGTGCTATTTGTAGAATATCGCACTAAAGATAAGAAACTACCTCTCTACATCTGTTCTGCCATTTCTATCCCACAGCAGACTTCATAGAATCATAGAATCAACTAGGTTGGAAAAGAACTTTAACATCATCAAGTCCAACCTTTACTCCAGGCCTACCAAGTCCACCACTAAACCAGTCACTGAGGGCCTCATCTACATGTTTTTTGAACACTCCAGAGACAGTGACTCCACCATTTCCCTGGGCAGCCTGTTCCAATACCTTGGCAGAAAGGATCATATGATAGAACATCATTAACATTGTCTAAGAAATCAGCATTTCAGCTTAAAACACCAAGTAGTTTCAAAAAATGTCATCAAAGGGTATAGCTACAGCACTTAAAGCAAGCCCACATTAACCTTGGATTCCTATTACAGGAAACAAAAACAATGAAAATCATAGAATCATAGAGTGGTTTGAGATGGAAAAGACCTTAAAGGTTATCCATTTCCATCCCCCTGCCATGGGCAGGGACAGCTTCAATTAGACCAGGTTACTCAGAGCTCCATCCAACCTGGCTTTAAATACTTCCTGGTATGGGGCAGTGTCTTTCAGTTTAAAGCCATTACCCCTAGTCCTGTGCCTACAGCCCTTATGAAAAGTCCCTCTGCAGCTTTCTTGTACACTGCAGTGGAGACTAACAGTCTGAAAAATTCTGTACATTTGTTTATAGATGCTTAGGAGCAGCTTTTAGTTGGGTACAGTGTGGTTCAAACCCACCAGAACTGTTTAAACATCACTAAAATTCTCTGTCATTTTTACTTTGGAGAAAGCCAATAGCCTCCTGGGGCACATGAGGCAGAGCATTGCCAGAAGGTCAAGGGAGGCAGTCCTGCTCCTCTGCTCAGCCCTGAGGAGACACATCTCAGTGATGTGTACTGGGCTCCCCAGTACAAGATAGATGGGGAAATGCTGGAGAAAGCCCAGCAAAAAGTAGTCCCAGGCTGCAGAGACCAGCATGTTGGAGAACCCCCATGTCCAGGACAGGTGAGTGTGCTGGTGCCTATGGGTGAATTTGTCACTTCTGGGGGTTTTAGAACAGTATTTAGAAATTCTTGTTTGTTAATAATTTACGAGTCTAATTTTGTGATATACCTGTTGTACTGTACTAGTATTGATCCCGAGTGCATAGTTCACGGATCACTTTAATTATGTGGTGTTAGCAAGTCAATAAAGCACTTCAATCTTGATTTGATATTAACTATGTAAGTTGAGCAATTGTCCCCAGGATAGGAGTTTTTCTGGCCAACTGTGAGGTAGGATTGCCACACAGCAAATAAGTTTAAGCACAAAAAGGAGAAAAAAGGAACAAAAATTTGAAGTCTTTTACAAGGCAATGCCCATTTAATTTTGTTTTCAGACAGAACAAAGTATTATCATCTTGTTATAATTATTTTGATAATGAGTGACACATTTTTCTTGTTTTCTACAGTATTGTTCTCTCAAACCTCTGCTGAGGTATACACTCATAAATGCAGCCCTAATAGAACATTTTCTGTTGAGATACCTGCCATCTAAGCTAGAGCAGCTGTTGCTGATGCTTTGGGTACATAGCTGTCTGTGCTTATCACATGGCCTCAATGTAGAAAGGGTAGAGTAGCACAGGCTGTAGTCATACCTGTGATTGGAGACAAAGGGTCTCCAGGGCTCTGGGCACTTGAAAGCATCATTAATCAAAGAGGAAGTCTGGAGTCAATACTATGTCTAGGACTGGGGCACATTTTTCAGTTATAGCTTCTTGCCAATTAGGGAGGGGTTTTTGAGAGTTTTAGTAAGTCCTGTAATGATTATGGCTTTGCCTTTTATTTAAATACAAATTCCAGAAAACACATTTTCAGACAAAAGCAGAGCTGCCATGCACTCACTTCTGTAAGAATTTGAGAAGGCACTTAAGTTTATGACCAAACCTTGACTCCCGTGTATAGGGTTGGTGCTTCTCCTGAAGGATGGCACTGTCAGCAGGAAGGAGATCAAAGCTCATCTCCATGTGTCTCGCACAGATGTGCTTGAAAAGCATAAGCATATACATGTCCTCACAGAAAACAGGAGGGAAATTTTGTGCAGGTGGTTCTTCCAGACTTCCCTATTGTAGGATTTCTGTGTGAGACAAAAGAATTCTAGACTAACAGCAAAGCATATTTAAAGGTTTTCGGGGCACTCATCTATTTTACTTATGCTACGTTTCTGTTTGCAGACCTCAGGAACCTCTTTAGCTGGGGTAAGAATAAGGAAGGAATCCCACCTGATGTCACAAAAGCAGGTCCAGCACCAGCCAATGTAAACATTTGTTGCTCCCAGTGTTTCTCAGTTCTCCCCAAAAGAAGCTGTCTGTGAGATGGACTTTACATGCCACAGAGGAACCCAGAACAGCCTGAAGTTAGGTTCAGTGTTTTAAAAAGTCTGTAGTTGTGCTCATCTGATTAAAATTATATAAAACGCCTATTATGATGTGAAAAAAAATGTCTTTGTTACAACTTCTCAAAATTAAATCATCTTTCTTATCAAGCAAAGGAAGACTCCTGCAGATACAAGGTTTTGTCTAATTATACCTAGTATTATACAGCTTTTAATAAAATAAAAAGAAGTCCTTGTAAGTCATGTAGTATTTCTGTATAGTTCTGTAAGCTAATATGTGTTTTGTTTCCAATGGCTTGACTCAGAAAGGCAGTTCTATTTCCAACTCTATGCAGCAGAGAGAGCTCCTGAGAAATGGCTGAAGCGTGCATGACTCTTCACAACCTAATGCATGAATCAGATTCTCAGGAGAACTTAGACAATAATTCAGAACGGCCTCTTCCAATTGCCATAAAACAGAAGCACAGTGAATTGACTTGTCCTAAACATAATTTTTCAGCACAACCAAAAATGCAATTGAAATTCGTCAAAAGATAATGAACAATGTCACTCTGCACAGCTGGCCCTGTGTTACAGATTCGTGAATTTTAACTCTCAGCCTGAGGTATGAAATAATGTTATGCACTCCAACCATGTTGAATTATGGAAAAGTATTCCAACATTAACATGTCTCTGCTTAAGAACTGCTGTCCAGGAAAGCAACATTCATAAACTCATAGCTCTTTTGTCCTAAACTAGCATTATCATTAGGGCCTTTAGAACATGATGTCAGAAACTGCTAGTTACAGGCACAATGGGACCCCTCCATAGCTTTTGTGATGTGTGTTAGATGCTGCAGTGATAAAAACTATTACTACTGAAGCCTTGAACAGGCAGATTAAGCCATAATTTATTCTAAGTGTATGAGAAAAAAAATTATGAAGGTAGAACAGGAAAGAGAAAATTAATTCAAATTTAATTTAAGTAAGAAGTTGACGTTCTTCATCTGAGATTTAGCAGTGTCTTTTTGTGACCGACCTTGTGTGTTTTAGTCATCGTATCTTCTCATAAGGAATGAAGAATACATGGTTCAGTGCAGAGGAAGAAATTCTTTTCAGCTCATTAACTAACATGCATCATAGGTCCATACCACAAATTAGATCATATACTAATAATTCATACCTCATCCTAGACATTCAGCCCTGTATATCAGACACACCTCTGCCCTGAACCGGATGTAAGCATTTGGCTTCATCGTTCTTCTGTAGATCAACAACAAAAAACCTTTTTGTAAAAAGTAAACATCAAGTTAAAGGAATAAGATCTGGTTTAATGTATTTCCAGTTCCTACTATTTGTTACTTCTGCTGTCAGTCCTCATTTAACCCTCCTATCTTCTCTTTCTGGCAGGATTTGTTGAATAACAGATGGAAGAATTGACAATCACAGCCTTTCAGTGACAAAATGTAGACAAACCGTCCCCACAAACCTGTGTTCTGTTTTCCTATATTAGAAATAAAATCCAAGTCGAAAGAAACAAGTGTGGTGTTTCTTTCACAGATACAAGAACAGTATTAATTAGAAACGAGCAGAACTACAGTTTTCCAAATTACAGGAATCCATAAGCTTAGAGTTGTTCAAAACCAACCTGTCATGTAGCATCTCTATTTATAGGAAACCAGACTCCAGTAACAAATAAAAGAAGAAATACGTCTGGGAAAGTATCTGTCTTCTGAGTTGTCCTGGGTTCAGCAGTAGCAGTAATTTTTCTCCTTCATAGTAGCTTGTGCCCTGCTGTGGTTTTGACTTCCAGCCTGGGAACAGCACTGATAATACTGATGTTTTTAGTTGCTGCTCAGTAATGTTTACTCTGACCAAGGACTTTCTGAGTCTCATGCTCTGCCAGGGAGGAGGGGAAGCTGGGAGGAAGCAGAGACAGGAAACCTGACCCAAAATAGCCAAAGAAGTATTCCGTACCACAGCACGTCATGCCCAGTATATAAACTGGGGCAGTTACCCGGAAGGGCTAGATCTCTGCTTGGGTCATGCTGGATATCAGTCAGTGGGTGGTGAGCGATTGTATTCTCTTCCCTAGTTATTTCCTTTATTGTTATTATTAGTGGTGGCAGTAGCAGTGGTCTGTGTTATACCTTAGTTACTGGACTGCTCTTATCTCAGCCCGTGGAAGTTACATTTTTCAATTCTCCTCCCCATCCCTCCAGGAGTGGGGGAAAGGAAGAGCGAGGAGTGAGCGAGTGGCTGTGTGGTTCTGGGTTGACAACTGGGCTTAAACCATGACATGAGTTTATAGAGTTAATGTAACTGCTTCTGCAAACATGCCCAGGAGGCAAGATCCCATTGTGCAAGTGTTGCACTAAATCAAAACACAGCCCTTTCCTAAAGTTCCTTCCATCCAAATGTGTAGGGCAAACCAAACCCTATATTCAATTTCACAGTGTAAAGGAGCAAAGCTCATCCAAAAAGTATTCATATGAGTTTGTTGTAGGAATAATGCGACATGTTCCCCCTGGCAAATCTGCTGATATAATGGAGAAATGTAGTCCACTTTCCAGCCAGTGCTGGCTTTGTTGTGTAAAAGCTGGATGCACGGTTGAGCCACAAAAGGGACCAAAACCAACATCCAAATTATGGCCTCTGTTATGCAGACTGCTTTTCACCATATGGAGATGAATCCAGTTTGCTTCCGCCAAGCATCACAATGGAAATACTGGCAGCACGAGCTAACAAAATGCCACTGGCCATCATTATAACACAGGGACTGCATTATGCTGCAAATGCTCCCGTCAGCTGTCCAGCAAGAGATTTCATTAGAACAGATGTGACAATACACAAGCCAAAAAAAGGAAAGGGAAAGCTCTTATCCTCACCTATCACCAGTGAACTGCAGACCACAAGGCACACAGGCAGAAGGAGATGCTCTGCATATCCTCAGCTCCTTCTCCAGCTTGCCTACTCCTCATATTTTCACCAGCCAGCCCCCCAGGACTGTGAAAGAGGCCCCAATAGGCCAATTGCACTTGGGAGGATGTATTCAAGGACACTGAACTTGCCCAAGGAACAAATAATCTAGAATGTGAATGGGTTGAATGATAAAACATTATTAGTACATTCAGTTCTAGACAGCGCAATATTTTTTTTTCCCAGACAGTTTCATTTCCTCAACTATCCTTCCTGTGTAAAGGTGTTCAATTAGCAAGGTAAAATATAATTTGCTAATTAAATGAAAGATTTTAACAAAGACAATCAGTAAACTAAGTAAAGGCAGACAAGATGAAAATACATAGAATCATAGAATAGTTAGCGTTGGAAAGGACCTTAAGATCATCTAGTTCCAACCCCCCATGTCCCACCTCACACTAAACCATGTCACTCAAGGCTCTGTTCAACCTGGCCTTGAACACTGCCAGGGATGGAGCATTCAGAACTTCCTTGGGCAACCCATTCCAGTGCCTCACCACCCTTACAGTAAAGCACTTCTTCCTTATATCCAATCTAAACTTCCACTGTTTAAGTTTAAACCCATTACCCCTTGTCCTACCACGGCAGTCCCTAATGAAGAGTCCCTCCCCAGCATCCTTATAGGCCTTCCTCAGATACTGGAAGGCTGCTATGAGGTCTCCATGCAGCCTTCTCTTTGCTGATTGTAAAAATAATGAAAAGAAAAATTAAAATCTCCAAAGACTGAATTACAGTTTAAGCCTGGGCAAAGAAAGGCAGAAAAATCAGAAAATAGTAGAAGAGGTAAGACAAGTCCAGAATTTGAGATCCAGGTTCAGACCCTGAATGTTCCAACCATGTAGCATATAGAAACTCCTATGCAAAATACTAACTGTTTTGAAATGCACCTCATCCGGTACTCCAGGCAAGGATTAGGATTTTCTGATGTACAATTCTGGTTTACCAGGTCAGGTATGTCAACTCAAATGCTTAAAATTTTCAATAGATTTGGACAATAGATCTATTTTTGAGTGAAGGTAAAAGCACTGTAGCTGGATGAACACTTTCCTTTTGGAAACTGAATATTCATTCTTCACATTTGAAAAAAAAACCCACAAACACCAAACCACCAAACCCAGAAGCATTTGTTTAAAACACAAAACAGCTGGACAGTCATAGCATTGCAGAAACAGGTTAATGCTTTGCCAAGTTCACCTCCTCCATTCCCACTCCACACACACAGAATAGGCTCTTTTCCAGGGAAAGGCTCCTCAAAAACCTTGGAGACATTGTAGGAATAATATTTTAAGTTTGTTGCTGCACACTTGAAATGTGTGTTGCTGCACACAAATTTCACATCAGGGCAAAGGCTAAGTGGTAGGTTTGCTTCAGGTAGCTGAGAAGTGTTAGTGTCTGCAGCAGTGTCCCAGCATTATGATAAGGGATGGGAGAAAAAGAATACAAACAATCATATTAGGGAACAAGCTGGTTGTTTCTGACAACAGCATAACACAATCCAGAAAGAAAGGACAGAGAGGACAAAACGGACAAAAGAGTGGCAATTATTTTTCTCCATTGGTTTCACTCCTCATCTCCAACCACCAAACTAAGGGCAGGGATTATAGCATACGAAATAAATCTCCCATGCTTATTCACGCTATATAAAAATTGGCAGGCGTATTCTCCTTCCAAGGAGGAGGCTAGCAATGGTCAACACTGGTGATCAAAATGGTTTTGGAGAAGCAGCACTTAACTCCTGCAAGCTGACAAATCACAGGATTGCACTGACTAGCAGGATGGCTAGCAGGAAGTTTCATAACCCTTCTGGAAGCTGCAGGGAGCTTTCAGAGCTTGCACTCACACCTGAAGCAGTGAGTCAGTTCTGGGATGCTGGGGAAGGTATTGCTGATGGACCTCACTTTCTGACACAGCAAAGCGTGTTGATCCTGGAGTCACACCAAACCCTGGATCAAGAAGCAGGGCCGCAAGTCTATGACTTGTAGAAGGCCCCCTCATACATCATCTCCTTGTAATTTGGAATGTTTCTCTCTCTCTCCTCTGCACAGAAAGGCAATGCTGCAGACTTTCCATTCATCTATTTCTATTTTGTTGGGCTTTGTGCTCAGAAGACTATAGAGGAAAAAAGCAAATAAAAGCTGCTTAAAAACCTATTGCAGGAAGGATTCAGTCTCAGTTGCAGTATTCATGTGATGGTATCACTACAGCAACCAAGCCTGTAAACAATACTGTTGGTCATAGATAACACATCAGTGCTTGCTTTAGTGATTAGAAACAAAAGCTTTGTCAGACTATTTCTTTACTGCCATTTCAGGCTTCCTGATGGAAATGCTGTTTCAAGGGCTTTGCTCTGAAGTATAAGGATGTTAGACTTGTCTGACAAAATGTGAGGAGCTTAGGCTGCAATGCTTCACCATGTCATTTGGGCTGCTTTTCTTTTACATTTCATTGTTAGGATCTGACATGTTACTTGTGTTATCAATGCATACCTGCCATCATGATGACAACACATTAACCCATGTGGCTCCTGTTCCTTCTGAAGAGAAACTATTACTCGATTCTGGTACCTACAGAGTGAGGCCAGTCTTTTCAGTTCCTCATGAAAGGTATCTAGGGAATTCTGCCAAACCCATATTATATAGTGCCATACAGAAACATTTAGCTTACCTGCACCCTCAAAACCAGCACAATGTAAAGAAGTAACCTTTGTAGAGCAAGGTCACTAAGTCCAGAATAATATGTCCAATCTGTTCTCAGGAACTTAGAACAAAGTTACTTTGCATTGCCTCTGTTAAGGCACTCATATGCCTGAGGCAGCTCCATAGTACTGATTAAAAGCATCAAAAAGTTGAGTGTCTAATCTGCTGCCTTAAAGCTCACAGCAGAACTCTCAGTATGGATGAGCTATATTACAGCCATGAGTGTCATCTAGCCAAACCTTAGAGAAGCACAGGGTACAAAACCTTACATTGAAACAGGTCTTAATGACTCTTCACAGTCATTTCACCTAAAATAGGATAGCTAAAATAGAATTTTCTATTATTCGCCATTGGCTGAAGGGACCTTTAAAGTGACTAACCGGTTTAGACACTTACATCTTAGAACTTAAAATCATGGAGAGATGAGTCACTGCTCTTGAGTCCTTTCTAGCACCAGTAAGCTTATTGTCTAGGCATTCAATTTACAGATTTCAGGAAAGTTCTTTGCTCCAGATCCGGATAGGACTGCTTTGAATCAACCCAATTAGGCTGCAGCTGGAGAGCTATGCACAACTTGGGTGATGGTCCTTGCTGGGAAGATGCATTAAATTGGAAATAATGATAAAATTGTTTTATCCTTTTCTTCAGTGAATCAGTCTAAAATACTTCTTCAGCTCTCTCAGTGCTCCCTTCCCATTAAGCAAATTCAAGAATGAAATGCCTAAACTTTGGTGGAATTAATATGAGCATAATAATTTTGCATATATTACAGGATATCTTTTTAACTCCAGTTCCATGTAGGTCATGTCATCCAGATGGGGCCAGTCATGGGATAAACAAGATAAAAATCTGAAAGACTTAAAGTATGAAAAGAATTAATGCAAATTTTGAGACCCAGAGGAAAACCCCCATATCCTTCTGAATTGCTCGGGGACTAATACTTAAATATTTAGGATCTTATTTCTTAGCCTGATATGACTACATCATATACGAGGTAATCTTAAAAACTTTGTGAAACTTGATGTTTTCATAAATTTTAGTTCTGTTTGTTCCATCCATTCAGAAAGCAAGTTATATGTTCTCCATTTTATGTCTTCCTTTCATAGAAGGCGACCAATACCATATGCTTTGAGTGATTGGCTACAAAAAGTGAGTTACAGTTACTGAATCATTGAAGTGAGCATTTCACAAACAGCCTTGTGTCTGAAACTTATTTATGCAAAACTATTCCCAACCTCTTGTAAATAACTAATGGTTGAGAAAGAGAAAACCTAATTTTTTTTAATTGCAAATCAAATGCAATGTTGCTTTAAAACTGAACATTAATGTTAATAACCAGTTATTTGAGCAACTTGAATCCACTGTGGTCTCCCAGCAGTGAAAACAAAATAGTCTTATATTTTAACTGACTTTTTTTTATTATTTACATGTTGTGCCTGTTACTTTAAACACCTGTAAAAGACTGATCATACATACCTGATGCTCATTTTACTTGTAAGAATATATAATATGGGAAGTTTAAGCAGCATCTGTTACAGCTATATCTTAGTAAAATCCATTACTCAATGACAGAGAAAGACTCCTTTGAAATTATTTTTTGTGTTTCATATATCTGTTACACAAACATTATTACTCTTTCTGAGATGAACAGTAAGCAAATGCAACATTCACACAATGACTTTAAAGATCTGATTTATAACTAGCAGTGGATGTGAATAGAAAAATGAAGGATCACACTATAGAAATGCATGAAATAGTTAATTTGTATTTTTGAGAGACTGCTAACATAATTCCATTCCAGATGGCATTGAGAGTGCAAATCTGTTCTGTTCTGTGAGGATATGGGTGTTATAATAGGCTCAAATGGATCAGATTTATTTTTCAATGTTTTTTTTCACAGAACACTTTAACCATTTCAGGCAACAGCTTTTTGGTTTTACATGCTCAGTAAGAAACATTCACACAAGATATTGTCTGTCATTACTCTCCACAAAATACCATACCACAGAGACTTGTAATCGAATGATTCCTTGCCAGGGGCATTTCCTCTTAGAAGTCGATAAGTCGATTAGTCTACTCCATGGAGGATCTTATCTTAAAGCCAGTCAGTTTAGGAACCAGACTCTCTCAATTACCATAGCCTTTTCCCTCGTTTGTTTCCCTTACTGGTGATGTTCCACCTAAAAACTTTTTTTTTCATCTATGAGGACTCCAATATCTTCACACTAGTCAAACTAAGAAAGCTTACAGATTACTTCTCCTTCACTCTGCGATGCTCTTCAGTATCCCTGACCAGTAGGATCTCTACCTTTACAATAAGGAATTGGTCTGGCAGTCTGCATTTCAGCCTTTGGCATCAAAGTCTTAGGGAAATCATGCGACTGGGGTAGATGAGCATCTTTCATTGGTTTTCAACCAGTTCTTCCATGTGTCAATGGAGAACAAAACTAATGTCTGTGAAACCTAGAAATTTTAAATTAAGAGGGATCCTGATTTCAAGGCATAGGCCCTAGCACTCTGCATTGTATATCTGTTCACAGCTGCACAGTCCCAGTCTGATCCCTCAGCACCCAGCACTGTGCTGCTTTTAGAGGCCTCAACAGTCAGCACCTTACTTCCAAACTTTCCTGTATATCCCCTGTCCTTATTGATGGCACTCATTCTTTTAGGAAAGTCCCTTTCAACACGGAACACAGCTTTGCTTGCTTCGGGAGCTTAATGAAACATCACATAGTGGAGTACATTTGATACAGGACTGAACTACCTATTTCATTGTAAGAACTAAGAATCTGACAAATGCCTTATAGATTTTGAAAGAGACAAAGAAGAAATGAGAACTGTTTCCACTCCTTCCAATTAGTTGCACCTTATCACTCAAAAACTATTTTTGAGTCTTAAAAATTCATCTAATATTCTGTTCTGCTTTTCTTGGTTTTATTGAGGTTTTTTTATGTTGTAAGCCACTTGTCCAAAATGTACTTTAGAATTGCCTTCAAAATTAATTTCTCTGATATTGGAAAGAAGAATTGCAGTCTCCATCAGTCTGCTCTGCTTTTGAATGGCACATTAGAGACATAATTCATTCTCCACTGTAAGGTAACCTGAAGAGTCTTCAAGAAAACTAGTTGGTTATTTCATTTCAGCCTACTAATGTTTGACTTTGAAGCAGAACTACATTGAACTAATAGCATATCTATTCAAGCTAAAAAGCAAAAATAAAAACCTGATACAAGGTGAATAATGATACTAAGAGATGAATAAATGTGTCTGTGAGTACTGGATTTTTGTAATTATGTTTTGTGTCAAAACAGAAAAGCTGGGAGTAGAAGACTGAGCTCCCATGCTCTGGACTTGCTCAGTAATAACTAAGATATATTGCTTTCCAGTAATTATGATATAATCATATTTGGGTTTATCTTCTAATTCGCATTTTCTTCATCACTTTTTCCAAATTTGCAATATTGCTTAAACATCTACAGATTTTTGTTCAGAAATTTGGCTGCCCCCAATGACCAGAATACTAAAGGATTAAAGGATAATGTTCTCACTATACTGAAGCTTGAACAAAGAGATAGGCTGTCAAAACATTGGGAAATCTTGGTTCACCTCTTAAATAAATTGAAAGAAGGAAAACACAACCTCCCCTTAGGACTGCATAACTGTACAGGCCATTTCATTATAAAACTCCACGCAACTTTAATAAATCTCTTCCTATTAAAAAAAAAAAAACAAAAAAAAAAAACCAAAACCAAAATCAAAGCCACCCCAACCAAAAAAAAAAACCCAAATAATAATAATAATAAAAAGAAACCAACCGAAAGCAACCAAACAGAAAAAAAACCGCCACTTAAAGTGGGTAGCTGGTACTGAAATTTATGCAGTTATGAATTCAGTTTATGCCAAATACTAAGAAACCATTTCATCTGCCTTTAATGGAGACTTTCAGTTGACTTTAAGTGAATTAAACCTTATAAGTAATGTACAAGACAAGTCTATGGCATAGCAGTCGTTTACACCCTGATATTCTCATGTGAGTATGGCTATACCTAGAATTCTGGTCCTGAGTCAGATAGTGATTTGAGTGTTACTTATTCCCTTGCAAAGCCAAGTTTAGATAGTAAACTGACTTTCTGCAGCTGATGAGATAACTGACATTGATTTCTAAAAACCAGGTAGAAAGAAAAGTAGAGACCTTTCTCTCAAGTACATGTTGATATTTCTGAAATACTACAAAGGAGACCTGAGATATGTATTTACTATATAAAACAAATACTATAAGGGCCTACTTTGGATGTAGCATTTGCTTTCAAACAAGGTCAAAACGGTTTTGATAAAAGGAACTGTAAGACAATGTGTTATAGAATCATAGCATCATAGAATAGTTAGGGTTTGAAAGGACCTTAAGATCATGTAGTTCCACCCCCCTTGCCATGGGCAGGGACACCTCACACTAAACCATCTCACCCAAGGCTCTGTCCAAACTGGCCTTGAACGTGCCCAGGGATGGATCATCCACAGCTTCCCTGGGTAACCCATTCCAGTGCCTCACTTCCCTTACAATAAAGAACTTCTTCCTTATGTCTAACCTAAACTTCCCCTGTTTAAGTTTTAACCTATTACCCCTTGTTCTATCACTACAGTCCCTAATGAATAGTCCATCCCCAGCATCATTATAGGCCCCTTCAGATACTGGAAGTCTGCTAGGAGGTCTCCATGCAGCCTTCTCCAGGCTGAACAGCCCCAACTTTCTCAGCCTATCTTCATACGGGAGGTGCTCCAGTCCCCTGATCATCCTCGTGGGACTTCTCTGGACTTGTTCCAACAGATCCATGTCCTTTTGATGTTGTGGACACCAGAACTGCACACAATATGCCAAGTGAGTTCTCACGAGAGCAAAGGGGCAGGATCACCTCCTTTGACCTGCTGGTCACGCTCCTTTTGATGCAGCCCAGGATGCAGTTGGCTTTCTGGGCTGCAGGTGCACACTGCCGGCTCATGTTCATTTTCTCATTGACCAACACCCCTAAGACCTTCTTGGTAGGACTGCTCTGAATCTCTTCTCTATTGCAACTAACCAACCTATTATTCTGCTTCTCTGCAACTTTTCATTTCGTCATACTTCAGAAAACACATTTGCACTTTAGTATCTGTTGCACTTTAGTATCTGTTCATTGTTTCATTGCTTGGATGCTCCGATGCCTTCTAAAAAAAACCAGTCATTGTTTACAGAAATAAAAATTACGATTTCTGATGGCTGCCAAGTGCCCAATTAGCTACACAAGTATACCCCTTTTGCCTTTTTTCTTTTTTTTTTTTTTTTGTCAAGGGTTTGTTTATTTCTTTTTAGTGTAATTACTTTTTAAACACTAATTTGAAAAGATCAAATTCTTAATGTGGAGAAGAGTGTTCTCAGTATACTTTCAAAAGTGTAAATGTAGTATCCTTCCTCTGGGTTTATAACAGTGCAGAAATGTATCTAAGGGATGAATGCGCTTATATTGTGATCAGATAGGATCCTGGAAAATCATAACTCTGAAGAAGAAAATTCTTTCAGAAATAAATATATCTGTAAACAGAAAACAGAGATGTCATAGAAGACTGGTGAAAAGACCTGCTGCTGCATGAAAGGAACCATCTGCCTCGCCAGGGACATGAAGCAGCACTACACTGAGTAACAAGCCAGGGAACAGCAATCGATACAGGCGCAATATCAGTTCTTGCTGGAGAGGGTGTTAGTGGTAGTATTGATTAACTCATAACACAGACAGTATGAATACCTGGGTTTCACTTTCCCTCATACAATACAGTATTATTTTAAACATGCATGCATAGTTGGATTTTCCTGGCAATTGCTTTAAATTATATTTAAAGTTGTTTAAAATGGAGAAAAAGATTTCTCTAATTAACTGAACATGTTTCTCAGCAAAATGTTCTGAAAAAACGAGAACAGCTTTACGGAAAATGAGAAAAAACTCTTACCTACTTTGCTTTACTTTTTTCTTTAACTGGGGCTGCATCTCATTCTCACCTCGCAATCAGCAAAGTGCAGTCAGTGGCAAATAGTGAAGATTAGAGAACAAGTATACCTAGAAGCTATGGAAAAATCTTTTTGCACATGAACAGTGAGAAAGAGGAATGCAGAGAGAAATAACACTGAGTGATTAGCAATGATCCATCAGTGTTATTAGAGCTATTGTTATTAGAAATTTTGAAATATTAATCAGAAAAATGTGGTTTTAAGCAAAATATATAAAGTTTTCCAGCTCTTATATGTAATATCGTACATACTCAATACGTGAAGGATTCAGGGCCTCTAAAGCACCACGAACCGGCTGTTGGGTTTTCGCACTTTCTATTGGCTATGTGAGTTATTCAGGTAACCTTACATTTCTACCTGGGCAAAATAAATGGTTTGCAGGACTTATTGTACTGGAGGTCAGGTGGCTGGAGTTGCAGATGCAGAGAGGTTCCTTCAGATGGTATGGGACAGCGATTTACATATTATTGCCATTTGCACTTCTCTGACTTCAGTGGCCTTTTGCAATGCTAGAGCAAGTAATTTTACTCCAGTACCAAAGACCACGATTTTGACCTACAGCACAACAAATAGGTTTGATCCAAACTGGGACTTCTGGGCATTACTGTAATGCAAATAAATATTTCTCCACACACATAAAAAAAAATCTCTAAAAAAAAGATTTTAAGGCTGTATATTCAAGTACACACAAGTTAGGAACAGCCATATTTATGGTTTCTCAAGTACTTTTAATTCTACCACATTGTATTCCCCTCTGGTATAATGAATGAGTTCTTTAGCAGAAAAAAACCCAAACCACAGCTATGTAAACATGCTGAATCTTGTTATACATCACAAACCTGACATTACTTAGTATTTTGGAGTTTGTTTTTCAGAAATAAACCATGGTTGTCGTGGTTTAACCCTAACCAGACAGCTTTCACTCACTCACTCCTTTCTTGCCCTCCCCCTACTCTCGGAGGGACGGAGAGGAGAATCAGAAAGAATGCAACTCCCACGGGTTGAGATAAGAACAGTTTAGTAACTAAGGTATAACACAAATCACTACTGCTACCCCCAATAATAGTAATGATAAAGGAAATAACAAGGGAAGAGAATACAACACCCCATCACCAGGCGACCGATAACTTGCTCTCCCCAGCCCGACCAAGCACCTCCTCCAACCCTACAGTCCACCCTAGCCCCTTCTGGGCCCCTCCCCAGTTACATCCTGGGCATGACGTGCTGTGGTGTGGACTACCTCTTTGGCTAGTTTGGGTCAGGTGTCCTGTCCCTGCTTCCTCCCGGCTTCCCTCTTCCCTGGCAGAGCATGAGGCCCACAAAGTCCTTGGCCAAACCAAAACATCATTGTTTTTCAGCTCTGTTCCCAGGCCGAAAGTCAAAACACAGCACTGCAACAGCTACCAAGAAAGAGAAAAATGACTGCTACTGCTGAACCCAGGACAATGGTCTTTCAGCGTATTTTGATATCTTTTTGATATAAAAAGAGTCAGAATTTATATTTAAAAATAATATTCTTTCCCTTTCATGATTCTGCTGGAAGGCATGTTAAGGCACATGAAAAACAACAAGGTGCTTGGTGACAGCCAGCATGGCTTCACTAAAGGGAAATCCTGCCTGACCAATACGGTGGCCTTTTATGATGGGGCTACAGAACTGATGGACAGCAGTAAAGCAGTTGATGTCATCTACCTGGACTTGTGTAAAGCGTTCGACAATGTCCCACATGACATCCTTGTCTCTAAATTGGAGAGACATCAATTTCATGAATGGACCGCTCAGTGGATAAAGAACTGGCTGGATGGCCGCGCACAGAGTTGTGGTCAATGGCTCAATGTCCGGCTGGAGACCTGTAACGAGTGGTGTCCCTCAGGGATCCGTGTTGGGATCGGTCTTGTTTAACATCTTCATCGCTGACATGGACAGTGGGATTGAGTGCACCCTCAGCAAGTTTGTCGATGACACCAAGCTGTGTGTTTCAGTTGGTACGCTGGAGGGAAGGATGCCATCCAGAGGGACCTTGACACACTTGTGAGATGGGCTGTTGCCAACCTCATGAAGTTTAACCATGCCAAGTTCAAGGTCCTACACCTGGGTTGGAGCAATCCCAGACAAAGCTACAGGCTGGGCAGAGAAGAGATTCAGAGCAGCCCAGCAGGGAAGGACTTGGGGGTGCTGGTCAATGAGAAAAGGAACATGAGCCATCAGTGTGCGCTTGCAGCCCAGAAAGCCAACTGTATCCTGGGCTGCATCAAAAGGAGCGTGGCCAGCAGGTCGAAGGAGGTGATTCTGCCCCTTTATTCTGCTCTCGTGAAACCTTACTTGGAGTATTGTGTGCAGTTCCGGTGTCCTCAACATCAAAAGGACATGGATCTGTTGGAACAAGCCCAGAGGAGGGCCACGAGAATGATCAGGGGACTTGAAGACAGGCTGAGAAAGTTGGGGCTGTTCAGCCTGGAGAAGAGAGGGGTGTGTGGAGACCTCATAGCAGCCTTCCAGTATCTGAAGGGAGCCTATAGGGATGCTGGGGATGGACTCTTCATTAGGGACTGTAGTGATAAGACAAGGGGTAATGGGTTAAAACTTAAGCAGGGGAAGTTTAAATTGGATATAAGGAGGAAATTCTTTCCTGTTTAGGGTGGTGAGGCACTGGAATAGGTTGCCCAGGGAGGTTGTGAATGCTGCATCCGCGGCAGTGTTCAAGGCCAGGTTGGACGAGGCCTTGGATGATATGGTTTAATGTGAGGTGTCCCTGCCCATGACAGAGGGGATGGAACTTGATGATCTTAAGGTCCTTTCCAACCCTAAGTGTTCTATGATTCTCTGATTCAGCAAGACAACACAGACTTCCACTTCATCCATAAAGTTTACTACATTTTGACACCTCTACTGAAAAACATCCATTATAAGGAAAAGAAGAGGAAATACGTCTAGATCCAGAGTCTGTGTGAGCCAGTTTTGCTGCTGCTGCATCATGAGAACTGGTGTGGACTGGACTAAACTGGTGGCAATACTTCGGTATAAGGCAGGGGTAGCAACTTGTGGCTGATCATCCAAATGCCTCTGGGGGACAAGACCAGACAGAAGACAAAGGGTGGATGCCCATACCAGAACTTATTTCTTCCTGCCCAGGGCCTGCCACAGCCACACCACTGCTGGTCCACAGGACGCAGCTATCAGGACCAGCAGAAGTTCCTGCCTGTGAAACACAGTGGGGTGTGTTGTCTAAAAGTATTATTATACTCTCTCACTTTCCTTCATGGCTTGTTACTGTGATTCCAGTCATAGCTCTGGAGAGCCAGGGAATGACTTTGTCCCCAAGAGCAGGATAGGGATCCTCATGTAGGAGGGAGTTCTCTTCGGCACAGAGAGATCTGCTGAGCTCCAGGCCCAGCTCTTCCCGGTCTCTGCCAGTGCCTGGGCTTAGTCCTAGGGTGTTCTGTATTCAGTTATTTTGCTGATCTGCTAAATCTTTTTAAAGGAATCCTGAGACAGAAGAGTTAGAGTGGCACATCCCAACAAAAACTGAGTTAAATCTTGGTTACTTTCAGGGCTAGCCCAGAATGGTCACTCTAATCCTACAGTGTGGGAGGTGGTTATGTAAAATTTAGTCTTCTGACAATGTTGATCTCATCTTTTGGCGATCAGTGGCAGGGTGCCCCCCTCGGCAGGGTACACTGTCTCTATAAATTGAAGGTCTTGAAAAGCATGAGTGCTGTAGCTAAGCTGCCTGTCACCCATGTGACTCTCATTTAAAAGGAAGGCAGTTTCTGGCTTGATCTATAGTTGTGCCTGTGGTCCTCCTTATTAAAGTATTCCAGTGGGAAGACTTTACAACTCACTGGTAAATCACCCTACTCCTTCTGATGAATTAAGAAGTCTCGAGATTTACCAGGGCTTAGCTGGTGAAGAGACATCTTAGCCCATGCACTCAGCTTCACAAGTGATGAGGAACCTGCTGTGACCAGCCTTTTGATTTGCATATTTCAAGGATGCGCAGTGAGGAGCACTGGCTCCCTGTGCAGTTTTCTCGGGGGTTCCAGCTTTCCTGGACTACACATAGGAAGGAGGTCCTTGGCATTTCACAGGATTGAAACAGTCTGGATAGGTGAAGAATTCATCTTCAAGAGACTTCAGTGGGCACTCTTACATAGGAATGCAAACACAGTCTTGTGGCATATCTCTGCTCAACTGGGAAATATTGAACAAATTTCACTCTAAGTGCTGAATGGGCCCAATATGCAACCTGCAGATACAATTTGTGCTAGATTACTTCTTTCAAATATGTTCTATTTAATTTATCACAATCAAAATTCTGCATTAGGAAGAGTTCTTTTAAATATAATGTTACAGCTAGTAGCTTTAAAAATTCGTAAATTAAGAACAGGTGACCCAAAGAAAAAGGTTTTTAAAAGATAAGTGGCTTTTATTATGTTTGTTTGGGGTTCTTTCCCCCATTTATAAAACTGTGGACTGTTAAAAGCTGTGAAGCTTGTCACAAGGTCATTTGACCATAGAATCTAAAGCAACAGTTAGCCAAAGAAATATCTCCTGAGAGCCAAAGTTGTGCTAGTAATATGAGGAGCGTAACCTAACCAGAAACTGGGTGTTTTTTTTATGTCAATACATGTTTGTGGTGTTGACTGTTTTTAATAGGACTTCAGAGTTTACAGCATTAAATTAAACACAACAGACAGAAATTTTAATGAGAGCTAGAGGGAAATGAAGAAAAGTTATTTGAGAATGCACCACACAAAAAAAAGGGATATTAAAATATAATTCGCTTTTCTGGGTATAAAATGCATCAAGAATAATAGCATTTCACGGAGAAACTGTTTAAAATTTCTCATTCAAATGACTGAGATAGCCTTCTCTCAGCAGTAGATAACTTTGTGCAAAACCTTTCATCAGTGCTGAATTTGTTGATAACACCCTTTTGTCCAATGTATATTCAATTTGATATCTACAGTGATGAACATCTTATGTCCATGTATATTCTCAGCTTTGTTGGTACTGATGCTCAGATCTCATTAGAAAAGATTAAACTTTCAAGGATTAAATTCTTCTGTATGCTTTCA
This sequence comes from Neopsephotus bourkii, assembly GCF_033783945.1. Lineage (NCBI taxonomy): Eukaryota > Metazoa > Chordata > Aves > Psittaciformes > Psittacidae > Neopsephotus > Neopsephotus bourkii. Next base: position 5,797,795 of record NW_026902105.1, on the reverse strand, counting down.
AGACTGTATCCCTTAACATTTTGCCACTGAAGGGTAACAGTAACTGCCTTTGGCTCAGTTGCTTATTTAGAGGAGGGCTGAATTTTTGGAAATGAGGTATTTCAGAAAGATTTCAGTGGAGAAATTCATCAAGCTTGATGAGAATTAGAAACCAGATATAGGAGTGTCTCAAAATTAGTGAATCTGGCACATGAGAAGGATCACAGAAACAGTGACAGCCACAATGAAGAGGGATAAGAAAAATACAGGAGTTTAAGGTAGATTAAAGCAGTGGAAATAATGAAAGTGGAAAAAGTATTCTGCAATCAAACAAGCAACAGAAGTATATGGAGTTAGAATGGAGAAAAGGAAAAAAGACAAGAAGGAAAAAGAAAAAGTAAGCTGAAATAGAGTGAAGAGAATAGGGTGATACCTCACATCTGTAAGAAAGGTAATGTTGCCTAGAGAAAAATGTGAAGGCACACTCAGGAAGGCAGCTCATAAAAATGAACATTTAGACAAAACCTAGTATTTTTCTTGGGGGGAAATTATGTTCTTTATGGATTTCTCTTTTAAATCCGGCAGCTATTACACATTCGCTTTACAGGGGTCTTCATCTGGGAAATGATTTGCTAATGGGAAGAGCTCATTTAACTCAAGATATTAAGCTACAGGTTGGAAACTGGGATGAGATGAAAGGAGAAACTGCTCGTGAAACCAAAGGGATAGGACTAGATAAAAACACTGAGGAAATGCAGTGTTACTGTCAGGGTTACCTTTTCTGTCATGGACTGTACAGGTGCTGTTTCTAAGATCTTACAGCTGCATTTAAAAATAGTGTATTCGATTTTAAAAGCTTTTTTTTTGCTTTCAAAAAGAACTAGGGCAGTTCCAGTTCCTTTCAATCCACTTAGAAGACCTTTTTATTTCCCACCCTGGACAATCAGAGCAACAAGTGTGAAATAACAAGTGGCAAGAGCATTTTAACAGACAGAAAAAAGTCAAGCCATGCAGAACCATTGGTCTTGACAGTTTTAGTGCCATAGATACAAAGAGCAACCAAGTTTTAGGAACACAGTAGATGCATTCAAGCTTATTTTCAGAAATTGCTTTAAATTATAATTATCTTAATGAGTGCACTAAAGCAAAGGCAAAACATTATGTAAGAAATGCCAGATGGGAACCATAATGAAATTTGCAGATGAAATCATGTAAGAGAGAAAACAATAATCCCAAAGGTGAGTGTTCTGAAATAATGATTTGTATTAATAGAAAAGATGAACTCTTATATTCTAAATTACAAAAATGGGTTTATGACTTTTTATCTGAATGTATCACTGATATGTGTTTTAATTGTTTGGTTTTTTTGTTTTGTTTCAGAAAATAGGTTCTATTGAGTTCTTACAGTGTGCATTTCTTTGTAGTATCTTACCATATATTCTATTGGGTTTTTTTTTTAATGAGCTTAGCCTAAATGAATGTAAAAGAAAGAAAAAGTACAAAGTCAGTGAATATTGAGCAAATACTTCAAGATGTTTTGAAAATAAGATTTTTATTTCGCTTACAATTGTACCTTTATAATTCTATTTACAGTTTCATTTAATTAAGAGAAAAATTAATCAAATCATGAGCTGATTGTGAACTAATTAAAGGTCAAGAACAATTAAAGGTATTCCATAAATAGATCAAAAGCATTCAAGAAAAAATAGAATTAAGTGTTGAACTTCTCCCATAACAATGCAATGTGCTATATTTTTCTATTATGAATTAATATCAGAAACGTATGTTTTAAACAGCTAAAGCTTTAATCTTCTTTAATGCATACACCCCATTCTCTCATAAATCATATCTTAATATGCATCTTAGCATTATTTTATTATGACAAAAATGTAAAAGGCACAGCAATCAAAAAATTGGCAACTCTGTAGTCTTTAATCTGGCAGGCCCTCTACCTTAAGCATTGCACTAAAATCTGAGAGAATCTGATTAAAAGGAGTCATTTTCAGTTCTCTTTTTAACTGCAGCCTCTAATTTACCTCTCTGGTAACCAAGTGGCTTTTATTTGTAGGACACTTCCAGTACATAAAAACCCAAGACAAAGTGTGAAGCAAGAGGAAGTCAACTGCAGTCATCAGATACGTTTCAGTCTGTCAGTGACCTACACACCTCAGAATGCTCTCAAGCCCTCCAGCACTCGTTAGTGTTATCTGAGCATGAAAATAGACTTGAACACTGCAAAGAAACACAAGCAGAAAACAGATATAAAGCTCTCTGGAGCTCTCAGCAGAGTGGTAAGAATGCTGCTTATGAAAACTGGGCCCGAACAGACAAAAAAGACAAGGTGCAGCCACAGACCATGTTTGCCCAACCCCAGAAGCCCAGGTCAGACATTGGAGATGGCTGGTCCCAGCCTGATACCCCAGGCACTACAGGAGGCCAGTCTGCAAGCTTGCCCAGGGGAAGGGGCAGGAGCAGGACATGGATCATGGATAAAGTCCTCTCCAGCAGGGCTTCTCCTGTCTGAGGAGCAAACTCCCCCTCTGCACAGGGTCTTCCCTGCAATTTGGTGTCCTTCACTCTCCCCCCACCAATGCCAAGTGTGAAAAGCCAGTGGATCTGGAAATCCTGGAACCATGGGCGGGGGGCCTGGTGTGAAGGCAGCTATTTGGTGGGGAATCGAGGAGGGGACTGCTGAGAGGTTGAGAGCATCCACAGGAACTGAACGTGCAGTGCAAATAGCCCACTTCCACTTAGAAGGGACCACAAGGAGGACCCCAGAAGAGCTGAGGGCATCCAAGCAGCACATTAATCCAGCATGTGCCATGGCAGACCTCCCTCCTTGATAGGGAGACCTGAATCAGAGCTTCCTTGGAAGCACACCCAAGAAAAGCAGTGACACAAACACCACCTGCTCTGCCTGGGAATTGCCTTGGTCTATGTCAGCTCTTACATTGCCCATATTCTAAATTCTTTTAAGAATCCTAATTCAGTGACTTAAACTGGATCAGAACAACAGAAAATGCTGTCAAGTGAGATGATAGATTTGTGCACAAAGCTCCACTCTGACAGCAGCAGCACAGCTGCCTTGACAGTGACCCTGATCTTCTCTCCCTGCTGCGGGTGAACCTCTGAAACTCTTCCACCCTGAAGGCACAGGAACCAAATGCAGCCACTGCAGTTCCTCCTGTTTCATATGCCTATCACCCTGTTATGTTCCGAGCCTTGTTACAGGCAAAAGGGAATGCACCATGCAGCTCACCGGCTCACTGCCAACCACATGCTGATGATACACATGCCCATGCACTACACACACACTCCCATTTCTCCAGATGCTGACTACAGACACATGTGCTGCACTCAGACCCCAAATATGCACATGCATGAAGAACAGAAAGCTCATACCCAGGAAAGGAGTTAGAAGTGGCATTTAATAAGACAAGGACTGCTTTTTCCGAGCTCAAGATCGGAGCATCCCGACACATAGGAAGTCAAGGAAGAGGGTCAGGAGACCTGCGTGGCTAAATAGGGAATTGCTCGGTATGCTCAAGTGGAAGAGGAGAGTTTACAGGTCATGGAAGGAAGGGCTGGCCACTTGGGAAGAATATAAGGCTGCTGCTAGAGGATGTAGGAAAGCTGCTAGGATGGCTAAGGCCTCCTTGGAATTAAAGCTGGCGAGAGGGGTCAAGGACAGCAGAAAGAGCTTTTTCAAATACATGGCAGGTAAAACTAACACCAGAGGCAATGTAGGCCCGCTGATGAACGGGACGGGTGCCCTGGTGACAGAAGATACAGAGATGGCAGAGTTACTGAATGCCTTCTTTGCCTCTGTCTACTCTGCCGGAGGCAGTCCTGAAGAGCCCTGTACCGCTGAGACCTCGGATGAAGATAGGTCAACGGAGCGGTCTGCCTTAGTCGATGAGGAATGGGTTAAAGACCAGTTGAGCAATCTGGATATCCATAAATCCATGAGTCCAGATGGGATGCACCCACGGGTGCTGAGGGAACTGGCTGAGGTCATTGCTAGACCGCTCTCCATCATCTTTACCAAGTCTTGGGAAATGGGAGAGGTGCCTGAGGACTGGAGGAAAGCAAATGTCACTCCTGTCTTCAAAAAGGGCAAGAAGGAGGACCCGGGTAACTATAGACTGGTTAGCCTCACCTCCATTCCTGGGAAAGTGATGGAACACCTTATCCTTGGTTCCATCTTAAGGCATATAAAGGATAAGAGGGTTATGAGGGGCAGTCAACATGGCTTCACCAAGGGGAGGTCGTGCTTGACCAATCTCGTAGCCTTTTATGAGGAAATAACACGGTGGATGGATGATGGCAGAGCGGTGGATGTGGTCTACCTTGACTTCAGCAAAGCGTTTGACACGGTCTCCCACAGCATCCTTGCGGCTAAATTGAGGAAGTGTGGTCTGGATGATCGGGTAGTGAGGTGGACTGTGAACTGGCTGAAGGAGAGAAGCCAGAGAGTTGTAGTCTATAGGGCGGAGTCTAGTTGGAGGCCTGTATCTAGTGGAGTGCCTCAAGGGTCGGTACTGGGACCAGTATTATTTAATATATTCATCAACGATTTAGATGAGGGAATTGAGTGTACTATCAGCAAGTTTGCTGATGACACTAAGCTGGGAGGGGTGGCCGACATGCCAGAAGGCTGTGCTGCCATCCAGAGGGACCTGGACAGGCTGGAGAGCTGGGCGGGGAATAACTTGATGAAATATAACAAGGGAAAGTGTAGAGTCCTGCATCTGGGCAGGAACAACCCCAGGTTCCAGTATAGATTGGGGAACGACCTGTTAGAGGGCAGTGTAGGGGAGAGGGACCTGGGGGTCCTGGTGGACGACAGGGTGACCATGAGCCGACACTGTGCCCTTGTGGCCAAGAAGGCCAATGGCATCCTGGGGTGTATTAGAAGGGGGGTGGTTAGTAGGTCGAGAGAGGTCCTCCTTCCCCTCTACTCTGCCCTGGTGAGACCTCATCTGGAATATTGTGTCCAGTTCTGGGCCCCTCAGTTTAAAAAGGACAGGGACCTGCTGGAGAGAGTCCAGCGCAGGGCAACTAAGATGATTAAGGGAGTGGAGCATCTCCCTTATGAGGAAAGACTGAGGGAGCTGGGTCTCTATAGTTTGGAGAAGAGGAGATTGAGGGGTGACCTTATTAGTGTATATAAATATATAAAGGGGGAGTGTCACGAGGATGGAGCCAGGCTCTTCTCAGTGGCAAACAATGAAAGGACAAGGGGTAATGGGTACAAATTGGAGCACAAGAGGTTCCACTTAAACCTGAGAAGAAACTTCTTCTCAGTGAGGGTGACGGAACACTGGAACAGGCTGCCCAGGGAGGTTGTGGAATCTCCTTGTTTGGAGACATTCAAAACCCGCCTGGACACGTTCCTGTGACAGATCATGCTGACTTGGACAAAAGGCATGGCCAGCCAAATGTACCAACCAGCAAACTGTTTACTGGCAGCTGATCCCTTTTATCCCCCTACCCCTTTATTTTACTATGCATTTCTTCCCCAATCCACTTAAATCTGTCCCTTTCTCCATCTTTGGTTTCTTCCTTAAGAGAGAAGCATCCCACAGTTAGTCTCACACAATCCCAGCATGCTTTTCCCAGCATCTCATAATAAGCCCCAACCCCCAGTCTGTGCAGTGCCCCAGAGAGCTGCCCCCCCGGGACCCACGAGGCTAGGTCTCACCCAGCTTTTGGGGCTGATGCTCTCTGGGCCAACCCTGGGATTCTGGGGCAGGAGCTTGTGTCTCTGATGGGGAAACTGGGGCACCACCCCTGCCCTCTACCTCCATGATTCTCTGTGTGGGGAGGGGTGAGCCTAACAACACCAGCACCACCAGTGAGAAATGTTCTGACTGCTACTGAACCAAAACAGTTAGGTGCCTTCTGGTCACTTATTCCTCTGTTCTTATACAGCAGAAAGAAAAGGAGGATGGAGTGGAAGGACCTGTGTGGTCCAGATGCATCCTCACAGACTGGAATCCCTTGGCAGTACTGGCTCTCGAGTAGAGGAAGGACTCTGAATCAATCAACCAGTGATGATGAACATTTGCAAGGCTGTTAATGAAAGACTTTTATCCCTATTCTCCTGAGCCCAGTTCCCATCTAACTGCCTCCCCAGCCCAAGCTTCTTTGTATGGCAGGATATGCCCACAAGCACCACCTCACCAAGGTGGAAAAATGGAGATAAGCCCATCTGTATGGACAGTCAGAAAGGAACCAGTGCCCCATCAACTCTTTTACAGAAGATATCAGAAGGGAATGCTTAAGGATTGTGTCCCAGTGCTAAAAGAGCACAGTGAGCCACAGAACACCAGAGAAAGGACAAATAGACACAGCAGCAAGGGCAGGCCAGCTCTGAGGAACAGAACTAATACTCTTTAGTGAAAATTTGACTACAAGACTACCTTCTGAGCCTCAAGGCTTGTTCCTCTACAACCTTCCTGTTGTGAAAGGGCACCCAATGGAAGTAATGCTGCCAGCTGTACTAAAAGGATGCTTCAAATACATGTTGGACAGGGAACAAATGGAGCGAATAGCAGCCAGATGATTCAATGCTGGCTGCACATCTTTTCTGAACTGCCAATAGCATGGGGTCTGAGTCAACGGGCTGCAACAGCTTGTCTTGTAAATAATCTCCTGTCTTTTTTCTCTGCTGCAGAACTACTCAAAGCAAAAGAAGATATTTCATAAGACAACGTTTAGCCCTCTCTCCCTTGTAACAAATAGGATCATTCTTCCTGCCTCCTGCGTCAGTCCTGATGGTATGTCTTTGTGTTACAACAGTGGATTGAGTGTCAATGTCCTCTAGAGTTATTCTGAACATTTCAGCTATTGTGTGATAGATTGCCTTTAGAGGCTTTTTAATCAGATCATCCACATCTCAGTATTCCCTCCTGAGAAGGATTGGGATGTTTTGAATCTAAGTCTGGATCAGATGTTACCAGTAAGGTTCCCTAGTGCTTTAGAGACTGCAGGATACACCCTCCTCTTCTGGATATCTCACAGCACAGATTTCTTCTTCATCGATGTGGATTTGCAAGTCTGTATCTGGGTAAAGGAGCTGAAGGGGCTCTAGGGAGCCCTTGAGCACAGACAGCCAAACCTCTAAGTGGGGAAGATGAACTCTTACAGCAACATTGTCCCTCAATTCATATTGTAGTGATGATGCAGGGTCAAGGTCAAGTCAGTCCATGGGTCGAGGTCCAGCCCAAGGGGCTGCCTGGCAAAGCAGTGCTGAGCAAGGAAGGGCAGGGCTGTAACTGAACTGAAAATCAGCACTCCTCCAGTTTAGCTGAGGGAGAACGGAGCTCCAAAATTGGGCTTAGGTAATGCTTCTGGGCCATGGGTGTGGATGGAGGCCTCAGGTGAGGCTAGTCAAGGCCACTAAGACTCATTGATGCACCAAGGCTCATTACACCCTTGGCCTTCAGCTGCCACATGAGAAAGTTGGTGCCCTCTCAGAGAGCCTCTGTTGTAGCTGCAGCTTCATGTTCTCAGGTACATATGGATCCTCAGATATTCCTGGCCACCTATATGTAGTCAGCTGAATTAAACCTGTCAATGGATGAGATTCAGCTGAAGATGAAGATATCAAAACCAGTGTATCAAACACATATGCTAAGTTCTAAACTGTTGCTCTGTTGGTGGACTTCTAGGACTGTATTAATTTGCCTGAAAAGAAGGATCTAGTGCCCTTTGAGATGCTTTTGAGTATCCAAGTTATCTGTAGACTATCTCTAGAGGACTGACAGATAGGACAGAAGGACTTACATGAGACTCAAGATCTTTGGAACAAATACTCCAGGAGGCTAGGCAGGATACTTTGGGGCATCCTAATGATGGGACACGCATGTTTAGACAATCTGATCACAAGTTATTACTGCCAATGTAATATCAAGAGCTGTTTGGACAGCCAGGTGTTGGGTGTTTGTATTAAGGTTGTCTGAATAATGGTTTTGGTTTTACTGACTAGACCTCCCTTCCTTATACAACTTCAAGTGTGAATTTTGAGCTAAATCCTAACAAATCCATGACCACTCTTTCTCTTGAGTTATTCCTCAGAGGCACATATTCTCCGCAGTTGTGTTTTACAGTACAGTGTCTTGGCTCTCTGGTACTGCAGCCTGCACTGACTTTGCCTTGGCATAGCTGAAAAGAGAAGCACTATTGTTCTTAGAATTAATTTTTAAATATTTCCACATTGAGGAGAGCAGGATAAACACAAAACTCTTGTAGGAGCTCAGTGCTGTGAGGGGTGACAACTGATTTTGCATGCTTCAGAGGTGTACCACCTTGGAACGGTGCAGTGTCCAAAACTTGCTAAAACAATCTGAAAACCTCCTTCTTTAAGGAGCTACAAATCATAACTCAAAAAATGCTGTGCAAAGGAAGCATTGGGTCAGTATTCCCTTAAAGATCCTGGCTTAGGCCACCCCAGCATATATTCCATTTCAAGAATACTTGGAGGTTATATTTCAACCACTGAAACACTATCCAGGAACTGATGGTTTTACAGTAATTACAACATTGTGGATGCTATGTTAATTCTATTTTTCCTCAGAAGACTCTATCTTTGTCTTTTATTTAAAGATATATTATCACTTATACACCAGGATGTACTTTTGATTTACTTTTCATCAATTAAATTTTCTCTGATCAATTTATCCAAAACTGTATGTGCTCATTTCATACCCATTCAAATTGTCTCCAAGCACTTCATTAAATTTCATTCTCAGGAGAGAGTTATCCCATCTAGATTTTGTAATAGTTTATCATATAGTTTATAACAGATTTGATAATAGTTATTCAAAAGCATGCAATTTCCCTTAGAAATTACTCACATACTTTCACCTCCCATAGTCCTCAAGGTAAGTTACTTTTAGCTGTCACGAAAATCGGTGAACTAGATTTAAAATATATGGGGGGAAGTACAGTTATGTAGGGAGCACCAAAACCAGACTTACGCTCAATTTCTGTTCAAAACCCACCAAGAACCTTTCCCAGAAAAGGCAAGCAATGACAAACTGCATTGTTATGATGGTCTATGCTTATACAAGATGCCTTGCTGGAGGTTTTCTCTGCCAGGCAGTCACTTAGCAGGATGGAGGGCTGTATGCCTTACCTGGTTCCTCAAGGAACAAGTATGTTTACAGCTTTGAAGCAGTCAACAGTGGTGGTTAGAAAGACCTGTTCTTTCATATCCTGTGATTTACAGATTAGGATGCATTTCTTTGGTACAGGTTCCAGCTGTTTAGGGAAAGAATGGGATTCTACCCAGATGTCTAGACAATCTTCTGGACACTCTAATCATCAGTCTACCAGCTAAAAGAGACCTTCAGATTAAGTTCTGTGAAGAGTAAACCACACCTGGGGTAGTCAGTAGATTTTAACGTTAGCTCTGCAACTTGCAGAGATTTTCATACCCGAAACTGGAATGCAGAAACAGCATGAACAGTGTTGGCTGTACACTCCCAAACTTCATTAAATAACTTCTACAAGGAATATAAAAGATCCAGATACTAATGTGAAGTAGCTATTAGAGAACATTTAAATATGCTTTCTTGGCTGTCTGTAAACTATTTACTTTGGGCTTTTATCCACCCCAGCTGAACCTGAAGAATTAATGGCATTATCAGAAAGGAAAATGAAGTATTAAGATAAACTACATCACACCCAAAAAAAAAAAAGTCAATGGAAATCATTATTTCACTGAACAACACCTGAGAGAAAAATGCATCGTTCAATGCACAATTTCACAACCTATGGTAACATGACACAGCATAGTAAAATCAGGCAATGTGTCTTACAGCAGTTCTGCTAATTTGGGAAAAACACATATTTTGGGACTGTTGTTTTTGTCTCTGAGCTTTGCGGAGGCAGGTGGGTCTCGCACAGAAGCAATATGTGCCTTTCAGGATTTGTCCTCCTGAGTTCCTCACCCCACTTATAACCCTGCACTGCAGGGTAGTTGTTGATGTGCTGTGGAGGGCACTGCAGGGAAAATGAGGCTTCTTGGATTTTACTGCTGGTTCAGAAAATGTCCCGCTGCATGGCCATTGACAATGTAATCTTTCATAACACATAAGGTGGCCACATCCGGTGACCACATCCTAATTACTCTTGAATGTTATTAATTTATCACCCACTCAGCACAGGGAGCCTCTCTCCTCACCTGGAATTTCTGAACGGAATTTGCCTTCCCAGACTGTAACACTAAGGTTTCATTTCTGCCAGCTGTTGTTAGGAGTGGGAAAGAACTCAGTTCAAGACTGAATCTCCAACCCCAAGAAAACTTTGTGTAGCCCTGCAATAAATTGCATCCCTTTAATTCAACTGTAGTGACTTCAGCTGTTGCAAGTAGTGAGTAGCAAAACTGTTACGGGAAAGAATTAAATCGTCCCACAGCTCTCTAGAACTTGTAAAATAATCATCTTCATCAGTTTATGCAGAGTAGAGAAAGATTTTAAAACTAACAAGATTTTTCCACCGCTTCCTCACAATTTCTGATGTACTATGGTGCCTCCCAACAGTTACAGGAGGAATTCTGAGCGCATAAGGGCATATTGTAATCTTGTATCCTATAATACAAGGTGTCCCTGCCCATGGCAGTGGGATTGAAACTAGACGGTCTTAAGGTCCTTTCCAAGCCTATTCTATGATTCTATAACATTTCTTCTGTTTAACAACTGATAAGGAAAAAAGCCTTTCATCTCCAGTACCTTTGGATATACTATTACAGGTATTTTCCAGTTTTTAGCACCTTCAGTGTTGCTTATGAAAAAAAAAAAAGTGAAGAAATCTGAGATAATATTTCACACATCAGCCAAAATAAAATACTAAGTTTAATTAAATGTCACACTGAAATGTATACGGTCCAGTTCCCATTGTTGCAGTGATTAGAACTCCTGTCACCTGAACCCATGCAGATTTTGTTAGATGTGGAGCATCTTTGATGCCTACAACCACCAGTAAGACTCAGAGAGGTCTGGCTCCTGAGTTTTTTCTCTTTCTCTCTTTCTTTAGGGGGATGCTCCCTACTTCTTGCCCACCCCCCTGGGGTAAGCCTGTCCTCTCTTCTGCTACACACAGTATTTGCCTGTTGGCACAGCTTTATCTGCAGTATACACGGGTCAGTCAGTGATCCTGCTCCTCTCTGTGCTAAGGTTGAGTTACAGCATTTTCACTCAGTTCTCACACTAAAACTTTGTAAAATACAATTAACAGGCTTTATTGCACAGCTGATCATAAGTAAATCTCGAAAAACATTATTACACTGACTAATTGGCAACACAGATTTCTCCTTCAAGTGCACAGGGAGATAACTACAGAGTGACAAAATGTTAGTTTGCTGTTTATGGGGATTTTTCAAGAGTATGCCTGAGTCATTTTTATAGAGCTGTTCTGAAATCATGATGGTATCCATGTGCAATGACACTTACAAAACTCAGCCAGGATAAACCTTCGTAGAAAACATGACAAATTAGGACCATTGATGGCAAAGTTGGGTTAAAATCCTTTATTTCAGTTTTAGCTTCTCAGCTCCAAACAATGTTTGTTAATAGTGTTTGCACTGGAGGTATGTGCAGCAGGTAACACTTGTACAGACTCTTTTTTTTCCACTGAGTGCTTTGTCAAAAGCAATATTTGATGCACATCTCTAGTAGCATCCTGAAAGCCAGAGGACAGGTTCTGCTAGTAGTGATTTACTGTCATGTGTAAATAAGAAAATGTTGACAGCTGAAAGCATGTTTTAAAATCTCTCATTTGGATGTTATAATACCCTCTATAAGTTTCTGACAAAAAAAACGTAGGTAATGGGCTGGAGTGGCACATTATTTCTCCTCCTGCTTTCTTTCCTCTGGAGACCTACAAAATGCAGCTACTTTATTCTGTACTTCAAATAAGCAAAATCAAATACAAATATACTAGCTAATTATTAGAAATCATCTTAAAATTCTCTCCAATTGCTGCAGGTTTCTAGCATCGCTTGTCCAGAAAAAATATGATTTTTTATGAAAAAGGTAAGACCATATCAGTAGCACTCACCATGGACAAGCAGAAGCTATACAACTACAAGGTTACTAGAAGACAGGTTCTTCCAATTTTTTCTTAAGGGAAAAGCATTTATCTCAGTGATTGATAACTGATATATGAACATGACCTGTGGGCCAATGTTTCCAGAACCTTTGGCAGCTTTTGAGTCAGTTGTCTATCTAGTTACACATCCGTGACAGAGCAGCACTGGATAAAATCACACCGAAGAGGTTCCTTTCCATTTCTGCACAAGGGCTGTATCCCACAAGTATTTCAGTGACTGCACAGAGAGTCTGAATGCAGAGCAGTAGTTAATCAAAGACAACACTTCTGCTGCCTTCTGTCACATTGGTGCATATGGCTTGGTTGAAATTCAAGAGTCTTGCTCTTAGTACATACTAAGTAAGATCACAAGGGTGAGTCTGGATGTTAAGCAGTAGTTTATTCAAATACCATTCCATTCCATAACCTTACTTACATTAAACTTAGTATTGACTTTTATTATTTTCTTAAGTAAATCATAAAACTAAGTTGGATTTGTAGGAGCTTTCCGTTTAGGTAAAATTACACTCATTGAACCAAATCAAGACCAAGTGCATGTTTTAAAATTAAAAATTAGTAAATGAAAATTTGCCACAAATTAGCAACACAATTTCTAAATGCTTATGTTATTTGAATTGCTAATACTGACTACTGCAATTAAAATAGGCAGCAGTGTATAATACATCATTTTCTTGGCAATGTGTTAATAGCCATGTTCCTCTGATCAGGTACAGCTGGCAGCTTTCAGTAGTCTCAGGAGCATTAAAGAGAAAAAAATCACTCCTAACACAAGCTTCTTGCTGTATTTAAACACAGAAGGCCATTCACATGCAAAACATGAAAGATATTAATTTCCTTGTAATTAATATGGGGACATGAACAGAATACCGGGTTGGAAGAGACCTGAGGGAGCATCTCGTCCCACCTTTAAACCATTAGCATGCATCCTCACATCTTTCTAAAACCACAGCTGCACATTCAGCTCATTCTGGCCTTGTGTAATAGTCACAACACCAGGTTTGCAGACGGATCAGCTGACCTGTTTCCACTGAGATGAATAGTGTTTCTCTAGGTAACAGAGATGTTTCATCAGGTAACAATGGACAAACAATGGTTTCTGGTTAATGCAGCTACAGAGGTAATTCACACTGCAGCATCCATGTGAAAACAAATTCCACAATAAGGCAGTTAGTAATTGATAAAAAGTGGTATCTGTTGAAGGTGATCCCATGTGGGTGGCAAAGTAGTCAGCAGTGCTTGTTTTGCAAGAGTCCCAAGGAACAGAAGATGTGAAGACTTATTAAAGTCCTTACAGAATCACAAAGAGGACCCAGCTTCTGCGTGTGGGAGTTCTCTGCTGTAACTGGAGCATCTCTGTCTTAGGGTGATCTGAGCTAGTAATGAGCCAGTAACAAACTGTCCACCACCTGTGATTGCTAGGTGCCCATTTCCAGTCTCCTAAGCTTCAGCTTGCACATAGTTTCAGTAGCTTTGTTTACACGTAAGGCAGGTATTGCAAAAAATAAATTTTACTAAATATAGGAAATGTGCCTGTATTATGATTAGAACACTGCTAACTATCCTCTGTCTCCTGCCCCAGGAACATGAGCAGGACATGGGGCTAGGGCCATCTGAAACAGGAGCACACAGCAGGACGGTGGGGTCTGTGGGGGCAAGGGGGAGCATGGCCAAGCAGGAGGTTTGGAGCCCAGTGCCAATGAGGTGGTGGATCTGGGCATGCCGGGCAATGATAAGACAAGGAAGGGGACACAGTGTTCAATTGCCTGGCTTGGGATAAGGACTGTTCCAGCAGAAGGAAACAGAGATGGGCTGTTTGCAGGCTCCCGCGAGCCTTTGCAACTACAGATTTGTGCTGGCAGCAGTCCCTTTCCTGTGCATGCACAAGGATGGGTTGGCCCTGCAAGGGCTCATTACATCTCTGTGTGCTCTGAAAGCTGCTTTGAAAGAGAGTCCTCTGCATTCATGAAAACATATGAAGTCACTATTATTAGTAGTAGTAGTAGAGGGGGCAAATTCTGACATTGTTTATGGAAGAAAGTCCATTGACTTTAGCAGGTTTTCCAGTCTGGCCAAGAAAACTGGTTTTTGAATTAGTGCAAATACTCCTGTAAAAAAGGAGAGGGTTCAGATCAGGCCCAAGGAAACAGGGGAATTTGTGGATCCTCATACTAACAACTGTAAGAAACTAGTCCTCTTTATGGTGAAATGAATATGTCAGTGAGCACAAAGGCAGGGATGAGATGTCTTTACAAAAATAGGGTCCCCATTTTGAAAAGTCCTAAGGAATTCAGCTTTAATGTTTGTTTGTATTTCGGATTATAGTCGCATGTAAAGAATGTTACAGTCTGGCAGGCAAATCTTATTTGTGATTTTCTTACCATGCCTAATAGAACATTAATATATTTTATCTGTGAAGCAGGATCAAACTGGTTATTCATATCAATTCAACAGGGCATGTCTTTAACATCTTTGTCATATTTTGAGGGGATGACAGGGAATCAGCCTGCTGGATCCAGTCTGTGAGAAATAACCTCTTCATGCATCTTGCAAAACAATTGATATCCCTCCCTCATTCTAACAACAGTTTTCGTACTTATGTTACCTGTAAATTCTTTTACCAGTCATTTCTCAAAATACAGAAGATACTAAAGGGAAATTAACCCCCCCTGTGATTTACCAAATATCTGGGATATATGCCTTTTTTAATTGACTCTTGTCAATACTTTAAAGACAGGTCTAGTCACAATTACCTACAGTATATTCTTCTTGTAAAGCACAGTGGGTGACTACTTAATGTTTAACACTGAAATTTGATCTTTAATTGTACAAATTTCCATGCTGATCAAGAAAAATATTTCTTCATTCTTTAAAATGTAAAAATAATGTTAGAAACAGTTTTTCTTTGAACTCCCTTATATCCCATTGAATTCCTAGTTGGAAAGTTTTGCATAAGTTTTGGGTTAAACATGGAAAGATTTTACAATATTATGAATAATAACACAGCAGTCATTTTTATGATATAAATAGATCTTGCATTGATCTTAATTTAGGAATTATACATAAGCATTTTTGCTGATAAGGCTGTTGCTCTTCAAAATGGATTTAAATATTCCACCTCCTCTTATTTAACCTTTTAATTGGTCAAACCATAGCGCACCCATGTACAAAACTGTGAGCATTTTCTCTCAAAGTCTTTAATGAATTGTCTTTTTTCAAAAATTTTTAACTTTGATTAAACTTTCACATGTTTAGATGCTATGTGGGACTTGAGTTGGGCTCTCTGAAGATTGTTATCCTCATGCAGGATTCTGCAAAACATCTACTTTGCCATTATCCTAAGACTTCACTGCTGCATTATTTCTATTTATCACCAAGCCAATAAAGAACCACAAATACATATATAGACAGGTTTTGAATTAGAGCAAAACCCAGCATGAATATCTTTCTCAGTGCAGCACCTGGCTTTTATTTTCAGGTATTTATACCTAAAATTGAAACACTTCCTTTTTTTTTTCTTTTTTTTGTAAGTGAAGTAGTATTTCTTAAAAAATATTTATCAACTGAAAGCCTTTAGTTATTTATTCTTTGTTATTTGCTCTTTTCTGTGTGCTGACTCTCTTTAAACTCTTGCTTAAAGCTATGCTGGACTGCATAAAAAAAAAAAAAAAAAGTATTCAGGCACATGAAGTAGATTCCAGTAGCAAAATTGTGATGCAAAAAAAACAGACATTAAATATATGCCATGGGATGGAGGTGCCTAAAATCAGCATGTGCACAGGAAAGTCTTCCCAGGCTCTAAACCACAGGGAGAGAAATGCCTTCCTGGAACACTGATTAGTGCTCAACTTCTGGAGAGCAACAGGGTTTGAGATGTTCTCCTGTAGTCAGTGTGTCCAACCAGCTGCTCTCTGCTCAGCACACAGGCTGCTGCAATGCTCGCCTGTCCCCAGGCTGTGAGGTCCCCACCAGGGAAGCAGAATCAGTGTTTCAGCCAGATCCTTCTGCCAGCCCTGGCAGCTGTGCTGACAGAGAGCAGTCAGCAGCAAGGGGAAAGGGAGGGAGATGTTAGGGTGAGGGCTGCCCCCTGAAAATCCTGGAGGATTTTATATCTGTGTGTCTATACTTTCATACAGATATCCATATTTTATAGATACCTAAACTTTAGTTGCCTGATAAGAACTTTACACCACTCTGCTCACATAAAAGTGCTTTAAAGCAGGTGCAAATAATTTTTTTTGTTTTTCTTTCAGTATAAGGACTTTGCTTATGAAAGAACTTTACCTAAATAAAAAATATGCCAAGAGTGGCTGGAGGAGGTTTCGCTGCACCTTTCCTTCCATAGGAATGCCTACAACTATAAGGCATCTTGAAGGTTCAAGAGGGTTTGGGGGTCACTGAAGGGCCGGGGACAAGAAAGCAATGAGAAAAACTAAGCAAAGGGATAGAAAGAATGGTAAGAAATCACAGAAGTAACTCCTTAATAAAATATGTGAAAATCTGATATAGAAGAAATGTAGTATTTCAACCAGTCCTTACACTAGAGTTATTAGAAATACTCAAATCAAAAGTAAACCTCAGCACATCTAACCTGGGCAGATCAAGAGGAAGCAAAAAGCTTCATACAGTCCCTTTGGAGAGAAGCAACTGACACTCAAAATCTGTGTGGAAAATCAAGCCACTTTTTCTTAGTCACCAGGTTTTTACCTCAAGACTATGCTGCCTGTGTAAAACTGCATGAGTTGCAGGTTTAAAGCAATAAGGCTTAGGTCAAGCTGTATTAATATTTCAGAAGGTCACCTGGCAACACTCACCAAGCTACTCTTCATGCCTCATTTTAATTTAATTCTGCTACCTTATGGTGGACCAATTTTATAACATGACTGAGGAGCTGGAATAGCTGGTGTATAATTTCTGCCAGCTAAAAGTAATATCAAAGCCATTCCATTTTTAATAACTGTGGTATGTTTAATAAATCATCAACCAGTATAGGAACAAGGATATTATAAGTAGACCTACGTGTATTGTCTTTCTATGTAGACACTGATTTTCTTAATAGATTATATTTTGGGTTTCCTTGTACATTTTAAAAGAACAAAATGATGGTTTTTATCCAAGTACAAGAATGTTTTATTGGAGATACTAGACAACCTTCACTCTGCCCTGTACTGACACCTAGATGAAATAAAAATGAACAAAACATATTTTCTTCTTCAAAATCAGTCTCAGAAGAGAAACCTTTCAGGCCTTTGCCCCAGGGACTGCTAATGCATATTGCATGAAACAATCAAAAGGAAAAAAAAATAGCAGAAAGTGGAATTTGAGACATCCCCATTCCTCTTCCAAAGCGAAAACATACAGCTACAGCTCCAGAACCATGCCTCTTCCTATCAACTTCAAAAGTCTGAATGTGGACAATGCCCAGATCCATATTCCCTAGTTTCTGCTTTGCTTGGGTGATGGGGTTGTTACCTTGGACACAAAAATCTCTGTGAAGCTGAGAGGAATCCAGCTTTTCAACTTTGTAAGGATACTCATACTTCCTGAGAAAAATACAGGCACCATCACAACTGTATTTGTTTCTTTTTTTGAATTATTTTTGGAAACCAGGATTTGTTTAGAGTTAAATGAAACGGTTGTCAGTTTTGTGTCTTGAAAGGTTTAGAAAGAGCCCAGAAGGGAGAAGATGTCCTGGACGAGGGGCAGAGCAGGGGAGGTTGAGCCCATAAGACTCCTTCTGTTAAACGGTTGTCATTACAGGTTAAACAGCCAATGTGCAATAGAGAACAAACAAGAGAGCCACCTGCCCATTCCCAAATGATGACTAGGTTTTCCCCCTCAGCCTAGAGAGTGATCTTGGGCTGTGAGTCCCTCTATCTTCATCCACAGCGAAAAGAAACATAGAAGATGTCTGCGCCCTCTCCATTGCAGACTCCAGGGGCTGTGAATCTCATTTTAGTTGTCTAATGGTCTGTATTCACTGTATGAAAGTGTCTAAATTGGATGTCTGAATCACACTCCCCATGCCAACTTACCAAGGAAACCAAGCTCAGTCTTTCAGTGTGAGAGAAGACTGAAGATTGGGGAAGGATGGATTGACTTAAAGATGGACAAAAGTACAGGTTTTCCATTCCTTGGAAAATTCTGGAAAAAAAATTGTTCTAGTTTAGAATTAAAAAGTACCCTATATTTTATAAGTACTCATAAAGAAAAAAATCCCCTTCCAATCATACTCAGATCTGCATGTCTCATCCTGAGGAGCATGTAAGACAAGCTATTAGATTCAGCATCCATAAACTGCAGCTGTGTTTTTTTGTGTGTGTGTTTCCTTTCAAAAGTAATGTATTTATGGGCTTGAGGTGGATGCAAGACACGTTTCTAACGCAGTGATTATGGCTTTTAATGGTGATACAGAAGCAATGAAAAGCTGCACACTGTAGAGACTGCAGGAAAAAGCTGCAGGGTTATGTTTTTTACTGTACTCTATTTGGCTTCCTTCAATTTTGCTTAAAATCTTGGATGAAGAAAGTTGTGTATTTAGGTATACTCAGTATCTTAGTCCATAGTATTGTACCTCTCCTCTCTTCTCCTCTCCTCTTCTCATTTAATGGAGACAGAATGCCAGTGAGCTCTCTACATATGAAAAGGCAATGAATGAACCAGCAGATCAATGATAAAGAGATGAGAATTTCAGATGAGGCATGAATCTGTAGGTGACCACTGGAACACACTGACAACAAAAGCAGCAAGCCATCAAGTTAGCACTAGAAGCCCTTCTAGAGGT
The DNA here is from genome assembly GCF_033783945.1 of Neopsephotus bourkii. Taxonomy (NCBI): domain Eukaryota; kingdom Metazoa; phylum Chordata; class Aves; order Psittaciformes; family Psittacidae; genus Neopsephotus; species Neopsephotus bourkii. The sequence goes on along the minus strand of NW_026902105.1, from coordinate 5,778,918 downwards.
TACAGTTAAGTAGTAGTAATAGGTTATTGCCTGGAGCCACCTACGGTTTTGTGGCTTGAGATATGCAGTAGTCAGGCTACGCAATCTAAGTCTTTGCTTTCTGAGAAGCTGCCATACCAACACCACAATCACCTCTGCAGGGAACCATCACCAGTCAAAGGGTGTTTGCTGAAGGAATCGATGTGCTGAGATGGTCCCTTTGGGCAGCATACTGGTGCCCTTCATGCCATTTCATGGGGGTTCCTGCTTCACTAAAACAGATTAAATAGCCTGGCATTTCCAGGCCATACCATTTTTCAGCTGAGTTTAGTCAGAGACAAGGAATCAACTCATCTCAAAGTTTCATCTCTCTCAAATGTGTCTTTCAATATGAATCAAAGCTCCTACTTCTTTTTATTTCACCAATATGAAAGTTCAGGTGCAATTCAAATGTGTACATTTGGCTAACTTTCACCTTTACCTTGTAATATTTGGTCTTAAAATAGGCCTAAAATTAATAGTTAACTTCAACCATAAACATAAGTCCTTCTGCAAATACAGTTGTTCCAATTATTTGTTGCATTAATATTCCATAGTTAGTATGTAACTCCTTTGAATATTCACTCGGTTACTTCATTTAGCAAATTCATTTTAAAAATCATGTTTACAAACATTATTCAGAAGGAAAGCAAATATTTCTGTTCCTCCAAAATGTAAATTAGTGCTTTTTATTTGCCCATTAAATTATGAGAATTATTAGCTACTACCAACAAAATCAGCTTTCAGTAACTTATAATGCAAATCAATTTCTGCAGAAGCTCATAATTTAATAAGTGTATGTGTCCTGCTGTTGACCAAGACACCTTATTCATTTATCAAGCATATTTATTTATCAACATATGGTTCTTCAAAAGTAATTCTTTGTTCTGAAGAAATTGCCAAAGGATTTCAGGTTAACATAAACTGGTGTTTGAAAAAACCAAATCTTAAATTTCTTCTTGTATTTATGCATATTATCTACTCCATTGTGTATATACGTATGTGTAAGCATGTGTCTTTGCACACATCCTTATGTATATTTAATTCTCCATCAGTGACAATCATTTTACCATTTCAGTTACACTACTGGATATTTATGTCTGCAGATAGATATTTATAGGAGTATAACTATGTGAGGTACATTCAGACTTCATATCCACCTGTCTTTCTAATCAAAAACTGGACAAAGAGTCTGATTTATACACACAAAATTATGACAAACGTAGCAGAAACTGTTCCATGTGACTCAACTCTTTATAAAATCCTTGGATTTTTTACTTTTGTAAAGACCTAAGAGTGAAACTGTAACCATTTAAAAATATATCCCTCAATTTTTTATAAAGGGTTTAAGATAACCTCATGAGCTTTAGTATACTGAGCTTTCTTATAGGTTAAGTGAGCGATGTTATTAAACACAGTATTTGTTTTAGGGACTAGTATGGCCAATGCATCAGCTCTTGGATGATTCATTCCTAGACTCAAGCAAAGCTGCTCTCATGTACGGTGTAAGGCCCTGGTCCCGAACCTTTAACTCAGTGCATAAAGTTAGAAGTGGAGGCCCTAGCACTTAACAAGAGGTCTGTTGTCAGGTACGCTGAGGACCTGTCACTCTATGTCGCTTGTTATTTGGTCCTGTGTTTGAAACCAGACTCTTTACAGTCCAATGATTGACAAATACATTTTCAGGTTGCAATCTTTCAGCTCCAGACCTTTTCTTTAAGAACCCTGTGTCAATTGGCAAGAAAGATAAGACTAAAATCCACCTTCTATGTGGCTGCTTGCAAGGGGCTACAGATTTCATTGAATCCAAAGTGCAAAGGCCTCAAGGGTCTAGGCAATTGCACTGGGATTACAGGGAAAGTATGGTTCTCAGAAATACATATAAAAGTCTCTACAACAAACACAGAAAACTTAAGAGGATGTATTTGTATTTAGGTAGCATCTATGGAGGAGCAAAGCATTTCTAGAACCATGTGATATCAGCTCAGCATAAAAATTGTTCTGCTTCGTACAGCGAGACCCCAGCCTATCCACTGTTTGTGCCATGTTTGAGGGCTTGACTGGAATACATTAAATGCATAGATATTGTGGTGATCCTATATTCACCAGCCAAACTTTAAGTTTTTCACTTTTGTGAATGCTTCCTAATACAGCCTTGTTTGGAAAGACTGCAGGCAGTAGTGTCATCACTTCGTGTCAGCATACTAACCATAGAAGAGGCCGAAAGGGGAGCAGTCATGCTTGCTACTTGTTTATTCTTTCTTTGCATGTTCATATTTATATTAACCTCTATTAACCTATTTTCTTCTGATTTGAAGATGAATTATGACCCTTTGTGAGCACGCCAGATTTGATACTCCAGCTGGTTTTCTATGTCCTAGTTGTAGTTTTCCTTTAATCAGATGTTTTCCTATAATCAGATGTCAGTGGTTCAGCTTATTAATCTTACTGGCATTCAGTCACAGGCACAGCTGCAGCCACATTTCTAATGACAGCCAGATGCATAACAACCTTTGCACTGCTCTAAAATTTTGCCTGCATGGTCCATCTCCTAGCAAGATGAAGAGCATTATCATACAAGTACAATAAAGTTCTTATCATTGTACCAAAGAGATTGAATGTTATGTCCTGTGCTGAGCCACTAATACCTGTTTGGGAATAGTTTTTCATCTGATGTTTTCTGAAGACTTGGGCAGGCAGAACACTAAAATATTATTACCTGGATAAAGATCTCAAAGATAAGCCAGAGATGCCACTCCATTTTTTCCAGGTAATGGCTGTCATCTCAAAAAAGACTGGCTGAATTTATTCCAATTGAAAGTTTTTCTGACAGGTAATTGTTGATTTGTCTAAAGCATACTATCCTGTAGAAATATATTGATTTCAAAGAGCGTGTGTTGGAAGCCTTCCTTCCTACCCTGGCACGGTAGACTCAGATAGCTTGAGGAGCCAGCTGGCCCAGAAAAAGGACAATTCCAGCTCAGTCAGGGATGGCTTCCAGGTCCCCAGACCCATCTGGGAGGAGTTTTGAGACAAAACTAATTTATTCAAGCTCTTTCAAAAGAGATTTTACTTATTTCTTCTTTTATGAGGTTGACTTTAGGTTATTTTAAATGTACAGGGTTCACTACAAACTGGAGCAAATAACATCTCAAAATCTTAGGCAGGTCTTTGAAGTTAAATTACTCAAAAGTGAGCTCTACAGCCATTCTACTCAAGTGACCCTGGAAAGCATCTTACTGACTTAAATTGTCCAGAAGAAGGTTCTTAGTTTGCGTTAAGTCACCATTACTGATTTCAGCCTAAAGAATGTTGTGGTTTTTACTGAGACATCATTACACAGTTCCCTGATAAAATATGGGCTATAGCATCCTAAAGTACAGATGAAATTTGCTGCTTACTCCTCATAGGCATTGTGAGAGCCTTCCATTACTGATGCTTTCAAGGAAAGCTTTTACAGTTCCCTTTGGCATCACTGGCTAAAAAGTTAAATTATTTGGGCCTTCCTTCCCCTGCAGTGCAGGTATGAGCAATTGAAACTAATTGACCTCAGGCACTTGCATAGTTGAGTATAGGGAGCTTAGAAGAACTGAGAGAAAATAGGAGCTGAGGATTCAATCAGAATATCAAACAGAAAGCTGAAGAGAAAACAAGGAACTGAAGTTAAAAGACAAGGAGTCTTGCTTGCCATACAGGTGGATGACAAGGGTGTCAATGTCCTAAGTTAGGACAGTGTGGTGCTTAGACAATGCGTTTGTGACTGTGGAAAGAAGTTTCATCAAACACTGGGATATTTTCATATGAGTTTTTTAAGAACTTTCAAAAGTAATGACATATACAGACAGCTGGATTTTATTTTCCTGTTAAAATTAATCTGTTTAGTTTTACTATCCATGTATATTGTGCCTTCTTAGACAAACTACAAAAAATGTGGGATGTGTACCCCAGACTGGTCATGCCTACAACCTATACAACAGGATGACTAAAGAGTCTTTGACAGACAAGGGATGTCTCCCCATTTGCATGATCCTGAAGATTTATTCTCCAAAAATCAGTTCAGTTCCCTTCTAGGTACCCAGGTATTACAATAGGTGGGTGAATTCCAGTTGAGCACTTATTGATTGCTTGTTGCTATTATTACTTGATCCTGCAAGTAATTTTATAGCAAAATAAAAATCATTATGATCTACAGCTTTTTCAGTTACATTTCATATGACCATTCAAGGCAAGAGAAAAAATAGTTTCTTTTTCGTTTGTATATAGTCTATCAAATTTATAGAATACTTAAAGAGCTACTGCTTAAGAATTAACCCCATATTTGCAGAAATACCAGGAACATTAAATTTCAAAACTGATAAGCTTTCATTAGAGTATTTCATTGGAAAAATAATTAAGGAAGTAAATTATCCCTCTGCCCTGCCATGGAAAATATTAACATCTTTAATTTAAAAAGATCTAAAAACAAGAGTCTGATTTCTGACACTTTCAGTCTCCTTAACCATCATTTGTCATAAATTGTGCTCAAAGGGACTGTGATAATCTATTGATGAATTTCAAGACTGGGCTAAACAACAGCAATAAGCGGCAGCCAGCTTCAGCAGTATCTTAAGATAGTTTTTTGTATTAGATTTTTATCAGCTTTTATTGTGACATATAATCGGCTAAAATGGTAATTTTGATAACACCACTTCTCTACTTGCTTTAGAGAGCAGGAAAATTAATTGCTTTACTAATCTTTATAGAGCTGATAGCTTTGGGGTACTTAGGATATCTATTCCTTTTTGCCGTGATAAAAAGAAATCCCAATTGAAAGAGGTAATTTTGAAGATAGTTTGCAGTTGTCGGGTAATCCTCTTTTTGTCTGATTGTTTTCTTGTCAATCACCTGTCACATGACAAAAAAAAACATTTTTCCAGTAACTCTCAAGTTCTAGGTCAGTTTTTCTTCAAAGATTCAAGGAACAGACGCATCTTTTGGTACTTTCCAGACTGGTTTTGATAACCACTGAATTTTGCACTAAAACATCAAACCTCGGTGTGGTGAGCAGAAGATCAGCTCTGAACTGATTGAATAGCAACAGTTTGGAATTTTCTCCTTTTGTCAAATGTTTTGTATGGAATATTACTGTACCTCTACTTTATAGGCAAAATCAAGCCAATTATTTTCTTCCTAATGGACTTCTTTTTACTGATAGGAAACATGCAGTGGTGACCCTTGTTCCAAAACTAAGAAGTTCATCGATCATTAAGGAAAACTCATTTTGAAAAACATGAAAAAGAAGTAAAAAAATAACACACTAAGAGGGATGTCTGTAAGGGTTCATAGAGAGTGAAAACCTCTGGTTCATTATCAGGTTAAGGAATATTCAGTGTGAAAGAAATATCAACTAAAAAGGAAATTTCACAGACATTAAGGACTGGGCAGCAATGGAGGCAACACAGAAGACCAAAGAGAGGGAGCCCTTGGGGAGCCCTTGAATGAGTCTCGGGGTTCATTCAAGACACCTGCTTACAGAGGCATGGCTTATTCCTCCTTGGTCCTTCCTGATCCTCCTCTTTCCCCACATTTGACCCTTCTCAAAGGGTCAAAGACATTCCATGGTAAGTTTTGCACAGTCCCACAAGCACCCTCAAATATCCCGCATCACTTGTGTTAGTCTTGTTTTCCCCTTTGTGGCAGTGACAAAGCTTGAGCTGATCTTGGAGTCTGCAGGATTTCTCCAGTTGCACAGCACCAATGGAGAAACTGAACACCAGTTCAGTCCATAAACACAGCGCTGCATGCAGGCACACACGAGGTTGGTAGCTTTGGACATCCACACTGTAGATTTAAAAAAGCTGATTTTGATTCATTAAATCCTTTTCATGAGCAGAAGAGTAAGCCCTTGGGCACAGCTTGGTTCTCTTCAGGCAAATAACTAAAGCAGGCAACAGGCAACACATGCTAGGATATCTCTAAAACATGTGAAAAGTATTTGTCCTTAAAGATGTCTATATGTATGTGTATAAATTCAATTTTTATAATAATAACACCACCTTGGGCTGTAGATTTCTGAATGTGTCTATGACTGCAGTAGTGTCTAAAATGTGTGTTAGTAATTAAAGACAAGAAAGTTTGATTCAATTGCCTAAACGTAGACACCTGAGGCACCCTGTCATGCCTAGAGCATTCACCTAGGTAAGGCAGATGTAATACAGGACAAGAGGGATACCTGAGCTCTCCTTTGAAAGCAGGAGGTGGGGGCCAGGGAGGATGCCCTAAGGCATGGCGTGTGGTATTAGATACTTGTATTTGGACAAATTTTCTGCACCCTCCATCCATACAGTCATTAGAGCTCGCAAAATTGTCTAATCAGATAAGGGGGTGTGTTTCAGGATGAGCCGAACACTTCTGTTGACTCCACTGAACATATAGCTTAGAGCTCCTTTTACTCTAAAGCGGAGTTTAGACACAGACCTAATTTGAAGAGATACATATTTCAGTGCCTAAGGTACATCAGGGAAAGGCAAAGACAGGTTTGCACATAAAACTCTCTCGGAAAGTCCTTACCCTCCATACGGTTAACGTCACATGTGACAGGTGTGTTCCCTTGGGATTGACCAGCCTGGGAATAGGATTGGCACAACAATGAATGAAGACCATGTGCTTTTCAAGATTACAGATGCTTTTCTCTGTCTTGTGCAATTCTGTTTAAGTACTGTTCCAACAGTAACAGAGAAGAGTACCAGACTTCTCCATCTCACGTGTACCTTTCTCAGTTGTTTCTGGGAAAGGTACATAACCTTAAAAATGATTTTCTTTCTCAACTTATAAAGCTGGTGATTTCCAGACAGCAAATATAAATCCATTATCCTTTAAGAACTGACGCTTTTTTGAGTACTTCTTTTATTTTGATTCCATCAGACCTTTCTGCCTTTGAAGAGCCCCTTCATGGACAGGGGTTCACAGTATTGGCTACTTGGTTACCTGTTATGAGCACTTATTTATGTGAAAAAGCACACATAGCACACATGGCTTTAGCCAAAGGAAATGTATTATTAAAGCAGCTGTGTTTTCTAGACATATTCAATCGGTAAGCTCTCAAGAAAATTCTCATCAAAAGTTTTTTCACCTATTGGATTGTATTGTGCAATATTCAATTTTTTCTTCAAAACAAGCTACAAAAAGTAAAGTTGTTATAGTTGTCATAGGACCAAATACAATCAAAGCTTACAGAACATATCTACTGAGTATAATAACATTAATTCATTTCATCAATCCTCTATAAAGTATTTTCTCTAGTATTGTATAATAGTTGTTTATTCTAAATAAGTTACTGTATGTACCTGTGAATGCAAGTCAAGTATAAGCTATACAAAGCATCTTTTCAAAGCTTGGTCACCTGGATTTTGCCATTTATGAATATAATCACAAGTGGTATGTTACATGTGCCTTCATAATGCTATTTTTGCGTAAATAGGAACCTAACACAGTATTTGTTCTTGCATGTGTTACCAACAATCCCCACCTCAGCCTTTTGAAATGTGTATTTATTGTTACAGCCACAGCTCCTACAGTGGAATGTTTAAAAATACATCTATGGACATTATTTAATTTTCTGAAAGCAGAATTTTCCAATTCCTTTTTTTCAAGAACAACTTAACATAATGGAACATGATTAACACTTTTTGGTATACTGACATTTTCCAGGTTGAATTCAGTGCTTGGGAGTTTGAACAGCCCTGCACTCTATCCACGGCGGAATTCCTCATGTTCTATATCCCCAGGGGGTCAAGTGTACAACTCATGGTTAAATTCCTTTCAGTGACAAGGTGCAAGTGGAGTACACTGCAGGGACATCAGCAAGACTCAGGCAAAGCTAGGCACAGCACTAGTCCTACCACACTGGACCAGAGCCATTGTGGAAGTGGACATGGAGGGAGTAGAGTTCAGGACAGACTGCAGCTCTGCCAGCTTCTGCAGGTTAGGTGCACTGTGCTCAGAGAACCACTGCTGAAGAGTGTTGGAGTCAAATGCCAGTTGGTACTACAGCAAGGGTAGTGGGCAGAGCTGAATTAGTAGTTCTGCTGATTTGCACTGTGGAGAGATTCAAACAGAGCTCTTTTGTGGTTTTGGTTTTTAAGTTACAGTCAAATGTAGGGATTATCCTCTGCTCTGATGATATGAACCTCTTCAGTTTACAGCTTTTTTGACTCTCAAACTTTGTGGTGAAACTCTCTAGTAAATACTCTAGTTACAGAATTAAGAGAGAAGCTTTTTGGTTTTCCGAGAGATTCCTTTCAAAGAAGAAAGAAGAAAGATGCCCCTGTGCCAATTCAGCCCATAGTTAGAGTGACCTGCAGATCTAACAGCATTCATTTCAAATCACTTTGAACTGAATCAGTATCCCTTGGCTCTGATCCTACCACAGGAAAAATATATCCTCTCAGGGTTTCACATAAAGTGACTCAAACGACAGCAGCAAATCCCCATAACCACCAACAGGACAGAACTTACTTGTGAGTAACAAAAAGTAACCTCCTCAGGTTGAAGTACTGATCAGGTTGATCAGTAGCGACCCGAAGCAGCCCTCCTAGTGAGGAGGTTGAGTTTTGATCAGTTACTCTCTGTAAAAAATAGAAACTTGATGTTAGACATAAAATGATATTGCTATTAAAAAAATAGTGTTTGGCTCAATAAAGCTTCACTATCTTCAGGAGTTTAGAAAGGAGGCTCCTGCTTTCATTTATAAAGAAGGCTTGGCTACCAGAATAATTTCCATGCAAATACACAGCCATTAGACCAACAGTGAAATGAAATTTTTGCTTTGCTTTGCTTTATTTCTTCTTTACTACTTGTAATTCTTTACTACTGCTGTTTTTTACCTCTACATGGAAAGAGGTCAATAAACAGAGAAGAGGGGAGAGTTTCTTTACAGCATGGTACGAACTAAATTTGACTTTTTTTTTCTGAGACTAGAAAGCATATTTTTCTAGATCTTGAGTTTCTATAAGCTGTGACAGATTAATATCTGTCAGACATGGCGTAAAAATAAAAAGGCTGAAGGTCTTCAGTGTTTAAAAAATGTGCCCAACAACCTGGCAAGTGCTCCAGATGTTGACTACGTACCACCATTTATCTACATGACCTGAAAGTGAGAGCTCCAGTGTCAAAGAGTAAGTCTCCACAAATTTAGTGGAAGGATTAGCCATTTTCCTGTGACACTAAACTCCTTCATATTCTTGCAGAAAGAAAGTAAAACATGACCATATACACTCAGCTGGTGTGAATGGAAGCTAATTCCATATACCTGAACATGAAATCTTGTGAAGTTATTCAGTGGTGAAACTGGATACTAGAAATGCAATCTTAGACAGGGATTGAGGCCGGACTGTGATAACCATTAAGTACAAATATGAGATAAAAGGTGAACAGTTAGACCTACGAAGTCACATATAGATATGTTAATAGTCATAGAATGATCTATCAATATAGTCTATATACTAACAGTCAAATATAAATCTACTAGCCAAGCCAAGGGGTCAATATTAAGTGTCAGATAATTTTTTTCATGATATATTTAGAAACACTGTGGTCACAAGATGCCACTGGAATCAATGGCAATTAGTTGCTGGAAATTCTCTGCATGTGTCTTTCTGTGCTTTTGGGCATCTAAATACTTCAGATACCTTTAAGGATTAGTTCTAAACAATGTTCAGACACTTGAAGACAGAACAGGGAAAGATACACCATTTTAGGAAGCTGGTGGTGCAATACCAGAGACCCACAAGAAAAGACGCTTAGGAACAGACCTAGTGTTTCATGATGAAGAAGTTATTGCTCTCTGGTGATTTATTGAAAAGGAAATAAAAAATGGCTGAAAGAAGAAAAATATGGACAGAATAAAAGAAGAAAAACACGAGGAAGAGGGAAAAGAAACAATTTCAATTCCCAAACTTTCCAGCAACCACAGAAGTTGAAGACTGGGTGCAGCTGAAGATGGAATTTTCATGCGCCTCTCAGTATTGCTCCAAAGTTTTTAGTACCCAGATGGGGGAGGATTTGGAAGTATACAGGGTGTTTACTCTGTAACTATACAGTGTCTCAGACTATCAAAGCAGCATTACATTTTTATTTCAGCCATAAAAAGCAAGTGCTGATTTCTCATGGCAAAACTGTCACTTAATGCAATCACTGTTGGCAAAATGAGTAATACTTTATCTCTGAAGCAGTAGGAAGATCAGGTGCATATGTCCCTATTTTCTTGCTTCCATCAGCAGTGTTGCTTGTTATTTTATTGCCATCTGGCAAGGACAGCAGGATCTACTAAAAAATATCGCTGTTAGTTTTTCTTTAATAAAACATGGTTATCCAGTTACCATTGGCCCAAAATCAAATATGAAATGCATGAAGTGTGATTTTTTTTTTATAGGATTTTCTGACTTAATAATTTTGTATCCTGTCATTTTTCTCCTTTGACAAATCTTTTTTTCAAGGAAACTTGTTGATCCATTACCAGAAAGGAAGGAAATAGTCTTTTGGTTTCCATTACTATAGCCCTGATGAGTTTCAGTCTTCAGTATTTCATTTTATAAAGCATGCTCAGCTAAGGAAATACCATTTCTCCTTTGTGCAAATAAGTTTTTTAAATACATCAAAAGACTTGGTCAAGACAACAATTATAACACTGATGACAGCACAAGAAATGGCCAGTACAGTGGGCTAATGAAAAATTGTAGGCTTCTTTTTTAATGTTATATGAGTGCAGCTGCGTTGACTTAAATAGCATAAATTAGTACTACTGGCTATATCAGCTACTGGCCTAAGGTCTGAACCTGTCCCAGTTAAAATACTTAGCATAGTAATTAGAAAAACTGTCAATTCCCGTATGTCCCATTGTTATGCACATATTCAAATAGCAAAACTACTCCCACAGACTGCTTGTAGAGGTGGGAGGGAGTGGAATTTCACTTTGCATGCCAATCCAAATTTTGAATTATTTTAAGCTTTGCAGAATTTCATGTCATTTATTGAGAAAAACATGTATGTTCTTGTGTAGAAAAAACATCTTAGAATTAAAACTGCAATATAACATTGAGGTTTTGGAAACAAAACAGGCTGACTTCACTTTGAATTATTTCTCCTTGTTGAATTGTGCTTCATCTGGTCCTCAACTTTCTTGCTGCAAAAAATGTATCTCCTGACTCCTGAAAGTCATTTTTCAAAATAAAACATCAGGCATCACTATTGTTCACAAATATCCATAACCAGGAAAACCACTTATTTTGTTAATCATTTAAATTCAAGAGAATTTAAACTGACTAAAGTCACACAAGAGAGGGTAAAGAAACAAAGCAAGCCCAGAAAACAGAGATGCAAGAGAACACCTAATTCCTCGGCTCCACTTACAGAGTATATGCTTCTTTCCCCAGTTCTTTGGTCAGCCAAATCAGTAAGTTTCGAGTGATAGTATCTGAAGGGGACATACAGGGATGCTGGGGGTGGACTCTTCATTAGGGACTGTAGTGATAGGACAAGGGGTAATGGGTTAAAACTTAAACAAGGGAAGTTTAGGTTGGATATAAGGAGGAAATTCTTTCCTGTTAAGGTGGTGAGGCACTGGAATAGGTTGCCCAAGGAGGTTGTGAATGCTCTATCCCTGGCAGTGTTCAAGGCCAGGTTGGAGGAGGCCTTGGGTGATATGGTTTAGTGCGAGGTGTCCCTACCCATGGCAGGGGGGTTGGAACTAGATGATCTTAAGGTCCTTTCCAACCCTAACTATTCTATGATTCTATGGTTCTATGATAGGAGAGGATTAGTAAGAGATGAAAACTTATTTTGATCTATTAATTTCCCTTTCAGTATAGTTAATTATAAGTTTAAGCTAAAATCCCAATAGGCTTGCACACTTAGTGAACTTTGCATGTGAAAAGTACTGGAGTTTGTTGAGAATTTTCCAGTAAAAACAATTCAATATGAAAAAAACCAGCTCTTCAAAACACTTCTCAGAAATATTTTCTACAGACTTTTACCAAAGACCTTGCCAGTTCACTGGTAGGGCCCCATGGCTTCCAGAATATACGACGTCAAGGAGATTCTACAATACCTTCTGCATAATGAAGTGGATCCAAGATCTCTGTTGCAAAGACTGCCTGGTGAGAAGCATGACACACATGAGCACATACTTGGAGCAAGGTCCCCACAGCTTGTAAACTCCATCATAAAGTACTGACTAGTTTGTCCCTACTTCAGGAAAATTGAAAACTGAAGGAAGTTTACTTACTCTGCCGCTGTTGTCTACCTTAGAAGTCAAACTGGTTTGGTTTGGGTTTGTGCAGGGGCTTTTGTGGTTGTGGAGTTTTTTAACAAATAGGAAGAAAATACTACCCTGCTATGAGAATTTTCTAAATTACAATAACTCTCTGAATAGTAACAAAACCTGTCAGCACACTTTACAAAATGTAAATTGCCAGGATACACACCTCTAAGATATAGTATTGCTATGCATGACAGCACTAATAACTCCTGTAAGAAGAGTTTGCCTTATAACTAGATCCTCCCTTGTAAGAAAAATTGATGTTGCTCCACATGAATGCTCCTTTGTTGTCCTGTCCCTAGCCAAGGTGACAACAGGTATCCCATCAGTTATCCCATGAGCTCTTGCCATCTTCTCCTCCTACCATGATATTCTAGCTCCTGGTTTCACTGCTTTTCGTTGTGTTTACCCTGCCCAGAAAGGCCACTTTCATCTCCTAGTAGCTGAAGGTTCTGCATATTCCACAGCTACAGCAGAAAGTAAATTTCCTTATATGCTTTAAGCCTGGAAACCCAGCTTTTTCTGGTGGTGCACTTGATCTTCATTACTGCCAGCTGTGGCATGAGAAATAAAAACAGGCAAGGTGGCAGAACAGAGTCCCCATCAGACAGAAACAGGAGCTCTTCCTCTGAGCATACAAAGATGCCCTCCACAGCAGTGTCCTTTCTCAATTAGGCATCTGGGCTCAGTTAGCCCAGCAAAAGGGACAGACACCTCTGGGTTGTATTAGGGAAGATGTATGCTACCCTTTTTAAAGAGATAGAGAAACAAAACTTTGATTAAATTTGCGCTGCCGAGAGGTTAGATGGTACTTTATATTACAGAGTATATATCTGCCTGAGAGCTGAGAAGAGAAATTAAACTATCTATCATATAAAACAGGAGTCATTTATGGTTTCTTGAAATACACAAGTTCCAAAAGTTCTTTTTGAGAGTAACTCTTAATACCATTTTTTAAAAGCACTCAAAACAGAATGTCATTTCTTTGATATACATAGATTGATTGCCCCAAAACAAATGAAGACACAGAACACTAAATAATATATTGTGGCTTAAATAATTTAAATAGGGCAGGAATTCATGTGGCTTTCTAGAACACATTTGATTCAGCTGACTCTAATAAAATATTATTTTATAAAGAGTGTCTTGAAAATTATTCTAGGAAAAAAAAAATTTCAGCAGCAGAGTGCAACAGACTTGCACATGGGAGTACAATAGACAATGTCCTTAGCGTCAGCCATTGTCTCACTGTACTATTGCCTCTCCTGTTTTCTACTACTCTTAATTTGACTTTCCCACATTTTTACCCTTTTCCTTTACTGATTGCCTGTTACCTGATGGTTTTCATATCACCAGCATATCTCTTACCTTCCTAAGCTTAAATTATTCTGTTATAGAGGGAAATAGAGAATTTAATTTTCCCCAGAAGGCACATTTATCTTATCTTTCCAGATATGCATCTTCTTTCACAAACGGCAAAAGCCGCATGAACTGAGCTTGTGACTGGCAGTGTTTCTGCATAAGGAGTTTTTATCACACACTAATTTAGATGAGACATACAGGACAAAATTTTTGTAATAAGTGATAAATGCAAATGTTTAAGTAAGATAATTATTTTATCTTGCAGTGAGTGGGATTGTAAGTAGTTTTTAGAGAAACATTAGAAGCTAAGAAATGGACTTTCTGGTTGTTATTTTATTCAGACTGTCTTGATTTATAGGATTAGGAAATGGATTGCTGAGAAATATACTACTTAAGTTTTCCTAAAAGCTTCTATGTAAAGGATTATGTTTTCAAGTAGTATATCAACATCGCTGTGCCTGCAACAACTGAAACTAGTAAGCAAGCATCTAAGTACACAACTATTCTGAATGAAAGTTTTTCCCAATGAAATATGGTTTTATTTTGGAAAACATAGTCTGTTGCTTAATTTTATGTTGAAAAATCTTCCTCTGCCCCACAAAAATTTGGATTTAAATCCAACATGGACATGGAGAAGACCATACAAGTCACTGGAACTAGTCCCATAGTTACCAGTTGACACAACACCACATATCTTTTCTCTCATGTCTCTTATTATAATTCCAGTAGTCCTCTTTGGTCCCATGCATATAATTTAATAGTGCCTTATCAATGGCTGTTTCTAAACTGCTGCTTTAGTTCAAGGAGCACTTCTAGGTGCTCAAATCCAATCCTCTGGTAAATTGTTAAAAAGATCCTTGGCACATGTTTAGTGCAGCTGGACTAGCACTCTCCCATGAAGTTCCTTCATGTGTCTAGGGATTAACTACAATCCTCAGGTTTTTAGCATTTTGCCACATTTTAGAATGAAAATATATCCCGTAGTGAGAATAGCAGCTATTATATACCACCTAACATCTGTGTCAGACAGCATCCCTAGCACTTTTAATGTGCTAGTACTAAGATCTGTACTAATATTTGTAGTCTGTTCGGACTGAAATTTTAGTTGGCTGATTAGCACTGAACTACTTACAGTCCCACTGCAACCAAAGGAGAGAGATAGGAATTTGTGAACTCTAACCCCCCACCCCATCTATCCTACACACCGTAGGAAATGATGAATTTAACTTTAGAAGCACCTAATCTCTTTCCACTGATGACTGGGTAGATGACTAATTGAATGTATCTAATGAACAAATCCTGACCTTCAGTGGTGCACAGAATATCTGCTCTATATGCCTTATAAAACTGACTTGCAGACTTAATTTTCAAAATCCCAGACTTCCAAAGACATTTAAAGTTTACTTTCTAATTTGTGCTTGAATGCATGCCTGATCTATATATTAAGGAAGGCAAATGCTTAGTTACAAAACTGAATCACCTAACTACTTTGGCATATGTCTAGCTTTGGGCACAGAAATACTTCCCTAGCTTTCTTCATGAAGGTTAACTCATCAAAATGCATGTGAAAATGACTAAACTGAAACTTGTAGAAGTTTAAAATAAGACACAAACCAAGAGTTATTCAAATATTTAAAGTGAAATTCCAGAAGCTGGACCCACAGACATATAATTTAACTCCTGCCAAGGTACCAAACTCTAGGCAGCATGTATGAAAACGGTGTGTAAGTGAGATAAATCACAGATTTGAGTGTGTGGGTGATGGTAGATGGACTATTGCATGCTCCAGTGAATGGTCATATGCAAAGTAAATGCTGGTTAACATAAAAGTATGACAGGTTTAAAACCTTAAATTTAATAGTTCATTAATAGTTCTGAGGGTCCATGGCAATTTTTAGATTTCATCCACTCATATTTTTAGGCTTTATCCCTGGAATAACAGCAGCTAGATTTAATGAAAGTAGAGATTTTCAATTACTCACCTCTCTTCTGAAGTAGGTGTGCAAAAGGGACAGAAACCCATCACGGTGGATTTTTTATCCAGTTATGTGAAAAACCAATACTGATCTCTAGAAAAGGGATAATGCAGTTCAAGATAGGAAATGGCATAATGTATAGGCATTGCATTATTCCAAAGGTTGTTATTTGTAATACTGCGGTACTTGAAGAAGTACAAGCTAGATTTGTAAAAATAGACTTAGGTACATTTATGGATCCATCAAGTGGCGCTCATACTGATTCCACATATCACTTGTGGTGTTTTATTCCTCTGCTTTATTTAGTCTGGCAATAAACCTGTGCATCCCATATAGCTGGAATAATCTGAAGTTTTACATATTAATATTTTCTGTCCACCTGAAATTGTTGGTGTAAGAGTATGAATTTGAAACAGTTCCAGTTGCTAAGAATAAGTCATCAATCTCTCTTTATTTCTAGGCATTATATCTTGCTTTCCCTGTTTCCCAGGAATGCAATGAAGTGATTCACACCAATAAAACAAGTAGGACACACCCTGAGAACCTAAAAATAGCTAATCTGTGTTTTGAAACCATACTGGACTCAGAGCAAGGAAAAAGGTATTCTGATTTTTATAAGCAAGTGCTGCATTTTATTTGTCATTGTGAGAATTTCTCCACTCAAAAAGTTAAAAACCATAAATTTCTTAAAAGGTCTTATAAATTTTATTTTCAGAACATAAAAATTGCTCTATCAAAGAGAACATTTGGTGGCATGAATGTTTGATTAGGAGCCTTCAGATGTTACCCTTGGACATGGAGACTCTCAAAAACAGTCATAAAATATACATTGAGAGACCTAAAAACTTTGAAAGATATAAAATGTATTTTAGCACTTGGACCAAATGAAAAAATAACGGCTTTACATTCTATCCAGCTACCAGTACTGGGAGGCAGAGGGAGGTTGCCATATGCAAGTGAAGACAATGTGAATGTGAATGGCAAAGGCTGGAGAAAAGTATGAGCGGAAGAGCAGCGACTGGGATGTGGAAGACAAATGGTAGAATCTTCCTTAGGGAAGATTCTGTTAACTCCTAATTTTGTTCTATCTTTATAAACAGAGGCAACCACTTCTGAACCTACATTATTCTCCCTGTTGTAAAATTGTAGTCCGGTACTGTTTATCTAAAGTAGTCTTTGCAAGTCAGAAGCAATTGCTTTATGCTGCCCTAAGAAAGCAAGTGTGGGAATGCAGTGCACATTTCCACAGTGCTCAAGTCACAGTGTTCCCATGAGCAGCACTCTTTTAAGCTGAAATTCACTCGTAAATGGATGGTGCTTCATCTATGCCAAAAGTAAATGGAGAGAGCTCTACATTTTCAAAGACAGCATCCTGTATTGCTCATAAATTATCATACTTATTCCAGTGAATCAAAATGAACTCTCCAGGAATGCTAATCATGAAATTTTAAAATCATAAATCCTCCTTAATAATGGACTTAGAAGTCCCAGCATGAAGGACACTGGGAAATTATTAAAGGTAGTTGACCAAATATTCCAAGATGTCCCTGTAACGTTAGCCTTCTGAATGGGATTGGTGCTCTTTTCTATGGAGTGTTGTTTATAACTTATTTTTTATTGGGTTACTGGTTTGTTCATTTATTTTCATTATCTCTGATGCACTTAAAATACAAAAAGTACTCTTACAGAAAACAGAGCAGAGTGATGCTACTTGCTTGTAAATGCACACCTATCAGTCTTGTAAATGCTAAGGGTCATGTCTAAGATTATAGACAATATCTGCCCTTTTCAAGCCCAGAATAAACATATGCTCAGAATCTACAGGTGCAATGGATGGGATTCATCTGCTTTCAGATGTCTGAGGGATATAAATAGTCTGAGTTGTTTGCCTTCTTTTGATAACCAGGCAAAAGTGAGAAAATCTTAGGTCAGGATGAACAGTTCCTCTATAGCCTGACAAGTGCCTCTCAGAAAATTACATAGAAGTCCTAGGTGGCGAAAATTGGTAGCTAGCTCTATTAATTTCAGTTGGCATTTTTAAGATATCCATTCGTTAAAAATGAGTCTTGCAGAACCCTTCTCATAAACACCTGAGCTCAGCATGAAAACCTAAAAGCTCAAAGTTTAACTATAGTTGTCTGTAGATAACAGAAATAGTGTAAAACATAAAAAGCACTCAGTTAAGGATTTTCTGTGTGTCTGTGTGTTTGCTCTTCATTCTGGAACCCCAGATAAAGATTGAACTAATATACACTGAAATAAATTACTGTTTAGCTACTGATTGGAAGGCTCAGACTCATGGTGCATTACCTGCATACTTGAGAAGAGTTGAAATAATAAACAATACTTTTAAAAATACTTGTCTTGGTATTGAAGAAAAAAAAGAAAGGCATTAATATACTACCTGAAGATGCCTAAGCTCATTGTTTCACCTCCCACCTAATCAAGTTTCTTCTTTATTTTTATGCTTTATGTTTTATCTGAAACAAAATCAAGTACTTACCTTGAAAACAGAGGAACCACATTTTCACACTCCAAATTCCCACCTAAATCCCACCCTATAATGTAAATAAAAAGGATCAAATTTCTGAAACTAGGTAATCAGCTTCCAAATGTCCTTTGTATCAGCTCTTTGAGCATCTTTGGTAGTGGAATTACTCAGCTTGATACCACAGAACGCCCTTTGAAAAATGTCAGTGTAATGGGACAAGACACTAACTACTTCATCAGTATCTCAGTTATTTTTAGACAGCATCTGACAGTCATAGAGGCCTTTAGAGGGTATTCATGTTCTTTAGTGCAGAGCTGCAGCAGTGGAAGCACCAACTTAGCCACAGTGACATCAACTTACTCAAATGTTTTAATAGAAGCAGCTTAGAACTGTGCTTTTCTTACAGACCATGCTTTGTGTCATTTCTGATTGAGCGCTAGGAAACCTGTAGATGAGTTTCCTGTACCATCAAATCTTAGTTTAGGGGGGGCAGTTTAAGAAAAGTTACTCCCTTCACTTCATCCCAGGCAGTTTTAGTACTAGAAATTAAAATGTACAAAAAGAAAATCAGTCAGGGCAATTCCTATGTGCTTCCCACCCTAACACCATTCTGTGATGCAATTAGATCAGTATTTTTAAGATATCAAATTAAAACAAACATCAGATATTTCTAGTCACCTACAGTCTGTGGTTGCCTAATTAGGTGGCCTCCAAGCCTATCAAGAAATTAACTTTCCAACCTTCCACTAATTATTTGGGTATTTGATCTCATTTGTGAAGACATGACTTCATTCACAGATTGTCACACATCTTCAGTGAATACAAAAAGAATGGAAAATCTCAGTCTTGTTATGAAATGTTGAATGACAGCATTCTTACAAAATTATGTCAGTATAACTCTACCATAAAGTTAGCAGAAAAAAAAAAAAAAAGTAATTGATTTAGGAACTACTTCACTGAAAGAAAAAAAGTAATTTCTATACTATAGATGCTTTGAGAGCAACAAGGAACCTTCTCTTTTTCACTTTTGCTGAGCCTTGGTATTCTCTATATAGTCACTAGTGTTTGCAGGCAGATATTATGAGACATGTTTGCAGGCAGGGAATGCCAGTCAAGACCAGTTCAGCACCTGCTGAGTTCAGTGGCCCTGGCTGTCTACCACAGTTTGCAGCCCTGCAGCATCACTTCCGTTCTTACTGATTAGAAAGTGGGTTTGGCTGTAGGAGGCAGCTGATAAATTGCATCCCATCAACAGTGTCTATATAACAGGGACATCTCATGGAGCGAAGCACAGTATGACACTTCATGCATTTGTCATCTGACTGGATGTTACTTCACAGATCTTCCTAACACAAAGAAGGTTGATGACTGTGACGGGAGTCAGGGATGCTATCTTAATTATGCCTAGCACAGCCTGCTTCCTCAGACTCCTTGGCATCCTCACATTCACTGTCCACTATACTAAATTAGGGGTAAGTTTATGCTTCTACCAGTAAACATTAGCATTTTCCCACCTGAATCTCCCCTTCCAGCAGGCACCCCAATGCCAAAATGCATAATCAAGAGTTTCCTCATTAACAGGTATTACACGAAGCAGGTTGATGATGTTCAGTGGAGGCAAAACAGGATTTTCCTAGCAATGTGAACAGTTCAGGCTTTGCTAAGTTCACCTCTACCTCTGCCATCTGCCATGGTCTGTGGTTCATGAGGAGAAGGAGAGTGAGTTGTGCCATGAGTCTGGGGGCAGCTGTGCCACCACAGTGCAATCTCAGCAGATATGGGCCCAGGCTGTTGATGTTGCTGTGCACTCCCTTTGTGATGAAATGCAGAAGGCACCCCCCCTTTGACATTAAATATTTAATGTGTGTAGTTCCTGGGTGGTGGCTGGTTTGGGAAAGAGATTATCCACCCCTACACATCACTTCTGCCTTCAGAGAGCTGCCCAAAACACCCCAGGTACAAACTCAGTCCCTAGACCAGGGAAGGACTGGGTGGTCATATGCAGTCTGCTGTACACCACAACATGATTGAGGCATTAGTAAGATATCTTGCTAGTCCTATAAGGCACATTTGAACTGTGATAGTGTAACCATGTGTAGATTGCCTCATAGATAACCTTTCAATTGATTTGGCAGCACACAGATCTGGGGTTAATGATGGTCAAATAATGTCAAACTAGAAAACTTGCAATAAAACATCACTGAAAGAGAACAATATGTGTTCAGAGCTGACCTTCAGGTGAACTTTCTCTTTTGCTATTATTCTCTTGGTCTGCCACAGCAGTCACTTGACAGAAATACAGAAATGTTGCCAAGAGGAAAAAAAAATAGTCTTGCAATCGATGCCAGAAAAAACAATATCCATAAATAATAGTATAATTATCCATGGATTACTCTGAGCACATGTAAAGTTGAAAAAAAGAAAAGATGAACAAAAAAGAGGTTTAGTTTGCATTTAGTAGTTTTCATGTTCTTACAAGCTGAATGACAATACCTCATTTAACGTTCTTACAAAGTGAATGACAGTAACTCATTCATGTCTACAAATCATATCCTGTGCCTTTTTCTGTAACTGCAATAGGCAACAGTCTGCTATTTTTCATGCTAATCTCTGAGGGAGGTAACTTACTATATGGGCTAGTTGGTTAATTGGGTTGGAAACATTACTCATCTAACCTTAGAAAATGTGAAGTGAATTTTGGATGTGAAAAATATAACAATAATATTTTTCAGTTGTATAGTTCTGTGCATCTGTAGTTCTCAAAAAAAGGAATAAAGTTAATTAAATAATATGCCATTTCCTTAATAGAGTGCTTTGGAGCTCATATATTCTGCGAAAGAGCACTGGAATTCCTTATTCCAGTAGGCCCTTTGTTCTATGTTGACAGAAGCAAAATCTCCTCTCTTGCAAGAAGAAAGACTCAGTGTAATACTATCAAGCCTTACATAAACCATTCAGCACAGTTTTCAGATAATATCCCTTAACCTAGAGCATTTGCAGGACTACTGTTATCTTGTTATTAAATCTCATCCTAGGGGAAAACATAAATTAAGGGAATATTTTTTCATCTTACAGGAATTAGGATGGTATCCAAGTTGGAAGTCTGGAGGACCTTTACACTGCAAATTCATACTCGCCTATTAGGGTTTTTCTGATTATTTTTTTGCTTTGCTGTTGTTTATTTGAATTAATTATTTTATAAACTGATTTACACTTTTAGCCTAACTAATAAGACCTTTGCTTCAGATGTGTACAGAAGCTATGTCCAAAATATTGCTACCGCTGGATTGTAGCTCTGTCAGCTCACTTGGTTGCCTGGGCTTTTCTCAGTAGTTATCTCCTTTCTCCACATATGGTCTCTGGGGATATTTGGACTTTCCAGATATTACGCCTGTATTTTTACTGGTCTATCGGAAGGACTAGGACTCAAGGTCTCATCTAATCACAAGAGTTCATCCACATTAACAGTAGCATCCCTGGCCTGGTTTTGGTGTCCCACACAAAACCTGGAGTGGCTTAGGGGTTTGTAAAAGCCCAAAATGATTCACAGGAGACATCAAGGACCAGATATCCTGTTCTGGAGGGAGAAAGAGTTTGGCTGCATGGACATAAACTATGTGATCCTATTCACCATGAAAATGGTATGACACTGTTCCCCTGGTTTCGCTGGTATACACATTACCCAAGTCTCAGAGTCCTTTCTCATTGCTTGGCTGGATTTGAGCTTGTACCAGTTCATTTACACTCAGTTTTGTCCTCTGAAGTATGTTAGTTAACTCATGGTTACTATGCAATCCACACTTTTATTTTGCCTCTTGTGTCAAAGGAGCTTTTGTTAAAAACTCAGATTAGATGTATACACTTAGCTGAGACACCTGGGCCGTGAAATACATTAAACAGTCTGAACATTGTCATCCAAGTCATTAATCATTGAACTAACAAAGGAACATCTATAAGAAAAAGTAAATGCCATTAGTTGCCATAATAAAGTAAATTTATCTTCACTCAACTTGTCTATAAGTTCATCCTAGTATGCTTGCAGTGTTGCTTGTCACGAATAAAAACAGTGCCCCATTTTTTTCTCTACTTTCAGGTTAATAAACCTCTGCCTTAATCTCTCCAGCTATCTATTATTTTCCCCAGCATCCACTTGGGCAAATAATTTTCAACTATCCCTGCAACTTTTTCTAATATCATATTAAATACTATGCACTCAGTTAATATTTTATGCATATTATCAGTTATTTGGTGGTTTGTTTTTTTTTTTTTTATTTTATGAGAAGTATACTTTTCACTCTTCATTAGACACAGATCTATTTAAAATTAATGACTTCAAAATTACTATTACACTGACCAAATTCAATCCTGATATTCTTGTCTTTTATGGGAAAGTTTAAAAAATTGCTGGTAGCAGTGGGATGAAATCTGGTGTTTCATTGCATCTGAGTTAGTGAAAGAGCAGTACTACTGATAACTTTGCCTGCACTGTCACTGTCTAATGGGTTTGCCACCATTTTTCCAAATTGTGAAATTCCACATTCTGGTACAGTTTTTGCAAGAAGAATCTTAATATGGTAGCTTGCTTATAGCTTTCTTGATTAATCTGAGCAGCTCAGTAAAGCCAACAAAGCTACATATAATATATCAAAATCACCCTGAGAAATTATAAAACAGTCCTTTCTTGCTGGACAGTAGGGTAGAAAGTGGCTATTAATGCTGCATGTTGTACACAGCAATTTTAAATGTCCAACTCCACATCTACATGTGTGCTTAGAAGTTTAAGTGTACTCCTTAATCAGACCTTCTTTGCTTTTCTATTTTATCATCTCTTCATGTGCAGTTCTGACCATCATCCATCTGCTCTTTAAAGTAAGCAGTCATTTGCTTGGTTATTTCTGTACCTTACCAAGTGCAAAGCAGCAACAGGAATCTGAGCTGAAGGAAAGCTTTTCTTCTTTTACATTTCCCCTGGAAATGAACTGTATAAATTATTTTAGTCTCTAACATGCTACAGTTATATCCATTTTATTTCATGGATAGAAGCACACATTATACTTTCTATATTTCAGGTAGAGGCTTTTTGTGGGAACCTGGACTCTTCTGTGTCTGTATTGTGAATTTATTATTTCTTCTGCCATGAACTCGGTGTTCTTAATGAGAACATCACCTTAAAAAAAAATAAGGAAGGTCTGTGAAAGGCCCCAGCACCATGCCCTGTCAGGAATCCAGCATCCTGAGTTAGCTATGATCTCTACATTGTGCCTGGGGAACAATCATCTTAGTGTACGCTTTTCAGTAGTGAATGCATCAGTTAGCAAAATCACTTGCTAGGATAGCTCAGGAATAACCTTATTCCCAACACCTCTTCAAAGTTCAAGCATTTATATAGCAGACTATGACTCACAGCCCACAAGTCTCTCTAGAATGAGAGACATACATTTTGGGTGTAAATAATGGCTTGATAGTAGTGGAGCTGTGGCTTGCACTTCAAATATCAAGCACATCTCTGAGTTCTTTACTAGAAAATAAGACCAATGAATTCAGTTTATACCCCGCCTAAAACCATCCTCTTAAACCACTCAGCAATAGTTAAATTTATTTTCCATTTGCATTGGCAAGAAGACTGTACCTGGTAACAGCTCTTTTTTTTTTTTTTTTTTTTCCACTGGAGAGCCTATGGAAAAGAAACCCAGCTCTCCTTTTTATAGTTACCGAAGACTTTCAGAGTGCAGTAAAAAACACCCTACCAGCCTCTGAACAAAAAGACGCCAGAACAGCGTCATTTAAAATGAACATTCCTGTTTCATGTAACTATTCAGAAATCAGGCAGAAACTGAAGAAAACCGAAGATTCGTAGCAAAATATCCTTGCTGTAAGAATGCAGAATAGGGCAATATCCTGCAGGAGTTCCTTCCTTACAACACAGTACTTATTTTCCCTCTAGATGAAAGATAATAGTGTTAACAAACCTTTAAAAAGTGTGAATTGCTAAAATTGAGTGAGTTTGAATGACCTTCATAACCAAGTTTCCTATTGATTTAAATGTATTTCCTTTTAAATTTTCTCACAAGAAAGGATTCACAGTCAGAGAAACATCAGCTTTCATCATCTCACTTTTATTTCAATGCAGGTATGAGAACACCTTAGAAACTTAACCTATGTAAAAAGCAAGTACTTCGCACTACTTTGTAGGGGCAACTTTTATAATTGTTTTTACATGCTAGACTAAATGTAATCATATTGCACATCAATTTCTTGCTTTTAGGTCTGGAACAGGATTTTGGAGTAGAAGGTTCCAAGTCCTGATATAAAGAGGAGCACAATACAGGCAGTGGGGGATTCTTAATTTATGCTCTGAGCTATGTGTAGCTCCGACAGAGGTCCTGGTAAAACAGGGACTTGCACACTGAGAGTTGGCCTTGGGTGGCCAAAATTCTAAATTTAAATACAGCTGTCTTGTTAACCTCCTAGATACCATATTGCCAAACAAATGTCACTGTGCAGAAACGTGGACAAGAGTCATTGAGTCAAAAGAGCTGCAAAAGACTGGCAGTTGTTTGCTCTTAGGAGAATACACCTGTGATGTTTAGTCACGTCTTTTGACCATTGGTTATATGGTGTTTGATGTGTTAGATGTTATTGAGTGCATTTCATTACTATTTAGTAAGCTGGATATGAAGACAGTTTCCTTCTGACAAAGGTTTTTTGTAGTTCCAAACTTCCAGCATCATTTGCAGTTGCCTGGCTAGGTCTTTTATCGCAAAAGAAAGACGAGAACTATTCACCCTACAGTGATTTCAGCAAATCAGAGTATCAGATGAGGCTGTTGATTTCAGCTTTCAATTAAATGGCTAATTAGACAAAAGTTCTTTATCAAAAGGGAATATCCCAATTTCATGCATGAAATATAATTATTTACTGAAGAGGTTAATCTGAGTAACTATGATACAAGGATAGAGCTCGACAACCATTTTCTGATGAAAAACAGAAAGTCTGTTCAGATAACCTTAAATCTTTTGTGAATTAATCTTAACTTTTTCTCTCTTAGAAAACTGGAAGAGAAAGCCAATAATAAAACAATACCAGTCTTGTTTCTTGATGACATTTAATTAAACAAAACCAAACTTGCTATTTAAATAAGAAAAAAAAGGAGGCTTAAAAGGAAGTAAAATACTCCATTTACTGTTGAGCAAAATCCTTCCAATTTAGAGCTCTCAATTTGTTTAGTTTATCAGGGGGAATCAAAATCCAAATAGCTAAAGTGAATATATTTTCCTACCACTTAGAACTGTACAGTTCTTCCCTCATTTCTACCTAGAAGTCCTGAAGAATGTTCTTAATGGGACAGTTGTTCTAACCAAAGTCTTGAAGGTTTTAAACGGCAATGTCCAAAGCACTTAACCACTTGCAGCTGAATATGATTAAGGAAAAGACATGAAGCTAAACTTTGCTCATTGAAAGGGTAAGCAGCATGTTCTCAGTGCTGTAACTTGATTATTCTGATTTTTGCTGCTGTGATCCACTTTGTATCCGAATTAAACAGCACTCTTTGACTGCATTTGAGGAGACATGAGGGGATGCGATGTGCACCCTTGAAGTTTAACAACACTGAGAGCTAGAACAAAGGTGGCTCATTTACTTCCACAGAGATTTTTTTGCATGCTGTTTAGCTCCTTAGAAGCAGCCTACTCTTGGCTGAAGAGAGTCAAGTAACAACAATCTTTATCTGAGCAATTACATTGCATGTTTATCCTTCTTTCGGTTTTAATTGTCAGTTTAGAATTTTTTAGATTACTCTGCAGCAAGTATCCACATGTGATGGATTACATTCCACATCTGAAAAAGGAGTATACAGTGCATTTTCCTAAACGTCACCAAGATTCTCCTCAATTTTAGATTCTCAGTTCTGGTGGGATACACTGTATTTATTAGTGTTTTCCCTGTTCTTCAAGGAGCAGCTGTTGTGTACTGCTCAGTTTTCAATTCAGAGGGGATTTTCAGCATCCATCTGACAGAAGAAGAGTATCTGTCATTCTGCTTCCTACTGAACAGTCCTCAGCAATGTTACCCAGCAGATCTGGATAAAAATTAACTACCGAGCTCTAAGCTACCGTTTATAAAAAGTAACAAATAGTGTTGATGAGGCTGCACTGAGCTATAAAAGCATGTAACTCTCTACAGTTTATTGTCTTTTAAGTATATGTTAAACTCCAGTTGCTTTCTTCAGAAGTACACTTTAATCAGGCATAGCTTTATTCTTAAAGTCTGAGCTAGAGATGTTTCTTGATCTTGACCTCAGCAGAAATTACCTTACTGATAAAACCCATCTGTAAAAAGGTCTCAGCATCAAACCAATACGAGCAATATTGTCATTAGTTAAAAATGGGAATCTTGTGAAGAAAAATGCCTAAAAGACCGAGCCTGAGACCTTGAAAATCTTAATTGCGCCATTCCTAGATGGTGCATACTAGATCACTAGTAAAATTGGGTGAGCAGTACATGAGTTTTCTCCCACTAAACTTCCGAGTTACTTTCTCCACTTTCATATTCCATTAGGCCTTCAGTTCATACTACCCAGCACAGAGTGGAAATATTTTTTAGTGTCATCAGGATCAATGTCTGGAGTTTATCTATAGAAAACCATTATGCACATTCTCTCTGTTCTGCTAGTGCTAGGTCCAGAAGTCACCTGAGCTTAGCTTCCTGCTGCTTGCTTTTCATGTGTGCAACTGTCCAGCTGTCAGCCAAGTGGGTTTTTTTTTTGAGGATAAAGCCAATACAATGATCCTTCTCAAAATAGACAATATCATGCTACCTCTCTGTCTCAACTGGGAAAGAAAATATAAAATGAGAGATAATTAAAAGAAAGCACTAATAATATTCTTCAGACTAATCCACTTCTGGTTTACTATGAGGTTGCCATTAGTGTGACCTTCAGGTGTACAAAGAATGTCATGCAAAGAACTACAGACCCCAACTACCATTCAAAGAATATAGACATATTCAGATATTCTTACTAGATTTCAGTAGGAGTCTGGATAAAGCCTTGCCCTGTGATGTTTATTGTTAGTGTCTTCTCTACAGTAATGAAATTAGCATTATCAGATGGGAATGCACAGCCTTACTATAAGAGGCATTTTTTTCCCAGGTGTTTCATAGTTCAAAGTAAATCTCACCAGAATTTCTCAGGATAATACCTTTCTGATCCAGCTTTGCCTGTTTCCTGCAATCTGTATTGCTGAAACAGTCTCTCAAAAATTAAGTTCTATGACACTTTTAGGACCTGAAATATTTTTAGTATGCAAATCAATTACATATTTACAATAGAAATGTTCTGGAGTTCTGATGCATGTAATTAGAGATAACTCTTAGGTAAGATGTTAAGAACTTTTATACAGGATGTGGCTTCATCTCTGAGATCCTGCAAGGCTGGTTACTAAAAATATATTGCACGGTTTATTAATGGGTCTCATACTGGGCTAAACTGAAACGTGTACTAAGAGTGGCATTAATATTTTGAACTTTATCCTCCTGAATCCTTCATCCTTAAAAAAACCCTGCTAGCAGTAAATACACTCCACTTAGAGAAAATAGATTTGACCTTGCAGTACCCTGCAAATGTACCAGAGGTGCTTTCCTCCTCTTGCTCAATTAAACAAGTCTCCAAGCACTTTCTGTCACCTCTGTGTTTGTGTGTTCCTGGTTTAAGTGTTCTTTCTGAACAAAGATTCGCATCTGTGACAGCAGCTGAGAAAATGTTTTATTTTTATCTCCCTGTGCTCCCAACTTCTTCAATTAATATTGTGGATTAAGCAAGCCCCACAAACTGCCTTTCTCAATAAGCTTGCTTTCCCCCCCTGTGCAGAGCTGACTCTTGTCTTGCAGACAGTCACATCAAACATTTTCAAGGCTTTAAGTAAGCCTATCTTTTCCTCTTTGCATGAGACATAGCAAATAGTATGCACAATATATTAACTAGATTTTTCACCTAAAGAAATTAAATAAAAATATGGAAGTCTGTTTACCTTGCTTCATCAACTCCTTATTTGGAACTACTGAAATACATAAAATCTTTCTCTTAGATTAGCCTCTACTTTTTGTGTAAGGCAATTTGCACCAACAAGGTCTCTGTTCTGTAAAATGTTCAAATTGCCAAGATAAAATGGTGGTAGGGATCCTTCCCTTCAGTAAACTTTACAGACATTTATGGAAGCACTTAAGGACTACATTTAATGGCACCCTCCTTATCACATAATTGAATCTATTCAACATAACGCCAGTCTATGACAGGACTGAATGCTATACAAACTTCTGACATTATTAAAACCTAATCCCATTTTGCAATCCTCTTGCACACAGATGGTCTTAGCCCCTTCTCATAGAATCATAGAATCATAGAATAGTTAGGGTTGGAAAGGTCCTTAAGATCATCTGCTTCCAACCCCCCTCCCATGGGCAGGGACACCTCACACTAAACCATCTCACTCAAGGGTCTGCCCAACCTGGCCTTGAACACTCCCAGGGGTGGAGCATTCACAGCTTCCTTGGGGAAACCCATTCCAGTGCCTCACCACCCTAACAGGAAAGAATTTTCTCCTTATATCCAATCTAAACTTCCACTGTATAAGTTTTAACCCATTACCCCTTGTCCTACCACTACAGTCCCTAATGAAGAGTCTCTTCCCAGCATCCCCATAGGCCCCCTTCAGATACTAGAAGGCTGCTATGAGGTCTCCACACAGCCTTCTCTGCTCCAGGCTGAACAGTCCCCTATCTTCATACAGGAGGTGCTCCAGTCGCCTGATCATCCTCATGGCCTTCCTCTGGACTTGTTCCAACAGTTCCATGTCCTTTTGATGTTGAGGACACCAGAACTGCACACAATACTTCAGGTGAGGTCTCACGAGAGCAGAATAAAGGGGCAGGATCACCTCCTTCGACCTGCTGGTCACGCTCTTTTTGATGCAGCCCAGGATGCAGTTGGCTTTCTGGGCTGCGCGCGCACACTGCCGGCTCGTGTTCATTTTCTCATTGACCAGCACCCCCAAGTCCTTCTCCGCAGGGTTGCTCTGAATCTCTTCTCTGCCCAACCTGTAGCTGTTCCTGGGATTGCTCCAACCCAGGTGTAGGACCTTGCACTTGGCATGGTTAAACTTAATGAGGTTGGCATCAGCCCACCTCACAAGCGTGTCCAGGTCCCTCTGGATGGCATCCTTCCCTCCAGCGTATCAACCGAACCACACAGCTTGGTGTCATCGGCAAACTTGCTTAGAGCGCACTCACTCCTACTGTCCATGCCAGTGACAAAGATGTTGAACAAGACCGGTCCCAACACCAATCCCTGAGGGACACCACTCACTACTGGTCTCCAGCTGGACATTGAGACATTGACCACAACTCTTTGTGTGTGGCCATCCAGCCAGTTCTTTATCCACCAAGTGGTCCATCCATCAAATTGATGTCTCTCCAATTTAGAGACAAGGATGTCGTGTGGAACAGTGTCTAACACTTTACACAAGTCCAGGTAGATGACACCAACTGCCCTACCCCTGTCCATCAGTTCCGGATAGCATGAAATACAAATTTTGCCTGGTAGGCAGTATAGGTTAGGCAGTCCTGTTAATCAGGGGAGACCATTTAGATGAACAGATATGGAATATAGAATGCTGCTTGCCCTCACAAGCCAAGGATCAGGTTCATCTGGCATGATCTACTAGTAGAGAAGAAATCTGTGGTGCCAAACACTTGAATGTGAAACAGATAGTGTCACACAAATGAGATTAATCATGACAAATTGTCTTTCTTATGTTATTAGGTACATAACTTTTAATAGGAGTGATTGTCCTGATTAATACATAGATATCTTAATCTTATTCTGAATAACAGCTGGGACAGTTGTGGTATCACTGCAACAACCTCTTTGAAGACAGCTAGCAACACCTCCATTGACTGTGAACAGTTTCCACTACCATAGCCTTTTAGTAATATTGTATAAAGTCTTTGCTAGCTTCCCTTGTCAGCTAGAAGTGTTTTATCAGTTACACTTCTATCTGACCTTGGCCTTTCTGTATCAGCAAAAAGTAGCTTCTGCTAGATAGTGTGAGAAAAAAGGGCAAGGATACTTCAACTGTAAATGATTAACATCAGTACCTAAGTGTAATTGATTAAGGAACATCAATTAAGGTTATGTTAACTGTTGTGAAAAGGCACCAAAAGTCAGGTGTTTTTCTAAAGGTGTTGCTGTATGACTTCAGAGTCCAGAAGCAGCTCGTAGAATTGAAACTGCAAGAGGGTGTGAAAGCAGCACAACAGGCACAGTACACTTCCAGTGGCTAACTAAAGTGGCATGACATCCTGTCCTATCTTTAGCTGAACAAACTCCCTGAGTGCTCTAAGGCTAAAGCTGGAGCTCTGTCCAGTACTTCATTTTAATGCTGCAAAGGGCACTGATGGGTCTGCCAAGTAATGAATAAAATCTTTGAGTTACTCACAGATGAAAAAATTGTTCCTTAAATATTTTTAGCTACTGAAGCCCATCTTCCTACAGGGTTTTTTTCCTTTTTTTAGTTTAAAAAGTGAAATTTGTGCACATTTTCCCCACATCTGTAGTCTAACAATTCTCTTCCTCCTAACTCCCTGCTGCTTCTGGCTCTGCCCATTGTGACTGACTTCCCATGTGAACATATCAAATGACTAACCTGCAAACGACAAAAGAAATATCAGTTGAGTTCAGACTTAAGCCTTTATCTCATCAGAGACACTAATTTTATCTCCCTTGTTTCTCTGCCATCATTTTTCATCAAAGTTTTTGGACTGGAATAAGTCATTAAATCCAATTGAAATTAAGTTTTAGATTCAAACGTACTGCAAGGAGGGGAATAACAGACAGAGAGGTCCCATAATAATCTTTCTTTTGGAAAATGACCTAGACCATTTTTTTTTTCTGCATGCCTAGGAGGAATAAATTCCATTTTCTTTTCTTGGCAGGAAATCTGAAGTGCCAGAACTGATAGCTGTCATAAAGCCATGAACCTGTTTCTCAATCAGCTCTTCTGTGGGATCATTTTAGCTACAGTTCTGGTATTTTAAAAGTCAACAGAAGGATGGGGTTTAGGCACTAGGTAAGGTGGACATAACGACCTCAAATGGCAATGCCTGGCCTTTTTGGGGTTGATGAAATTGCACATTTTGTCCCAGAATAAATCCCTTATTGCACATCATATTTGTTTAAATTTCAATAGATTGTAACTACTATCAGCAGGAGTCTATAGAAATGTCATAAAAAATCCTGTTTACAGTACAGTGCATAGAATGATTACTGCTATTCACATGTCAGTATTCAGTATCTCATATGCAAGTTATGTGGAGCCTCAGAAATCAAATCTCTGCCTCAGTACTGAGTCTCCCTCTGAAAGAAACAGACTAAGATTAGTGTGCTTTCATTCTTGAGATCAGTCTCTAGGCAACAAAGAGACAGATTATGGCTACTGAATAGCATATGATTATAAAATGCTTAAATTTTTTTAATCCTATAAATACCATATATACAGGTATACATACAGGTATACAACCTATAACCATTATACATATATGTGTTTATGGATATAAGTATGCATATATATATATAAGTATGCATGCATGTATAAAATGTGCATATATATAGATAGGTACATAAAGATGAATATGTTAATGTTATTCACTTATAATTTATGCATCTATATACATATAGGTACAATATGGATATTATGTGCATAACATATATATACTGGAATGGATGTTATTTCATGTGGCTCCAATCATATGTGTGCATTTATATAGATATGCATATGTGTAAATATATATATATACATATACATAGGTGATTGTTAAGACTATCATGCTTTAAATACTTCTATTCAGACCTTAATAAAGAAAGGTCATGTAGTCCTGGTTTTGGCCAAGCCATTGCAGACTGATGTCTAATCTGTTTCGATTTCTTGAAATATCTGTATCAACTCATTGTCTCTAAACCACCCAAGAGTGGGGTTTGAGTCATACTTTCCCTACTGTATATGACCATGGCTGTAAATAAGAGCAAAGGCAGCAATCCTGCCACTGGGAGCTGATACCTCAAAAGCCTAGTGAGTATCCTGACTTGAAGTCAGAGCACATTTAGTGTGGCCTAAAGTTTGGTCTTTGCGGATACAAGGGGATCAATTAGGAGATGACATTATTCTCATTTAAGAACTCACCCTCTCTGAGGGTTCTTTAACTTCTCCTCCACTTGAAAAGGCAAATATTTCTTTCTGCTCCGTGACTCCAATTCAACTAAAATAAATTTTCCTTCACAGGAAGGTAAGTGGGAGAATTGTTGGTTTGCATGGACTGAGTCACTGGTCCTGAGGAGAAATCCCACACAAAATATTTAGGGAAATAGGAAACATGAAAGAAAATAGTCAGAAAAGTGAACTCTTCATGTATGTCTGTAGATGCAGAAAAGTAATCATAGAATCATAGAATAGTTAGGGTTGAAAAGGACCTTAAGATCATCAAGTTCCAACCCCCCTGCCATGGGCAGAGACACCTCACTCAAACCATATCACCCAAGGCCTCGTCCAACCAAACGTTAATACTTTTTGCTACTCCACGGTGCTTACTGAGGCTATGTTAATCTTTTACAAACTGTTTTATTTCCTAGCTGTGCAGAAACAGTTTCTTTCTCCATTTCCACAAAAGCATCTATCCCTTCGTATTCTTACCTTTTCTCTACAGCACAAGAAGATAAAGCAGTAGAGCCTGTTTTGAGGACCAAGAAACTACAGCTGTTTCAGTATCAATACTAAGATGGTTCAAAGGCAGACTAGCAGACAGAGAATATCTTGCCAGCACTCTCAAACTCTTGATCTGAAGAGCATCATGTCAAAGCATCCTCAAGATATTTTTAACCTATTTATGGAAAGGTGAGAGGTTTTCATCACTTCATTTCCATCAAAAGTTTAACATTCTTTGAGGATGTATTCAGCTTCATTATTGATATCTTAAACTCCAACAGCTCTTTAGATGTGTTCAGAGGCCAACCCAAGAGTGCCAGTGCAGTGAAGAGGCAGAACAGAGAACAGGAAAGTGCTACAGAGCCTGGAGGTCTAAGGAATATTTATTTATAGAGAGCAGATCAGCTCAGTTAGGCAAGCTGGAGAGACACTTGCTCTTGAGACCAGACCTTCAATCACTCAGACATAAAAAACTGGGACATAAAAAACTGCTCTAACTTCCAGTTTGCCTGGTTGGAAACTGGGGTCTCTTAACGTTAGTGGTTATTTAAGAGTCCATTTGTTAGTGATCTGAATCTTAAAGGTGCTGGGTTTGGTGCACAACTTGCAAAACAAGTGTCAGGCGTTCAGATGTGAAGGTATGCTGGAAGGTGGGATCCATTTTCCCAGCCAGCCTCCATGTGCCAATACTTATAATCACTCAGTCACTTGATCACTCAGGTAGTAGCTTAAAATGTTACCTGAAAACCAAGAAGTAGCCAATCCCAGTAATAAAATAATAGGACTAAATTAGTAATGGGACTATCAGATTCTGTAACAGTCAAACAGGCAGGATGCCTGCCTTCAGGGCTCAGCACCACCTTGGAGTCAGAGCAGCTGAGAGCAGCCCCCATTCTGCTGAGAAGGCCAAGCTATGGCTCACCCTGCCCAAGGCAGCTGCTTTTCAGCTGAGGCTTTAATGCTTCAGCTACAGCCTCCATTGCACCATGGCACCCATCACACCATGGCCTTGTCCTAGCTGGGACCAGCCAGGGAGGTGCCTGATGCCCACATCTGAAGCTGCCCAGTGCCCCTGGCTGCCCTGCTATGGAGAGCCCAGGCACCTTTCCAAGAAGGAGAGATGGGCTGCAGGGAGCTGCCATGGCCCCATACACCCACACCCCTCACAGCAAACTCTGTGAGCGGGGGTTAAAGCTCTGGGCCCTCTAACAAGGCCACACCAGGTGATGAGCAGAGGTTTAAAAGCTGCTCTGTTTGATTTTCACTTGCAATTCAGTGAGTCTGTGCCCAGGAGATCTGCCAGACTGCTGCTGTTAGCGTTCTGCTAAGGCATTGTGTATTATTTCATTCATACGTATTTTACATTGCACAGTGACATTAAATCTACATGGAGCCCCTATCTCCTCTCAAATCAAATAACAAAAGAAGCACTTGTAAGTAAGTCTTGCAGCTGGAACCACCAGCTGGAAAACTGATTTGCCAATTGCTTCCAACACTTTCAGGGAGTGCCACAGCAGTGACCTTGCTCCAGGAACATGCTTTCAGAGGTGTGCTCAGAGCTGAACAAAATAAAGCTCCAGCTGTGGTGGGGGCATTATCTGCCACAAACAGGGCAGTGTCCCGGAGCAGGCGAAGATTTCTCAAACTTTCGGCTACCTAAAAGGAAGAGATGGTTATTTAGATTAAAATGACTAAAAGGAAATATCCTATAATAAGCCACATACTGCTTCAGGAAAGGGATTGTATCCTGACAGGTACCTTTAGTTGAGGTAATAATAAATAAATCGAAAACTAAAAAAAAAAAAAGAAAGAAAAAAAATCATTTGCTATAATTATGCTCTTACTTGAGTGTCTAAAATTCAGACCTACAAATGTAGTTCTTTCAAAGATCAGTGTTATAAAAGCCAGAATGCTACTTTGAATCTTGACGTCATTAGACTGAGGTGTTTCAATGCTATTCTTTTAGTGCCAGCTGTCTTCCAAGCATCATCTTCTTCCATTCAACATCAATCAAAAAATGTCCTTGTTTGCCATGGAGATCCCATTGTGGCCACAAGGCAAATGAATCACTGTCTGAAACTATTGTTTGGCTCAAAGGTGAGGTCTATTAAAACCCTTCCCTGTAGTCTTCTGTTGTTCCTATCTGCCATCTTGTGGTAGTAAAAATTTAACTCACCTCTAGCTAAAACCATCATTCCATTTTGAGATGCAGAGAAGCACTAAGTAACTGTCCATCGCGCAGTTATCAGCTTACTCCCTTGCAGTGTTTCTAGCACAATATGTCATGTTAGGCAGACACATGGTAACAGCAGCTCCTTCCTATTCCAGAGCTTGGGGACAAGTCTAAAACAAAATATTCCCATCAACAATTGGAAGACATTCAGAGTGAGAAGGGCAGACGAGCTCTGATTAGAAATACATTACATGGACAATTCACTGAACTGGAAATTAAGTCTTTCCCAGAATAGCTGAAAGCTTTTTCTTTTTGCCTACTGTAATTATTTGTGGAGGGAAGGATGTAATGATGTAGGAAGGACAATATCCAGCAAGGAGGCATCAGAAACTTCCACAGGCAAACTTGGGAACACTGAACAAGAGTCATCTGTGGTAGGAAAGAGGGACGTGGTGCAAGAAGTGAGCAGAGCCTACCCAAGACTTCATAGCAAGTAAGAAAAAAATGGATTTGCTGCTCCAGATATGAGCAACAGGCCACAGTTGTCATGGGGAGCGAAGAGGGAGAAGGAAAGGGCTGAAGCAGCAACAAAGAGCTTTGTCTCAGTTTCAGAGGAGAGTCTTCAAAGTTACACCAGACATTACTGTTGTGGCTGGAACTGTACAGTTACATCCTCAGCCATGCAGAGGGGATGCTTCTTCTCCAAGTACATCACAGCTACCATGCCACCAGCTGGCTTCTGCTCAGCCAGAAGTATTGGGCATCAGCAGAAGCCATGGCTCTACAGACAGTTTATTGCCTCCCTCAGTATGCTATCCTACCCACCAGCCTGCTTTATCCCAGCTAGAGACATTTCAGGTACCTGGAGAGCCTTTGTCTTGCTTGTTACTGATGTGAGCTTGCACTGTTCACACAGTTGAGTGTCAGCAAAGGTTACTGGAGAAATTCCTTTCCTTGGCAGGGCAGGCAGAGAGTAAAAGGACTGTAGGACTAAAGGACTAAAGGAGCTGTAGGACTAAAACCCCTACAGCCCATGCCTGTAGGGGCTGGGTTCATGCAGACAGAGCACTGGGACCAAAAACCTTCAAGTCAAATGCTGTTAAGATAAACAGTCTGGTGAGAAAAGACAGGGAAGAGGAAATCCCTTAAGGTCTTTGCAGTGAATTTAATAGCTCCAACATTTACACACATCCTACATGATAGCAGTTCTGTCAGAACAAAATATTGCTAATGAGGCACTTGGAAGTTAGGAAATGCCAACACTGAAGCATTATGACATAGTCATTAAGAACGCGATTACACTTCTGAGTGATACCCATGGAATCATCATTCAGGCCCTTTATGAGAACAGGAAGACAAAGTGGTTGCCTAGCTCAGTCTTCCCTTGCTTTTTCTGTAAGGCAAGGACTGCTCAATATTTTAGGAAAATCTCTGCAGACCAACAAACTCACAGAGCTTTAATTTATAAATACCTAAACCTCAGGTAAAGCAAAGAATGGTCATTAGATATTGTATTTTTAGCCTTTTTTCTGTGGACAAATGTACTTTTTAAATGAATTCTCTTCATGGACTATGATCCAGTATTTTCTCCTATTTTACAGCTTCCCAAGCTTATTGAATTTCAGGTTAAAAGGCAGTTGTCTAGATTATTCTTGCCTTATGTTACAGAATAAGATAAAATGATGTGATAGCTTAAGTAGCTGAGTGTCTTCCTTTACCTTTGTCCCAGACCAGTGCTGAGCTAATCAATTAAGCTTTCTGCAAGTAGTCCCTACTCACATTCTCTTCATATCTTACAATATTGCTGTGTGAATTCACTGATTACGCAGTCTCAAAGTCACAGAGCAATTCAGGCTGGAAGTGACCTCACGAGGTCTCTAGTCTGATCTCCTGCTCACAGCAGGCTCAACTGTTAGAGAGAGAACATTGCTTGGACCCATATTCAGTCAAGTTTTGAATAACCCCAGGGACAAAGATTCCACAGCCTTGATTTGAGGTGTAATGGGAAAATGTTTCATGCATAAGAAAGAACATAGAAGCTGCAGCTGTTGCCTGCTAACATTTGTCATCTTCAAGAAATACAGACCTCTCAAGGATCCATGCCACCCCATTTAAAGTATATCTCTTCTAGTTTGGTTCTTTTGTGCCTCTTTTTGTTTATTTTTATTTGTTCTTTTATGCTAATATTTTCCTGTATCACAGGTGTAAATAGGCAAACAGGTTCCTTAGAAGCCATTCCCGAAGTTCCTTTTGTTATGCATTCAGTGTTCATATTTGTATGCGCCCCTGTAAAGTAGTACATTATCCTACCTCTGGATGTCAGCATTTACTCTCATTTGGAAACATTTATAAATTGTCCTTAGAATCACTTGCCTCTAACACACCATGAAGCCATGTAGATTTTAGTAAATTCCATCTCTCATTCCAAAACATTCTGAGCAATTTGGTCTGACTTATGAGTACAGAATAACCAATTTGAGTCAGAAAATTGTATTCTCTGTGCAATTAAGAACTGATTTTTTTTTCCTTCAAAATTGTAGGGAGAAGGAAGTTAAATCATGAATTCACCATTTTTCCTAACTTTTGGACTGAAAACCAAGAGCAAGAAAGAAGAAATGGGAATAGGACAGGTTCAAGTACCTGCTACACTAACTGGTTGAAGATATACTATAATTTGGGGTGAGTTGCATCTTTCCACATGGTTGGAAAAAAAGGTGCTTTTCTTCTGCTTTGTATTTTTCTTACTTATAAAATGGGAATGAAAATTTCTTTCCTCACTGTACTCATGGAGTCTCAGTAGGACTTCACAGCTATATTTGGCAACAAAGGAAAACATGTACTGCATTTCCCTTCATACTAAAGGGACTGGGAAAGCATAAGGTTAAGTAAACATATTTCTCTGAAGAAAAGAGAATTTTTTTCCACCAGCTTTGCACCTTTTTTCCACCTCTTACTTTTACAGAAAATACCTGCCTTCTTTGTATACCTGCACCTTTATTTAATTCATACACTGTTGTCACATGGCCACTTTATAGTTTGAGCTTTACAATCATTTACAACTTTTTGTTTTGCCATTTATCATATTTACAAGGTATGGTTACAGAAACACCAAAACACAGGTTGACTGATTCATAGAAGTGCACAACTCCAATATTTGATAACAAGAAGGTTTCTCAGGTTTCTCAACAGGCAAGTGACTGAAGTCCCCAGAAAATTAGTTTTTCTTTTTTTCTTCAGTGTGTAAACAGTATAATGCACTCTAATGCTGGGACTGACAGCTGGAAACTTCCTACCACCAACATCCAAAACACAACTCCTGTGTTTCTCAAATTCTCCAGATGATGGACTTGTCAGCATGACCTCAGTGTCAGAGAAGGTTATGGTGCAGATCATCTTGAGTGCCATCAGTGGCACCTACAGGACAACCAGGTGACTTGGGCCAGTCAGCAGGGGTTTATGAAATACAGGTCCTGCTTGACTAACCTGATCTCCTTATGATGGGATGACCTGCTTAGTAGATAAGGGAAAGGCTGTGGGTGTCTTCTCCCTAGAATTTAGGAAAGCACTTGACAGTATTTCCCACAGCATTCCCCAGGAGAAACTGGTGGCTCAGGGCTTGGATGGGTGCACTCTTTACTGGATAAAAACTGGCTGGATGACCAAACCTGAAGAGTGGTGGTGAATGGAGTTAAATCTAGTTGGCAGTTGGTCACAGGGGGGTGTTCCCCAGAGCTCAGCACTGGGGATGGTTCTGTTTATCGATGATCTGGATGAGCTCCCTCAGTAAGCTTGCAGACAACACCAAGTTGGGTGGGAATGTTGATCTGCTGGAGGGTAGGAAGGCTCTGCAGGAGAATCTGGACAGGCTGGATCAATGGGCTGTGGTTAGTGGTATGAGGCTTAACATGGCAAAGTGCCAGGTCCTGCACTTCAGTCACAACCTCATGCAACCCTACAAGCTTAAGCAAGAGTGGCTGGAAAGCTGCTCAATGGAAAAGGACCTGGGAGTGCTGACTGACGGGCACTGAATATAAGCCACCTTGTGCTCAGGTGGCCAAGAAGGCCAATGACATCCTGGCCTCTATCAGCAATAGTGTGGCTGGCAGGGCCAGGGAAGCAACTGTGCCCTGTACTGGAGAGGTGCACTTTACCACTGTGTTCAGCTCTGGGCCCATCACTGAAGAAAGAGCATTGAGTTTCAGGAGTGCATCCAATGAAAGGCAATGAAGCCAAAACGGGTCTAGAGCACAAGTCTTATGAGAAGCAGCTGAAGGAACTGGGATTGTTCAGCCTGGAGAAAAGGAGGCTCAGGGGAGACCTTCTCACTTCCTACATCTACCTGAACGGAGGTTGTAGAGAGGTGGGTGTCAGTGTCTTCTCCCAAGTAACAAGTGAAAGGACAAGAGGAAATGGTCTCAAGTTGTTCCTGGGGAGGTTTAGATTGGATATTAGGAAAAAACTCTTCACTGAAAGGGTTGTCAAGCATTGGAACAGGCCGCCAAGGAAAGTGGTGGGGTCACCACCCCTGGAGGTATTTAAAGGATGTGTAGATGTGGCACTTCGGGACATGGTTTAATGTTGGACCTGGCAGGTCTTGGTTGATGGTTGGACTCAATGATTTTAAAGGTATTTCCAACCTAAACAATACTATGTCAAATGAAATGAGCTCACAGTGCAAAAGATAATTCAAAGATCTTACTCCATGGCAAGAATTTAAGCTGGGATCTGAGTTAATCTGGCACATGAGAGCTTTGCAGGGCTTACACCATCAAACAGGTATCAGATGCATGCCAGTGGATATGAGACATTGTAATACATATCAGACTGACACCTCTGGTTACTGAAATCCTTGATCTACAACTGAAATACAGAGCAAGTCATGAGCAAGCAAGCTTCTCACAAGCATGGTTCACTTATCATCACAAGCAAGTGGCTTTGGTGACAAGTGGCAGTTGTTCATATTACCATTTTGTAATCACCTCTGATATTATTAGCAAGGGTGTCTATGTTTTATCCTCTTTCCCTCTGCTGTAATACAATGGCTTCTGGTACTGTATTAAGCATAGTTGATTAACTTGTATCATTTACTTGTTCCTTATCTTCTAGAAGGTTAAATGACATTTTAGGCTTCTTGAACTCAAGTCTTTTAGAACTTTAAAAACAAGAGACAACATTTTTGAAGTTGCTGTATATTTTGTGGGAAGCCAGCACTGAGTTGAAATTATTTTTATGTGTTTGCAGCAGCCATTGACATTGACACTGCCACAAACACTGTGATGGTATGTAACCACTGGAGCTTCCCAAGTTCTGGGGGCTTCATATCCATAAATGGTCATGTAAAGCCAGCAGAAAAATGTGAAAAATGGAAGTCAGGTGGAAATGGTTGACCCTTAATGCCAGTGAGGAATCCAGCACTGACCTTCATTAGGGGGCTGGATTAGGCAGTCATAGGTACACTGCTTCTAACAAAAAAGACAGCACCAAGACTGTCCAGAAATGCTCAGTTTCTACCTGTTCTTCATCCACTGGCAGACCATAGGGTAACACTTGTAATTTTTCTAACAATCCACTTTCTCTGCCCCAAGGAGCTAGGGAGATAGGGCACTGGCATTGGAATCAGGTCATAACTGATAACTTCGTCTCTGCTGCCCCTTCATCCACGTGTTCTTCCACTGCTCTAGTGCGTCTGGGTACGTTCCACAGGATACAGTTCTTCACAACCTCCTCCAATGTCGTCCTTCCCACAGAGTGCAGTCCTTTGGGAACAAACTGCTCCAGTGTGCTCCAAACTTCCACAGCTCCTGCCAGAAAACTGTCTCCTGCATGGGCCCTCTCCATAGGCCACGGCTCCTGACAAAAGCCTCGTCCAGTACGGGCTCTCCATGGGCTGCAGGCTCCCTCAGGGCAATATTCCCTTTCTCCAGTCTAGGATCCCCCATGGGCTGCAGGAGCACAGTCAGGAGCACAGTTTGCTTCACCATGGGCTGCACCACGGGCTGCAGGGGAATCTCTGCTCTGGCACTTAGAGCACCTTCTGCCCTCCTTCTGCACTGACCTTGGTGTCTGCAGAGCTGTTGCTCTCATATTTTCCCACTGATCTCTCACAGCCACTGTGCAGTATGTTTTACCTTTTCCTAAGTATGCTGCTACAGGCAGTACCAACAAAGCTTAAGGGACTCAGCTTTGGCCAGTGGCAGGCACATTTTGGAGCTGGCTTGAACTGGTTTTCTCTAACATCGGGGCAACTTACGGTATCTTCTCAAAGAAGCCACCCCTGCAGCTCCCCTGTTACCAAAACCTTGCCATATAAGCCAATACACATGCTAATGTTAATAATATCTGGGTTAGGGATTCATTCTCAAATGTCTTACTCATTGAATTCTTAGGCAAAATGGCTGCATGTCTGTCCTGGCTAGACTCCAGCACAATGCTTTGAATAGTAGTAGTATTTCTCTTGCAAGCTAAAGAAAAAACAGCCCCCTTATTGTTATTTTTTTTCTGTTCCTTTAAAGTCATCATAAGATGTGTTTGCTTCAGTGAGTGCTGTGATCTGTCTACATTTTGTGTTTTATAAAAATAGCCTGCCCTCTTTTGCTATTGCTGCACAGAGGCTGCTTGGAGATGAGACTGGCATAATAAGGTCAGTGCTGCTGGGTAGCGTAACAAACTTGTCAGTAAATGTTAATATCAAAAACAGCCTCTCGGAAACATTTTCTTTATTTTCTCACTTGCTTAAAACATGCAGTTTCGTGTCTCACCACTTGCTTTTTTCTCTAAAATAGTGTGCATAGATTAAAAAGAGAAATGTAATTTAAAAATTTCACATAAAGCCAAGAAAAGATTCAGAATTTAGTTATTAGAAGGCAGCTGAACATACTTGATTTCCTGGACATACTAGCAATAATGTCTTTTGGGGTGAATTTCTGACATGTTTATCACCATCATATCTAAGAACCATGGGTTAAATCCCTGACCATGTACAAATCCGCTTTTCAATGCTTCGGTGGAAGAGTCACCACTACAGGAAAAAGCTGTGCAAATCAGATTGCACTTTACTGCCTTAGTGATTCCAATCCTTCTGCCCACTGACCATGCCAACATTCTCTATACAGACACAGTAGAAAATACCAGAGAAAGAAGCAGTAAAAATAATAAACCAATTAAAATCTTGCAGTACAGGGAGAGAGAGAGGAGGTCAATTTCCTGGGAAAAGAAATGAGAAAGGTGTCAATAGAAGACAAAATCTGGTTTAAAAAAAAAAAAAAAAAGTGGAGAAAACCTAGTCACACTTTCCTATTTCCTGAATTTATAAGAGAAGAAAAAGTCCATGGTGGCAGCTGTAGGTCTTTGCATCATGTTTTAACCTTGGTGTATGCAAACTTGAATCTCAAGCATCTGTTAGGTAACGTGGTGCCTGCACCCAATCTAATTCCAAGGAACAGAATACATGAAAGTCTTTGTGGTATGTCAGCATGACTGTTAGTGGTAGCGCTGAGCTCTCCCTGCTTGCATCCCAGAAGCTGAGGTGTGCAGGACAGTTAGTCTGTGCTGATAAGTATTGATAGGAGTTGTACAGTAGTATATCTTTACAC
The DNA here is from genome assembly GCF_033783945.1 of Neopsephotus bourkii. Classification (NCBI taxonomy): domain Eukaryota; kingdom Metazoa; phylum Chordata; class Aves; order Psittaciformes; family Psittacidae; genus Neopsephotus; species Neopsephotus bourkii. The sequence continues at coordinate 5,736,261 of NW_026902105.1, read as the reverse complement.
TAATGTAGTATTCTGGGTACCAGTTAGCTTGGAGGGAAGTGGAGAAATCTGTTATGTGGGAATAGCAGGCTCAGATCTACTGGCAAAGACCAACACAGACGTATCCACCAGTAACCAGGTTCCAAACTATTGAAGACTTTTATATATTGTTTAGAAAATTCCCTTTCTCCATCAATATTTTCAGGTAATTTAATTTTAATCCATTTTTGCTTTCCTATTTGGTGAAGAAAAACAACATATTTGTCAAAGTGATTCACAGAGGTGACTGTGGGTAACATACAGTCTAATCCACCTCCTTTCACTAAGCAACTAAAAGATTTATAGCTGAGCTCCCTGAGTGGGGATGCAGCAGAGGGAATCTAAATCATGTAGTCTCAAGCATGTAATAACAGTTAACTCTTTTTTCAATAAGTGTGGGATTTACTCCACAATTTCTTCAGCAATATGTTTATAGCTTTTACATTTGTGATGGCTGAACATTTAGACATAAAATTTTCCTTTCCTTATTCAGGCTTGTCCAGCAGTACAGGATTGCTCTCCAATCTCTGTATTTTCAGATGTTTCAGGGCAAAAGGAAGGGTCTATGTGGAGACTGTACGTAAGAAATCCTGAGGCAAGAGGTTGCATAGCAATGGGAAGAGTGCATGTTCAGTACAGAATCATTAGCCTTGCCTTTCTGTTACTATGGAGATGGCATGGCTGCTTCACAGCATACTCTGCCACCTCCACAGCTGCAACAAGAGTTTTGGTAGGGTACCTGTGATGTCTTTGCCCCTCATACCTTCTCCATCCTTCACAAACACAACAGAAGAAACAGTATTTTTTAGTTTGTGCTTAGATCTGAGCTTGTTGAAATGCCACATCATTGCTGTGTTTATCTGTGTCAGTGCATCCTGGGACTGTGTGAAGCTCAAGAGATTAAGACTGATCCTTTAAACACACATACATCTTAAAGTAGTATTCTGAATTATCCCTTTTCTATCTAAAAGTCTATATACAGGATTTTATTTTTTTGAGAACTTCATATATATATATTCAATTTAATATTGGAATGGGAAAACCATTATAATTAATGTACAAGCACAATGTACATTTATCAAGTATTTTGTATTCCAGGGCTACAGTGAGGGAGAAAAAGGAGGGGAGCTGAGCAGCTGATGGCCTCAGGTATGAGAGAGAGTCATGTGGCAAGGAGCCATCTCTCTCTAGTTGTTGTGCCAGAAACATTTTTAGCTAACACATTGAACAGAGAAGCAGGTCATATGATGATTTCTTTTTATGAACAGCACTTGACAGGCTGCACTAGTGCAGAAGTATGTCTGATTATTTGAAAAGCATTTGTTCTTTCAAAATTAGAGAAGCAGCTACAACCCTATGTATTAAAGCCTATTTAACATGGATGTCAACACTACAACAATTATCCCAAATAGTTACATTAAACCCGTAAATTCAAGACTATTTCTTCATAACCATGACTACCATATATTCAGATACATTTACACTTAAAAATCCTTTACTGTAGAATCATAGAATGGTTAGGGTTGGAAAGGACCTTAAACCCGTCTAGTTCCAAGATCCCTGCCATAGTCGGGGACACCTTTCACTAGACCAGGTTGCTCAAAGCCCCATCCTTGAACCATTTCTGTTGAGCTGTCTTGCCCACATGCATTTTGAAGAACGGTCTTGTTGTTTGAACTTTTGCTGTATAATACTTTATTAGTGATGGAAGGGCTCACATTGCTCTGAAAGTGCAGTATGACAGTGATGAACATGCGAGTTCAGATCTTCCATCAACAGTCACAGTTTAGCAAGCAGGGAAATCATGAAATATCCTCATGGGCATGCCCCATGGCCAGAGGTACTTTTGCAATAACAGCAAAGCTTTTGAGAAAACATCAGTCTTTTTAACCCATCTACTAAGCAACAGAGCAGCAGTGGAACCACCCAAGAAGATTCGAAAATGTTGTCTAGTGTCATTAACTTGATTGAATTGTGTTACTTACCACCAGAATAGTTATCTTTTGACTGACATAAGATGTAAATAATGTTTTATTTATATGTTTTCATTCTCTCAATTCATATCATCTACCTTTGACCATAAGTTTTATGAAGCTAGCACACTATGGCTCACCTAAGTGAAACATTCAGGTTATGCTGTAAATCAAATTTATCTAATGCAATGCTGAGTGGACAAATACCTCAGTATACTGTGCTAGTCTTCTGCTATTTCAAAGCCTTCAGTCAGAGAGGTGCAAATGGCTCTCAGCTCTTCTATTTGGTATGTCTACCAGTGAGTCCATTTCCCATTATCATCAATCATGCTCCTTCCATAAGCACAGTTCCCGTAAGACTGGAGTCACGTTTGCATCCCATTAGGACTAATGGCCGTTGCATGCATACATCATCCGCACTTCAGAGACGCAATGGATTTAATGAAGGCCGCTGGGCATTGCCCGGCTGGAGTGAGCTGCCCGGGCTCCGGCGGCCCGGCAGAGGGGCACAGACGTCTGGGTGCACGGGCCCGCGCCGCCACCGGGCGCTGTCCGCGGTGCTGCAGCTGGAGTGGCAAAGCCACCGCTGCGTCCACCACCAAAGCTGCGGCTCCCTGCAGGCAGCGTGGCAGAGGTGAGAGGGTTTTGGCACGGTGAAAGCTAGAAGTTGCACTAAGTGCGTGAATGCAGGCAAATAAAGACAACGCAAAGCAGTCTCACCTGCACTGACCAAGAAAATAACCCCAAGTCATTACTCTGTGAGGCAGGCTATGAAAGTTGGGGCTGCTCAGCCTAGAGGCTGCGTGGAAACCTCATAGCAGTCTTCCAGTATCTGAAGGGGGCCTATGAGGATGCTAAGGAGGGACTCTTCATTAGGGACTGTAGTGATAGGACACGGGGTAATGGGTTCAAAATAAAACGGAGAGATTAGGTTGGATATAAGGAGGAAGGTCTTTACTGTGAGGGCGATGAGGCACTGGAATGGGTTGCCCAAGGAATCTGTGAATGCTCCATCCCTGGCAGTGTTCATGGCCAGGCTGGACAGGGCCTTGAGCAACCTGGTGTAGTGGTACATGTACCTGCCCATGGCAGGGGGGGTTGGGGGAAGGTGTGGAATTCGATGATTCTTTCCAGCCGTAAACAGTCTATCATTCTAACATTAATTCCTACAGAAACATCTTTGTATGATGTCAACTTCCATGGCAAGGGGGGTGGACTAGATGTACTTTCAAGGTCCTTTCCAAACCAAACCATTCTTGATTCTATGAATATTTAAGCAGATTAAAACAGTGTTAATCCGTTTTCCTAAACAGACATATTTTGATACTGATGTCACTAGAATAATCCATCTTTTTCCTATAGGAGTGCAGTCATTCTTCTGTCATGATTTTTCACAGTGCTTGCTTCAGAATCTGGTGTAGGTTTAAAACAAATAATCATATTTAAGTTATGGTTGGGTTCTTGTGATCAAGCATTAGTTAGCAGTTACCTGGTTTTAACAGTGCACTTTGAGAGATTCCACATTCTTTCTTGATAACAGGAGAACACTTACTCTGAATTTAAGAAATCTGGATTTGGGGTGATATTCTTTTCCCTTTGGAATTAATGAAATAGTTCAAAGACATCATGGAAGGAAAAGATCAAACGTATGAGTCAAGAATGCACTGAAGATAACAACTACTTCCACAGGGGCCCAGTGAGATCTTCATACAGGGGCCCTAGGAGTTTTGAGAAGGAGGCTTATTAGGAAGATAAATGGGACATGGGAAGCTGTTGTCTGGCTGGCAAGTAGCCAGAGAAGAAGGACATGAATGAGAAGCATATAAACAAAGGTAATAAAGCAGTCAAACTCATAAGCAGTGCAGAAAAGCACTCCTGAGACAAAGAAACCAAGATGGAAACACCACAAAAGGGCTGTCTAGCTTGTAGGCACGGAAAATCCATGGGGGTCCTTTAGAAGTGTCTCTAGTGGGTAAGATAACAATTAACTTCATTGCTATCCTATGATTTGATTACTGCTACTTTTCACTCTTCATTGTTTTGGGGTTTCTTTTTTCCTTACTGGGAGTTTGTGAATATTTATTAAAGAGTGAAAAAAAAAAAGTCACAATTAATTGATTTAAAGTCCAGGTAACCAACTTCCTTTCAACTTACAGTATTTAAAGCATGTGAGTAGATTCATTAACAAGATGGATTTTTTCACAGTCGCAGCTGTGACACTTCTGTGGGACAGATGGCCCTGTCCAAACCAGATTCCACTGATTTATGCCACACGGAATTAAATTACTCAAATCTTATCATGGACTTCATGGCAAGAAAGTGTTTTTAATTTTCCACTATGTTTTCCTTGGTAACAGTCCATCTCCTTGCTCCTGTTTATGCATCTTTTTCATTTTAAACAATATATGTCGTTCACAGAAGGCATATAGTATCCAGAACAGTACTGACATGTCTGATTCACACTGTCTTTGAGAGAGGCTCACTGTAACTGATATGAGCATGTTAAGAAAGGGGTGGAATTAGTCAACACTCAGATTTTATTTTCCTTGCTTGAATATGCTTTGTACAATAATTTCTTAGAAGGGCCACAAATGCTACCATGGCCAAGGCTTTTACATCCTTTAGCTTCACTTATTCATGTCCTTAACTGTTGCTGGTTTTTGTCCACATTTGCTCTGAAAGGGTGTAGCACAGCGGATATGATTTTATTAACAGGATATGTGTCTGGAAGCTCTTTGTCGGGTCAAATCATTGCTCAACAAAGTAACAGGAGCTGCATGAAGTAGCAGGTTTTCCATTAGCACTCTGCCTAGAACAAAGGTGCAGTTCTGCAACTCAGGACTCAGTGCTTTGTTTTCTGTTTTGGAAAGGGCACAACAACTGCATGCTAAGTGCATTTAAACCACTTCATTCTTTGGATCTAGATCAAAAAGGAAGATATCTCTCACCAGTGTGTCCAAGACAGGCTTTTCTAAGCAGAACATAGCTGTTGCTGTGTTATTGCCTCTCTTCTACTCAAAAGGCAAGTCTTTTCTTGTTTGAAGTGTGAAGATTTATCATTCCTACTGTACTGACATTGCTGGCTTAAGCTCTGCTTGCCTTCCTGAATCAAATCAACAGGATTCCAGGAATCAGTATTAAAGTAAGAAAATAATGTTTGTGGGAGGGAAATAATTTTGGAAATCCTTCATGTTCATAGCTTCAAAATAATACAGTAATCAAGAAATCAGCATGTTTCATTTCAGACAGTAACATAGAAATCTTAATCTTTGACTGCTACAGTAATCTTTAAAATACTATTTTGAATATCTTTTGGCCTTTTAGAGAGCATTTCATATTAACTGATTTTAATAGTCTTGATCAGTATAGGCAGCATTTCAATGTGGGTCAAGAACAGTCCAGATCTACTCTACAATCCAGCTAGACAATCTCTGACAGACAAACAGTAGTTATAAATCTGATTGCACTTCCTGTATATATATTTTTAAGGATTTTTATTTGGCCTTATAATTTTGCAGGAAGATATAACTTTATTGGAAAGGTCTGGCATATAAAAGTTTATTTTTTTTAATTTTGCTGATTTTTCAAGTGTATGAAGGAAACATTTCTTTAGTGAGAAGGTGGTCAAATACTGGAACAGGCTTCATACAGAGGTGGTCGATGCCCCAAGGCTGTCAGTGTTTAAGAGACATTTGGATAATACCCTTTACAACATGCTTTAACTTTTGGTCAGCCCTGAACTGGTCAGTTCGACTAGATAATCACTTTAGGTTGCTTCCAATTCGTCTAGTCTAGCCTAGCCTAGTCTGGTCTATCTTATATACTTATTTGATGTAAAATATTTTTACCCTTTTCTTTTATAAAATCTCAGTATTTAACATTAGTGTTGAAGTCAGAGTACCTTGAGAGATCAAAATGTGGTAAATGGGTAAATTAAGTTTGTTTAACTCGTAACATTGACTAACTGGCAAGGCAGCATGTTTTTCTTTGGAGATGTGGGCTCACAAGCAGTGGCAAATCTTTTTAGTTTTGATTCTGGGGTCTTCATGGTGCTTAGTGTGCATTTTAGAAGAGCAGTGTGTGGTATATGCAGTTCTTTCTGACTTGATATGTTGTGAGCATATATTGAAGTTCATTACTCTTACTTTCTTCCTTGATGTTAAGTGGTAAATACGCTACAGGGAGGAAAGGAAAAGCAGTAAATTTTTATGGGGAGAGCTTATGAGTTTGAATAAAGTATAGGAAACATCAGACAGGTGCCCTAGTTTTTGTTGTCATAAGCTCACGCTCATAAATAGCTGGTTTCCTTTTCTGTGCTATCTTCACAGGAAAATAAAAGCTGAAATTCTCATTTACATTTTAAGTCCACTGTGCCAAGGATGCCCATGGCCATATGAGTCACTGAGCCACACTGAAATTCTGCTTTACTCCACAGTTAGCCCTGCTGAAGTCGGCACAAATAAAGGAAGTACATGACCTTGAATGAGAGCTTTTACTCTTGCATAGATACACACAGTCTCATTTGACATTTACTGGAATTAGCTGGCTCAAATAAACAGTTAGTGTGGAGTTTCTGTATCAACAGGTTTTTGGTTCTGTATTCATAAAGAATGGATAACAATGTATGTAGTGTCTGTGAAATCTGTGTCTCAAATACTCTCTCAGTTTTTCATTTTTTTCAGTTTTGTTGTGAAACCACACATAATACCTTAGTTGTTCAAAAGACTTAAGAAAAGTTTCTCTGTAAGTTCTCTTACCTACATTGAGATGATATGAAATGAGGTTTTTTTCATCTTTATTTGATGAAACTGGTGATTATCAGAATCCCTCAAGAAAAAATACTTTTTTCAATAATTAAGGATTTAAAAGGAAAAGGTGCTCAATTTGATCTGCCATGCTTATATGCTTTATGTTCCCCTAATAATATACAGTAGTTTCCTCTTTTCCAGTCACTAATCCTCAGGGAAGTCTGTGATACTGCTCAGCTCTTCCATCAACTTCATACATGGTGTTTCACTGCACAGAATATGTTAACACACATCATTTTTTCCACAGTAATTGTCCATGTGCCCTCTTATCCCCTAAAAAGTGCGAAGCAATTTGAGATGGCTTACCCTTTATAGACAGAAAAGCAATTCCTCATTCATTTGAGAGAAGAAAATGATTCCAAAGCCAAATGCTGCAAAGCTGCTGATGTACAGTTGCTTGCTGATGTGTTAGTTCAGTTTAGAAGCATTGTCTGCGTGAGAAGACTCGTGATCAGCTGTCAATCTGGTATACACTGAAACACTGGTCATGTTCTAGCAAATTTTATAAAGATCAGAATTTTGTGCCATCTTTAGACACTCGAGATCATGATTAGATTTTAAATCTCTACAGACATTAAGTAAATAAAGTATCTGTGTATAAGCATAAATTACCCTCACTCTTCAGAAGGGTCAAATTTAATACAGGGCTTCTAGAGTACTTTTATTTATTCAAGGGAAATACAAACAAAATACTCCATGCAAAAAGGCAACCTCCATCTATGGACTGAAACAAGTGATCAAATTTATCAGCTGAATTAGAGGCTGAACTTTCCTAGTCTGTCACAAGGGTGATGTAATTCAAGTCATTTTAGCGTGTATTGAAAAACAGTTAAATTAACACAAGGGACCACATGCTTCATAAAAACAAGCACGTAGTTTATCTCTATAGCTTAATTAACTCAATGTAACTTACTGCATTACAGAAACTTTGAGCTTGAGTCCTTTCTTCTATTAGGATCATTTAAGGATCAATTTTAGTGCACAGATAATTTGCTTCATCACCTGTGAAGAAGGAACATGACAATAACTTTGCACAGCTATCAGCTGTGCAAACAGTTTTGGCAGTAAGAAGTTGCTATTCCCTTGTTTCTCAGACTATGCTAACTGTGGAAATGAAAAAGATGTCAGGTTGAGAAATTAAAACTTTTCGTTGCAACTGGCACAGCCTTAAAAATGTGTCTATAACAGAACCATAGTGACTTCCTTGGAGTGAGTCTTTTGTGCTTTTACAAGTAATATAGCATTAGGATGGAGCTTTATGGAGTTTTTCAGAAAGTCACTAGTTTCTGATCTGCCCACAAGGAAAGAAATTAACCTGCAATAAAAACAAATTACAAGTTATGTAAATAACTCTGAAGTATCTCATACTGAGAAACATAATTTCATTGATTTTATTAAAGTTTTTATATTGCAAAAATAAATTCACTTTATTTGTCATATAAAATGTGTAAGCTAACAGAGGAGAAATTTACCATAAACTTAATTAAATTGCTATGCATAACGTCAAGATCACTGGCAACATAATATATCCTTTTGGACCAAAGGTGTTAAAAAAGACAATTCACTGATGATAATGGGCTCTGTTATTATAAATGCTGGTTATTTGTTTCAGAGCTAGCTATTTCTCATGCAATTATCATACTGAAGATACCGCTTTTATGAAAGAATTAATTATAATTACTTTTCTCTAAGATGTGCTGAATACATATAAAGCTGAGCAATTAATAAATGCCATGTGTCATTTGTGTATGCCATGGATTCAGAAAATGGCAAAAGAAATTATTTTCCTTCCATTTGTGTCTATGAAGATTTTGAGTATTCTCAATGAATGCAGCAAAATTGTTTCAATAAATTCTAGCATGGAAGAGGAAAATTGACTCAAACTGTTCCAATTACCCATCAGCAGACCCTAAGTGCCTCTGTGAAAAGCTTCTAGACTATGTGACAAATTTCTTCAGTTCTGTGATCAAATAAAGAATCTGACCCTTAGTTTTGCACCTTCTTCAAGAAAATAAATAGTTTGGAAAATGATATTGGAAATTAAATTCTATTTCTTCAGACAGGCATGTTTTTCCCAGCTCTAATTGATACTTTGTAACTGATTGAATGGTTTTAGCAAATGGGCTTGGGAGACCTTCAGCTGAGAATTATCAAAGCCCTCAAGTGTTGTCTTCTCCGTGGCTGTGGGACAATCCCTCAGCTGCGGTAATGAGGAGGTACTGCTGCATCCTAGCCCATGTACTCAATCTATGTGAGGGGACAGGGGGAGGATACATTTTAGTAAGTCTGTCCTCAGTGCCAGTGACCTAGGCCATGGGTTGCAAAACTGTCTTAGACATTGATTATCTGCACACTGTGAACTATCAGATGGTTGTGCACATGCCAGCCAAGAGAAATGAAGGATTTTTCTTATTGAAAGGATGCTTTCTTACAGAAAATATCAGAAAATCTGGGAAAGAGATCAGGTAGTTGAGTGTCTGAGGAGCTAGGTTTTGGCCATCTCTCCTAAACATGCAATCATTTATCTAAGGTGCTGTCATGATCGACATTATTCTCAGACTAAAGCCAAAACACAGCACTGTACTAGTTGCTAGTAAGAAAATTAACTCTATCCCAGCTGAAACCAGGACAGGTGCTCTTCATAATGGTGTAAGGAATACAGCTGTGTGAGAGAATTTAAATGTGAAGCATAGACAAAGAAGCTGGAGGACAAGGGGTAATGGTTTCAAACTCAAACAGGGGAGAATCAGGTTAGATATAAGGAGGAAGTTCTTTACTGTGAGGGTGGTGAAGCACTGGCACAGGCTGCCTGAGGAAGCTGTGAATGTTCTATCCCTAGCAGTGTTCAAGGCCAGGTTGGACAGGGCTTCAAGCAACCTGGTCTGGTGGGACATGTCCCTGCCCATGGTAAGGGGGTTGGAATTAGACAATCTTAGGGTCCTTTCCAACTCAGACCATTCTATGAATCTATGACTGTTTTCTACATCCATGTGTCATTTTCTGTATTTCCCCTGTCCCTTCCCCATTTATACACACAAGTCAAAAGGCTAGCCAATATCTCACACTAGGTACTGAAGAAGCATTCATTCAGACACATGGGTGGGTGTGAGATAACACTTATCAGATTTCTTCTTCCTAAATTAAGTAATTTCATACACTTTGGATCAGGATCTCTCTTGGATTTTTTTTTTTATAAATACTACTCACAGTTGCAAACAATGCTCAAATCTAACCCACTATTGATTGTCAGCAGAGCACTGTTCCTAGTACTATATTCACCAAAAATTGCATGCTGTGCTTTACTCAGAAAGCAGTAAATTCCTCTGTATGCATTTCAAAGGTTTTCTGCCTCATATTGCCTTCTTTGCCTACAAGCAGAGCAGCTGATTTTAAATCCTTTAAAAAGGATCTACAAAGTTAGAAAAAATTTGCATTAATACAAGTAAGTTCTGTAGAATACTAAGATTTGGAAGATTTATCATTACATCTCAATAAGAATAGAGCTGACAATGTTATTAATGAGATTAACTTTGAACCTAAATAATAATAATTAATTCAAGTTGTGTGTGCTATGGTGACTGGGTCACTCAAATAGTGCTACTTTAGTGAATTTATTTCAAAACTGATAGCCTGGAAATTCCTATAATGCCATTAATTTCTGTAAGATTGAGAGCAGTGCTGCATTTTTTTCTGACCTACATTTCTGCAGTATTCTGAAAGGCATTAATGCAATTGGTATGAATACAGATGTGCGATTTAGAATCAAAGTGTAACAGATCTGATTATTATTAAAAAAAACCCTCAAATTTAAAATAAAAATTGATATCTAATGCTTTATATTAATTCAATGAAATCACTACGATTTTTGTTTAAGTTTCGAATAGAATTAAAGTAATTACTCTCTATCTCAGTAGTGAAGACTTTGGCAAAAAATGTTAACTATTGCAGGAATTTTTGCAGCACTCCAGATTATCAATTTAATCACCACTAATGATACACTTTTTTTCATGTAGATGTAATTATTACATTTATTCTGATCAGCAAAATTTCTAGCACGATTCATAGGAAACATCAGTCTATTAAAAGAATAAACAGCAGGTTTGGCCACCAAGAATCAGCTCAGATAGGTCAGGATCACTGATGAAGCCCACGAAGACAGGTATGTTGGGCATCTCTGGTCAGAGCAAGGTCCATCCTATTCTCCAAGCTATCCAGTTTATGAGACTCTGTCATGTTTCTTACAAAGCAGTTGTTACGACCAGCTTGGTCCCTTAAGACTGTTCTCTAATCAAAGCATTGGACAGTTGCATTTACTCCCTAACATGTGAGTAAGTGAACATTTAAGGGACTTTCTTTTCCCCAGCACAATTACACAAAATGTGATTTTTCTAAAACCCTAAAAATACCTGACAAACTGAAAGACACTTGATAAGTGAGTTACAAGGAATTTTTAATCCTATTCACATAGTAACAGCTTCTCTAACTGTTGAAATACATGTGCATTAGGAAAAACCTCTTATTTCCCATTGTTCACACAGCACAAGGGGTGTGATTTTGTGTCAAATTAATGTGTATGGGGACATTGGGGTGTGACTATAATTACTCTGAGTGGAGGACTGATTTAATGATTCTGAAAATCATTTTCTTACACCAGCTTGAATTATCTTTGTATTTGATATGCATATAGAGAGATTCACCCATAGGCAGGAGTAAGAACATATGTGCTTACAGGACTTACTATTGATATTAAGATCTAACAAGTTACACAGACCACTTCAGTTTCAACAGTTCATGTTCAGCAGTTGCAACCAAAGCTACCACATCTGTTTCAAGACAAAATGATTGCAATACTGCCAAATAAAATGATAAAACTGCAATTACAGTTTACACACTGCTCATTAAAAAAGAACAACTGTTTCTCAGAAACATAGGCCATCTGTTTTACTCCTTTTCTCCCATAGCGTCTAATGTACAAAGTAAAATCTATGTATCAGGAGCCATGTAAAGAACTGAGTTGTATTTGCAAAAGAGTCAACTAAATTAATTTTCAATGTTGGTAGCTAGGAGCCAGGAGAAGCTAGAGGAGAAGCTATACGTACAACCACAGCAGCCCCTCCCTCACTGTCATGATCATTGAGGGGCCTCTCCACTCAGATGATGACATGAAGCCCATTGCCCTTGTTACTATTACATTCTTCCTGAAGCTGAGCAGAGCTACATTGACACCGGGTATTTTCCTTTTCCATGCATCAATGGTACTTCCCTGGAAATACCTCCCTAGCATTGGACTGTAATTCTTCCTGGTGCAGCCATTCCCATGCCTGTAGCCCAGTTGGAGTCAGCAGGCTGTGGAACAAATATAAGCATCATCATCATCGTCAGCTGGGAAAGGTGTGACCTGCAATATCTGGCTGAAATTACTGTCATCTCAGTAACCAGACTGGTTGAATTTTTATGTGTTATTATTCAGACCAATATTCTAAGAATGTTAAATACTCTCTGATCAAAGACAGCAAATTTCATATAAACTAATGCCTTACATTTTGCTTACTCTTGCTTTTATGAGAAAATGGCTGTAAAATGCCTCGAAAATTTCACTTCTCCATATTCATTTAAACCTTTCATCTCTTCTACATACATATTTTACATATGTATTTAATTGCATATTTAACATATATAAGATTAATTTAATCTTATGCATTATATACATCTTTAAGTATAAACATGCTTACAAAATACCTTCAAGTCATTAAAAATATTTAACTTTCATTTCTCTGATACATTTTTACAATATATAATTTGTCAACATTTACTTAGAACAGCCTGATCTTAAGAGCTTTGCCTTTTATGTCATGACATCTTAGTATTCATAGGCACCAAATGAAATGGAAGACTAGTACGATTACTGCACTTTCAGAGTATATGTGAAACTAAAGTCAGTAGTTACCTGCATAGAAAGTGTTCTTTCTCTCTCTGATGTGCATACTTCAACATCAGTAGATGTAGAAATTGTTCATGTAAGGCCAGAAACCAGTATATGGGTTCTGTTTTACCATTCCCTTCCTTCCACAATTACAGCTAAAAGCCCTGTGCTGTGTCCCGTGGGAAACATCATGGTTAGTGACTGGAAGCTACAGCTTCACTGCTGGGGAAGGCAGGGGGAAGGCACAGGGAAGTGGACTTGTTTGCACCCTTTGGATTGATTTTCCTTTACAGCACCAGCATTGAGGTTTCACAGTATAGTTCAGGTGGCTATTCTGGGCCTGTTTCTGAGTACATAATAGTGCAATTTTATGATTCCATTTCCCACATGGCCTTATCAACTGGCCATGAATAATAATTTATGACAATTTTAACCCCTCTTGAATCCTGTAGGTGGGCTTAGGGTTTCTGGGAAAGAGGAAAATGATTTTGTTTCTCTCATCCATTTCATTCCCACTTTGCCTTTCCATTAAAAATGTAGTTGCAGTCTGTCATCTTCAACTTCCCCAAAAGGGGACACTTTTCAAGGCTGTAATGCCACTCTTGACCCATCCAGGAGAGAGTGATGAAGAACACAGTCTGCCAGACAGCTCTTTTGGTACTTCTGTGTTACTCAAGATGCAAACCAAAGTCCATTAAAGTTATTCTGCTTTTCTGTTATGCCATCTCTTTACTTCATTCCCTTACTAATTCAGACTTCTTGCTGCTCACTGTATCCCTTTAAAAAGGTGTATTGTAAGTAAATAATATACCCAGGTAGGTCTCTTCAGAGCCGGAATTTTGTTGAGGTGGATTCATCCGTTACTTGGAAAAGATTTCACATGTTCTCATCTTAAGCATGAATTTCTGTATCTACCTCACCCATGTACCTGTTTAAAGGTTCTGTAAAAAATCACAGAACCATAGAATGGTTTGGACTGGAAGGGTCCTTAAGGCTCATTCAGTTCCAACCCCCTAACACAGGCAGGGACACCTTCCAGTAGACCAGGTTGCTCCAAGCCCCATCCAGTATGGCCTTAAATGCTGCCACAGATGGGGCATCAACAACTTCTCAGGGCAACCTGGTCAAGTGTCTCACCACACTCATAAGAAGTTCCTTTCTTATGTCCAACCTAAACCTCTCCTCTTTCAGTTCAAAACTGTTGCCCCTTGTCCTGTAACTACAGGTCTTGGCAAAAGTCTCTCTCCATCTTTCTTGTAAGCTCTCTTTATTGAAATGCCACAGTAAGGTCTCCCCAGAGCTTTCTCTTCTCCAGGCTTTATAGGAGAGGTGCTCCAGCCCTCTGACCATCTCTACGGCCCTCCTCTGGACCCATTCCCACAAATCCATCTCTTTCTTGTGCTGAACACAGTACTGTGGTGGGATCCCACAGGAGCAGAGTACAGAGGGACAATAACCTCCTTCAACCTGCTGTTCACTTTTCCTGTGATGCAGACCAGGATACAGCTAGCTTTCTGAGCTGCAAGCACACATTGCCAGCTCATGTCCAATTTTACATCCACCAGCACCCTCAAATCCTTCTCCACAGGGCTGATTTCCATCCCAAGTCTATATTGATACTAGGGGTTAGCACAACAAAGGTGAAGGATCTTGCACTTGTCCTTCTTGAACTTCACAGGCTCTCTACTCAAGTCTGCCAAAGTCCCTTTGGATGGCATCCCTTCCCTCCAGCGTATCAGCTGCACCACTCAGCTTTGTGTCACCCATAAACTTGCTGAAGGTGCACTGAATCCCAAATGTCATTAATAAAGATACTGAAGAGTACCAGTCCCAGTGTGGACCCTTAAGAGGCAGCACTTGTCACTGATCTCCATTTAGACACTGAGCCATTGACCGCAACTCTTTGGATGTGACCATCCAGCCAATTCCTTTTCCATCAAATAATCCATCCAAGTTGCAAACAACAAATTTACTGGTTTTCTTAGCCTGCAGCCTGGAATTTGGAAACAGAAGTTTTCTGAACTAGGTCATATTTCAATAAAGCAGTGAACGATCTCACCTCTTAATTTAGAACATTTATATTTTTAGATGCATGAAAAGAAAAATGCTAGTACATTAGTATGTTGTTGCTACTTTTATAAATGCTGCTATGATTCTCTGACCTTAGAAAGTGGAAACCAGCAGTAATAATTAAACACAAAACCAGGAAAGATGGCATTTGCATTCAGACATACAAAATATCCAGGCTAATAAGTATTTATGAAAACATACAGCATATAACTTGGTGTTCATGAGCTCCATTCTCCCATGCTTTCATTATTGCCAGGAGCTTCCACATGTACATTCACCTGTGTTCTCCAGTCTTAACAGCAGAAACACCTTCCTGGGACCATTCACACCAAATAAGGGAGGTCTTTGCCACACTGTTAAAATGAACTGCATAATGATTTCTTTCTTTTTTTTTTTTTCACACATAATTAATTTATTCTATCACTTTTGGAAAATGTTTTTCCCAAGTTGACCGGGTTTATTTATTTTCTTCATTGCTTTCAAAATTAACCTTAATTATTTGTAAATGCATGAGACTTTTTGAATGGAGGAACTTGGCTCACCTGTCTGTGTCAAGTTCAACTGGAGGCAATGCATATAATTCATCAGGTCAATCATTTGAGGATGGAACAAGACAGCTGTTACTCAGCTCTGCAAACAGAATAGCAGCTACAACCTTCTTAGGGTTCCTTTTCCACCCATCATGCTTCAGTCTATAGGACATGCAGACATCTTTCCCTCAGGCTGCCCTGGCTGGCAGTGCTGCAGCTGGCTTCCATGGAGCAGCCAGGGAACATGCCAACAACATCTCATTCCCCATCTTTTCTGTGTTAGAGGTATGGGGGAAGCAGTAGGTAAGGGAAGGAAGGTATTAAGGATGGGAGAGTAGTCTCTTCCACCCCAGACGGATTTGTGCAATTGAGGAATTAGCAGCTGGTCACAGGAAAAAGCACTGACCAGAGAGGAAAAATGCAATGAGAAGTGTTGATATGACCCCACATCTAATCAGCAATGGAATGCTGTTCTGCAGAATGTGGTAGCTTTCAGAATCTAGAGATGGCTGCAGAAACCAACAAGGCAAATGCATGAATCAAACCTTCACTCTGCCGTGGAAAGGCCTTGACCTACAAACTGCAACAGGCTGAGAGAATATTTGTAAACATATCACTGCATGTATAACCCTGCCCTTGTGTTCTTTCGCATGCATACAGTGCTGGCTAGTGGCAGGCGGGACACTCACACAGCTCCCCAGCCTGAGCTCCAGTGGCCTTCCTGAGGTTGTCATTAGCTTAAGTGTTAGCATTATAGCAAACATGAATTTGAAAAAGGAAAAAAATTGATTTACCCCCAAAATTTCAAAGTAAACGTCGACAGTACAGCACCGCTTTTATACTTGTTTAATTTTGAAGGCTTTCTTTCAGTATGATGTTTTAGCTTATAACTTTTTCCCTTAATTGATTCATTCAACTTTAGCATTATTTACTGCATTTCTCATGTAGGATGAGGATCTGCCAGAAGACATTCCTTCTAAAGACAGTATATTTCCTGGTTTTGATACAGAGAAAGGATTTCTGTATAATTCCATAGAAAATTCTGTTTATCTGTAGTAATATTAGTGGACATAATTTATATTACTATGCAGGAGACCACAGTTCCAAAATATTTTGTCTTTTCAAATACTGCTATATATTTACCACCTAACATCAAAACCAATTTTCTTTGTTTTAAGGGGTAAAATCAATTCTATAATTAGATAGCTTAATGAAATCAATTTTGATGAATTTATTATTTAAAAAGAACACATACATACTTTTTTTAGAAATACATTTATTATCTAGAGATAAACACATAATATATATATAGGTTTATGGTATTTGTTCTCTTCTTCAAGATGTCCACTTTCTGAAAAAAATAATAGATCAGGCTTTTTTTATGTTTTAATAAATAATTATGTTTTAATATGTAGTGACATGAATATATATATTAAGCTGTCACAAGTTTTAGGGAATATAAACACTTCAGTCAACACTTTAGTCAACACTTCAGTGGAAATTTGCTCTAAAAGGGCTACCAGAAGACAGATTTTAATTGCAAACTTATTACTCTAATACAAGTGAAAGCAAAAAAAAGTGATGCAACTAGCAAGGGGCATTTGCAGTACTTCAATAATAAGAGAAAACCCAACTGTTACTCTGCCATTCAGTACCATGAACAGATGATGATGCCAAGTTTCGCTTCACTAAAAAGTTCATGTGCCAATCAAGTGGTTACCACTGGTGACACCTGTCAAAGATCCCAGCCTTGAAAAGGGATGCAAGAGGTTAAGAAGACTGAAGCTGTAAACCAAAGAGTTGATGGAACATGCCAGGAATCAGTCCCTGGCACAAGGGCTGACTGGCAGAGATACAGCCTTGTTACTAACCTCTTGGGCAGCAATGGTCTCTGCTGTAGTCTGAAGAGCAACTGGGGTTTAGAGCCTACAGAGGTAGATTTTATTCTGATAATATCCACCAACATTCATCTGGGAGCCAGCCACAGTGCTGGTTTCATCTCTATTTCTTCACAGTCCTAGTCAAAATGATCATTTTTACATACTGTCTGTAAGCATCTCGAGGAACAGGAGATGACTAAAAGCCAATATGGATTACTTAAGAATAAATTATGCCAAGCCAATATAAATTCCTTTGTGATGGGATGACAGGCCAGTGGGTAAGACCGAAACAGCTGAAGTCATATGTTTTGATCTTAGTACTCCTTCTGACACTGCACTGACACTGCATTCACAAAGCAAGCTAGAACACTTAATAGAGGTGAAAATATCACTGACTGGGTGCAAAACCAGTTATAAAATCACATTAGGAGGACAGTTATCAATGGTTCACTATGAAAATGGCAGCATGTATTTCAATAGGGTCCTCAGGGATTGGCCCTGGGTCTGGCAAGCAGTTCCATTAATAGCCTGCATGATGAAATAAGGAATATATTATTAATGTGCAGGCAACTCCAAGCTGAACGGAACTGTCAGTGCTTTAACAAATTGTATCATCTCAGTATAATAGGTTGATTTTCTAAAAAGGATAAATGAAAATTAATGGAGAAATAATGAGATACACAGAATGAGGAAGAACTCGATAGGCAGCAGTTGTGCAGTAAAGGAGCAGGACTGCTCTGAGACACAAGCTAACTCCACTGTCATATGACCATTTAAAAAACACAGAGCTGTTTATAGGTGTGATGGGACTATAAGTCAAGACCTTCAAACAAAAGCTTGCATAAAATACAAGCAGAGGGCACTATTCAAATGCATAAAAAGTTGACACAAAGACAAAAAGGGCCCTTTGTCCTTCATGACTACGGTGGACAAGGAACAATGAGTCCAACACTTTTAGCACAGAAAGTTCACACCAAACACCTAGTAAAGATAATTAAGAGTGGAAGAATAATTTAGTTGGGGAGATTATGGAAACCATTGCTGGAGACTTCTAAGAGCAAGTTAGACGTGTATCCTATAACAGAAACAACAAAGGTGTAGTTGAAGCACTCAGTACTAGAAAAAAATTTATTACCATTTACAGAGAACAATATTACTTGATATATTGACAAAGGAGAAAACCAACACAGATACACTGACTTTAGAAAGGAACCTGTTTTATTGTGTGCAGGGACAGAAAGTCTGAGTGTCTCCAGATAGGCACATGCCTTTACACAGCTCCAGGTTATGCACATGCACATCACTGCCTCCAGAATCAAGGCTTCTGTCACACTGCTCCAACGTCCCTATTAGAAGCAAAAGAATCTGTTCCACTTAGAATATTTCAAATGCATTTATGATTATTACAACGATATTTGAAAAGATCCAGAATCTGCAGGAAGATGATAAAAAGTCCTATTATTAGAAACATTACATCACCTCCTATGCAATCTTCCTGACTGCTCTACAGAAAAAGCTACCACTTAATTTCTTTATTCCCTAGAACAAAATGAGCTCAGGTTTACCTAATATTGCACTATTTTAAATATTAAATGAGGTCAGACTCTTTAACCTAAAAGCATTTTTTTTCAATGGGAAGAATTCCAAGTATGATTTAGTATTGTTCATATGTTAGTCTTACCGGGAAGTAAATAGTAACTTCTAACAAGGAGCTAGAGAAAGCTCACAAGAGCTTCAATAAAAGCTGAAATAAATGATCATTTAGAAAAGCTAGAAATGGCATCTCTAAGAACTGGGAAAAAAACAGGGAGCATGAACAGCATTTGTGACACATTGCAATATGAATCCAGGAAGAGATGTAATTACTTTTGCTATGTCTACAGAATGTGAGAGATTCTAACTGGAGAAGTAAGAACACCTCTGCTGAGGCCATTAGTTCCCTGCCATTGAACGCAGACCCTTGTCAGTGTTCTACCCTATGAATCCCTAAATGTTCTTACTTTAGATTAAAACAGACTTCAGATTTCTGAACTAATGTTTCTTACACACTGAAGTAGACAAGAGATGAGAAACTGTACAGTACTTGGGAGAAGATAAATAAGTGAATCCTGAAATGCAATGAAGGATTTGCTATGTAAGGCAAAAAAAAAGAAAAAAGCCACATTCAGTAACTTTTGGTGGATTAGAGTCTGGGATTAGTGACATATGGATATTTCTGACTCACCATAGACTGAAAAACAAATTGAGTAAGGTACAGTGGAAAGACACATTCCAATACATGATATTTGAGGCAACATATAAACCAATTTACAAACTTTTGAAATACATATCTATATAAAACCGTAGAGATATTTGTGCTCCTGATGAAGCATTGCTCAAACTGAGTAACTGCGATGATTCCCAGCTGGCATAAACAAATGGTTCCTTAAAGAAAAAGTGGAACTCAGCTCTGAAATCAAAACTGTTGGCAGTGTGTTCTGACAAACTCTAAAGATAAATCCCCCTCGTGCTCAAGCTCTGTATTCTCCACTCAAGCCCAGTTTCATCTACTGGGGTGGAGAAGGCAGTTTCTCTGGAGGTCGAGGTCAGGTTAGGGACACAGAGTGTTTGAAAAAGCACTGGATCTGATAAGAAATTGCATCCAGGGCCCTGAGCCAGGAGAATGTCATCTCAGGCCAGCTGACAGCCTATTTTTTCTTAGACAAGCATACAAAACTTAGCATCTTTTGGCAAGACCACCTCAGAAATAGTAGGATTTGACACATGTATCCCTCACCTGATGTTTTAAGCGTGTATAACCTCACCACTTCAGTGGTGTCCACAGGAATCCATTTCTAGAGTTACAAATATTATGATGTACTAGGCATGAACTAAACACTAATCCTCTTTTTACTGTTTTGTTGCAAATAGCAGATGAATTACACCATAGCGTTTCTAAATCAAAAGTAGAAAAAGAGTCTGTATGTACACAGGATGAGAGTAACCAACCATTATTTAAAATGTCATGAAAATGAAATTCTGAAATAACAGCAGGGTTTATAAATATTCCTAAACAATATTAGGAAGCAAATGTGATATTCAGATCCATTTTTCCTTATAAGATAAACCAAACCCCTGAAACTTCTGTCTGCATTGGATACTTGTACAGATTATGGTTTAATGACTTTTTAGCCAGATGATTGCTTGCCTTCTTCATGGAGGTATCATTTAAAAACAATGGTGACAGAATATGCAAGTCCTTTCTTTCTATTCAGTGTTATGTTTACAGTGAAACTAATCTAATTGTTTGGCACAGCTTGTGGTATTTGCTTACAGTAGGTTTCAGCAGGTTATCTTTCATTCTGTCACAAGCTCTCTGTGGAGCCTAGGCTACAAGTAGGTTTCTTTTAACTCTACTGATGCCATTAAAATGAACACTGGATATTACCTGAGTATTGTTTATGCAGACCTCATCTTTCAGTTATCTTCCAGCAGTGAATGCTGACAAACTGAATGGAAATCCTTGCATCAGGCTCAAGCATTTCTGGGATCACGTGTTGATGTGGGTTAAACCTGCATTCCATGAAGATTTAATATCAATGCTTCAGATGGGTTGAGTGGGTGCTCTTGACTACTATAAACTCAGTTCAAGCCCACAGTAAACAGTAATGGTAGTCTCTTACTTACAAAATATCTATACTATATATATACAATAAAATGGCAAAAAAATAAGAGGCATATGGAAAAAGAAAGGGACAATTTATCATACTTAAATGTACTTTTACAAAGGAAATTAACAATTTTGAACCTAAGAGATTGAATCTGCATTGGTTACCTCCCACATCAGTTAAAAGATCCACTGATCTTCTGACGTTTCAATTAATAAGCAACATATAAAGGAAATCAGGAGAGCAAATGTGTAAAAAGCTATTTTTTAATAACAGGTTTTTACTGATCAGGGTTTTGAATCTTCTGAAATTCCTATCACCAGTGGTTGCACAACACTTGTATTTGTTTAAGTTATTCTTAGTATCTAGAAGAATTCCTCAGTAAATGACTTTCAAAGCTTAGCACCTACTTCAGGTAGGAACTGCAGGGCAGGATGCAACCTTTCAGCTATGTTGTTAGTTATGGATATAGAAGGACTATGGGATTAAATCATATTTCAGAAATATTTGATCCAATCCTATAGTCTTTCCTGAACTGAATCTTGGCCAGTACCTGCTCTGTGCTGCAGCAGGGGATGCTGACATCCAGCTGTGCCAGGTGGCACTGGACCCAGGGCACCTCCTGCAGGGAATGGGACATGGAATCAGTTCTGACAGGTTTCCCCTCCATCCCCTGACTTCCACTGATCCCTGCCCTGGCTGTGGGCTACAGTCTTACAAAGCAGCTTTCTTTTTTGCAGTTCCCACTGCTAGCTTATTATGGGGTGGCTGTGAGGAAATGCCAGGAGACTCTGCCCTGCTGTGCCCCTGCTCCCCTGCATTCTAGGAGGCACTTGGTGCAATTAGTGGTTAAACTGAGCCAGGGGACTGGGTGGCAGACTGCTGGCTGAGAGCCTCCAGCAAGCTTGGAACAACACAGCATGAGCCAGCACATATCTCAGCAGGAGTTGTGCATTGTGCCAGGCTACAGCTGAAGGGCCTTGTCCAGAGAGCAAGCAATGTCTGTGAAACACAGCTAAGTCTGGACAAAAAGGTAAGGTGAGGCACTGGAACAGGCTGCCCAAGGAAGCTGTAAATGCTCCATCCCTGGCAGCGTTCAAGGCCAGGTTGGACAGAGCCTTGAGTGGCATGGTTTAGTGTGAGGTGTCACTGCCCATGGCAGGGGGGGGTGGAACTAGATGATCTTAATGTCCTTTCCAACCCTAACTATTCTATGATTATATGTAGTCTTTGTTACCCATAATGTAAATCCATGGCTCAAACTGGACACACTTCTTTCAGCTAAATAACCAGACTATAAATCAACAGCATATTTGACGTGGTTGACAATTCAGTATCAGTAGAAAATGTTTTCTTGCTTATCTTGTCTGCCTTTAGAGAAAAATTAAATAAATTACAAATTTAGGATATAAATAAAACTTTATGTAAATAAAATGTAAGTAATTTTATTTACATTCAGATGTAAAATGAAGATTAAAAATCTCATTTTCTCTTGACATTTCTAAGCAAATTTATCCAGCAGTCCTACAAACACACATCTTCTGTGGAAGTAGAGCACTTCTGCCATTTGCATATTCAGTGTTCTCAACTTCACAAGCCTCTATATCAAACCACTATCACTGCTATTTACTGACAGTTGTGGAAAATATGACACTACCATTGTCTGAAAGTAGATGCCTAGATAAAAAGGTGTCATTTGCCTTTTAATTGCCCCAGATAGCTCAATTATCTTATTGAGAGGGAATCAGAAGATGGCAACAACATAAATAATTCATATGGGGAATGTTATCAAGCAGAAATGTACCTGTCAGGAACCATACACGTGAACCAAGTACACACTTGTCCAAAATCCTTATACTAGTGATTTAAAAGTCATCAAGGACAACACAATCTGTTGATTACTCAAAGATTTTATAGCTCAGCTGGCACCCTGACAATCTTTCTGATGCTGAAGGCATTAAGCTTTATCATTTACTCCTATTATCATTTATTTTTTATAGGGAGCAGCATTTTAAGGCCCTGTTCAAGGCCACATTGCAATAGATACTGAAACAAAAACAGACCAAAACGCCTTGCTCCTGCTTATAGCTCAGGCTCTGAATGTTCCCAGAGAAAGCCTATGTGGAGGGCACTGCTGTGTACATGTCTAGCCAAAAACATCAATAAAGCAGAAAGGAGAAAGAATGGGAGGATGAGAGTAACTATGACGTGATCCTTGGCGTATAGATATTAATACTGTGAAGCTGACATAAGAAAGACCAGTCTTGGAAAGACAAGACCAAAATATAAACACTATATCATCTCCTGAATAAATAAAAACCACGTTTCTGTTCCTCTTTGGTGCTATTCATGTTTTCATGAACTGATTTATACATGAATACCCATATACAAATTTCTACTTACTCAACACAGAACCTCAGTACTGAATAAATCTATGCATATCCCAAATTTATTATTAAAGCAAGCCCAGAAGGACTGATACAGTACTTAGTAAGTTGATTAAGATAAAAGACTTTCTAAGATTCTTTTGAAGTCTACTTTTGGGAGGAAAATATTGTTCATATTTTTGTCCTTTAAAAAGACATGAGGTAAAAACCTACTCTGTTGACCATTCTTCATTGCTGTTACTTGTGAAATGCTGTTAAAATTGGACTCAGTTATCCTGAATTCAAATTATAATGCTCTGCTAACACAGTTTCTGCTCTCCCCTTGAGTTGAATAGCTACTGACATTGGTAATTGTATAACATTTATGCTGGTTTTCTTATTTCAGTGACAGTTCAGATGGATTCATGCTTCATATAGTGAGCATGGGAAATCATGTTATTTTGGTCATCAGTGCCTTGGCTCACATCTGCACCCTAGATAACCTTTCCTGATTACCCTGTGTCTGCCTCCAGGGATCATCACCTCCTACATCAAATCTCACTTGGCTACATCACACGCTGTTCTCTCAGTCTCATACAACAGAGCCTGTACAGACATTCTAGACATCATCTTCTTCTGCACCATGACAGTCTCTTATTCTGCCTTTTGCTCCTGTGCAAGTGTTCCCATAAATTGGTTAAATTTGCCCTCGTTCCAATCATTACATTTTGCTAGGAGCATGTGTGAATTGGCAAGGCATTACTTTGATGCAAACGGAATGCTCATAAGAACCGTGTTAGATTCCAGGTCAGTGAGGGCTTATCCTCTTAACCGTATTAAATGTCATCAACCAATTTGAAGCTCACCTAAAAGCCCCTGCAAGAGTGTGCTTCGGTTCCTGGGAAACTTTCTGATATACAGGTGTCACTGCATCTTTTTTCTTTCCCACACTGAAGAGCATTTGAAATCAGACTCCTCTCTACCTGCAGGGTAAGAACAGAATAAAAGCACCTCAGAAATAAATCTTCTACTCCTCAGAATGGAGGGACCCAACTAGGTATGCAAGATAAATGGTAAGACACTTCTCATACACCCATTTTGGGGTCATAAAACTCCCTTCACAAGTGCTATATTCATCAACAGACACTTGTCTCCGGAAAAAGCTAAAAATGTCAGCTATCCCTCTCTGACTGGCAGTTCAGTCCAAATTCCCAATAAAATGCTTTTTCTCCCTGCTCTGTGCTGCAAGCATTATATACCATGCAAATATGCATAAGGTACAGAGGGAAATAAGGCGAAAAAAAAGATTATTTTCTTGAAAACCCAGGAGATGCAGCATTCAGAAATAATTAACCACTGAATACCTCTGCTACTTTCTCACTCATTCTCATTCAATATGAAAAATCAAGTCTCTGTCAAATCCACCGTATCTGTATCCTCCAATTTAAATGGTGGTTGGCTGATGGCCAATGAGCCAAGATAAAAGTGGAGAACACTTGCTCCAAATGAAAGAATCTTTCAAAACTAGGTAGGAGTCATTAGGTACAAGCCCATCTCTGAATAATCTGTCTTCCTTGAGTATTCATGTTTTGGCAATGTCACACTAAGCCTTAAAGCAATCAGAGTTACAGACTACACCAGGACTCAGCCAGGAGAAATTAGCTGCATGCCATCAACTTTCTCAGAGCCTCACCACAGCCACTTCCCAAGCCCTACTGCACATAGAGTTTACATTATGTAAAAAAGCCACATGGTATACAGTAAGCTACAGTTACTCAACTCAGATGGTTGAATTCCAGGACTCATAACAAGGCTGCTCCTAAACCCTTACACTGGATCAAGTTAGAATCATAGAATCATAGAATAGTTAGGGTTGGAAAGCACCTTAAGATCATTAAGTTCCAACCCCCTTGCCATGGGCAGGAACACCTTCCACTAGGCCATGTCCCCTAAGGCTCTGTACAACCTGGCCTTGAACACTGCCAGGGATGGAGCATTTACCACCTCTTTGGGCAATCTTTTCAGAGATTAACAAAATATCTGTCCTGTTATATACAACAATTTCATGAATTTGATAAATTGGATCTATATAGGAATACCAGGTTTTGTTCTACTGGAGCTCAGGCACAGCTATAGTCTAAAACCCACAGGGTATATCTGTGCCACTCAGACTGCTCATTTACAAAACACTAGCCTTTGATGGGAGTGCCTGTGATGGTCAGGCAGTTGAATAATTGTTTAGGTAGATTTTTTTAATGTGTTTTAAAAGCAGATCCAAGCTGCACTTAAATCCAGATTTCCTATATTTCGCAAATTGTTTGGATGCAGAGCTGGGTCATGGGTTTTGGCAGAGCTCTAAGAACCCTCAGTGAGGCAAGCATAAATCCAGGCACAGGTTCTTCCTCACATCTCCATCTCCAGCAGAGGCACAGACATGGATGTGCCTGCTTGTCATTACTCTGCCTCTATATATCTCATAATTCCATGCAGTAACTTCAGATGCCTGAAGTCAGGCAAGTCTTTTCTAAGTACATAGGCCATTACACAAACATCTGAGGGTGTGCTTTCTGGCTTGCATTTCACTGAGTAGTACTGACAGGGATCTGTCCAGTACAAACAGATCACACAATTCTTATCAGAAGTCAGATTAAATAATGCTTTGATGAAAATAACATCTCCCCTGAACTCTCCCCCACTAGAACTGAACACACTGTTCCAGTAGACATCTTACACTGTGTATACAGGGAACATTACTCCCCTATTTCAGCTAAACTTTCCACTTCTTCAGCATCAGTTCTCTTAACAACAGTCATGGTCCAAGAACTCACATTGAGACATTCACTACTATGGGTCCAAAGTATTTTTTCTCATAACTGCTTTCCAAAACAGTTTCCCATCCTGTTGGCAGAGCTTTATTATTTGTCCCAGATGTTCTTCTTTGAATTTGGCTGTACATTTTTGTTACTGTTCACTCTACCTAATGAGTCTTTCTCATAAGATATTCTTCCCATAAAGATAGCCTGATAGCTATTAGTTTTATTTTTAACCTCCAATTTGTGTTGCCAGAATCTCAAATTAATTATTCTCCTTTTTTGCCCAAGACCAACAAGAAGAAATGCTTCCCTTTTGCCCTTTTATATATGTAATAATGATATTCAAGGTCTTCTCATCTTTCTCTTATTTTCCAGTATTTCATAAATATGGTAAGAGAATTTTTCAGTTAATTCTCTGAAGACCTCTAATGTAAACTATTGTTATGAAAATGCTTAGCTCCAGCTGCTGTTCTTTTTAGTATTTGTGAAATGTTTCAGTGAGATCTGCTGATACGTTATACAACCCATCCAAATAGAAAAACAGGATCAACACATTTGACAAGCAAACTAGAGGGTGTTATTCTGTTGGGGAATTAGAACTCATTTGAACTAAGGCCAGCCAGAATAATTGAATCAAAGATCATTGAATCATAGAATAGTTGGAAGGGACATTAAAGCTCATACAGTTCCAACCTCCTGCCACAGGCAGGGACACCTTCCACTAGAGCAGGTTGCTCCAAGCCCCGTCCAACCTGGCCTTGAACTCTGACAAGGATCAGGCAGCCACAGCTTCTGTGGGCAGTCTGTTCAGTGTCTCACCACCCTCACAGGGGTAATGAGATCTGAATAAGATCTCAATCTCCCCATCAGTTTAAAGCCATTCCCCCACATCCTGTCACTACCTGCCCTTGTAAAAAGCCCCTCTCCCGATTTCTTGTAGCCCCCATTAGGCACTGGAAGCTGCTCTAAGCTCAGAGTCTTCTCTTCTCCAGGCTGAACAGCCCCAGCTCTCTCAGCCTGTCTCCAAAGCCGAGCTGTCCTGAGCATCTTCCTGGACTCCTCTGGACTCGTTCCAATAGCTCCACATCCCTCTTGAGGGCATCAGAGCTGAATGCAGCACTGCAGGTGGAGTCTCACAAGAGCAGAGCAGAGCGGCAGAATCATCTCCCATGACCTGCTGGCCACATTCCTTTTGATGCAGCCCAGCATATGGTTGGCTTTCTGGGCCACAAGTGCACAATGGCAGCTCTGGTCCAGTTTTTAATCCACCAATATTCTCAAGTCCTTTTCAGAGCTTCTCTCAATCCATTCATCCTCCAGGCTGTACCGATATTGGGGACTAAACCCATGTGCAGGTCTGTCTTCGCATTTGGATTTTAATTCTCCTGCACACCTGGTTTCTAAAGCAGAAAAATGTTAATTTTCCACCACCAATGAAAAATAAGAAATACACAAGTAGCATTCTTAAGTATAAAATCATAAGCACATGATAGTCAATGAATATCTGTTTCATCTTTGTATTTTCTCTTATTTATGCTGATTTTTCATCTATAATCTTTATGCAACAGCCTTTTGAGTCTGACATGTTATATGTAATCTTCTCATTCTCCATGTTCTATTTTTGTCCACCACTTCTATCTGTTCTATCCCTACTAATATAACACACAATTGCAAATGAGTGTATACTCGGCAACACTTTTCATTGTGCTTGCTTACCTACATATTAATCACTTGGTTACAAAGCAGATCTTTAAAGAAGATCTCCAAGTCAACTTTTGTTAATATTGACCATTTGTAGTGTTTCCTTCATTTTCCCCAGCTTTAATGGGCTTTCACAATCTTCCCAACATTTCCTCATCTCCAAACTCTGAAAAGCCGATTTCAATATCATTCTCATGTTTTGGGTAGGAAAAAAAGGTCAGGGTATCATAGGCCTCACCTGACAAAGCACAGATGCTCTCTAGGTCACAGACAGAAGCATTATCAGCTATATGCCTGCATTAATGAGATCACACAGCATCAGGATTATAGGGCCCAGCCCTGCACTCTGCCACTTTCAGCATTCCTGTGACCTCAGACGGGGACACAATTCAAAACCCAAACTTGGCCTACAGTCCTGAAGCAGTATAAGGCATTGTCTGCAGTTTCTTAACCTGTGAAAGCCCAGTGCCAAACCTAAAAGGAAAAATTCAGCCACCTGAAATTGAACTTAGACAGATGTAGGCACCAAAACTCTCCAAACCAAAATACCTTTGAGAGAAAGCTGCCCAACCCTACTGAATATAAGGTCACAAAACGCCTCTTGGGTTTTCATGCCAAATGTCCACAAGTGCTTTCAGTGTTATAAAAACATGAAAGTGTCCTGGTCTGTGCAACAAGCCAGTCTGGTTTTGGACCAGGTGATAAACTGAGTGCAGAAGCACCCCACTGCCCCACAAAGCCAAGTTTTGCAAGTATACACAACACTACCAGATGATCACAGCATAAAGACAGGCGAGGCGCACGAGGTGGCTGTTTAGTAGGAATACACATCGGGCAGGAATCATTGTTAGCCTTTTAGTTATTACACCAAGGAAAAAAGGAAAAAGAAGTACAAGTTGCACTGCTTTTGCCACCTGGGGAGACTATAGCTTCTGACTTCCTAGAAGTGTTGCGTTCATCTACTGTCAGGGACTGGTCTAAAGTAAAGTGAGTAAGGAAAGGAAGCCTTCCTGCTGAAGTGGAACTACGTGACAGAAAAGATGGAAAATTAATGGAATCAGAAAGGTCTTATACAAGGCTGTACCACAGAGAAGGTCTCAACCGAAACTTGGTCTCTCCAGGCAGCATGAATAAACCTCTTGTGCTAAAGGGTGCAAAGGTAACCTAGTATGTACTACGGAGCTCTAAGCCATTCTCCTGGGTACAGTATTGGTTTTGCTTGCTCTTCTGAAGTGCCAATTCTGACCAGAGGTATTTGGGTATTTAACTGCAGTGCTGAGACTTTTACTGGACTGTTCCACTCGTTATTCTGACAGCTCATGAGCAAAAATACTGGACTGCAAGAAAGCAAACTGGAAAACAGCATTAGCAGGTGTCTAGAAACAATGCACCATCAGGTGAAGCAAATCAACTTATGAAAACAAATTCCACAGAAAGCTTTGCAAAAACATCAGGTGAAGCTTTTCCTTTGGTAGGTCAGTTGCAGTAGGAAGCAACAATGCACCGTGTTCCTTGTGTCTCTGCTAAAGGACACTGCTAACTGCTGGCTAGCAACACTCTGTGACTGAGAACCCCATTCTCCCTCACACTGAGAAGGTTCAGAAGCAGCAGCAAAACAGGAGCAGAGGCAACAGCAAAATGTGCTCAATGACCAGCCGTAATTCACCCTGTCCCCTCTCCTTGCAACCGCTTTTGGAAAAGCGCTCCATCTAAGTGAAGATCAGAGTAGCAAAGCCTGGAATAAGAACTGCTTCACGTACCTTGCTCCCTGTTCAGGAAAGCAAAAGGTCTAACCCAAGGGCCTGGCCCAGAGCCCAGCTTTCCCTGACAGCTCCCAGAGTCCAGCGCTTGAGCTGAATCTGCATCCTCCTGCGGCTTCCTGGAGAGCTGTTATTTACGAGGAGGGAGCAGAGCAAGAAAAGCCTAGGAAGATACTGTGTTCTGTAGGTTTTCTGAGGCCCTTATCAATGTACATTTTTCCTTTCCACAGCAAGCACAGGTATGGTCAGAGTTACATACTAGTTATGAAAATTAGCTTTATAGGTAATGCAGCAATAGTGCTGGTTTGTAAAAGCCATTAGGAGGAGTATCAGGAGCAGTATCATGGGATCATGTCAAGTATGTGTTCCTCCCTATACTGATGATTAACCTGTGCACAGTAAAAATATTTTAATAAGCTGAGAAGTGACTTAATTCCTCAATATTTATTTTATATACATGGATTGTAAGAGGGGGGGAAATGTTTGCCTGAAGGTTAATGATTGTTTCATGATTTACGATAAGGCTATAAATCTCTATGCAAAGAGGAGATCAAAGGGAATCACATCCCATTATGAATCCTGAGGCAACCTGAAGCCTTCACTTTTCAGATCTTTTCTCTGAACAAGGCAAAAATTTGAGCTTGAAATGGAAAAAAGATAAAGCAGGCTCCAGTGACTGAATCATCACCATCCGCTCCAGAGCAGAGTTACTATGGCAATGGCAGTGCTACTGCACAGCTTTTCCTTACTCATTCTACAGGTATGACAGCAAACATATGTGGGATATGTCCACCTCATACATGTGGCTCACAGGAGAGGCCCGTGGGTTCCAGTGCCCAGTTCCTGCAGAGAGGAAGAGCAAATTCCTGTTAATTAAAGTATGTGATTTTCAGTTTTCCATGGAAACAGTCTTGGGGCAGGACCCAGGATTCTTCCTGCTGTTCTGTGCCTCAGGAAGGTGTATTCCAGTGCTTAGAGGGTGTCTTACGAGCACAGAGAATCTTTAATGCAGGGATTCTATGCTATTTTTTTTTTTAGCTGCAACTACCTCACTTCTCTGAATTATAGATGTCTTGACACCACCAGGGAGGATGGTATCATCTTTTTGGCAGAGCATAGCTTGGAGCTCTACATAAGTAATGGACCTAGTCCTGATGCCAGCTTAATAAATTAGTAATTATATCTCTTTGTATATGCAACAATCAGTGTGTCAGTACTCACCAGTGTCCTCTTTCTTCTTCGAGGACCAGATGAATGCATCACCTTTCCTATTACTGATGGTATGTTCTCTGTACTGGACATAAAGGACACATTTGCTCTTAATTATTTGTGAGACAGTATTTAATATTTACTCTCTAATAGCAAACAGAAGTTCCCCACAGGAATTGGGGCCCTTTGTAGGAAGCATACATGCAAAGGAAACCTTTGCCCAAAAAATACAGTTTCTGCAAGCTCATTAAGTCCTACAAGCAGACATTTATGTGGAACCCCAAACGAGCTTCACACTGAGAATTTCTTCATTGTTTTTGTGGAAAATAAGTCCTTTTCACCCATTGTGTGAATGTGCACACAGCTCAGATCGCAGCCCTGATAATAAATGCATCCCTTTTAAGTACAGCCACTCTGGGGAGCAGATGAAGAAGGTTAACACATGTGCATTAATCAATAGGAGGGTCAACAACAATTATCACAGTGAGAGGTAAGAGATGCTACAACAATAAAACACACTATGCCATGCACTGAGAAGCAAGTACAGTTTTACATCTCTGCATTTTCCATCAAAAGTTGGTGTTGAATAATGAGCAGAGAACATCTGACACATTTTGCTACTTACACAGCTATGCATCCATCATATTTGTACCAGTAACATCTACCCCGTTATGTGTTTGCTTCATGCCTGAACCTGAAGCCTCCATCACAGCACTTCCCTATGAATATGTTCATGCTCCCCACGGCCTCCTGCACCCAGGGCAGCGTTCCCCCCCCCCCCCGGCTCTGCCCGCTCTGGGAGGCTCCGAAGCGATGCTGCTGCCCACCGGGATACCCGCGGCCCCGCTCCCGCACCTCGGGGCGGGCGGCAGCGGCGGCACCACGTGTCGGGGCGGGGAGCGGTGGGGCCGGGCCGGGCTCGGCTCCACCACCCGCTAACGACGCAGCGGCAGCGGCCCCGGCTGAGCGCATCCTTTCTCGCCCATGCCAGGTGCCCTTTCCTGGCTGCGACGTGACTGAGGAGCGATGGGGCCTCTGCGGGAGAGCAGCAAGGTGAGGAGACGGGGATGGCTGCGGGGACCGGGAGGCTGTGGGGACGGACGAGCGGCAGGGGCAGGCAAACCCCTGCCCCCTCCCCCCCCGCTCTTCCGGAGCCTGCCTGGATGGTGGAAGGAGGAGGGTGCATCCCAGAGTGTCCCTTCCTAAGCAGGAGCAGAAGACGCAGCTGGAGAAGGAGGTGTCCCGCAGCCGCATCCCCCGCCTGGTCCTCCGCCCGCAGCAGAAGACATCCCCCGCTTCCGAGTCGCCCTTTTCGGAAGAGGAAAGCCGGGAATTCAACCCGCCCAGTTCCTCCGGGGGTTCCCGCAGGACCGTCAGCAGCAACAGCTTCTGCTCAGGTACCGCAGAGGGATCCTCCCCTACTCTCCCGGCCTCAGTGCTCACCCAGCACCCTGGTCCCTGTGAGCTGCTGTCACCCCTGGATGCAGCATCTGTGTGTCAGGCTCGTACTGAGCCCTGATGAGCATCCTGCTTTGCAGATGAAGAAGGGCAACCATTCCAGTATCTGTTCTTTTAATACATGCCCATAAGCGACACCAGGTGTTTCCATTTCGAGTTCTGCTATCTACTGCTAAAAAGTTGGCAGTTTTACTGCAGCAAAATAGTTGCTTTAAAGAGAAAGATTTGCCTTAAAAACTGCAGCATGGAGTTGAGGCATCTGAAAAGCCCCTGAGTCAGTGTGTAAAACAGGGGAGTTGCTACTACAGTATCAGATATAGGTCAACTACTGCAATTCCTTTTTGTTTTGTGATAGTGATTGTGCATGAATCGGAACTAAATATGTAGTTGAAGTTTTCATTGTCAAAGTGAATTGAGTTTTATTAATTTGAG
The DNA here is from genome assembly GCF_033783945.1 of Neopsephotus bourkii. NCBI lineage: Eukaryota > Metazoa > Chordata > Aves > Psittaciformes > Psittacidae > Neopsephotus > Neopsephotus bourkii. The sequence continues at coordinate 5,703,673 of NW_026902105.1, read as the reverse complement.
CATTCAGGCTTCTCCGGGCAAGCCTGTCACCAGAGCTGGGCATGTCTTCTCTACAGAGAGGGCAATGTCTGGGTGATGTATCAGAAGTAAATTACTATTTTCCAATTGTAGACCACAAAAGTGTCATTTGCTCTTCAATGTAAGTATAACCCTTTACGTCAGGGACAGCTTGAAACCAAATATTTTATGTTACATATTTGTCCTGTGTAGAGTTCAGCGCAATTCGAATGCCTCGACTAGCAGTGAATGACTCAGATTCCTACTAGTGGTGAGCAGTCTTTTAACTGTTCACCATGTAGGACATTATGCATGTGGATAACAGCATGGAAGGTCACAGCATAAGCACCTTGGGTTCGATATGTGTGTGGTAACTTTAAGCATATTTTGGAGACTAAACATTTTGTTTTAATAGGTTTTTTTTTTTTGAGAGCCTAATATTCTCAGTCTAACTAAAAATCTGAATCAAAAATATGAAGTATTTTTGTAATAGTTAATATCAGAGCAAGTTCCTAAACTTCCTTTTTGCTTATTCATAAGGTATTTCAGGTACCAAAGGCTTTCCTGAGAACAGCCATAAACACTCATATTTATCTTTGTCTCCACTACAGTGGATCAGATTATTGGTTTCAATTCCTTTAATGAAAAGCAGTGTATTTAACACTATGTACAAGAACAGTCAGTTTTCCTAGATGAGAAACACACTATCCGTGTTAGAGTCTAGCTTGGGCAGATTTTGCAATTCAGGCTCAGTGGAATGATCTATTTGGTTATTGTTTAATGAACAATACAAAATGTTAAGCAAACAACACAGTACTGTAGGACCAGTGAAGTCTTTTTCCCATGCCTTTGGAATCCCTCCACCTTACCTTGTGTGAGTTTGCTGTTACAAAGAAGTAAAATATTTTGAAGCTTTCTAGAAATACATTTTTTTTTTAATGATCTCTACCAAATGGCTGCTTATCCTGACTTTCTTCCCCTGTGTGTTGACAAGCCTTTCATCCTGGTTACTGACGTTCGTTTTCATATCTTTTGGGTCTGCATTGTGTTCTTCAGATCTCTCTTCAGCACAGAGCTGCCCAGGGTTACCCTTGCTGTCCCACTGCACCATGTGTGTTGTCTGGAGGCCCAGCAGAGCTTTTTATTTGCTCTGGGTGTGGCTGATCTCATGACTGGACAGTTTTAAGGCACCTTTCACAGAGGTTTCAGGAGTGCAGTGCTATTGCAAATGCTCCTGTTTATATTTCCTGTATTCATCTTCTATTTTTCCATGAATACTGCTTTGATTTTCTTTCCCATGCTGAGTGCTCTGCTGCCTGCAGCACCCATACTACCCTGTTTGACTGCTGAGTCTTCAAACCTTTCACAGCCAAGGATCAACCAAGGCCCTGTGCTCCGTCCTAGTACATGGGGTCTTGTTGATCAATCGGTTTGATGCATTTTTTACTGTAGTGTAGGTATGATGACAAAAGTCATTGACTTGATCTCCTCTGTCTCTAGTGTCTCTTCCCTATCTTCCTTATGAAAATCCTTCTTTATCATAATATGTATAATTCAGATAGATTGAAATTCCCAGCGGCAGCAGGTGGCTGCTCGTTCCTGTTTCTGGGGAGGGGATGGCAAAGAGCTGCCTGGGGAGGGGAGTGAAGCAGCCTCTCACCTGCCTTTCCTGGTGCTTCATCTTAATGGAGAAGTGGCATGTGCAGAAAGTATATTTAAAATTAGCAAGTAATACATTTGGAAGAGGGGAGCAGATGGATAATATGAATGACAGTGTGATGGCAGTATGAAAAAGCTCATGAGCATTTGGATAAATCTCTTTTTTATAAGTTCTTTGGAGCATTAAACTTCAAAAGGTTCTTGATAAGACTGTATGACTTGACACCTAGAATAATTGCTTTCCTCTTTACCCTTCCCTTAACAAGTTGCTCTCTGCCTTTCTTCCCTTATCATTGACACTAAATGGTTATGAACAGTAGATTTCTTTTTCCCCTCCTCCATTTAAACATGTATTTCCTGCTTGATTCCCTAGGGCTTATGAGGTTGTCTGTTTGCCCTGTGTGCTTACATTGGTCACAACACGTAAGTGAATGCTTGGATTTCTTTTTCTGTGAGAGCAGCAGGGCCTTCTAGGTGTCATTAATGTTGGTTTAGGTGGAGGGAGCCTTTGGTAACTGTGGCAGAGCAAAAATACCACTTGGCAACAGACAAGAGACACTTGGGTTTAGTTCTTAGTTTCTTTTGAAGAAGTTAGTTCTGGCTGAAGTAATTCATGTAATCAGCTCCTTTTGTCTTGGGTGACTGGGTCGGAGGCTCACTTGACCCTGTCAGTCAGTTATTTGCAACTGACTGTGTCAGTTTTGCTCTGTAAGTCTGTATGAAACATGAGGCTGTTAATCTTACCTGATATTCTTGACAAAACATGTTTTTAATATCCTTTTTTTCTGCCAAGTGAACACGGATGCTCTCTGGATGTTGTGTAGGCAAGCTGAGCCTTTGTATCAGTATTCACTGTTCACAATCTTTCCATAAAATCCTAGTGCATCTGGGGTCCTGTTTGTCATTTGATATGGGAGCACTTCTCTTCCTGCAGCCACTGCCCTCCTTTGGCTTGGATGTCAGCCACAGAGCTTGTGTGATGTCAAACCATGAACAAACGCTCTCAGCAGCTTCTGGCGCGGCTGCTACCAAGCACTTGCCGTGTCACGCGTGTTTTGCTCATCAGCTGCACTTGGCTCTGAGCGGCTCTGTGCACTTACTTACCTTCACAGCTGGGTGGAGAGCACAATTTAAGCATCGAGAACAAACCATCCACTTGTGGGCCCGTGGCGGAGCGGCTGCTGGGCTGCCTTTGGTAAGTCCAGCTGCAGTATTTGACTCATAAGAAATAAGATACTTAGGGCAGGGCATTATCCTTGATTTCTGTGTACACGTCCTTTTGATACCAAGCCAGCTGTGTACTGGATCAGAGGCAGCCTGGACATGCCAAGCTCAGGAACAGCCCGTTTAGCTTTTCATTGTAAAAGGAAGTTTGGGATCTGCTTTTTTCCTAGTTTCTGCTGCTGAATAGTTCAGCTTTTAAATTTCTCCTTATGAAGACTTGTTACAAGCTACCTTCATAACGATGCCCAGGCTTTCCTCCAGCTTTTCTTCAGAAGCCAGGTGCCTGAATTTCTGCAGGTAATGCAGCAGTGCTTTGTTAACTGAGATGCAGCTTTGCAGGAAGCAGCTTTGCTTTGCTTGTGAGCAAGGAAACCTGTTTTATACTCACAGCAAACAGTTCCTCTTGGGCTTACCTGCAAACCACCTCTTTAACTGGACTGCATAGTACTACAGGCTATTGAAAACCAGTAGTGTCTGTGCACATGGATGATTGAGACTTAGTACAGCAGTTTTCCAAAATAGAAGTTGAAGGTTCCATTTTGCTTTTCCTTTCAAATTTTGAGATCTGGGTTCAGTGCTTATTTCATATCTTGTTCTTTTCTGGTGCAATGACTTTTTGAAAACTTTGTTCTGGGTGGCATGGTAACTATGCTCCTGTACCGAGGCTGCACTGTAAGCCCTGGGGTGCAGGCACTGCAGCAGGAAACTCAGCGTTACCATTCCCTGCTCCTGTGCACCTTGAACTCAAGAGATTATTTGCCAGTTGACCCAGCTGGTGATGGATGCTGGGGCTGAGTTCACACCACCTATGTCAAAAAAAGCATGTAGGCTTTTGGCAGGTTTACTGAAGTCCATGTGAATGCATGACTCATGTTTGTAGTCACAGAAGAAGAGAAGGGTTGTATGGGTGTTAGTGGACAAAAAAATGTATATTCTGGAACTGCGGTAAAGCAGTTTGTTAAAGCATTGAAGCAGCTTGCACTGTAACCATGAAGCCTTGGAGGCTACACTATTAAAGTGTGTGTAGTTAAAAATGTATTTCTGAATAGAAAAACAGAGGAGAACAAATGTTCAGTATTTTATCAAATCAACAGAATGAGGCCAGAGAGTTAGTATAGATTACTGAAAATACTCTTCTTACTTGTGTGTATTTATAGGTATGTATAAAGTATGTATTATTATACAGAAATCATGGGCTCTCCCATTCTTGTTGCTTGTTATAAGAACAAATATTTCATTTAAATAGTTCCTTTCTGGTTTATTTGTTGCTCTTTTTCAGTCTGAGTTACTGAAGTCAGAGATAGGCTTAAAAGTGCTCAGGTATGTGATACGGAAAGTTACATTCTCTTTCCCGCAGTCCTTTATGCTGTGCCTTTACAGGGTATTTTTGCCATTATTTGAAAGGTACGAAGTGGAGGTGTTCTCCAGCGCATTTGTTTGCAACACTCTCTTTAATGCAGCTCAGGATCACTATGATACTAGTTTACAAATGCGTTGAAACAAAATCTGCTTGAACAAGTGTACGGATGGCCTTTGCATATGGGCCACACTGTGACATGCTTCCTTTTCTCACTGCTGCTTTCCTGGAGAATTTCCTTCTGTGCTGGCTTAAGTGCAATAATCTATTATTGCTTCATACTGTTAACCACTAGTTCTTTTTCTGTGGCTCAAGGTCTGTTCCAAAGATAGAAATGAGCAAAATGCCTAGGTACTAAAGAGTGAAGCCTGCTGGTTCCTAAGCTTTTGCCCTTTCCCTGCTTCCTTTTCAACTTCACTATTTATTCCCTCTTACTAAGTAAGTCTTTTTGTTCCTGTGCCACACAACAACATCTGGAAGCCAAAATATTTGACCTTTTGAATGCCTGTTGTCACCTTTTTATTTATCTGTCAGCACTGTGAACCTTTAAAGCCTGACCTGAGCCTCCTGAGCCAGTAGAAGAATTCCTGTTCTCTCTGGCACATTTTGGATGTTGTCCTGAGAACACTCAGTACCTCACCCTTTCTACCACCCTGTTTGTCCCAGCTTGCTGTGTGCTGTGGCCTGAATTCTAAACTGCAGTGTGTATTTTCTTTGCCACCAATGTGTAATCTAATGCTTTTGTTATAAAGTGCTTTTCATACAGTTTTCGATTCTCATGCATATTTGAAGAACATCACAGCTTGTAGCAGGACTGAAACTTCAATTACAAGTCTTTGGTTTATTTTGTACTAAAAGAGAATCTTGATGTTTTAAAAGAAATCCTACATGACATGTTTTAACCCCTTGAAATTCTGGAACAGTATTTTAATGTGTACATATCACCAGATACAGTGGATGGGTTCTGTGTGTGGTAATGCTGAGTGCCAGTCTGGGCCTGGGGGAAGTTAACAAAAACAGAAAAATAGGAGTACAACAGCAATGGCTAGAATATATGTGGTTTCCTTCCATTAGAAGATAAACAGTATAACATTGTGAGGTGATGTCGAAGCTGTGAAGGTCATAGTCATGCTGTCAGCCATGGAGGTAGAGCTGTGTGAGAGCAAGGGGCTGTAATACGTTGCACCATTTGAAGAACAGGTACAAATTTCTGTGTGGTCTACTGAAGATTTTTATTTCCAAAAATGCTACCTTTAAAATTGGATAATGTATAATTTCTTCCTTTAATGTATAATGAAATTAAACATCTAAAAAACACACAGGTGGAAATCCATCTATATACACGTGTATTTCACATAGAGTTAATATTAAATGGGTAATCTTTCTTAGACTGGATGTAGTCAAGGCTTTCCCACCAGAGGCAACAGCAGTGGTTCCACTTCAAGCTACTGTCCTTAGAAAAGGTTAGTGAGGTCAACTAAAGTGCTTAAAAAACCCTATCAAACATCCAAGACTCTTCTTTGTCTCTTTTTCAGACCCTTTCCTGTCCTCACCTTTAGTTAAAACTTTTCTTTATAATTTTGAGATATATTTTCAGTCCTCTATCATCTTAAAACCCTTGTCCATATGCTACCTGTGATGTGATATCAAACCTCTAGGAGCTGTGTTATTGGTGACCACAGCTCTCTCCTAGTAACAGTACTATTTTTATTGATGTTTTTACTAGTAAGCCTTTATGCTTTTGTTCCGTAATGCTTCTACCATTAGTGGTGCTATAAATATAATGACAAGGCCAGTAAGCCACAATACAGCTTTTTTTTTCAGATGCTTTCCCAGAACTCACATAAGTTCTGCCTGTTAGTGAAATGTTCAAATAGAAGGAAGATTAGTAGATTTACTGCCAAAGTCCATTAAAATTTGCTGCTTCAGTCTAACTTATCTGTTGTATAGTCAAGATGTCAAGAGTGGATACCTTTAAGGACATGTTTATGGGAAATAAGGAACAAGGAATAAGAAATTTTCCCAAGGAAGTGCTGAATGCTCCATCCCTGGCAGCATTCAAGATCAGGCTGGATAGGGCTTGAAGCAACCTGGTCTACTGGAACGTGTCGCTGACTATGGGGTTAGAACTAGATTATCTTAAGGTCCTTTCCAACTCAAACTATTCTGTGATTAACTACTTGCCCAAGCTGTAGGAGCAGGTCAGTCTGTCTTCTCTCACCTTCCTCTCCATTCTTACACATAATTTGAGCATGTCACCATGCTTTGAGTGATCAGTGAACAGTTTCCATACTAAATTTTCCATAGTAACCATTAGTGTGGAGCCTGTGGGTGTGATGGAAGCAAGGTCAAAGTGGCTGGTGAGGAACAGGTGTAAAAGTTACCTGTATATTAATGATAGGAACCACAGCAACAATCAAAAGGAGTTGAAGATGTTTAATTTTGCCTGGTCCTGTTACCCCACTGCCCACTTTGGAGATAGATCCCTTATTTCAGCCCATTTCTGGGCAGGTGAAGAGGTGTTCACCTCCTCCCATCAGAGTTGTCAGCGGGGTGTTGGAGGAGCCTGCAGGTCTGTGGGAAATACTTATGTCACTACTGAGTTAGATTTTATAACTAGAACATTAAAATCAATAGTTCCAGCTTGAACAGGGAAAACCAGACTGGTTCCCAGTTGTGGAGTATCTAAAAAATGCCAAGGAAAAGAATGACCCTATGCGTGTAGGTTGTACAGGACCTCTGGAGATCACTTCATCCAGCCACCTTTGTGCAGAAGGACTGTCTTCACATCAGCCGTGGCTTTGTCTGTCTGAGTCTAGAAGACCTTCAAGGACAAGAGTTGGCACAGCCTCTCAAGGTAACTTCAAGGAGTGATGGAGCTGCTAGCCTGCCTTCTTTCTCAGGCAAAATGGAGCATACTTAATTCAAGTTCTGTCTGCAGAGACACGGAGATTAAATGTGGAATTAATTTGCTTAGCAGAATTTCATGTAAGTAGGCCTCCTCTATTTTTTCTCTCAGGGCTATAGTTTTGGTGGCTTTTCTACTCTGCTTTAGTGTGCTTGACTTTTTGTAAGACACGTGCCTCACAACCACATGATATTCTGATGAATTTTATTAAATACTAACCCCAACAGTTCTTAAAAATAGCTGTAAAATGAGTTTAGAATTGATCAGATGGACCAAAACCAGTAGAAGTTTAGGGCTCTGCTTTTACTGAAGTTGTTAACTATTTTTTGTCAACAGCCTGTGTGACTTTGCAGGTTTGCAGCTGACAGATTGTTAGTAGCAAATGACTAATCTTTTAGTTAATTTTAGGTGGCAAAATGATGTGGGCAAGTGAGGGTGCCTCTAGAGAACAATCCCATATTGTGATGAGACAGGTGTTAGACTCCTACCTGTTGAGAGCCTCAGGGTGTTGATCTGAATATGTCCCACCTCTGTCTTTCTGTATGTACTACTCATTTTATACTACTATGTTTTATCCTACTGCTTTTACCATGTTGTCCAGGTGTTCCAGAATGATGCTCTGAGTGCCCTCTTAGCACTGTTGTCTGACTGGATAGTGAGCCTTTACACCAACACTGGTTCAAATGCCAGTCAGAAGAGTGTTTGTAGGAGAGAGACGAGATCCTCCAGACAGTGACTCAGAGTAGTGGGATGAGTAAGCCTGAATTAGACTCTCCTCCTCCAGAGGAGCCTCTTTCTCTCCAGTTAATACAGAATGAACTTTACAGGTGGAAGTTAGGTGATACAGTCCCTTTGGTGTCTGTCAGCAACTCTCATTAATGCATAAAACACCCCTGTGGCAAAAAGATAAAAGAAAAGCATGTAGGGTGTCAAAAAATGTTAAGCAGACAAACAGATTGGGAGATTAACCAAAAAAAATTCTGAAATACCCTTAGTGGTACCCTTACCATCAACAGCCAGCTCACAGTGTGCCATGCTTGCAGAGCCATAGTCACCCAGACTAACAGATCCTGGGATGAATTGAAGGGGAGTCAGGTAGAAGTCAGAAGACTATTTTTGCCCTGGTACACTGCGTATTTACTCACTCATGGGCCTTCATTAGAGGCCCATGTTTAATTCTAGGATCCACATTTCTTAGTGGAAATTCAAAATACATACAGCCTGAACATTGGTCAAGGGAACTTTAAGAGGAGATGAAAGTGGGACGGTGAAGCGAAGATAAATAGGGGATGAACAGCAGACTCATAAAAGTGCATAACTAGATCTGGCAGCTAGGAGTGAAAGTAGAACTAAGTCAGTGGCTCCTCAGAGACAGCATCATTAATTATTTGGTGTATTACATAAGGTGGTTATATATTCAGTATCCCTTGAAACCTTTAGGAAAAGGCAGCGTTTTTCTAAAGAAGGTTCTAAGGCATATTCCAGTGAAATTTCTAACTCCTAAAGTGCCCAGAAAACCAGAGAAAATCACGTCACAATGTATGGCCTCAAAGTCTAGAACACTATTTTTGTCAGTTGGTAGAGTGTTATTATCTTTAATGCTGCTGTTTATACTTTGACTTTACTATTTGAAAGTTAGTGCATGCAAATGTCAGAGTACTCTGAGCAACCTCCCTGATTGTTTGTTAGAGAAGACACTATATCCCATGCTTGGCTTTGAAACTTGGCAGGCATGCCTGATCTGGGAAAAGGGTTGGACATGGAGTTTCAGTGATGAAATCCAGCTGATGTTCAAAGAGAAAGTACTCCCAGAGCACTCTGAGGAGGCCACTGTGAAAAAAGACACTGAATATTGCTAAGTAAACAATGAAAGTCTTGTTATAATTTTTTTTTCCCTCTTGTGCAACTAAATAATATAGGCAATATCAGAAGTGATCTTGTGCTGTGAAATACTTTCACAGCAGTATTTGCCAGTTTTCTCTCTTCTGTCTTCCTGATGCTCCTGTGCCTGAGAAGGTAAATAAGGTTTCTCTGTATTCCCGGGGAGTCTAGACCTGAAATCCTTACTGGGGCAAAAGTCTTGCCAAGTAATAGGACTGAATCCATAACTGACCTTGCTGAAAACTACATTGCTATCCTGTCTTTATATATTCGTATCAGCAGAAAGTGAGTACCATTGTGGGCTTATCTGCTCCTATTACCTTCCTCCTTTGGAGATAGATCCATTATCTCTGCCCATTTCTGGGCAGGTGGAGGTCCTCACCTCCTTCCATCAGAGTTGTCAGTAGGGTTTTGGAGGAGCCTGCAGGTCTGTGGGTAGTACTGAAACCACACTGCACCCTTCCACTTGCGGATGAGCAGCAAAGTTGTTCACTGCTGCAGTGAGCATAATGTATGGCCAGGCTGTCTGCAGGGCAGAGGGAGCCTCAGTTTGGTGTGTGGTTAGGGTCCATAAGGAACTTTGTTGCTCTCCTGTGGGGAGTTCACCTACAGTGTTAAATGCAATTAAGTAGCCTGTTAAGGCTTTGGTAGCAGAAAAGAATGAAGGTAAGTGCAGGCAATTTGGCTGTCACTGAGCTGCTGGATACCACCTCAGGTCTTTTTCTTTGTGCCAGAATGGTGGGTTGCAGGTCAGATGGGAGGTGGATGCCCCAGACTATAGCCGAGCTTTGCTTGCCTTTGGTGGGGAGCACCAGCACTTACATGCAGCTGGTCCTGTCTGTGGTAGTAAACGCTCTGGCACAGAAAACTGTCTGCATCTTGGCCTAGATTTGGACAGTTCTAATTTTGTTTCCGTTTCTGTCTAATACTAGGTCAAAGGAGTAGAAGTTACACATTACACAGAAAATACAACAAACTATCAGAGGAGAGGGAGTACAATAAAATCACTACTTTCTTCATTTGGAGAGGGAATGCTCACCTGCTTATTGGTGTATTTAAAGATCACAGGGTGTATAAGTAGAGAAGGGTTATTCTTCTTTGTGCCAGGCTCATTTCTTCCTTTAATAAATGCCCCATTGCAATGAAAACTGATGTCCTTAAGGGTAAAATGAGAATGCATAGACATAACATATGTGATCATAGTGTCAATAGTGTGATATCAGAGGTAATGGTGGTAGTATGGTAATTAAACTACTTAAATTTTAATGCTATTTTGTATGCTTTCTTTAGCTACCTCATTTCCTTATTGCAGTGAGCTTTAAGTATTTAAGGTTTTTATTGCCCTAATTCTTAGCACTGAAGTTTAGTTCTTTTGTTGTTTAAAGGTTTTATCAGCTCCTGATGCTCTTCCAGGTAGTATATCTAGCTTTGGGTGTTATTTTTATATAAAGCCTCCCATATAAAACACATCTATGAGGGCTGCACAACCTGTGCAGGTATTGCAGTGGTTTTACTGGTGGAGAGATGAAGTAAACAGTTTGGGTTGGGGTTTTTTTAATGCAAAGTTTTGAAAATAATGCCACATAGCTAAATGGAATGGTCACAATTAAAAATAAACTGCATGAAGCTTCACTTTTCAGAATATATTTATAATTATAAATGTTTGTGCGCTTCTGAAGAGCAGATGAGTTGGACAAAGCTAAAGGAACTGCTTAAATGCAGTTCAGAAGCTCACTCAGCATGCTGATCCATTGCGCTGTAGGTGGCATTCATTCAGCCTGCAAAAGACTGAACCCTTGAAAAAAGGAAATGGGTGCCGATCTGGGAGGAAACTGCTGCCTTCTCTTTTCTTTGTATTCATTTATACAGTGATGTTGATGGGGATGGAAAGGATAAAAAGTAAACTAAAATCATGTGGACAGCAATCCTGCTTTAGTCAGGAAGAATGTGGGGATGGGCTGAAAACCTTATTAGCCATCTTCTCTTTCATTTTCCTAGGGACCAGTTCTGAAGGCAGCAGCAAGATGGCAAAAGGAGATGCTCGTAGGTTTAATTGAGCTGATGTGAAGGAATGAAATACAACGAAGTTGTATTAGGTGCTTTTCAGTATTACTGCCCTTTGTGCCTTGGGAGATAATCCTGGCAGTAGGCAAGGCTGCCCCGCAGCTTGGCATCATGGCTGGCACTTTGCAGGGGCCTAGACAGCAACATCTCAGACTGCTGGCTGCTGATACGTGCTAAGGCATAAAACATGAATTGAGTTGTCAACACCTACAGGTACCTTGCTCAGTATTGGAGGCAGAATGCGGAGAAGTAAGAAGCAGAACATCGGAGCAAATATCTGGCCAGGAAAACTGGTTTTACTGTACTGAGGGAACAGTAGTTAACAGCTGCTTTTCCCTGAGGAGGAGAGGTGGGCAGGGAGGGAGTTAGGTAGTTACAGGGTATCCCTTTTGTCTCATAAATGTGCAGTCATATACTGACTTTTTGAGCAATCTGTTCATGCAGAGCTCATTGCAAGACCAGGCTTGACCTGAATTATGAACAGGGTGGAAGTGATAAGTGCAGTATGGTCATGCAAATCTTTTGGCTCAGTTGCTGGTACTTCTTTGAGTTTCATGTTAGGTAAAGAGACTGCACTGAGAGCAGGGTACATTTGCATAATTAAGATGGCAGCTTTCATTTTGTACTGGGAAAGAACAATTAGTTTCTCCAGGGGAGTAAATATTCAAGGCTTCCTTGTGTCAGAGTAGCCTGTTTTTGTTGTGTATCTCTAAAACCACCATGACTTTTAGGGGAGCCATGATTACAGGAGATGTGATTAGATGAAGGGGGTGTTTGATATGTGGATTTCATCTGGACTCAGACTTCCTACTTTGCATTTTATTGTTAAGAGCTGGAGGGTTTTTATTCCTGGAGGTCAGGAACGCGGGCCTGTTCTTCAGGTGGCTGCTGATACCACAGACCATGCCCTGAGGAATTTAGTCTTAAAAGCAGTCTGTGTATAACACACCCTCTTCAGAACTAGGTGCCTCACAGCCACTTGTCAAGAAGGAAGAGCTCTGTGATCACAATAGCTTTAAGAGGAAAAACAGTTTTGAGAAACATTTATTAATTCCAGTTAAATTCAAATCCTGACTTTGTGCATATGAACTCTAGGTTGTCCTCTTGCTCACACAGGAACAGATTTTGAAGGAGAGTCCATGGCCTCCATGGGCCATGTTAGCTCTTCATCCAGTGTACACTACACAAGCAATTCTTGTGTCTTATGTGCATTTCCTTATTTCAGAATACTCCCTAACCTAGCTACATCAACAGAATTTATCTTAGATCTGAGTTTTTATTATGTAGCCCCTGATTTTGTATCTTGTCAGACTTTCTGCCATAAGGTATTAATGACTTCTTCACAAAATGGGAGAAGCAAATAGCTTCTCACCAGGTTTCAGAAACAAGGTTGTACATATCAGTTAAATGGCTGCAAACAGTTGTAGTGCAAACACTTTTTTTTTTGTTTGTTTCATTTTCTGTTAACATTCACGTACTTACTAGTTAGAAATGTTGATGTTTTCCCTTCAGATGACACTGGCTGTCCCAGTAGCCAGTCAGTATCTCCGGTGAAGACTCCTTCTGATGCTGGGAACAGTCCTATCAGTTTTTGCACTGGTAGTGATGGAGACTTCTGCAGGAAAATATTCAGTCCAGGGACAACAAGCGAAGGGAACCCACAGCCAAGTCGATCTAAGAAGGAAACAAAGACAAGCCTTGTAAATCCTGGTGAGTACAATATAGTGCCTTTCATTTCTTTAATGACACTTTCTAATTTACTAGTACATCTGCAGGTGTCTTCATACATGGTGTTGTGCTGCCTCTGATACCACTAATGCTGATAGTAAATAAAAAAAAAAGTTGGGTTCTTTCTATGGAGCCACCTGCAAGGTTTGGAAACAGTGTTGCTATTAGCTTTTTCATGAAAATATAATTAATTGACGTCTTCATTTCCTTTTATGAGGCTCAATGGTGATGCCACATAACTGAAACAGGTTTTATCCCGTTTCATGGTAATTACACACATATTTCACTGGCCAAAGATAAATGACTTACCATCAAAGCAAGGAATTACAATCTTCTGATGTTGTTAGATTTATTGTTGGATCCTGCCTAAAGTTTATGCTGCCAGGCTGTGATAGCTCTGGGAATACACCATGTCAGACCAAGGCAAGACTAAGTGAATATGGACGTAGCTTAGCAAAATGTGGATTATGGATTTTGAAAGGTTTTTTTCTACTGAGGAGTCCTATACACGCGGAAAAGTTATGCACATTTCAATAAATTAATTGGTTTAATTATTACACTTAAATTGACCTATAATATAAAGTTATTAGCCTTTTGCAGTAATAGTCAGAAGTTGTCTTCATTTTAGTTGACAGTATTATTTCAAGTCTTTGAATGGACTTAGTTTAGGTATTTAGGTATTTTTCTAAGTGGGCCATCCAGTAACTGTTGGTACCTCTACATCAATTGACTAAGGTTGGAAAAACTGTTTCTTGATTTCAAGCCTATTGCTCTTTGAGATCCATCAAAGCTCTCAGAGCAGGAACCAGGTCTGATTCACAGAGTACTTCTAAGTTCCTCGTGCTAAGTATCTCATAACTTTTTTAGTGGAAAGTTGTCAAAAACTGCATCATAGTATAAGCACTGACGCATGTGAGGGACATTCCTGAAATGGGAAGCATGCCAGGGGACAGCTGGGGTTCATTTTCCTCACTGTTGACCAGAGGGGTTAATGTAACTCCCATTGCCATCTCTTGGCTTCAGTGGATCCAGTGTCTTCCCCATGACCTACTTGCACATGAATTTCAGGTGACTCAGTCGGGAATATCTAGCCCTTGTGAAAAGAGGGGCAGCATCATGTAGCAAAAGACACAGGGGAGCAGTAGAAGGGAAGTGGGACATGGGAGGAGTGTAGCAGCGACATGTCCTTGTGTATAACCTAGTTCTCCGTATAACTGGATACTTCAAACTCTGGCACAAAAGGGGTGGTGCATAGTATCTTTATACCAAAAGCCCTTACTGGTTTATGGAGACAATCCCTACTTCATATTTATTGGAAACATCTTCTGATAATGGCTACATAGCAGGAGTATATGATACGATATGAGATACGAGAGACAGAAATGCAGCCTACCACCACCGTCTTTTACAGACCGTGTCCTGCACTACATTTTTGCAGGCAAGTACATCAATCAGCATACACCTTCAAAACGCCTGCCATTTTGCTGAAATAAATTTATCTTTTTCCAGGACTGTTTTCCTGGAACAATCTGAATCTCAGAAGTAACACTCACACAAATATTTAGATAATTCAGGAAATGTCAAAGTGGGATAGCACTGGGAATGAACCCTAGGACATTTTTTAGGCTGTCTGCAAGTTCCAGTACCTTTCTGCTACTTATGCAACATCACTTCATCTTTCTTTTCTATACTTCAAAATATAAAATGCAACATAGCTTTTGTTTTCTCTAACTGTTGTGGTTTAAGCCCACAGTAACTCAGAACCATGCAGCCACTTGCTCACTCCCCTGCTTCTTTCATGCTTGGGTACATGAGCATCTACACGGCGTACCTTCACCACCAGGTTCTGCACCTGGGCAGTGATGTCTTGCCACAGTGCAGCAGCCCAGATGGGTTTGCCAGTTGCTCTGCTTCCATTGCTGCAACCACCTCCACAGGGCATTTGCCACCATCCATCAGTCAGTATAGAAATAAAGTACTGCCCCCCTTTTCTCGTTCAGCAATGTCCAGGGCCAGCTGGATGGCTTTCACCTCGGCAAACTGGCTCGATTCACCCTCTCCTGCAGCAGTTTCTGCAATTTGTCATGGGGGACTCCATACAGCTGCCTTCCATTTCCAGTGCTTTCCCACAATACAGCAGGACCCATCAGTAAACAAGGCATATTGCTTTTCACTTTCTGACAGTTTATTATATGGTGGGGCCTCTTCAGCATGCATCACCTCCTCCTCTGGTGACATTCCATTCTTTGCCCTTTGGCCAGTCCATGATGACTTCTAGAATTCCTGGATGACTGGGATTTCCTGTTCGAGCTCGTTGGTAATTAGTGCAGCCCACTTATTCCATGTAGCATTAGTTGCATGATGTGTAGAGGAGACCTTGCCTTTGAACATCCAGCCAAGCACGGGCAACTGGGGTGCTAGGAGGACCTGTGCTTCAGTGCCGATCACTTCTGAAGCAGCTCAAACCGCTTCACATGCTGCCAATATCCCTTTTTCAGTTGGAATATAGCTAGCCTCAGATCCTCTGTACCCCAGCTCCAAAAGCTGAGGGGTTGAGCTCGAGTCTTGCCTGGAGCTTTCTGCCAGAGGCTTCAGGTAGGACCATTCTCCCCGGCTGTGGTGTAAAGCACATCTGGCCCAGTCTGGACTGGTCCAAGGGCCACTGCATGAACTCGAGGGGCCCACTGGCCTAGACACCCTACCACTCATGACTGTACAGCTCGCTCACTTCCCTCCCTTTGTCTCCCCGCTACCGGAGGGGTGGGAGGAGAATCGAAAGAATGTAACTCCCACGGCTTGAGATAAGAACGGTCCAGTAACTAAGGTATAACACAAATCACTGCTGCCACCACCAGTAATAATAATGATAAGGGAAATAACAAGGGAAGAGAATACAGCCGCTCACCACCTGCCAACTGATACCCAGCCCGACCTGAGCAGCAATCTGGGCCTTCTGGGTGACTCTCCCCAGTTTATATACTGGGTATGATGTGCTGTGGTATAGGACACCCATTTGGCTAGTTTGGTCAGGTGTCCTATCTCTGCTTCCTCCAAGGTTCCTGTGCCCCTCCTCAATGGCAGAGCATGAGACTGAAAAGTCCTTGATTGGGGTAAACATTACTTAGCAATAACTAAAAACATCGGTGTTATCAGTGGTGTTGTCAGACTAAAGCCAAAACATAGCACTGCACCAGCTACTAAGTAAAAGAAAAAATAACTGTTACAGCTGAACCCAGGACACTAACAGCCTTAGGCATTGCTTTACGGATCTAAGTCATCTTCACCTCTTGAAGTATTAACAAACTAGATTTGGGTATCACTCATAATTTATGTTGTCTGCGTAGCAAACCATACTTAATCCTGGAATGAATTATCACTGCATCTTGCTAAGCATCTGAAAGATTTATAACCATGAAGAAATTATTCATTTGAGATAGTTGGTAATGGCTTTTATTGTGCATTAAATCTGAATCACAGCAGTGTTATAGGTGAATTTGGCTTAAAATCTGTGCCTGCTTTCCCATGAAGGGATGGAGAGGATAGGAACATTAAGGAATATCTAGAACATCCTCTCCAGAAGAAAGTTACAAGCCTTTTAAATTCAGGGCTGTAGAAGTTGTTCCTTCTTTGGATGTGACTCATTTATGCAATATTAAAAGCAATGGAAAATGTGTTGCAGAAAATGCCCACACAAAAAGGCACAAGCAGCTTTGTTAAAACTAGTCTTACTGAATTCAAGTTTCTGTAATTGAATAAACAGGAGCATAAATGCTTCTGCATGTTCACATTCTTCGTGTACTCCTTCTGCAAAGATCCATCCTGAATACCTGCAGCTCATGTCCACATCTTGTTGAGAATAGTTGGAACTGCTTTCTTTCACAGTCTTTGTCATCTCTTTTTTTTTTTTTAGACTTCCTTTAGAATGCTTAGTACTAGAATTCAAAATCTGGATCTGCAAGCTAAAAAGTACTGATAAACTTCCAAAGACGTGGATAAAGAAGGGAATCTTGCACAAGAATTGTGTCAGTAACTTTTAAAAGGCTTGTGTGTTTAAAGTAACACAGAGATGTATTTAAATGTCTGTGAGCATCATTTGAGAAGGCACCTGATCAGCTGACTATTTTCAGCATTTCTGGCCGAAGTTCTGATCTTTGCTTTCTTGCTTTTGGTGTCATGGGCATACATGGAACAGTTGAGGTTGCTGTCGAACTGTCTCTTAGAGCCTGTCAAACTGCTGAAGTTCCACATGAAATTGTTAAGACTTAAGGTAAAACTTTAAGACTGTCCCAGACTTGTCCCTTTTGCATCTTCAGAAGGCTGCAGAGTAGAGATGTAAGCACGACTGCATTAAAGGAGACCTAGGTGAGCCATAGTTAGGGTCAACTCCCTAAGCCTCGTCAAGACTGGCTGGCTGTCATTCACAGCTCAGTTCAGGAATAACCATTCCAGATAGGAGCAGACACTGGCACAGGTTGTCTGGAGAAGTGTGGAGTTACCATCTATGGAGACATGCAGAACTCAGCTGGGCATGGTCCTGGGCAGCCTGCATCAGCTAGACTTGCTTGAGCTGGGAGTTGAGCCAGGTGGTCTCAAGAGTTCCCTTCCACTCCCAGAACTTCTGTGATTCTGTGTTGGATTTTTTTTACTTTGAATAGTGCATCACCCAGATCTGTAGTTAAGTAGCTGCAAGGTACAATTTGTGCTTTTTCTGCACTTTCATGTCCATGTACTGACATTTCACTTACAATAAGTTTGTCAAAATGGAAGTATAAAAAAAGAGTAACTTTTAACAATCACTATTCAAGTTAAAATGTCATCTAACTTTAAGCCATAGTAAGTAACATTGTACTCAGAATTTGTGGCCAATGTGATCTGTTCTACTTCTTCCTGGTGAATTTGTTAAGTCACAAGCAAGTGACCCTCAGGGTAGGATGTCCACGTCTGCACAGATTTATCTTTGAAAGTTTTAAGATTATCAGGAGTTTTAGGAGAGACAGGTGGGGCAGACTGTAATTGGCCTTAAATTGCTTATGAGTACTCAACAGGTGCTGGTAACTTTTTTAATCAGTGTTGGAGCTGATGATAATGAACAAAAGTGAGGCAAGGGAAATGACCCTGAGTAACTGGGAATATTACAGTTAGAGCTACATAAGCCAAACTGATCAGAGAAGAAATACAAGCATTAGCTGCAAATTATGTCCAGCTGTTAAAACATAATGCTCTTCCTGCTTTTTTGTGCTGTCCACTGTGTAAGGATTAGATTTTCAGGATACAAAATATCCAGTAACTTATTCTTGGGGTCACCTTGTGCATACAAGAGTAGTGGCTACTTTATCCATTAGTGTAAAATTAGCAGGTAAGTTTATCCAGATCGCTACCCTCCTTCCATATGTGCCTGTATGCTAAAGGCAGCCAGTCTGGTTATTTTAAATGAAAGCTCTGATTTAGGTTGTATTACTGACATCTGGCTTTATGATTTTATAGCTCTTCTGCCAGCTCACTCCCTTTCTTCAGTATGATACTGTGGAAATAATAGTGTCTGGCTCTGAAATGTATGTGTATATGTATGTGTTTCACTTGAAAAGCAGATGAATCTATGTGCAAATACTGAGAGAGGATTGTCTTAAGAGGTAATTCTGGAAGTATACTTCACTCTTAAGAACTTCACCTTTCTGAATGCAGAAAGATGCAATGATCGGACTTGTTTTATCTTGGGAAGTCTGATAAAATATTGGAAAGACATGTTTTACTGGTAGATTTATCCAAGAAGATTTTATCTTGTATTTGCATGGCTTATGTTCATTCTTTGCACCAAGTTTCTGCAAGCAGTGGGAAAAATAATAGAACTGTTGTCCCCATTGTTCAGGAACAACAGTACAGAGTACAAAAAACAAGTTACAAAATGTACTAATTTGAACAGATCCTATGATATGCAAAAGTTCATTGTTCTATGTAACTACTTGTTAGTACTTCTACCTCTTACACTGAAGTACATTTTAAAATGCTGCTGATGTACTTTGTGTACTAACACAAACTCACACTGTTGGGTTGTTTTGAAGAAAGACAAACAGACAACAGAAAATCTGTATTTAGAGATAGCAATCTGACTTGACTGATCCCTAAAATAAATGAGTGTGTGTCAGTTTAAAAGCAGAAATCACACAAAGGTGAGAGTGATGAGAAGACTGGTGACTTCAATGCCATGTGTCTGTCTTTCTGCTGTCCCTTATTTAGTGTACTTTGTAACCCACATTCCAAGACTGCACCTTTTCTGGGGGATGGGTAATTAAGAACAAGGCTATGATGTCAAAGAACATTTAACCTGGTGTCACAGATCCAATAAACTGAGGCCTCTTGCCTGTAAAGTTAGAAGAGAGAACAGCCTCGGTGAGTCTTAATGCTCACTGTGGATCATTAGTTCTCAATTATGTTACTGATCTTATCATTGCACAGTTAATGAAACATCTCATAATATAAACTTTGGAATATGAAGACAACAGTCATCTATCAACAGTTTCAGAATTCCACATACACCCTTTCTTTAGTGTTGAGGCTTCCTGCCACACCTCCCACTGGCTTCCTGGGGTGCAGTCCCACCACTTGTTGGCACAGACCCTCCTTGAAAATGTCCAATTCCACCCCGTGTTACTGTGAGAAAGGGTGTAGAAAGGTGAAATTACACCTTGTATACCACACCAAGCTGGCTTTGACATATCTGATGACCAGGTCCTGGTGGTTGTTGCAGGGCAGTACTCCTGTCGCATCAGGTTGATCCACATCTTCATGTCCTCCTCTGTAAGGAAACAAAACTAGGTCTCTGCCCTTTGAGACTCTGCTTTAGGTTAAAGTCAGAGATTATCCATCAGGCAGTAATTCAGTGGGTCTTCCCACTCCTGTCCAGGGCTCGCCAGGCATATATAGGCCTCTGGGTTTTGCCAGGGTCGTGGGCACAATGCCAACACAGGGCAATTTCACCATTGGTCGTCCCACATGGGTTCCCAATGGGAATTGACTCCTCTGATCATCAGGTATACATTCCAAATGTGGTATGAAACACCTGCATGTCTTTTAATCAGGCCATTAGTTTACTCAACTATTTTATTGTCTTGGCTAAAGCACTGTGGGCAATATTGGGAGATTGTTTATGCTGTTGAGGGAGTCAGTTAAAGATGTACTGTGTTCTCTTCCAAGTGAAAGCAATCGAGGTGTGTCTTCTTCCCGTAGGGTAACCATAAACATACCCTTAACATGTAGAGTGGCCATCCAGGGGTGGGCAGCAGCCTGCATTGCTGTCACTACAGAGGTTATGCTCAGGACAGCAGCCGTCAGGGGTGTAGTATTAAGTTTCCTGTGATCAGTTGTTAAACACCACTGGCCATTGGCCTTATGGACTGGCCCAACTGGGGAGTTCTGAGGGGAGCGCATACAACTTACAATGCGCATCTTCTCTAGCTCTTTAATCACTTCAAGACGTGGCCTGTTTGGCAATAGATATTGAGACAATAGGTTGTTCTGTGATAGGGCAGGGGCAGTCTGCAGGAGCCTCACTTAGAGGGGTTCTGCCTCTCTGCACCCAGGACTCCACGCTCCACCACTGGGCAGACCTGCCGGCCAGTATGCCAAACCCTCATGTATTTTCCTTGTGAGGACTTAGAGCCACTTCGGCAGGAGCAGGTGGGCCGAGCCCCAAAGGTTCGGGTCTGTTCCAGACCCCAGCGGGATGGCCAGGCTGGGGTCTGTGACAGAGCGGCCGCATTGTCCTGCGCCCGCCCGCCCCGCCCTGCCCTCAGAATCAGCTCAGCCCATCTCTCGCTTGGGGGTGACAATATCGTGTCACGTCTCCGCCCGAACCAGAACGCGCACGGGGGTGGTGAGGGTACTTCCGGCTGTGCTCCATGATCGCAGGGATTCTTGCCACAAGAGGCTGAACCAACACTTTCAGGGCATCCTGTGACCCTCTGAGGAGCGGTTTCATATATTATCAAAACCAAATCTACAAGTTCCTGTTAAAGTGACCTCAAAATACAGTCTTTTAATTTTGTGTCACTAAATTTGCAATACATCCCCTTCTAAAGATTATTTTAGGTGTTGCTTAGGAGAGCTGTAAGCAATTAGTAGTTGGGCTGTGCCTTCTTGAGATGCATACCACTTTTTGCTCCAAAGGTTTCAGGCTGCAGCAAGCACCCAGATATCACAGGAAAAATTGAGCATATAAAACTGAAGCCAGGAAGTTGCAAAGGAGAAACTGGCAAATAAAAGGCAAAAGTCCGAGTCCTACCTGTCCTGGATAATGGCCTGTCCAGGTGTGGGGTGGTGGCACAGGCTACCTGCAATTCAGGGCCTTGGGCACAAATCTTGTGCAGTTAGGTACTTATTTCCTTAGGAAATTAATACAAATATACAGTAAGAGGAGATCCCTGTTACTTAGTTCATTAAAGGGAAAATTAATTTATATTTAGATCTGTTTGTGCCTCTTTTGGAGGATGGACTTGAGCATAAAGGAGAAGAGTGTTCTAATCCAGGTCTGGGCAGGCTGAGGGGATGCAGAGAGTCTGCTCCCAGGGCAGCTGTTCCACTTTGGTTAATTTAGTAACTGCTTTATTGAGAGTTGAAGCAGAGTTCCAAGCAGGCACGCCATAGCTCCTTTTTCTTTCTCTCTGGCCTGTTAATTGTCCCAGTACTGCTCCAGATGTGCAAAAAGTGGGAAAGTCATCAAAAAAATGATTTTCATGCTTGATAACAGCAACATGCCTGCAACCTCAAGCGTAGAGTTGTGCTCATTCGTGACAGAGCCAGGGCTCTAACTGCAAATCAGAGTGAGTAGGGGATACCGATATGTGACTTCGTCAGGGAGTGCCCAGGCTGCTGGACAGGGGGAGACTTGTGCCAGCCAATTCATCTTTTAGCTCCTCTGGATAGAGAGGAAGATCTGCTGGGGATTGTGGGGATGTGCTCCTGCATCTGGAAAAGATGGCTGAGTGCCTGGCGTAAGAAGGGAACTGGGGTTTAGAAGTCAGAGTTGAGGTAGGTATGGAAGATGGCAATAGCTGTGATCTTTAGTTAAAAATAAAATTGCATGCCCCATCCCTGGCAGAGTTCAAGGCCAGTTTGGATGGGGCTTTGAGAAACCTGGGCTAGTAGAAGGTGTCCCTGCCATGACAGGGTGGTTGGAACTTTAAGGCCTCTTCCAGCCCAAACATTCTATGGTTCTGTGATTGAACTAGGTTTTTTTCTATCCTCTGTTAATGCAGAGTGGAATGAGAGCCAAAAAAGAGAAACTGGCTCTATACACACTGCACACTTAAATATTTGTTTTAAACTGTGTGTGAGGTCAAGCTAGAACATGCTTTGCAATTTGTGTTTTACTGCAGCAATTTTTCCACTCCTTCTGGCTGTTTTCTGTGGGTTTCAGCTCACCTCACCTCCACAGAAAGAATACTGTGCAGACGAAAGAGGCCATTATGAATCTTCCCTTAGGAGATTTTGTGTGTGTGTGTGCTCTGCTTTTAAATTACAATCTGATTATTTACGCCAATGTTTAAAATAGCTTTCTGATTCCCTGGTTAAAGTATTCTCAACCTGCTCCAGCTACATTTTACTATGCACTACTCCCACCAACCATCAGTTTTTATTTCAAGTCATTTTTCATAAAATAACATGAATCCTGTGTTGCTGTTACGTGATTTTCTTTACAGTTTTCCAGCTGTATTCCTCCTCCATGATAAACAGTGTTGCCAGTATTCATTTTTATCTTAGAATACACAAATTGCATTCCCTTAATCTCCCTTCATAAACAGTGCCCTGTAATCCTGTTATCATCGTTGACCTTTTTGGGAATTCCTCCGGGTTATTAATGTCTTTTAAATAAGAATCTTGGGATTTAAACTGTTTTCTGAGCAATGTTTACTCAAGAATTGATAGATTATTTCCTTTTTCTGTTTTCCTTTACATCCCTTATTTCTTTTTTGCCTGACATCTCAACAATGTTCAAAGTGGAGCTATGCAAATAACTGATTTGGGGGTTTGCTGCCAAATCAAAACATTAAAGAAAACCTTTGTTCCAGACTGAGCAAACACAATATTGAATCTAAAATATTTAGAATGTGTGGAGAGGTTTTTTTAGTGGGTTTACCCCCTTTTCGAAAGAAGAAAAAAATTTGTCAGTTTTCAAAATTATAGCATCATTGCAAACAGCAAACAATTTTCTGTTTGACTTTAATCATAAATAGCTTCAGTATTCTCTGAACTTGTTTTTTTTTTGTGACAAGTTACTGCCTAAAAGTTTTTGTTACCCTCAGAGTGAGTACTTTAAATACTTTTGGATCAGTATTGAGCAGATATGTCTTTATATTCCTTGTCTTATATATCTGTATTTATATTTAAGCATAGAAAGCTAAGGGGTTGTACTTAGTCATGCAAATCTCACTCATCTCATTTTACAGTGCTATAAAGACATTGGGTATGTTGGTGGTTCCTGGGCTCAGAAGTGAAAGCTCAAGCATAAACAACTAAGCAGGCCTTTGCAGGTAGTGGTGGCATTTTGAACATTTGGCCCATTTAAGCAGTGGTATGTTACTTGCTTTTATGTACCTAGATGTCGAAATCCTGATGAAGCTGTGTTTGAGATACCTTCACTTTTTTTTGGTTCCTACTTGAATTTACAATTCTGAGCTCAGAAAGAACATAGGAGAAATGCACATCCAGTCCACTGTTGCAATAAACAAAACACAATTAAAAATCATAAAATAAACACTGGCATCTGGAAGAGCAACTAGATAGAGGTTGCACAGCTTGTCCCAAAACTTCAGATTGTAGGATTTAGTTTTCTCAGATGTGTTGGATGCTGGGGTTGGGTAGTCTCGTGATGGAGGTGGGAGCTGTGGGAAATGCAGCAGGAGGTAATGAAGACAGGCATCCCAGGCTAGGTGGATTTACAGATGAACTGGAGAGGGGCATAAGCTGAGAGTATGGGAGCCCCATCTCTTCACCCATTTCTTACTGCTGGATGTGGTGCATGTTCCTTGTGGTGTGATGGGGAAATCTTGTGCAGCCTCTTCCCTGTTTAAAGCTAAGTCTGGCCCTGTGAATTCTTTCTTTTCCCAGTAAAGCAGACAGCAGAAGAGAGCTTTCCTTTGGCTGCTTTTGTGTAGATCCTAGTGTATTTAGCATGGTGTGAAACACTCACCTTGGTCTTTAGACAGCAGTCAAGCACTGCACTGTTCACCACTTTTAAAGCTGACCTGCTCCTAGGCATGCCCAGAAACAAGAGCGTCACACAGATGAGAAGCTTTGCTGACTGAGACTGATGGGAGGTACTTCCCAAGTGAGGTGGCAGATGAGGAGACGGCCACTTCCAAAATTCCTCCCCCATCCTGCCCCGAATGCGGGGGACCTTGCATCCTTTCATAAATCCAGCCTCCAGGGTGACATTACTTCCCTAAGGAGCTAAAAATGTACTGTCTTTAATGTGACATAGCAAAAGAGTAAACTTGCTTTATAATAGTGTATTTTATATATACCATTTCATAAAGAAATGAAAATTCTGCCGGGTTTGTTTCATGTTTTATTAGTATTACAAGCCTTGTCTTGCTTCCACACTGGGGCACTTTATTACAGGTCTCTCTTCCTCTCTTCTGAAATTCTGTAACTAATAAGAAGCTGTTGACTTTCTAAATTCAGGCAGGTTGTGACAGTTTGCTGGAGCTGGCAGTATACGGCGTGACCACAAACCTGCAAGGATTAATAAACTGAAAAAGCACAAGCTTCTCATCTGTCATTTGTGCTTCTTAATGAGAAGAGTGCTATTGAGAAAAAGAAGGAGCAAATGACAGCAATTGCAACCTGAAATGACACTTGAACTCTTACTGCATTTTGTAATCATTTCAAGGTGTGTAATACAGTGAATGCTTTCTTAGCTTATGACAGATTTTGCTTCTTATCCTGGGTCTGCTGGGTTGTTTAGTTAGTTACCTCCCAGATATGTTTCTTCTTCCAGTGTTTTTCTCTTGCCTACTGAAAACATTTCAAGCTGATTTAAAAATTTATGTGCATTATAATGAAAACCATATGTCTTAGATTAAGGGTGACTGTGCACAAGCTTTCAGCTGAATCAGGTTTAGCATGTGATTTCATGCATTTGCATATATGGTGTGAATGCTTGCCTGCACAGTTACTTGTGGTGCCCCAGTTACTTGTGTTCCATGTGTATGGGAACCAGATTTAGATGCATTGGAGAGGCTTCTGAAAGCCCTTTGGTAAACTTCTGCCACCAACGTGACAGGAGCTCTGGGATATTTTCCCAGTCTCTGATGGAGTTTGCTCCCTTCTACTAAGTCATCCTTGCCAAAGATGACATTTTGCCACTCCTAAAAATACTTCTGACCAGACTATCCATTTCCCTTCAAACAGACCAAATAGCGCTGCCAGGTACGTTTAAAAATCTCATGAGGTGACACTACATGCTTTTTTTATAAAAGATACTTGTCCATAAGTGGACTTACACTTGCATTTACTGTCAAATGCAAATTGAGTATCATGTTATACAACTCTCAGTGTATTATTTGAACCTCCCTGAGGTTGGTGTAGCAAAGCAGCATCCTTCCACCTCTGCTCCAAAGAGCCTTTTTGTCTGAACAAGAAGGTAAGTTCCCCAGACCACCCCCTTCTGCTCCATGAGCATATGCTCCCCCTGACAAAGGTCATTTCAGGCTGAGAAAAGAAAATTCATGAGAGCCATTTCTAAGATATTAGAACAACCCAAACTGTGTGCATAAGCACAAAAAAACAATTGGTTCAAGCTGATTTCTTTATGAAGAATCTTCTTAAAACACTTAAAAAAAACCCAACTTGCAGTGCTCGTTGTTCCAACAGCCTCTTGTGGCTGTGCTACAAACCCAAGAATTAAAAAAAATAAGAAAAACACAAGCCCAGATCACAGTGATATGCAGAATACACATGGTGGCTCTCAGCCAATAGCAGTAACTAGTTTGTAGTGACTGTGTTTTTAGAGAAGAGTTGGATTGATTGTGGTTTCACAGCATACACAAATCACATTCGGTATTCATTTTGAGATCTGCAGTGCTTATAATTTGCATTAATGGAGTTCACATTACTACCAAAACTACAGTATTTAGATGAGCTTAGAAAACTGCTTAATGAGATAAATTTTAATTATTTGATAACAACTCTTCTTCCAAAGTAAGAAGAGTAAGGAAGCAAAAAATCAAGACAAATAATGAGGTTAGATCACAAAGCCAGCACTCTGAATTGAGGAGATCATTTGTAAAATCAAATTTAGGTCCAAATGTGGGGAAGCTGGGTCTGTGTTGCCATTTTCCCCCCAAGTCTTCTGTCTGGTTTTGAGCTGGAGGTCTCCTCACCCAGCAGGTTTGAACAATTTATGAAGGGTCACACTGCAAGTTTTGTTCCACATCCCTCAAACTGCAGCTTTGCCAGCTGCCCAGGTTACCAGTTATTCCTGAATCATAGAATAGTTAGGGTTGGAAAGGAACTTAAGATCATCTAGTTCTAACCCTCCTGCCATGGGCAGGGACACCTCACACTAAACCATGCCACCCAAGGCTCTGTCCAGCCTGGCCTTGAACACCGAAAGAGATGGAGCATTCACAGCTTCCTTGGGCAACCCATTCCAGCACCTCACCACCCTCACAGTAAAGAACTTCCTCCTTACATCCAATCTAAACTTCTCCTGTTTATGTTTGAACCCATTGCCCCTTGTCCTGTCACTGCAGTCCCTAATGAATAGTCCCTCCCCAGCATCCTTGCAGGCCCCTTTCAGATACTGGAAGGCTGCTATGAGGTCTCCACACAGCCCTCTCTTCTCCAGGCTGAAATATGGTTAACAGACCCGTCTGATGAGGGAGCACTGGCAAGCAGTCAGGTGCATGTCCACTGAAGAGTAGGGAGTGATGGCTTCAGCAGCCAGTGCAATGGGATATGGGAGGGATGCCTGTTGGTACCCTTAGGATTGACCATGCCAGGCATTGCTGTGCCCAGCTCCTCACCATCATTCTGGGAGCACAACTCACAAATCTGAGCTCAGTGACTAAGCTGTGCATAAAATCAAAGGGGATGGTCAGGTACTAAAATCCAAAATTCACAGCAGAGCATGACAGGCAGGAGCACGCCTCCACCAGTACACAGGAGAAGTTAGAGAGAGTGCCTGTCAGAGAGAGAGACAGAATTGGTCACCTACTTGTAGTCCTGAGTGTGCCCACATGCATGCCTTAGATTCACTCTGAGCCTCCATGCTGGAGCTAGACCAACTCTGTGAGGGCAGGCAGCCTGCTCATTTCATTCCTTTGAAACAGGGCAATGCTACTGCTACCTCTGTGTTCTGGGTCCCAGCTGAGCAGTCAGAGCTTGAGGAAAAGAGCAGTTCAGTGCCCTCCTTGGACCAAAGGACTTTAAATCCACACCTCTCACCAGAGTTCCTGAGTCACTGCGACCTACTGGGCATCCTCCGCTTTCACCATAGACTCTAGACCTCAGCTTCAGGAGAGGCAGAACCATGGGCAGAGGAAGTGGGAGCAGCTTGTGTCACCCAAATGTTAGAGCTGTCCACATGGAGGAGATCTCTGTGTCCTTTTCCTTGGTTTCAGGATTATGTCTTCTTTTACCCAGTTACTGTTTGGTGTGAATAGAATAGTAAGTCCAAGATAAGTAACAGTAAATCAAATAAATAGTAAGTCAAAGGATGGAGACTGGAACCAAACCCTGCTGTCAGCTCTTGATGCTGTGAATTGAGTACATTTTCCACTAGGAGACTTTACCCTTGAAATGGATAATTTTTAAGGGTGTTACCTGAAGAAAGGCCTGAAATGCTGAAGAGAGACTTCATCACTCCTTTGCGGCTTCTTACTTTTTTCAGCGCATGTGAGCAGTGTGGTTTTCTTTCCTAGATTGCTTGTGCTGTACAAAAACAACCTTGCGGGAGCAACCTCATATTAAGTAGAAAAGGAAGCCACATTAGTGTTTCCTGGAAATACACTGCTTATACTGTTAAAGGTTGGAACAAGAGATGTAGCTGTGAGTTAAAGGTTTCAAGAGAAATGAAACCAAATCTCTTTAAAATACAGTCCCTTTCAATAGTGGGCATTGCAACTGAATTCTTTCTACTTTTCCAACTGCTTCTAATGGCTTTGTTAGATTTTTTTACACAGTTAGGCCCTGTCTTTTCCCCTGGGGTCTCTAAATTAACCTATCTACAGAGAAAGTGTGACCCTTACTCCTCTAGTTGCTGCCTCCAAGTGATGAACATGTATGCATAGAGTGGGCTTTGCTGTGGAACAGGATACTTTTCAAGGCGAGGAAGCTCAGCAAACGTAAGTGCTTTACATTTGAGAACAAGTATCTGTCAGCAGTGTTTTATTTACAGCTCTATTTCACTGGATGACAATATGCAAAGCTTAGCGTCAAAACTGGTGTATAGAAAGACGTCATGTTATGGAGTCAGAAGATAAGTAAGCTCTGCGGTTTATAAGCTTTGGCAGCTATGAAACAGTGGTGAAGTTACAAATAGGAAAGACTTACATGGAAAGACTGATAAGCTGTATGCATCCTGAGTTTTGGAAATCAGTTATGCTGCTCAGTTGTCGATGTCCTGTCACAGGTATTACTTGAATTATTTTTTTCTCTCC
Source organism: Neopsephotus bourkii (assembly GCF_033783945.1). Classification (NCBI taxonomy): domain Eukaryota; kingdom Metazoa; phylum Chordata; class Aves; order Psittaciformes; family Psittacidae; genus Neopsephotus; species Neopsephotus bourkii. The sequence continues at coordinate 5,675,196 of NW_026902105.1, read as the reverse complement.
ATACATTAGTCTTACTATTTAGATAGCAAATGGACAATAAAACGCACACAGGAAAGTTGGAGCTTTCTTCTTAGAGAAGATTAAATGCTAAACTTTAGTGTTGAGGCCAGAAGACCTTGTCTGTAAGAGCTATGAGTAGCGAACTGGGATGCCATACTTCAGGCATGCGTGGGGTTATTGTGTGACTCTGCGTAAGCAATGTATTTACTGCCTGTGTATACATACATACATAGATATATATCCATGGTGTGGTATTTCTGTGCTTGCATATTGCCCTGGTAGGCCTAATATACTGACTTTTTTCTGCCTGTAACAGCTGTGAATGCAGTGTGTGGTCTGGTCACCATACTGTGTCATTACCCTTGTGCTATGGCTGAAGCCATGCAGACACTGCAGTTAAAGGTGGGGCTTCTCTGCACCTAGAATGTAGGCGTGATGGCTGTGCTGCCCAAGTGCAGTAAACACACATCAGTGCCAGGTGTCCTTGCACAGGCAGCTCCTTCTCCCTCCCTCAATCCCACCTTGAAATTGTGGCATCACATGCAGGATGGGAAATCTTGAGTCATCAGCAGGAGGAGGTTCCCCATCTGACTCCCATGCTGCAGCAGGACAGCATCAGCACCCTGAGCTGCGCTGCCTGACCCCTGGCTCAGGTGAGCACACATCTGCCAGAGCCTCGCTGCCCTCCCTGCCTCTGCCTGGGTTGTGCCTGCCCGTGCTGCCTGCAGCCCTTGTCACGGGGTGGCTGTTGTGGTTTAAACAAAGTCAGCCATAAATCACGCAGTCGCTCTCTCACTCCCCCCACCTTTTTGCCGTCCCCCTGCTCCCGGAGGGGTGGGAAGGAGAATCAAAAGAATGCAACTCCCACAGGTTGAGATAAGAACAATTTAGTAACTAAGGTATAACACAAACCACTGCTGCTACCACCAATAACAATAATGATAAAGGAAATAACAAGGGAAGAGAATACAGCACCTAACCACCTGCCGACCGATAACTCGCCCCCCCAGCCCAACCAAGCACCGCCCGATACCTAGTCCTACCCCGCAGTCCTAGTCCTTCCAGGTAACTCTCAGTTATACCCTCGGCATGATGTGCTGTGTATGGAATACCTCTTTTGCTAGTTTGGATCAGGTGTCCTGTCTCTGATTCCTCCCAGCTTCCCCTCCTCCCTGGCAGAGAATGAGGCTCAGAAAGTCCTTGGCCAGACCAAACATTTGAGCAGTAACTAAAAACATGGGTGCTATCAGCACCGTTCCAAGGCCAAAAGTCAAAACCACAGCACTGCACCAGCTACCAAGAAGGAGAAAAAATGACTGCTGCTGCTGAACCCAGGACAGTGGCACAGCTCCCTTCTCCAGGTCCCTGGAATGGCCTTCCCTTTTGAAGAGCTAAGCTTTCCATTTGTGCACTTTGAAATTGAGCTAAGGAATGTTCTGGGCTGGGCTGAACCACAGGCACAGAGAAATGGGGCTGGTCTCAGGCCTGGTGAGATTGGGAAAATGCTGAGTTAAATCCGAACATGTCTGACCCTATGACCAGTTGCTAAGAGTTACCAGATAGTAAGGATGGTTGCTGGATGACTCATCCTCTTTAAGGCTGTGAAGATGGTGCACTTGGAGGTTTATCTGTCTTGGACGGGATGATGATATCTGCAGCTGTATCTCTCCCTCATGGAAAAAAAGAGCAAACCTGGGATTTGTGGTAAATCTGCAGCACTGGCCAGGGATGTAGATGCATGGGACAGCACCCAGAAATCCAGGTCAGTGATGCTCCCCCTGACCGGCTGTGTGAAGGAGGTTTCCATCCCCACAAATAAAATCACCATCCGTTATTGTGGCCCTGCAGCAGGAGCCTTGGATATGCTTTGAGGCATATGTCATTTGAGCGATGCCATTTGAGTGACAGACTGAAAAAACTCCTAACCTTAGGGTGGGTTTTTTCCAGGGGAGAGGACTTTCGTAGTACATCTATTTAGTACTGACCTTAGCAAAATGAGAGCATTTTTTCTTGTATATGCCAGAGCTTGGGAAATAAAATCTGTGATCCATAGGAAGTCAGTAATCAGATAGATGCCTTAGCACCCAGGAAGCACTTGAGAGCCACACATGATTACTGGATTATTTCAAGACTGTTGGTACTACATTACCATGCTTCTGTGACACATGAATACCTGTGCAGGTGCGTGTATACTTATACACATACCCTATTAGTCTCTATACATATATACATCTATAAATGTGTGTGTACATCGTCTCAGAAACAGAACAGAAGCAGCTTTCCTCCCAACAAGTAGTATTTGCATATGAATTAAAGCAAGAGAAATCTCCAGTTAGAACTGTGTGCTCCTAATGACTGTGCTCCCAAAGGAGACACGTGAGTGGTCTCATTCAGCTGTTGATGGCTGTGAGAAAGCGAACAGGTTGTCACAACCAATGTTCCTAGCCAAAGTCCTAAAATGGCTTCTGTAGCATGAAGGGCACATGTCCAAAAGTTTTGTCAGCTCTTGTGGAAGTGACAGTTCTGAGGAAATGATGAAAATCTGGAACAAGTCCAGCGCTTGCCCTCAGGGACGTTTGAAAATCCATGTGACTTCTGAAATTCACCTGGGACGGACAAAGGAAGGATGCTTGTGCTTCACTGTTGCTTTGAAAACAGTCTTTTGAGTTATAATTTCCATCATGTTTTCACTCTTCCCCTTTCCTTTCCAGGCAGTGAAGCTGATTTTAGCTCTTCAGGCAGCACGGGCAGTATTTCAGGACCTGAAGTCCATCTGTCTGCTGCTGGAAGCAAGAAATCTTTCTCTCGCAAGTAAGTAAAGCGATTTTTCCTGAACATTGCAAGTACTGCTTGTGCAAAGATAGACTGCTCTGTAAGGTCGTGCAGTTAATGCATACAATACCTGTGTTGTGAGATTTAAAACAATTTGGGTAACACTGTGTTCCCCGCCAGCGCCCACACTCGTGAGAACTGTGATATGAGAAAGAAAAAATGATGCTGTATTTGGAACATACAAATTGCCAGCATGTCAGATCAGCCAAATGGTATTGATGTATGTTGCTTATTCATGACAGGTGTGGAGAGATAATCAGGTAAAGCAGAAAAGGCATTGGCTGGAGTGGAGGCGGAAAGAACTGGGTGTGTGTTGGTTAACAGCGGTACTTCCAGCCAGTTAACATTTTGGTTTTATTACTTTACTTCCTCTTTGTAATAAATTGTCAGCTCGACTTCTGCCTTTCCAGATCATGATCTTACTTCTGTAGGAAATAGGTAGACAATATTGCCTTTGGTGCTTTTTTTCTCAAACACCCTGGCCTAATCTTTACATAACTCAAACGAAATGCAAGCTTTAAAAAATATCATGCTCATCTGTCTGACCAAACCTTTCATAAAGATTTCTGTGGGGTTTCTTCCCTTCATGTGTGGAGTGCAAATACAGACAGCTTGTGAATGGGGGGCAGTGGGATTGGGGTGTGCACAGTGCGCTCTGCTGACACGATCCCTGTTGGATACAGGTTTTGGAGTAGGTGGAAAGAATTCAGGTTGGCAGGACTGGTTTCCTGCCCTCCATGGCAGAGCTGGCAGGCAGGGACTGGCAGCAGGGTACTCGTATGCTTGAGTTACACAGACGACTCGAGGATCGCAGTGTGCCCCAGTGTACAGGCATCAGCAAAATGATGCTTTATGAGCAGTTTCTTATCTGTGTTGCGAGACTGTTAGAAAAATAAACTTAAGCTCTTGCTAGATTAAATCTAGCAAGTAAAGTTACTGGCTGTGGAAAGAAACAGTACTATGCATAATACAAAGCCCTAAAATCACCTTGTTTTCAGTAAGGTTATGTAAAATTTCATATATTATTGTGCATCTAAATATAACTTTAAATTAAAGCATATTGACCTACTGAATTGGGCAGAAGTCGTCTGTCATAAGACTCCTTCAAATGCATTGCTTTGTTATGCACAGTCCATACAAGTTCTGCCTCCTGCCAGAGTTGATGCTGTACTGCACAAAGTGGGAGGAGTTGTCTCCTTTGCAATAGGTTCTTTTTTAACTATTTGCCTCAACCCACTACGAAACATTCCACTGTTTCACAGACCACTGCCCTGTGCTTCATTGTAAAGTAACCGTAAAATCACCCAAACCACAGCAGTGTCATGAAGGTTTGCAGCAGCCACTCGACCATCTGTTCCTTATAAGCTATTCCACTTTCAGAGAAGGGAGGGAACCAAATCGAACAATTTAAAAAAAGAGACTTTGCTTCATAATTTTGTGATATTTAAATTTTTATGTCCCAGCTTTCTCTTTTGCTGTCTGGATTTATCTTTTTCCAATCTTGTTTTAATCCTGCCCTTTCATTAAATTTAGAACAACTTCCATGGGAGGAAGAAGGCAGCAGCATAATAATGCAGGAAGGCAAACCAAGTAGGCTGTCCTCAGGGTTCCCCAGCCTTTTGGCAGCTGTTGGGCAGTGCAGATACCAATTGCTTTCAAGCACACACAGTTGAAAGTCAGAGTTTTAATAAAGAGTGGGAAAAGAAAGATAGGTGTGTCTGAGGGAAACTGGAAGGAGGAAGGGAGGGAGAGAAGGGAAGGAAGGCTGTGCTTTCCTTTGTCTATTTTAATACTATTCCAGCCTATTCCCAGTAGGGTTCAACTATATCTAAGCAAATGAATAGCTGACAATGGCAGCTGAAACACCCAGGATGCCAAAGGCAGAAAAGAACAGTGGCTCAACAAAAATCTGTTTTCACTGCACGCTGTGATGCCTCAGGCTGCTTGCTGAGGAGCATGAAAGCAGCCTTACAGCAAACCTCCACAGACAGGCATCTCTCTGCAGGCCTGGCCAGGGAAAGCTGCAGCGTGGTTCTTGTGGTACTAATCCAGGCTGCAGGCCTCTCATTACTTAATGGAGCCAGAAGTTCAGGGAACGTGGATGATGGAGTCACTGGGTACTGTGCTATCCACAGACAAATGTGAAGGTGGCCGAGGTTTCCCTAGATCACGTGGTTCAGACTGAGAGCCTTGCAGTCACTGAAAGGACATGCAGTGGCTGATGGCTTCAGGACCTTCTTCTCAGCCAGTCACAGCTCAGGTCTGGCTGGGTATCAGTCAGCGGGTGCTGAGCAACTGTATTGAGCGTCACTTGCGTTTATTGGTTTTTATTCAGCTGTCTCTTTTTGTCTCCCTTTTCATTACACTTGGTGTTGTGTTTATTATTCTATTTTACTTCATTTTATTTCAGTTATTATACTGTTCCTATCTCAACCCATGGGTTTTACGTTTTTGTCTGGTTCTCCTCCCCATCCCTCCAGGGGCGAGGGCAGGGGGTGGCTTTGTGAAAACTGGTTTCTGGCTGGGGTTAAACCACGATAATCCTCTAACTATTTGGTTCCCCTCCAGTCGTGGCCCTTATGGTCGGAATAATGGATCCTTATCCTACAAGCCTGGAGCCAGCCCACTTGCTTCCCGTGAAAAGGACCCTTTGCCAACACTGTGCAAAAACCAGCTGAGTCCTCCTAATATCCATCAGAGTTACAGGGCTTCTTCAGTCAGCAGCAGCAACTCAGGCTCACACAAAGGAAGCAACAGCAGCCCAGTGATGAGGCAAGTGTTTATTTCAGCATCCCGGTGTTCAGCGCATGACTTATCTTCTCTGCACTGTAACATGGGATCAGCTGTGCCAGTTGCAGAGCAGGTCACCTTGCTCCTCAGCATAAGTGTGACTTCTCCTGATGGTGGCTTGACTGTGAGCAGGGTGCTCCATCCCTTGTAAAAGCTTTATCGTTTCAGCACTGTAAAACTCAAGGTTACTTTTAATCAAAGCCCTTTGGAGTTTGTTTTCACTCCAAGGCAGGCTACTTCATGGGGTTTCATGCCTTCAGTTCTCATGGTTCTTTTCTTGAAGGGTCCTTTCACTTTGGAGACAACTGGATGGGGTAGTATAGAAAATATTATGCACTTGAGGGAAAATTCACCCTGCCCAGCCTTGAGCACCCTCCTGAGGAGTGCAGTTTCCTGTACAGGAAGGAAAACAGATGTCTGCCAGAGAATGCAGCATGTAGTGCAGAGAAGAAATTGCCACCACACTGCTGCTATTTCCCTCCCTCTCCCTCTCTCAGGCAGTTCAACAGCCTACCATGTCAGACACACACCTAAAGCTAAATAGGATGAATCGAGGTTTCAGCATGCTGGGCTTCATAACTCCCATGTGGAGATGAACTCAGCAGCCTTGCCTGTCCGTGTTCACAGCTGGGGACCCTTGCCAGTCCCAGCTGCCTGCTGCTGGGCACACCATCCATTCTGTGTGAGAGCATAGCTGGGTGGTTTAGCCTTAAATGTCTCATTTGATGTCATGGCACTGAAAGCAAGTACGATAAATAGCAGATTTTGCACATAGCCACAAATCAGCTGTTCCCTCAAGCACTCTGATGTGCCAGAGGGAGTCACTTGTGTGGACATGGAGGAGCCCCAAGGGAGTCAAATGTATCAGTCAACAGGATGCTTTTCTTTTGGCTGGGATGGAAGAACTGTAGGAATGATGTTATGTGACGGTTTGTGTGTTTTCTTCGCAGGCGATCGGGAAGGTACAATAATTCTTGTGACAATCACAATATTAAGCCACAAAGTCCAGAGCAGTATTTGACACCTCTGCAGCAGAAAGAAGTCACAGTACGGCATTTGAAAACCAAGCTGAAGGAATCTGAGAGCAAACTCAAAGAAAGGTAAATTTTGCTTCAGAAATCAGAGCAAGAAAGATTTATTCAGGAACATTCAGGGGTGGGAATCCCAAACGCTTTTACTCATTTCTTGACCACATAAAGTTTGCATTAAGAAATCTGAAATCTTTTCAGTCTGATGAGGTTGTTTTCAGGTATTTCAGGTCTCACAGTGTTCTCAGGGAATACATACCATGCACTTTAATATGATTATAGCTGCCTCTTTCCCCTTTTTTGAACTTTCATTGTAGAATATTTTTTAAAGGACTATATTTTACCAGTCTGGTTTAGCATTGAGAGGCCTTTATAAATAAGGCAGTTTTTCCCTGCCAGCATGGGACCTTAGTCTCTTGTTCTGCCTCTCAGTGAAATATGACTACAAATGTCGCCTTGCTCCCCTAATGAAAGAAAAGCTCTTACACATACCAGTGTGCCCACTTGTCGTTACTGGCTGTGTGGTGAGGTTGGTGACTCTGGCTGGCAGCTGTATGCATGTCTGCCAGCTCTCTCAGGGATGGCAGAAAATGGGGCATGGAGGAGTTTGCTTCCTTGTTGGAGCATCTCTGCAGCACAACAATTCCAGCATGAGGAGCCCCATGTTGATTTGTTAACTGGCCAGTCAGCAGTAGTGTCACAACACTTTTATTCTGCTACAGGGAAAAAGAAATAGAAGAGCTCAAAGCTCAGCTGGGACGGATGAGGGAAGACTGGATTGAAGAAGAGTGTAATCGTGTGGAGGCAGAGCTGGCCTTAAAGGAAGCAAAAAGTGAAATTAAACAACTTAAGGTTGTTATCGAAACCATGAAAAACAGCATGGCTGAGAAAGACAAAAAAATGCAGAAATATTTCCTAGACATAAACATTCAAAACAAGAAACTGGAATCTTTGCTGCAGAGCATGGAGGTGGCTCAGCACAGCTTTGTGCAGGATGAGCAGCACCTGGAGTACATGTGTGACTTGGAAGGGAAGCTGTTAGCCGTGATACCAGACAGCCTCATCACTGGGGAGCAAGCTCTGGAGGAGGTGGCAGATAGTGGACTGCTTCTTAATGAGGGCACAGCTAATGAGACTGATTCATGTGAAGAGAGTTTAACCACCAGCACCTCCGCACCGAGTGATCCAATTCCCTCCAATCCTGCTGTGAATAAAGAGATGCTTGAAAATGCTCTGGATGAAAAACCAGCTTCCCCCCAGGAGGAGGAGAAAAGCATCAACGTGATGGTGGAAAAGGCCATCCAGACTGATGTGGTACCATATAGCCTGGATGTGGAGCAGTTCTTCCAAAGCATCTTCAGTGCTCAAGATAACTATCCTCTAAGCCCACCTTCGTCACTGAAGGAGCTGGATGAGTTTTCTCTTGGAAGCTTCACCGATTCTGCTATTGCAGTGGACTTAACTCCGAGTGATCCAAACTCTGTCATCCTTTTGTCTCCCATGGAGTCTCCGTGCCGATTGGTGCAGCGCGGAGTTAATGAAAACCGTTTCATGAAAGAACTTGATTTCATCGACCCTCCTGATGATGAAGGCTTTAAGTATGCCCATACTTCCTCTCAGATAGACATCAAGAGGAGCTACTGGAGCAGCAGTCCCCTCACAGATGTTCTGGCTCTAGCAGTCCCTGTTATACCAACTGTCCTGTGGGCTTTCAGTACCCACAGAGGAGGCACAGAACCCATTTACAATATTAGCACATTGCTTCGTGGCTGCTGCCTGGTGGCCCTGTTCTCTTTACGCCGTACACCCTTCCGTACCAAAATTTAATGTCTGCTCTGTCCTGGTGTGGTTACCCGAGACAGAGGTGAATAGGGATAAAATAGGTCCTTAAAGTATCGTAGATTCTTTAAGAGTTCATAATTTTGCTTTTCACTATTTGATTTGCACTACAAATTGTTTCAGAAACATGTTCCTTGTTCAAAAATATAAAATAGCTGAATCCTGTACTTCCACAAGGTATCTTTTAACTGGTGTTTTAAACAGCACTGCTGCCTACACAGATGGTCCTCTTGCTCCCAGGCACTGTGTCCTTCCCCTGTGCTGGTGTCTTTATGGTGCCAGAGCATCTGCACAGTAAACATGACCAGGGAAATCAAGAAGACTTACAGCTCATGTCTGTGTTTTCTGCTGAGCTAGTCTTGAGCTCGGTCACTTCCCTCAGTGGTTCACTGAGCAGACTCACTGGCTCAAGGGCAGCACAAAACACACACAGGGAAGGGAACAGTATTTCTTACGGCAGCACTCACCTCAAATGGTTGTGAAACTACAGTGTTACGTAAGTTACATAGAGACTGAAGCCCAACAAGGGTATCATCCATGTGCTCCAGAAAGCATGCTAGCGCTTTCCATGTGTTGTCCAGAGTGTCAAATCAGTTTAGAGGTTAACACACACATTTCGCAGGCAGCTTCCACCCAGCACATCCTTTGTCCCTGTCTTGTGTAGTGCTCTTCTCAATGGTGCAATTGCTCGAGCATTTCATTGGTCTTGTGCCTATACTTGGACTGTAACCAAAAATGTGCATTGTTGGGAGTCTTGAAACTTGTTATAAGTTTAGAATCATAGGATCATAGAACAGTTAGGGTTGGAAAGGAACTTAAGATCATTTAGTTACAACCCCCCTGCAATGGGCAGGGACACCTCACACTAAACCATGCCACCCAAGGCTCTGTCCAACCTGGCCTTGAGCACCGTCAGGGATGGAGCATTCACAGCTTCCTTGGGCAACCCATTCCAGTGCCTCACCACCCTTACAGTAAAGAACTTTTTCCTTATATCCAATCTGATCTTGCCCTGTTTAAGTTTTAACCCATTACCCCTTGTCCTATCACTGCAGTCCCTAATGCAGAGTCCCTCCCCAGCATCATTATAGGCCCCCTTCAGATACTGGAAGGCTACTATGAGGTCTCCACGCAGCCTTCTCCAAGTTGAACAGCCCAACTTTCTCAGCCTGTCTTAATACGGGAGGTGCTCCGGTCCCCTGATCATCCTCATGGCCTTCCTCTGGACTTGTTCCAACAGTTCCATGTCCTTTTTATGTTGAGGACACCAGAACTGCACACAATACTCCAAGTGAGGTCTCATGAGAGCAGAGTAAAGGGGCAGGATCACGTCCTTTGACCTGCTGGTCACGCTCCTTTTGATGCAGCCCAGGATGCAGTTGGCTTTCTGGACTGCAAGCGCACACTGCCGGCTCATGTTCATTTTCTCATCAACCAACACCCCCTAGTCTTTCTCCACAGGGCTGCTCTGAATCTCTTCTCTGCCCAGCCTGTAGCTGTGCGTGGGATTGCTCCGACCCAGGTGGAGGAGCTTGCACTTGTCATGGTTAAACTTCATGAAGTTGGCATCAGCCCACCTCACAAGCATGTCAAAGTCCCTCTGGATGACATTCCTTCCCTCCAGCGTATCAACCGAACCACACAGCTTGGTGTCATTGGCAAACTCACTGAGGGCGCACTCAATCCCCCTGTCCATGTCACCGACAAAGATGTTGAGCAACACCAGTTCCAACACCGATCCCTGAGGGTCACCACTCATTACTGGTCTCCAGCTGGACATCGATAGGTACACTTTGAATCTTAATTTTGGTTTAAGTCTTAGTGCATTGGAACAGTCTTCCAAGCCCTTTAAAATACTAAGGATAAATGTATTGTGGTTTAACTTATTGTTTATTTATTTGTTTTTGTGTAAGTTACCTTTATTATCACAAGTTCAGTAAAGCATGTTGGAAATGTCAAATGCGTGAGTGTTTTATTGTGGAAAACCTATAAAAAACACCCCATTTCAGCTGAGTTCTCTGGCACAGTCCAAGCAGGAGGAGGCACAGTGATAGGGCATAAGGTTGGTTGTGAGATCAAGAGCAACAACTCTGAGAGCCAATAAATCAGCATTGTGACAAGTGACTATTAATCCAAAATAATGAACGCTTAATTGCAGCACATGTTTCACAGTTGTGAATAACCTGGGCGATAGTGTCCGTTGTTAAGTCCACCCCTCGGTCACGAGCCCATCTGTATGTTACATCTCTGCCCTGATGGCCTGAAGTGTCATGGGCCCACCAGGCCAAAAATAATTCACCCTTATGCTGCCAATCCGAGCCAATTCAATCTTAGCAGCTTTACCCACTTGTTGGTTTTTCTGGTGTTCCTCAGTGGCCCGACTCCTGGGCACATGAGCATCTATGTGGCGTACCTTCCCTACCAGGTTCTGCACCGGGTCAGCAATACCTTGCCACAGTGCAGCAGCCCAGATGGATTTACCTCTGCGTTGCCAGTTGCTCTGCTTCCATTGCTGCAACCACCCCCACAGGGCATTTGCCACCATCCAACAGTCAGTATAAAGTACTGGCCCCCCTTTCCTCATTCAGCTCTGTGGTTACAGGACAGAGCACAGAGTTAGACTGGGGAAACTGTAGTACAGCTCCAAGCACAAGTACTCAGCCAGAGGAACAGGCAGCAGTGGGTCTGTGGCCACAGGCGCCTGCTCTGCTGCACACACACTGCATCACACACACACGGGACCTGCTCTGAAACCCAGTGCAGCCCTCTGGAACCTTGCAACTTCCCATTTTGGTGCTCTCGGAAGAGTATCAGTTTCCTGGCACCTGACAGAGGTCCAGGAGGCCCAGCTGAACTCAGCCAACAGTCTGGGCACACTGAGATGCAGCTATGACCATGAAACCATGTCCAAACCATGAGATCTGTGCATAGATCAGAGGAGGGCAACATCACCCAACAGATGAACAGTGGGGCTTGTCTGGCTCCACCCCAGCTTCCAGACACACCTCTGGCCATTTAAACCTCACCAGCCTTCTGTTTTCCCCTTTGCAAAGCAAGTGGAGCATTTCCCTGTGCAGCTCAGGACAGAGGAGGCCTGGTGAAGCCTGACAATGCCATGCGTTGTTCACCAGCTTTGGGAGGAAGGGAACTGTTAGTAAGCCAGAGGGAGGAGGAGGAGTTGGCCAGCGTGTGGGGAGCATTTGCAACACTCAAGAGGGTGATGCGCACTGGTGCTTGCAGAGGCAACTTGGGGTCCTTTCACATCCTCGTGATGCCTCAGTTCTGCATTACTTGTGTTTGCAACAAAGATTCAAGAGGTTTCTTTAAGCATTATTTCAAGGAAGAGAATTAACGGACAGTTCAACGCGACACAGTCCCCTGGAGCTCACAAAGATGCTATGGGAGCCAGTAATTTGCTCTCCAATGCTCTCCTGGCTCCCTGGGCTCCCACAGGCCTGGCATGCCCTGTGAAGCTGCTGCAGTACATATTGCTCAGAGGTCGCTTTCAGCTTTGTCATTACATGGACACCAGGGCCAGTATGTGGGGTTAATGCACTTGTTACAGGTGCAATTTCATCATTTATAGGTGTTCCCTCTTAGCACTAGAAAACATGTCAGAAAATGCTGTGTTCCTGCTTCAGAGCGTGTCTGCTCAAGGCCAAGAGAGCAGTATTTTATACCATAAGATGTTACCAACTTGATTACAGTTTTGGATTTCTCTACTGCAGAAAGAGGCAACAAAGCACAAACCCGCACGTGGGTTTAAAATTACAGTAGGACAAACTCATTTTATAGAATCACAGATTGGTTTGGGTTGGAAGGGACCTTAAAGCTCACCCAGTTCCAACCCCCTGTCACGGGCAGGGACACCTTCCACTAGACCAGGTTGCTCCAAGCCCCTGTGTCCAACCTGGCCTTGAGCACTGGCAGGGATGGGGCAGCAACGGCTTCTCTGGGCAACCTGTGCCAGTGCCTCAGCATCCTCATAGGGAAGAACTCTTTCCCAATATCTAATCTCAATCTCCCCTTTGTCAGGTTAAAGTCATTCCCCCTTGCCCTATCACATGTGCTTGTAAAAAGTCCCCCTCCAGATTTCCTGTAGGACTGGAAGGCTGCTCTAAGATCTTCCTGGAGCATTCTCTTCTCCAGGCTGATTTCAGCCCATTGTTCGGACAGGCTGCATTTAGCAGTAGTGTTTTGACATGTGTTGTTGAAGACCTAAGGTGCTAACACCAGAATAACCTCAAAGTTGCTTCTGGCCTTAAAAGTCTTCTGGTCTGCTCTGCTCCCATAAGGCATTTAACTGCTCAGCAACAGGTGACCTTTATTCCCTGATCCACAGAGGATGTGGATGCTGAAGTACCACCTGCTGATAACACTGTTATGCATTTTGCTTTCTAGCCCAGGAACAAGAGCTCCTTTCTTTACTATTCAGCTGAAGGGGTAACCAGCATGCCCATCAGCTGATGAAAACACAAAGGTTCAGGCACTGCCCACCTCCTGCCCCGAAATTCACCCTTACTTATGTCCACCCTCTCTCAAGGCTGTTCTTAACTTTCAATTACTTACTCATTTCTCCTTCCTTTCACCCTAATGCAACTCTCTCCTAAATCCCACCCTCTAGGAACACACCAAAATGAAAACACTGTATTATCTATGTCCTACATGAGAAGAACAAGTGAGAATTTTGCTCCAAAACCCTTCAGACAAATGAAAACAGGACATTGCAAACATGACCAACCATAGCAAAGCCAAGGAAAGGATGATATCCAGTCCTCCTGGCAGGTCAATTCTCCATAGCCAGAAATAACAGTGAAAGCAATCAAGTCTTAGCTTTCAGTGAAGAAATAAAAGGGCATGGCCAACAGTCTGAGTGTGAGAGGGAAAAGGAGGAGCCTGTGAAAGAGAAAAGAAGACACAGCACATGTAAAATGAAGTGTACCACCACTGCATGGGTTATCACGCATCTACAAGAGCACCATATCCTTAATGGCGTTGTGTCAGCACATGGTCCATGAGGTGATGTCTCGAGCAGCTGTGCTCAAGCACAGCAGGGATGTGGAGAGAAACACAGCAAAGCTGTACGCTTTATTATGTACAGTTATTGTGTGACTCTGCGTCAGCAATGTATTTACTGCCTCTGTATACATACATACATAGGTATATATCCATGGTGTGGTATTTCTGTGCTTGCATATTGCCCTGGTAGGCCTAATATACTGACTTTTTTCTGCCTGTAACAGCTGTGAATGCAGCGTGTGGTCTGGTCACCATACTGTGTCATTACCCTTGTGCTATGGCTGAAGCCGTGCAGACAGCGCAGTTAAAGGTGGGGCTTCTCTGCACCTAGAATGTAGGCGTGATGGCTGTGCTGCCCAAGTGCAGTAAACACACATCAGTGCCAGCTGTCCTTGCACAGGCAGCTCCTTCTCCCTCCCTCAATCCCACCTTGAAATTGTGGCATCACATGCAGGATGGGAAATCTTGAGTCATCGGCAGGAGGAGGTTCCCCATCTGACTCCCATGCTGCAGCAGGACAGCATTAGCACCCTGAGCTGCGCTCCTTGACTCCTGGCTCAGGTGAGCACACATCTGCCAGAGCCTCGCTGCCCTCCCTGCCTCTGCCTGGCTTGTGCCTGCCCGTGCTGCCTGCAGCCCTTGTCACGGGGTGGCACAGCTCCCTTCTCCTCCCCTCCGTGTCAGCTGCAGCTGACTGTCTGTCTGTCACAGGGCTGTCAGGGCAGCAAGCAGAGTAAAAGGCAGCACAAAGCATGATGCTGTCTGCAGAAAGCACTTAGCTTGGAGCAGTTGTCCATCAAGCAGTAAAGTGCAGAGACAGCAACAGATCCATGATTTCACTCCTGCTTCTCAGATACCCATTCCAGGCAAGGAGCAGTTCTGGAAAATGTTACTTTGTTGGCCATTCTCAAATTGTGTCTCGCATTTCAGAGAGCAGTGCACAGCTCCACTCCAGGGGTGAGGGCACGCTGCTGTACTGAGCCTGCTGTGAGATGGGGAAGGCCAGGTCAACCAGCTTCCCAAGGCCAAATGCCACATGCGGCACAAGCATCTCCATCAGAGCATATGCCTAGGTCAGGTCACCCTGGCAGGCTGTTGGTGCTGTGACACTGAGTGCCTGGAGCATGGAAGAATATGAATGAAGGAATTTCAAATGAGATACCGCTGAATCCAGTGGCCCAACTTGTAGCATCATGGGCAGGAAAGAGTGGGTAAGGCAGTCCTGGTAACAGGGAAGTCTGAGATCAGAGCTGAACAAGTATTATGTCCAGTTAGGACAAATTAGTGGCTTTGAGAAATGCCAACCTCCATGGTTAATACAAAATATGGTTAACATAAGCCCAGCACAGGCTCTGCTGGGCTTACATGTGTGTGCTTTTGCAATCACATTGTCACAGCAACAAAAACAGCCAACAGGCGCCCTTGGGGCGCCATCAGCCCGGAGAATGGCATTAGGAGAGATGAGAGGCTCCTGCCTGCAGTGCTGCTAGGCAAGAGTTCCACCTCTTTGTCAAGACAGAAGTCACAGTTACCCAGGAGGATGTGTTTCATCATGTGATATTTTATGGATACATGCCACGTTCCTTTGCTTAGAAATCTCTACCAAATGGGAGGAAGCATTTTAAAAGTCTCCTGGTAACACTGCTGTTGAGCTCTGCCACATGCAAAGCTGCCTTGAATATCACTAATGCACTTGGAACCATTGCTAGCAGTGACCCCTTTAATGTAGGTGTTCTTGAGGAGCCTATAAATATCCTCACACCTAATTTTAAACATAAGTAATCTCCTGTGCTCAGTGTGAAGTTTACGTGTAGCTGTTATCAGAACCGTGGCCAGAAAGGTGAGTTGGTGCTTGGCAGGCACGGTTCCTGTCTCGAATGCAGCTCAGGCTCAGGAAGCTCGGTGATGGAGGTGGCTGTTTCCAGGCTCTGCTGACCCAGACGGCAGTGCCAGCTCTGGAGCTTGCCCCAGCCATGCTCTGTGATGCAAGCAGGTCAGTTAAGCTGCGCTTCCTTGAAATGCTTCGGGTAGCCAGGGCTGATTGTGATCTGTTTACCCAGAGATAAGCCTTAGCGAGCTCCTGCTCTCTGTGCTGCAGGCAGGACCTGGCTGTGGAAAGCTTCTGGCACCTTGCAGGGGCAGTAATGTTGAGAGGTGTGAACAGAAGAGGTATGACATCTCTGTAATGGGTTTACTTGTTTGGGTCTTGCTTGGAAAAGTAGATCTGGGAGTATTGTGGTACCGAGACAGTATTCAGAGTGTGTTTCAGTCTTGTAGATAGGAATGTTCTGTTCATCAGGAAAATTCTGTTGCAGTTTTGGACACTATGATGTCCCACGGTCATTTTGCTTCCCTAAGGAGAGGGTCACTGACCTCTACATCTGTAGACACGATATAAATACTCTGTGGCTTTCCTACTTTCCCTTCCCCCCTCACAGACTTGTGCGTGGTTTTGATCTGGTTACAGCTCTGTACCTTGTGTCTGATTATTGGGAGTGTTTGCCTGGGTGCAGAGTTTGTTAGAGATGAAAAAGCCAGGTCCTCAGACAACTGTACACCTTCCCTTACGGCAGATGTGAAACTTCCCTTCTCTAAAGCACGGCTGTTATCTACTGTGTATCTACCCCACACACCTTACCAGAGGAACTCCAGTGGAAATACATAAAGTATACAAAAATAGAATGTGAGAAGTGCTGTGAACTGAGAATTTAACACTAGCTTTATTAACAGGACACAATTTTTGTTCAATTACCTATGCAAAAAAGTATAAGGCATGAAGGGTCTTTTTTCTTAACTGTAGGAAGAATTTCTGCTGTAAATACAAATTTAACACTATATGCAAGTGATGAAATGGCTCCCCCATGTTCACATCCACCTGCGTAAGAAAGGAACAGCATGCATAGCTGTTGTGTGATGATGCTACTGCAGTGTTATGTGTAAATGGGCAAGACAGCACAGGAAGCTGCAACGGACAAGGTGAAAATACTGCCACTTCAGTGTTCAGCTTTGACTTGTGCTCTACCATAGCATAACCTACCAGGAGTACACTTAGAGTCACAGGTCATCTATAACAAGCGCTTTTCTTCTGCACGTCAAAATATGATCACCCATAGAACACACTGAAGTATTTATAAATACCTTTATAAAAAGGCAAAAGCAAACATTCTTTTACCAGGCAGCAAGAAAAGGGTTTTTTAAAACTGTTTAATTACATGTTTCAGGTAAGCACAGATAATACAGTAGATTTCCCACCACTGAATATTTACATTCTTTTCTGAGACTTCAGCAGTTCATTAAGAGTGTCTTTCAATCAACATCCCTGCTCAATCACTTCTGCTGCAAAGAACGGTGCTGGAATAGAACAATTGCAGGAATCATGATTCCACCAAGGCATGATTTTCTGTGGGCTTTTTCTCCTTTAAGAGAAGCAGCTAGTAGTTCAAGGTATTGTGGGAGAATCCTGGATTCCAAGATGACCTGAAGAATGCACTGAAACCAAGCAGCATGTTGAAGTCCTAGAAATACTTAAAATCAATACCAATATGTATGTTGCAGAGCTGAAATTCTCTTCTTCACTGGCACTGCCATTGATGCCTGGTTTCTGTTAGGACAGTTTTACACCAATTTTGGTTTGTTCCTTTTTCATTAGCCTCTGGGCCTCTTTCTCCATTTTCTTCCGCTGCTGCTCTGCTGCTCTTTTTTCCCTTTCTGCTATCTTCTGTTGTCTGCAATTAAAGAAAACACGAATTGCTAAATAACAGGAAACCAATTTTTAGCATGGTCATACCTTAATCACTGATTGATGTCATTACATGTATAAACAGGTTGTTATAACTAATCAAACAGAGCTGCAGTTTACTGTAGTTAGGCTCAGAACAGTTATTCTTCTATTGTGCTGAAGTCCTATTTTTTCTCCAGATTAATCTAGTCTTAGGCAGTAATAACTGTTCAATTATTTTTACAATCTAAAAGTCACTTAATTCTCAAAGATTGAGAGTAACACAATCAGTGACAGTGTATGGCTATTATAAGGCCTAAAGCTATTTAGAAAAAGAATAAACAGATATCTAATGCTTTGACTATTAAGATTACCTGTTTCTTCAAATTCAGACCAAAACAGTTTGACTTGTCTAGAACACCAACTTATGTCCCCCTTTCCCTCAACGCAAGCATCAGTAGTTATCTTCTTGGTAATGCAAGTACTACAAACTTTCCCTCATGATCAGATGAGATGATAACCTCTAACACTCCCTTTCACATGCTCAGGATCTGTGTTGTACTCTTGTGTTCAGTACAAGCATAAACAATAGTCTTTAACAAAAATGAAGTAAGAGTCTTCAGCTGTGCATCCTTTTGGCATTATTGATCATCACTGCGATAAAGCCTTGGACATCACTATTAACTAGCTCAAAGAATTTGTCCTCAGAAAAGGTTTCCAATTTCCACAAATACAGAGCTGACTAGAGCAAAAGGCAAAACCAACACAAAGTTCCATTCATTCTGTTCCCCGCTACAGCTACAACACATCGCTGAGTGGCGCAGGCTCAACAACCGGAGCAAGTGGCACATTGTAGCTCTCTCCCCTGTACTGCATAAGTAGTATTAGAATGGAATAAGGAAGTTACATTTTGGATTCAGTTTATCAGATATTTAAATTTTACTAGAGTGGCCTGCAAGAGGACTGTAAACACAAACATGAAGCTTCATTAACTTTAAAAGGTGATATTTAACACAGATTCAGTAAGGATAAAGACTTGCTTAGTAAAAAAGAGTACAGAAATGTAACTGACAGAGCAGTAAAGCATTAACTTTCAATGTATTTAAATTACCTGTGCACATCCACTTAATGATGCAGAAGGCCAAAAGCTGTATGTACACCAGCCAGCATGTTAAAGAATTCCAAAACCTGCATGAGGTGCTAAGCAATGCTATTCATTTGCCATTCTGAAGGAAAGTCATACCAGGTCATGTTTCTTCTCCCTACTAAAAACTACGTATTGCTGAACTTCTCTGAGCAGAGAAGTGGTTTCCATGCCCTCTACTGGCTGAGTAGTTTTACAGGATTTCAGTTACACTCAAATGAGAGAGACCTTCACATCACCTCAAATGGAGGAACTAAAGTCATCAAAAAAATATAAACAAGCAGCTTGCTGCAGAGTAATATCCTTTCCACGGCTCTTTTACTCCATCAACATTCAAAACACTGAGCTCTATTCATAGAATCACAGAATAGTTAGGGTTGGAAAGGACCTTAAGATCATCAAGTTCCAACCCCCCCACCATGGGCAGGGACACCTCCCTCTAAACCATATTACCCAAGCCCTCATCCAACCTGGCCTTGAACACTGCCAGGGATGAAGCATTCACAACCTCCCTGGACAAAACTTCCAAACTTTCTTTCTTCGTGGAAGAAAAGCACAAGACAAACGGCAGCCATATCTGACTCACTTTTTCTGAGTTCCAAAGCAAGGACTTCAGCAAGCTTTGGATGGAATAATACAAGTTGTTTAAACCAGGAAAGTATACATGCTTTCCATTTGGTCTTTTTACTTCAACACAACTAAAAATGCACCAGCACTTTGCTTAACTGTTCCCAATGGGAAAAACCAACTGCATTGGTATTAGAAAGTCTAAAAGTACAGAAAGGCACCTACAATTTGCAGAAGAAACCAAGTTCTAGCTAACTTCAATTAACTGAAAATCCAGTTTATCATCTTCTACACTGATTCAACAGTGAATGAAAAATTTCAGTGTATCCCAGCCCAGAACATGCTGGGAAGTGAGGAGAATGCCCAAAAAGCAGACTACAAGACCAAGATGCAATCTTCTAGTATTAAGGAGAAACTCCAGATCACTTCCTTACTACAGTCTGTTGGAAGCAGAGCCAGTCCTGTCAAGTACTATACTTAAGTGGTATGTTAAATGTCAGATGTTAATTACACCACAGATGTCTACTGCAAGAGAAACTGTAAGTCTCCTATCAATCTTGCTAGAAATCAGCCACCACTTTCCTCAATGACAAAAAACATTGTAATTTGGTGTGTCATGAACAAAACAAAATTTTACTTCACACAGCTGGGACACAGCTTACACAAGGATCAGTTGTACCGAGGCAGCCATTCATAGCTGGCCAAGCACTACATAATACAGACAGTTACAGTTCTCATCACGTTTGTCCCATGAATTTGAAGTATTTGGAGGCATACACGTCTCTTCTAAAACTGGCAAAACCTGATATTTTTAGTAGGGCCCCAAAAGAATTCTATGAAAGTTAACCAGTTGAACTGAAACCTCTCAATAGTGAAGATGGCAGGCTGGAATTGTTAGACAGCTTCAACCAAAAAAGATGACACTTGGAAAACTGGAGCTTGTGAGAAAACTACTTTCTACTCTATGTAAGACAAGTCTCTGCTTTGGAAAGTTTGAATGCTTCTTTTCAGACTCCTGAAAATGTTTGTAATTGAATGTGGCAAGGGTTAAGTAAAGTATAACACAGCTTCTGCAGTCAGCAAAAGTAGTTCATTCATTTCTCAGTTAAAGATTAAAAAACAAATTAAAAAATCAAATCAAAACAAACAGCATTTTTCACTCTCTCATTTTCTTTGTCTGATGCACCACAGATTAAGTCTCAACAGATCGTACTTACAATCATAGAATCACAGAATACTGAGGGTTGGAAAAGACCTTAAGATCGTCAACTTCCAACCCTCCTGCCATGGGCAGGGACAACTCGCTCTAAACCATATCACCCAAGGCCTCGTCCAACCTGGCCTTGAACACTGCCAGGGATGGAGCATTCACAACCTCCCTGGGCAACCCATTCCAGTGCCTCACCACCCTTACAGTAAAGAACTTCTTCCTTATATCCAATCTAAACTTCCCCTGTTTAAGTTCTAACCAGTTACCCCCTGTCCTGTCACTACAGTCCCTAATGAAGAGTCCCTCCTGAGTATCTCGATAGGCCCCCTTCAGATACTGGAAGGCTGCTATGAGGTCTCCACGCAGCCTTCTCTACTCCAGGCTGAACAGCCCCAACTTTCTCAGCCGATCTTCAATGGGAGGTGCTCCAGTCCCCTGCTCATCCTCGTGGCCCTCCTCTGGACTTGTTCCAACAGTTCCATGTCCTTTTGATGTTGAGGACACCAGAACTGCACACAATATTCCACGTGAGGCCTCACGAGAGCAGAGTAAAGGGGCAGGATCATCTCCTTCGACCTGCTGGTCACGCTCCTTTTAATGCAGCCCAGGATACGGTTGCCTTTCTGGGCTGCAAGCGCACACTGTTGGCTCATGTTCATTTTCTCATCAACCAGCACCCCCAAGTCCTTCTCCACAGGGCTGCTCTGAATCTCTTCTCTGCCCAGCCTGTAGCTGTGCCTGGGATTGCTCCAACCCAGGTGTAGGACCTTGCACTTGGCATGGTTAAACTTCATAAGGTTGGCATCAGCCCAGCTCACAGGTGTGTCAAGGTCCCTCTAGATGGCATTCCTTCCCTCCAGCGTATCAACCGAACCACACAGCTTGGTGTCATCAGCAAACTTGCTGTCCATGTCACTGACAAAGATGTTGAGCAACACCAGTCTCAACACCGATCCCTGAGGGACACCACTCGTTACTGGTCTCCAGCCAGACATTGAGCCATTGACCACAACTCTTTGTGTGAGGCCATCCAGCCAGTTCTTTATCCACCGAGTGGTCCATTCATCAAATTGATGTCTCTCCAATTTAGAGACAAGGATGTAGTGTGGGACAGCATCATACACTTTGCACAAGTCCAGGTAGATGACATCAACTGCTCTACCCCTGTCTATCAGTTCTGTAGCCCCACCATAGAAGGCCACCAAATTGGCCAGGCAGGATTTCCCCTTAGTGAAGCCATGCCGGCTGTCACCAAACACCTTGTTGATTTTCATGTGCCTTACCACACCTTCCAGGAGAATCTGCTCCAAGATTTTGCCAGGCACAGAGGTGAGACTGACTGGTCTGTAATTCCCTGCGTCATCCATTTTCCCCTTCTTGAAAATGGGGGTTATATTTCCCTTTTTTCAGTCATCAGGAACTTCACCTGACTGCCATGATTTTTCAGATATGATGGCCAGTGGCTTAGCAACTTCATTTGCCAGCTCCTTCAGGAACTGCAGATGGATTTCATCAGGACAAATGGACTTGTGCATGTTCAGATTTTTAAGATGGTCTCAAACCAGATCCTCTCCTACAATGGGCCCAAGGTCTTCATTCTCACAGTCCCTGCGTCTGCTTTCCAAGACTTGGGTGGTGCGGTCAGAGCCTTTGCTAGAGAAGACCGAGGCAAAGAAGTCATTCAGAACCTCAACCTTCTCCAAATCCTGTGTAGCTAGTTCTCCCGAGAGCTTCCTGAGGGGGCCTACATTCTCCCTAGTCTGGTTTTTATTTGCTATGTACCTGTAGAATCCCTTCCTGTTATCCTTAATATCCCTAGCCATGTTTAATTCTAACTGGGCCTTAGCTTTCCTAACCTGTTCCCTAGCTTCCCGGACAACATCCCTGTACTCTTCCCAGGCCACCTGTCCTTGCTTCCACCTTTTATAAGTCTCTTTTTTCATTTGAATTTTTCTCAGCAGCTCCTTATCCATCCAAGGAGGTCTCCTGGCCCTCCTGCTGCACTTCCTTCTAGCTGGGAGAGATTAAAGCTCTTACTGAGTCTACTGGTATTCTCTATGTGAAAAGGTATTATCTTTAAAACAAAACCAGCCCCAAGCCACATCATTCACATCACAAAGCTCATACTCCTGTGATCCATTAGTAAAAGACAAGAGGTGGAAGAGCTTTAGCACTGAAGTTCAGAAAAGAAATCAAACCCAAGCTGCTGACCAGAGTGTACACCTACAGGTATCTGATTAAGTTCACAAAAATATTTGCCTTACAACCATATTCTCAACTGTGAAGCTGCTGCAGAGGAAGAATGACACTATTGGAGTTGCTTGAATTTATTGTCTATCATTAATGCATCAAAAGGGCGCTGGTGACTTCCCCCATATTCTACTGGTTGAGAAAAGTAAACTTTCCCAACTGTTACAATAACTAGTTGACCAGAATGCTTTTTTGCAATTTCCCCTACTATCTCATCTACTAAATTAATTAGATCTAAAATGCATTCTGCCCAGTACCAGTTACGTAGAGCTCAGATGCACAAAAATCATTTGCATTAAGAACTGATTAACAGTTCTTAGCCCTTATCAGAAAGGTTACAGCAAACCAACCTCCAGTTGATTCTTTCACATCTGATTATGACACCACTGACAAAGAACCAAGAAAGCAAACGTGAAAACGTAAATATGTTGTTATGATGCCTTGTGAACTGTACAGGATGAAGTTGTTTGCGTGATGGTTTTTATTAAAAGGATAAAATTCCCACTTTCACTTGGTATGGGAGTTAGCTTACTTCATTGTGAGGGTGGTGAGGCACTGGAACAGGTTGCCCGAAGAAGTGGTAAACGCTCCATCCCTGGCAGTGTTCAAGGCCCAGTTGGACAGAGATGAGGCATCCCTGCCCATGGCAGGGGGGTTGGAACTAGATGATCTTAAGGTCCTTTCCAACCCTAACTATTCTATGATTCTATGTGAAAAGTTTACATGGTGTTACATTATTTTGAGTTACCTAAGAACTTCTTCCGCCTGCCAGGCAGCATCTTCCTCTTCTTCCCAAGCATTAGTATTTTCTTGCCAAGTATCCAAGTCTCCCAATTCAGGCTGAAACAAAAGAAAACGTGAAAAAATGAAATAAAACACTTATTTTTACCTTCGATGCCTCAGACTTTCAGAAATATTTGAGATATGATACTTCTCAGCTAATAAGCTGAGCAGCTGAAATGACTAGAAAGTAGATTTCTGGAAGATGCATGGACAAACCAACACACATACTCATGTGTTGGTGTGTCCACTGTCGCTTAAGTGCTGCTTTTCTTCACTAGAATTCCTTTCCTGAATTATATGCATTATAGGCTATCTAAGGTTTTAAGCTTCTGTACTGCTGACAAAACCCTTCTGTGCACTAAACAAAGCAGAAGCACCATTAAGGAAGGGAGGGAGAGGATCTCCCTCTGAATAGCCAGGCTGTTGGGTAACCAGTCCATTTTTAAAAAGGCTGAAGAAAAAAAAAAAAATCAGGAGACTGTTAGAATACAATCCCTACAGAAAGGAACGGATTTCTCTGAAGAAAGTTAAAAATGGGTCCAAGGTAACCCAGAAGCTTTCAAAAAGAAAAACAAACAGAAAAGCTTTCTACATTTCTGTTAGGAACTTACTGTGTAAAATCAAGAAAACCCCAAATGTATAGCACATTGCTTTAGAAGATTATACAAGTGTTTGGAAGCTTCTTACCTTTTCATCACTGATCTGTTAAGTTTCTTGGTAGAATACATTAGTTAAAATTAGATTAACTACTTCATTGCTTTGAACCAAATACTCAATTTTAAAACAACTTACGTTATTCCACAACTACTCCTCTTGCTTCCTACAATGCAGACCTTAGGCAGACTATTCATTCTTATACACAACAGTCATTTACCTGTCAAGTATAAGATCAGTACTTAGAACATACTTACAGACTGATGAATAAAAGGTATATCTTGTGTAGCTGCTAATCTGCTAGAGAATCCTGTGTTTCCCTCTGGTATCCCAAAATTTAAAGGCTCTCGTTTTTTAATAACTATCTGAAAATATTGAAAAAAGGAAAAAAATAAAAGAAGTTGGTGAGTCAAAGCACTACACAAGTTCCTTGGTGATCATCTAACTCTGTGCTTGTGAGGATAAAAGATCTACAACACCACACAGTGCCTCAAACTTGTTCAGGATTTGGGAGCTGTAAAGACAGAGGAACTGGTAAGAGAAGCTAAACGCAAAGGACACAAATACTCCCTCCATCCCCCACGAGCTTTTACATAAGTCACATGACTTAATGTGACTCAGTCTGTGATAACAGATCTAATAGACCCATCTCCCAGTACTCATACAAGCTACTAATTACATGACATATTCCTTGGATAAACTGTTTCCATGAAAGGTCACTGTGTAATACTATTCTTGAGGACAATGCTGTCTGCACAGCTAGACTGCTTTGGAACATGGACCTCTCTTAGCTATTTAGTAGCATACCTGTGCAGAAGTTTCAATACCTGCAATGTAATCTACTATCATATTAACTGGTAAAGCTCTGTACTGATTTGGCTCAAAACATGCACTAATGCTTCCCCGAAAAGGCTTATTAGCAATTCAAGACAGTGGCTAAAATCACGTATCCCTTATGTGTCTGGAACTCAAGATATGAACTTATTTCATTCAGCCTACTTTATGCCTCTGTCAACTCCAAAAGAGGCAGATTCCCAGATCTACTGACTGTACAAATGCTAATACTAATGCAAGAAAGGCAACAGACTAAACCATCTTATTTAGCAATGAGAGACACTGTTATTTGACTGAGGTTCCATTTTCATACATTGTAGATAGGAGTGGTAACACTAGCAGATTCCACCTCTGATCCTGGGGTTTATTTTGAGCTCAGATTTGATGGGAACAAACACAAATTCCTATTTGAGGGTGGCAACAAGATGAAGCTAGCAGGAATGTCTTTTACAGTGCCTGCAGTCACCCCTAAAGGTACATTTAAACTAAACCCAGTATATAGTACTCAAGCAGCGTGAACTCTTCTTGAGGAGAAATCCATCTCTGCAGAGATACCTCTGCCCTCAGATTTTGAGATTCCACAGAATGCAGAAGATCCTGAATGCACAGAAAATTGACCCCAGCATCATCTCCAGGTCATAGAATCACAAGAAGATTCAGGTTGAAAAGGGCCTCAGGAGGTTTGAAATACACCTTCCTCAAAGCACTGTCAGTTCAGAGGCTGATGAAGGTACTCAGGACCAATCCACCTCGATCTTGAAAACTTCCAGAGATGGAGCCTGTACGACCTTTCTGATAATCTGTTTCAGTATTTGAATGCCTTTGTTGTGAAAAAGGTTTTCCAATTAACTCAAAGTGCCGTAAATACCTAGCTGGAAGACTTCTACATACAAACAAATCTTGCAATTACCAGAGCTTATTCAGCATTTATTTACAATGTCCATGCTCTTGTGAATATGCCCCTCTGTTGTCTCCATAATAAAAATAGATATCTGAAGAGCAAGTTATTCTGAAATAGCAGCTTCCTAATTCTAGCCTCCCCAGTATAACTTGGTGAATTGTTTCCTGATAGTGCTGCTACTTCAAACTTCAGTACAGTAGGACATGGAATGTCTCTCTTCAAATAACAGAAGGGAATAAGCACAAGTATCTTAGTGCAGTAGTTCCATTTTCAGAACTTGACTTGGAGTTCTCACATTATATTTCCCAGAGCGCTCAGACTATGAAATCATAAGTTTTCTATAACACCAAAGGTGTAAATGTGAACTAGCATCACATTCACCAAGATCGCAGACTCAATATTTTTAATTAGACATGTTAGACTACATATCAGCACCTGATCTCATTTCAATAAGACAGCTTGATTTTGCCAGCAGCACCTTGTCTATGGTTCCAATTTATTTATAGCCTAATTTAAAGGAAGGTAACCCGTTAGTAAGCACAGTTGAAAGTGCAATACTTACTTTTTGAGTTTTTCTTATAGTTGGCGTCATATCTTTGAAATAATCAGGTTCCATTTGTTCCAAAGGATTCTGCTGAGCAGCCACATTACCATTACCACCTTCAATCTTCACACTGGTAGGTGCATCTTCATCCCATGATGACCAGTCTTCTACTTCAGGCTGAAGAGGAAGTATATGGTACAAGTTAATATTATCTGCAAGTAAAAACTTGTCTTTATCTTGCTAAGATAATATTCTTCATATAATATAGCATATATAATAATAATAGCATATATAATATATAATAGCACATGTAATAATAATAAGCATATATAATATGTAATAGCACATGTAATAATAATATAATAAGCATATATAATAAGAATATAATAAGATACATATACTGATCACATTCTAGGACTGGTATAAACACTGTGTTAAGTGATTAGTGACCTACTGTTTAAGCAATTACCTGTTTAGGAACCGATGAATAATCCACTGTGGTTGGTAAAGTTATTTGGTCTCCACTTAACTTTCGCCCTCTTCCAGACCTGAAAGAAAAATGCAGGATTCCTCCAAGCTCTGAAAACATGAGCACTAAGTTTAAAAAGAACAAAAAGGAAGTCTGAGAACAGCACTA
Organism: Neopsephotus bourkii; assembly: GCF_033783945.1. NCBI lineage: Eukaryota > Metazoa > Chordata > Aves > Psittaciformes > Psittacidae > Neopsephotus > Neopsephotus bourkii. The sequence goes on along the minus strand of NW_026902105.1, from coordinate 5,648,446 downwards.
CTGAAAACAGTCATGGCTAAAACATTCAGTCCTTAAGTTATTTTAGTATTAACTACTGCCAGTAAAAGTTTGCTAAGCAAAGGAATTTCATCATGAATTGAAAGTGGTGTTTACAAGAATTTCCAATTTACTTTTTAAACTGCAGTGGAAATGGAGGAGAAGCAATTTTAAACTATGAAAATACACAAATGAACTCCATTACTTGCATATAGACAGTTCCCATTTTTAGATTGTTCATGCTTATAAAGCAAGCACTACTGATCTACATCTCTTTAATGATAACCATTTCTATTGTAAACTGAGAAGTATTTCTACTTGTTTTAGATGCTGTGTCTAACAAACCACTTTCTATGCTGCTTGATTTGAAAGCCCCTCTAAAGCACTTCCCTTCATAGTCTAAATAGAGGTATTACGAGATTATGTGAGTCAACAGCTTCTGTTCAATACATGCTTCTACTTACTTAAACAACAGTTTTAATTAAAGCATTTCAGCAGCTGCATCAAATAATTTTAACTGAACACTGATGCAAATAAAGCACCTAGATGTTTACTTACTGACACCATTCAAAGATCAATAATAATTAAAACATTCTTAGCTGACATTCACTATATTTTAAAACCTTACAACACAAGAGAATGAAATTCAAGGTCACACTCATTTTTTACCCCAAGTTACACAATTTCCTACAGCAAGGCAGTCATGTAACTGACTTTATACAGCTTAGAAAACTTTTTATTACTACTGATGAGAATAAAACTGGGAAATTATAATTTTGAGTTCACATCCAGTAATTTTACTATTATAGAACATTCTACCATTAACTCAGAATTGCCAAATTGCTTGCAATACCACCTCTGCCCCATGTGGGTGATTATAGATATATTTTCTTACTTTAAGCCCAACAGATTCTTCCTTAAGATCAGGTGCTATCATCAAATATTCAAGTTTTATATAAGTAACTCTAGCTCCCTTAAAAACTGTTCCTTTAAAGTGAAAAGTAAGTCTAGGGGTAAAGTGAAAAAGCTGTTTCTTCAGACACATTAGAAACTTCTGGTTCTGGCTGACTAGATTTAGTTGGTGTCTCTAAAGGAAACTCAAGCTTGGAAACATCCTTCAGACCTGTACAACATATGTATATTTAATACTATGCTAAGCCATCACTTCTGCGATCATTTCCCTATGTATTTCCCTATTTATAAGATATAGAAGACTCCAGCAAGTGGTTTACAGCAAACATTCATCTAGCCAAAATGATTACACTGACAACAGCTTCTGTCATACATGGGAAACACGGGAAAGAACATGCAGCACTGGGGAAGGCTATGTATCTCCAATTCTTTTTCTACAACGGGAAGAAGATGCTGCTCTTGCGTTTTGTTTCTCTTTACTGATTAGCAGTATCCAGATTTCTCATCTGGAGAAGTTATCTAGAGATTTTAAACAGAATAAAGTTTAATTTCTTTCTATATCTTTTACTTCCTGGAAACAGTGGATTCAGGCAGGCTTTTATTAAAAGTTTTAACTGAAGAGATGACTAGTACCACATGTAAGCTTTACACTACCAGAAAGATGCATGATCTCTACAGGCACTTGTTTAAAAGAAAACCTAATGTAAACTAAATAATCTAAATAAGCGTAAGTTCATTACTACCGAATCAAAATGTGTGTTTAATTAAATCACGTTTGCTGGTTATCGAGCACACTCATATGCAGGGGAGCATTACAAGAAAAAAAATGTCCAAGCTATGCTTTGCAGCTAACATTAAACAGGAGAAACACCTGTAGTTAACGGACTGAACTAATTTCATCTGCTGACTTGCTTATGTGAAATATTTTAAATTTTCATTCTCTCAACTAACTGCTATTCACAGAAGAAAAGTTCTTTTTACTCTCAAACAGTTCCTTGGCTGTTAATTTCAAGGATTTGTTTCATTCAGAAGTTGAAAAACTGAGGAAAATACTGTCATTACACCTACAAAACAATTATCTGCTTATAAAAGCTATCTTAATGCTTAGAGAGATGAAGGGTCTACATAACACAGAAGCTATCATCAGCTCGGTGTTTTGATTTCTTTTAGAACTTATACAACAAGTATTCTTAATTTAATTTGGAATTGAAATCACAGAACTAAGGCTGGCATCTATACAGTTGTATGCAGCATTTAAATATATCTTTGTAAAGCTTCACTATATCCGTAGTGAATTTACCAGCCAGCTGAGAGCTGCTCTTACTGTTGGGATAAGTAAGGTGAACAGGAAATAGACATTTAATTTGTGTCTACCACATATTCTGTGTATGATTTAACCTCACTGGCAAAGTAGTAGCCATCATACACAAAACAACACATTTCTCTAAATGGCTATTTGTTTATGTAAAACAACATTCTGCAAGAGTAGCAAGAAGCAGCAGTACTTCCCATGACAGCAGAGCTGAGAGGTACCTCAGGTAACCTGCTCCTGTTCTATTCACTAATATACAACCATAACTCTTGAGAGATTTTGAACACTTCTAGGTGCTACACCACTATGTTCATGGGTCTACAACTCAAAAGAACACTATGTATGACTTACAAGAGTAATCAAAAAATAAGTTCTGTTCATTAAAAAACAAAGAAAAAAGTTCCCATGAACTTTAATCACTCTCCTCCAAACTTCTGAAAGAACTTCAACCGGAAGAAGAATCTGAAGTCTCAGGCAACTGTTTCTTGACAAAGCAGGATTAGAATCACACATTTGTAATGAAAGCTTACTGACGACTTGATGGGTGCTGCCATTAATCAAGGCTCTTAATAAACAAAGTATCACTTATCAAGTACTTCTAAAAAATGCAAAGAACAATTTTGCTTTGACATGGGATATTTTTAAAAGGCATTTTTAAAACCCTGTTATAGTCCTTTAGAAAACACTCATTAGAACTATCATACCACAAAGTACACTCACAACTGCACAACGTAAACTTTTGAATTCTGAAGAAATACGAAGTTTAAAGCATGAACGTTAACTTAGTTTTTATCTGTCTTGTTTTGCCATTAGTAAAATCAGAACTGGGAAAAGTGGTAGGTGGGTGTTGGGAGAAGGAAAGAAGCGCAAGAACCTGTAATTAAAAAAGACAAGGTAACCAAATTAAACCATGCTTGTTTACCTGCATATTAACTTTTTAATGAAAGAGAGCACTGCTGCCAGGCAAGTACAGATTTTAAAGAGTCGAAACTGTGTTATGGCCATGGTGAAAAACCCTCCCTGCAAAAGAAAAGAAGTTAGAAATAGAGGGTTATACATATTTACATGGTTCTTAAAGTTAACTTCTTAGCTGCTGATAAGCAAGGAGCATTCTATGAAACTATATTAATGCAAGAAGAGAGAGGAGGTACCTGGAGCACAGACTCTACCTACCTACTATCAGGACATTTCAGTGATGCAAATAATACAAGTACTAAATATATACAGCCTTTAAAGAAACAGCACATTATCATAAATAAAGTCACAGTTAGAGATATTTTAAAAGGGGAAGTGCAGGCAATTAAACGCAGTGACTGTACAGCTGCTGGTTTATGCACTAACAGTGGCACTGAACACTAGGAATGCAAGAGTAACAGAATAATCATCAGAAAGAAGCTCACATTTGCATGAGCAAGTCTTGCACATACAAATTATAAATTTAGTCATTAAATCAAAACCCAAAATTGGCTGTTTAAGTCTAGCTTCCGTTTTGATGGAAATACATGATGAGAACAAACGTTTCTTTTAGAACCAGCATCACTGAAAAATCATCAGCAAAGAAAGACTGTTCAACCTGGGTGCACTATCACAGCAGTTAACCCCTGGATCAGTATTCCTGTTCCAGACTGGATTATGCTGGCAAACCCAGACAGGAAAAAATAATCATCTTTGGCTGAAGCCATTTAGGCTTGTTTCAGTGTCAAACTGATAATCTAAAGAATTCATACTCAGTATTTCACACTATTCCAACAGATTCCCTTACACAGGTACAGACTGAATCAGAATAATCTGCTGCAATTCAAGGATCCTTCTCTCTTCTAGAAGTGAACATTTCAGAGTAAAGAATAAGAGGTTATGCTTCACAAATAGCTTTTCATTATATACGTCTACACGTGTAACAACATTTTCTGTTGCAAGTTTAACATACCTCCTGATGAGAAGAGAAGGCAGCCCTGTGACATTTTCCTCAGGCCATGAGTACTCCATGGAAGGACAGCTTGATTTCAAATATGCTATGTCATTTAAATCACTTTCTATATTCCAGGCTTTAAGTTAGGAAGAGTCAGGAAGGTGGATCATTAGGTAGGCTGCTCCAATACTGCCCTGAGGATTTTATTAAAAAGTACATAATGGAATTTGTGAGCTTCATGGAGCTTATTTTTTAATTGGTGCTCATTTGTTAGATAATGTAACTAGTATTAAACACTATATAAATATAGTCCTGGAAATACTGCTTCACATACAGACCAGATCTGGAATTTCTGCTGAGAAATCATTTTTAAACAGGCTCTTTTACTGTAAAAGGGAAGGCTTAAGTCAACGAGTAAATGCCAAATTACAGACCACAGTACCAAGCTCTAGTGCTAGAGAAAGGCCTCATAGGACACATTTCACCTCTACTTCAACACTAGTATTGTGTTAGTCTCCTTTCATGGGAGACTTAAATTTAGAGAACCTTATACAAGAGTGGGAATTAAATGGGCTCTTGATCTAACAAGAAACACTCAAACTTCCCACAAAGAAGCAAGAACAGCAGACACCGTACAACGCATTTAGGTTTTAGTTTTAAAGGTAAGACTAGCATTTCGTATTGTGCTCAAGCACTTCTTTTACCTTCTGGAATAAGCAATTTTGACAATATCTAGGTGACAGAAGAATGGATTAGTCAAGAGTTTGGAATTGAGAGGACTGGGAAATTTACTACCTAAGTGCAGAACTAAAAACAAAATAATACTCATGTATCAGTTACATATATTGTAAATCAGATATATAACCTCAGTTTTTCAATTCATCCCCGTTTTTTATATACCAAATTGTATATTCTATTGGCTCAATATAAACAACAAAAAAGCCCCAACAGAATTCACAAGAAGTCTGTCTTGTAAGCTTGTGAAGCCCACTGCTAACAAAAGTTAGCCACCAGAACTTAATCCTTTTGTCCCACATCATTCCTATACATGAATGACTACTCCAGTATCACCTGTATGCATGCCTGTCTGCCAGAGTTTAATGGCTATCAGGTAACTTGTTCCTTTCCACTTTCTATGTGTCACACAAAAGTTTCTGAGATGAGACAAGCAATCACATCATGTATTTGTGTTAGAGCTGCATTTCACTTCAACTCTGGCAGCGCTAGGCCCTTCAAGACAGTAAGTACTGTCTGGCCTGCCTCTTCACTCCAGTTTTCCCAATTAAGTTAAGCTCTGGACACTACAGATAGTATGTATGATGCACAACCAGAGTTTCAGCAACAATATGCTGTCAGCTAGCCATAGTAGTACTAGCAATCATCTGCCTTTAAAGAGTACTTTCCTCAGTATAACCAGTTTCTATACTGCTAATTAAGACATGAAGCAGTATATATACATTAATTTTTGCAATATGCTAAAAGTTGTTTAAAACAGGATTGTGAATAAATTATTGGCTCAATATTAAGACAAGTCAAGCATCTTCCCCAGTGTCTGAAGTAGCACTTGAAGCATTTGCAGTGTTGCTCTAAGGACAGCACTACCCAAAAAGAAGAGTTAAAGGTTAGCTGAAGGTTTTGAGGGTTTTTTTTTTTTTGTGCCTTTGGGGTTACGTTTGGTTAGTTTGGGTTTGTGGTTCTGTGTTTTTCTGTTTTGCTTTCAAATTTAATGAATTTTCTCAAAGGTACATGATTTTATATTCTGAAGCACTAACATGAATAAATATGTACACATGGAACCTTAGTATTTCTTGAGTTTACTACAAACTTAATTCCCCTGATACCATTACACTAAACTGTGTAATGGTAAACAATTGTGTACACTTCAAGTGAAACAAAGTGCTCATTCTTTTCTTGTCCATCTTTCTCAAACACTGTTAAGCAGCACAGCGATGTGCTCCTTATCTCATGAATGGGAAATAATATTGGACAGCGTAATGCTCAATGGTAGGGCCACATCCTTCTTTCCTTTCTTAAGCTTTTCCTTGACAATCAATCCCAAAATGAACTACAATTACATTAGCAGCGAACTATGATACAGGATGGCACAGAGACATATACAGTCCTATAACGTTTCTAAACAGATGGCAAAGGTGAAACACTAGACTAGAATTCAGGAAATCTGTTAAGATTGTCTGTCAGCCTGATACGCTGTTGTGCGTAACATGCCTCATGCCTCAGCTTCCCATCTGTAAAATGCAATGGAACTTTCCTTCTCCCATTATTGAGATTGCTTCTAATGCATTACATTTATCAGACTTCCTGTCAACTGAAATTTTAAGTTCCATTACAACAGAAAGCAAATAAATCAGGACATGTATCCTAATTAATTTGATTCTATCAGTCAATGCAACAGTCTTGTAACAGACACTAAATTTAGCTGGAGTTTGACTTGTGTAGCTCATACTGCTTTTATTGGTAAAAAATCCCAGCAGTTGCTTACATGGAAAATGGGCACAGAAAGGATTAAAGCACAGCAGCAGTAAGATGTGAAACACATTAGACCCAGATCAGAAGAATGAGGTAACTCATCCCTGAAAACATTTTACAGATCCATAAAAGAAATACAGTGAAGAGAGGGAAAGTTCAGAAGTTTACTAACTGAAGCATTTTTCAATTGCTTTCAGCTTGCAGCAGTGGCCTCATTAGAGCTCTGGCACCTCTGACTTTACTGACACAAATAATCAAATCATCCATGGCACATGTAGTCCATCTGAGCCAGTTAACTGTGGTTCAATAAGCAAGACTCTTACTGGCCATCACTGTACAAAGAGCATGTAGTCATGTGGGGAAGCACTTCCTCTTTCATACCTAACTGCACATACCTAAATGTGCCACTTAAACACTATTTCGTAAGACCAAGCCGATTTTAAAATAAAGTCACTTTGTGGCACTAAAATCACTTTATAGGCTTGTTCCTTCTCAGAGAGCTCAGCTCCTACTATCAGTGAAAAAGTTGTTAAAACACTCACAGAGCACCTGTTCTTCTCTCCTCTGTTCCTCTACAATGAGGACTGATCGTTACTGCATAGTTTTATTTAGTGGTCACCATCTTCAAAATTTCTGCCTTAAATTACTAGTGCTTTCTGAATTGATTACATTCTTTAACATCAGCTCATTTGTGCCTCTGCAATGAACACATGAAGACAACTTGGCAACAGTGACTTTAACTTACATTAAACACAGCTAGCTAAATAGCCAAAGGATGGTGTCTAAACTGAGACTAAAAATAATGTCTGATACTGAAAGGTTCCCTGCTAAGTACATATTTACATAAGCAGCCATAGAAAAAGCCTCACCCTTCTAAAGCAAAATGAGAAGTTCACTTCCTAGTACAAAAGACTTAACATAGCCTTAAGTGCTTACATCTGTCAGCACCAAAACTCCACAAAAGCACAGCTGAACCAGTGTGTCTTCACTAGCAAGTACCATAAAACTAGTCCAAAGTTTCACTGGTAAGGACAGGATTTCTTAGAAGTTTATTTTGTATGATATTTTACAAAAGTAGAGTGGCCACATCTATCCGCAGATGCCCAACTAGGTTTGTACGGAGATGGAATTCTAAGAAGGTTACTAGACAGAGCTAAAAAAACTATTTATTTCTAAGCACACAAATCCTCCTCCAAATCATGTACATGACAGCATGTATAGAGACCTTCTGTATTTTAAAAAGGTCAGAGACATCAATTTGATGAATGGACCACTCGGTGGATAAGGAACTGGCTGGCTGGCCTCACAAAAAGAGTTGGGGTCAATGGTCAGTGTCCGGCTGGAGACCAGTAACGAGTGGTGTCCCTCAGGGATCGGTGGTGGGACCGGTCTTGTTTAACATCTTCGTTGCTGACATGGACAGTGGGATTGAGTACACCCTCAGAAAGTTTGACGATGACACCAAGCTGTGTGGTTCGGTTGATACGCTGGAGGGAAGGAATGCCATCCAGAGGGACCTTGACACACTTGTGAGGTGGACTGATGCCAACCTCATGAAGTTTAACCATACCAAGTGCAAGGTGCTATGCCTGGGTCGGAGCAATCCCAGGCACAGCTACAGGCTGGGCAGAGAAGAGATTCAGAGCAGCCCTGCGGAGAAAGACTTGGGGGTGCTGGTTGATGAGAAAATGAACATGAGCCAACAGTGTGCGCGCGCAGCCCAGAAAGCCAACCGTATCCTGGGCTGCATCAAAAGGAGTGTGACCAGCAGGTCAAAGGAATTGATCCTGCCCCTTTATTCTGCTCTCGTGAGATCTCACCTGGAGTATTGTGTGCAGTTCTGATGTCCCCAACATAAAAAGGACATGGAACTGTTGGAACAAGTCCAGAGGAGGGCCACGAGGATGATCAGGGGACTGGAGCACCTCCCATATGAAGATCGGCTGAGAGAGTTGGGGCTGTTCAGCCTGGAGAAGAGAAGGCTGCGTGGAGACCTCATAGCAGCCTTCCAGTATCTGAAGGGGGCCTATAGGGATGCTGGGGAGGGACTCTTCATTAGGGACTGTAGTGGTAGGACAAGGGGTAATGGGTTCAAACTTAAACAGGGGAAGTTTAGATTGGATATAAGGAGGAAATTCTTTCCTGTTAGGGTAGTGAGGCACTAGAATAGGTTGTCCAGGGAGGTTGTGAATGCTCCATCCGTGGCAGTGTTCAAGGCCAGGTTGGACGAGGCCTTGGGTGATATGGTTTAGAGCGAGGTGTCCCTGCCCATGGCAGGGGGGTTGGAACTTGACCATCTTAAGGTCCTTTCCAACCCTAACTATTCTATGATTCTATGATTCAGTCAGGTACTGAAAGACACAATCAGCACCTACTGCATTTCAAAGTGAGTAACCATGAGTCTTGTAGCCTAATGAGAAGGTTACATTCCCTTCTTCCTGACTGATTTCTGTGGTTTTCTGGGTTTTGTTTGCTTATCACTTTACATAGAGACACAATATTTACAACACAAAGACAGGAGGAAAGAACTTGTCAGTGTCCCCAACACCTAGCTGATAAACAGAGAGGTTAAATGGCGACTGAACCCTGAAGCCATGCTACTGTGGATTGAGACAAAGGAGTAGAATCCAAAGGAAAGATCAGGAGTCACCTCCTGTCTACCTACAAGTAGGTAGTTGGTGGATGTCCGTAATATATACTGTAGTTCCAATACTAATGCTCCAGGTAGCTAGGAAAAGACTACCTGTGAACTAAGTGATCCAAAGTGCTCAAACCCAGCAAGAGATTTCAAGACTATCAGGAGCTGCAGACGATATCAAAATTCAATATGGAACGTGTGCTTCTTTAATTAAAGGCAGTAAAAACTGGTGCACGCTGGTTATAACCAAGTTATTCCTGGACACCCAACACTCCATCACACGACATAGGGAGTTTCAACTTCTTCTAAAGCATGCTACTCTTAAACCCACAAAACTGCTATAGTAATACCACCTCATCTCACCCCTTCCTCTGCAAGAAACTGAACATAGTTCCAATCTTGTTCATGTGAACTCATGAAGCTCTCTGTTCTAATTAGAAATTCTAACTTCTATTTTACAAGGCAAAGTTAGTTAAAATAAAAAGTCTATGTCCACTCACTTATCAGGCATTCTTTGACAATCCTTATCTATATAAACCACTGCCTTCTGAAAACCAGAATACAGAACACAAGCATTGAAGTCATGCAATCCCACAATACTCACTTCAACTTTGTTCACATTTGAAGTCTTTGACATAATGTACTAAATCACAACACTGAGAAGTTCTCAGACACAAAACCACAGTTCAAGAGACCCCCGTTCTGTTCCAGTCATTATTAGTCATCCCAGACTTTAGTTATCTGTAGCTACATGGAAAGCCAGAGATAAAAAATTAAGACACCCTCATTGTCAGCACCGTAAAATCATCTTGCAACATCAGCTGTCTTGACAGTTTTTTTTTCATTTACAATCAAGATACACTACAAGACATGCTGTACAAGAGGGCTTAAAGAAATCTCTACAAAGCATGTCAGTACTTCCAGAAGGGCTATAAAGCAGCAAACTATGCTGTTTACATTATATGTGCAACGCAGACACATTGAGAATTCATTACCATTACATAGTGTGCCACCATTCTACAGAACAGCCCGGGCTCAAGTGTTCAATTACAGGCAGCACCGAGGCCAAACGGCAGCACCTAAGTTTTCTGTGACCTGTTAGAGATTCTTAAGTCTTTAAAACTGTACTAAGCAACTTTCACGTTAACTTTCGTGCCCTCTGTCAGCAGAAACAAAGGAAAATTTCACACTAGGTAACCCCAAGAAGCGCGGTCCCACAGAGCCCCAAGAAACACCAGAAATGCTTAAGCTCGGCAGCTCTGACAGGACGTGCTCCCTCCCCCTTTCCCCAGAGGGTGCCAAACCCCCCCGCTCCCCAAACGCTGCCGATCTACTCCTCAGTCGCTTTGCCCAGCCCGTGAGGTGCCCCCGCACCGATCAGACACGGGGTGACCGCGGGCCCCGTGCTCCCGGGCAGGCCTGCCGGCGGGCGAGACCCACGAGGCGCCACGCGGCGTCCCGAGCACGCAGGGGAACGCAGTGGAGCACTCCTGGGGAAGAACAGCGACGGCCTGCCCTATAGGAGGGAAAGGGCCGAGACCGGGCCCCCTACCCAGCCGCGCAGCGGAAAGGCGAAGCAAAGCGGAAACGGGCACCTGCAGGAGAAGGACGAGGCCCGCCACTCACCTGCCTGTCACGGAAGGGTACTTCGGAGGGCGCGGGGCGCCAGGGGCCGCTCCCGCAGCCTGCGTCCTGGCCGGACGCCCCTCATTCAAAGCCCGGTGCGCACTGCCACCTCCCACGCCGCCATGTCGGCCTCCGGTCACCCGGGAGATGAGCCCGCCTCTTCCGGCCGCGCCCCTTCTCAGCGCGCCGCTGACCCGCCCTTCGCTCTCTCCCGTGGCCATGGCGTCGACAGTGAGGCTGCTCTGCCGACAGTGGCGGAGCGGGCGGCTGCTGAGGATGCGGCGAGACCTCTGCAAAGGGACAGACCCGCCGGCAGCCCGCGCCCCCTGCCCCTTGCCCCAGCCCGTTCTGCTGCGCGCGGCACGGCTGCTGCCTCGCCCCGCGGGAGTCCGAGAGGGGTCTTTGTGAGCTCGGGGAGCTGCGGTAAAAAGCATTGGTCTTTAATAAATCAGGGTGCTACATCGGTGGTTGTACAGGTAGACCAGTTGTGGTTGGCTAGATGCTGAGCTGTACATTTGGAAACTGATAAAAAGTACTGTCTGCAGTAGCTTCTGATAGGGTGTAGCCTTAGCTGGCAGCGGGTCCTGGGGCCTTGCCAGTGTCTCCATTTGTTCATCCAGACGCCTTAAGAAGGGCTTGTGTATGTGCGAACTGGCTGGCCTCCGGGCACAGTTTATTCATTCCCTGATGATGTGTAGAAAAGAGGAGGGAGATGTTCAGTAACCTGTGATTTTTCCAGAGCTCCGTGTGTGCCTCCAGCCGCGTTTGACAGTGCAATCCCTGCTCACTGGGAGGCCTAGTCAACTTGCAAGGCAGCTCATACAGCGCCCCTTCAAATCATACCGCCCAGTTCTTCCTCTGCTCGGTTCTGCTCTCCTTAGGTGCCTTCACTTACAGACTTCCTGCTGTGTAGCGAACCTCCTAACTGCTGTCTCCTCTACTGTTGGCTCAGGCAGTGAGGAGGTGAGTACTAGGAGCATAGTTCTTGTTGGGAGAACAGAACAGGATTCCTTTGTTTCTCTCTTCTAGCATCCCAGCAGGCACTGTAACTGCATTCTGCAACTCTTCATCTGGAAGCAGAGGCCAGAGGGACAAGGAGCCAAGCATGACATAGCTGGTGGCAGGGCAGGGGCCTCTCCAACCAGGACTTCAGGAAGGCAGGCTGGCTGCAGCTCAGGGTCCAGACCAACAGGTGGTTTTCTGGTGATAAGGCAGGTCTGAGGACAAGCCAGGGAGTCAGTCTGCTGGTCCAGGATCTATAGAGTCCATAGCAGTCAGGGCACAGCAGTGGCTGAGCTGCAGGGCAGCTCTCCTGCATTGTTGCTCAGGTGGGGACTGATGTAGCTGTGCCTGCAAAACCTGCATTCAGTAAGAGAAACTCAATACATTAAATGCTGGTTTTAATTTTAAGCATTATTTCAAAACTATTTGTGTAATAAAGAGTTAAGCCTTTCAGGACAGCGTTCTGTCTAAAGCAGAAACTGGAAAATAATCTTCATGTGCATTCACTCAAAAAAGCACGGCACAGTGGGAGAGATCGTTTCCTTTAAGAACACACTCGCTTTGGCATTACAGTCTATATACTCAATAGGGAATATGCCACAGTGAGAACGAAATGCTTTAAAATATGTATATAAATACCCACAGTTAATACAAAAACTGCCAGAGTGGCTCGCCCACCCTATCACTCTGACTACACAGCAGACCTGTGTGTTTCTGATGTGTTAATGGGAAAAACCCCTGAAAATTGACAGACCACAAATGGAGAATAGCTGTTTTTGTAGAAAATATAATTATGCAACTTCAAATTTGGGAATAATATAAACATTATTTCAAAATAAATGCAGGGATAAATATTTCCTTGTTAAAAAATGCCATCAACTCTTAGCTGTTAAGTTTTTAACATGATTTATGCCAAAGAATGGTCTTAAATCCTAGATATTTCATTGCCACAGCACGTGTAGCACTGCTACAGTGAACTAATAAAATTTATTAGGGAATTACATTTTTTTTTATGCTTTTCTTTTGCAGGTATTAAGGATTAAACATACATGTGACATCACCTGACAATTTGCAAGTTTGCTAGTGTCAGTTCTTTACATGCAAAGCAGTTTCTGTCACTTCATGATTTCATGGTTCCACAGCCACTGGATAGATGCCGTCTGATGACATTTGTGTTTCTATTTAGTATGTCCATTTCTGAACATAAAAAGGATACAGTTTCTCTTTCAGTATGAATTCCTCCAATATCTGTGCTTCCTTTGCTTGTGTGCTCTCTCACTGTTCAGTCATTTGTTAAAGCTACAAATAACTTTTATCTAAGGGTGCTTTTCCCGAGTTACAGTCCTGTTGAATTGTGCAGTAACTGGAGTTTTACATTTGCAGAAGAGATTTTACCCTGGACAAGTGTTTGATTCTGGCCAAAGTAAAGAGTTTTCACAGTTTCAACCACAGAAAAATTGCAGGCTTTTACTGTAAAATTTGCAAGTAGATTTCTGTGCCACTGCTACAAATTCATATTCTGCTTTTTGAAATGTCATCATTAACTGTCTTGAAATCCTAGATGAGAGACGTATTTTCCATTCCTTTGTAGCATTACTGAGCACCTGGGTTTGGTAAAGTCTAAGTATTGTCTAAGAGTTTGCCTAAGTTTAGGCAAATGTGTATCCTACCATGTATAAAAATCTGCCCCTTTCCCAAGTAAGTAGGCAAGTAGTCATGACAGCCTCTTTTCTCTCTAAAAGGCTTCCAGGCTGAAGCTCTACCTCCACTGCCTCTGCCAGTGTACCATAAATTCCTTCCCTCATGCACATTTAGGCTTGAAATGCCTTGTTGAGGGAATTACCAGACTGGTGATCCTGGTGAGAGACCTTTGTAGAAAAAATAAAAAACCTGACTTTTAGTAAGCGTATAATACAGGAAAAATCATATTTGAAATTGCGAAAAGGTGCACATCCCGCACATCCCAAGTAATCCTTTGGAAGCTCTAAGTTCAAGTTATTAGAAGACAGATCCTAGGCATAGTGTTAGAATTTTTTAGTTCAAAATACTGAGTATTTAGCATGTTGCTTTACAAAAATAGTTATCTACATGGATATGTTTGCATGTGGGTGTGTATGGTTTGCATTTAGGGAAATAGGAGAGAGTGCATAGCATGGAAATAGATAGTCGTGGAGTTTTGTTTGGAAATGCATTTAGGAAAGCAAAGGATTTTCTATCTAGAGTTCATCGGAGGGATGGGAATCATGAAAATATGTTTCTTCATGCTTCATCATTTGTTAGAAGAATTTCTATCTATTGGTAAAATGTATGTTTCATTTCTTTTTTCCATGCCCTTTGCCAAATCTAATAATCTCATTTCTAGAAGAATTTTCTAAAAGAATTATTCCAAAGTTGGGAAAATAATAGAAAATAAAATTAAATTAATCATGACTCCTTCTTTTCTCCATTTTAAAACAAATCAATGCAGCAACAAAGACCTATGTTATAACTCAAAAACTTCAAAACTCAAGTTCTTGTCTGAGCACCTATGTGCCAAACCCAAGTTGCTGTTGGAAGTGTTGAGCTCCCAAAATCTGACTCAAATCAATCCCAGCTTCAGACTAACTTCACTGTCTCAGTAAAATTTGGATTGGGACACCTAAAGCCCAGTTTTTGTGGGGGGAAAATTTAACAGCTGGTTTTGAATATAACTGCATAATCTCATATATACAGTTAAGAAGAGACAGCAGTCAAAGAAGGGAAGCGAGGAAGTGAATTAAATAATTTTTTTAATTTGTTACCCAGTTTTCCTCTTTACCTCATGGTAGCAAGGAAACATTTTAAGTCATCTTTATCGTTGCAGCAGTCAGTAGGCAGAAACCAAGCACAGATAATAGTCTTTCTGATCTTCACTCAGCAGAGGAAGAACAGTCCTCTTCTCCCAATTGACTGTTTGATGAAACACTTCTCCTCGCAAAAAATATGTCAATGGGTATTTTGAAATTTAATTTGAACTACTCAGATATTACCAAATGGATCTGGGATTTGGGCAGAAACTTGTCTCAGTGACATGCACATGGAAAAGTTAACAGATTAGTTAGACAGGCACATTTTTCAGTGCAAGTTACAAAGAAAAGATTTTGTGATGCTTAACTGCTGCTGTGACTACTGTCATCGATTTAAGGAACTGCATTCCAGCCAGTTACACCTGTACTGGGGCTAACAGCTACTGCTTGAAGCAGCATTTCTCTCTATGGCAAGTTCATTAGAAGGTTTACCTTGGGAAGTGTTAGAAAATAGCATTTGAGATGCTGCTGAGCTTTTCTGGAACAGGAGTTAGCAGAGGACATTTACAAATCAGCAAGCTGCTCTGGACCTTACGTTCTGGGGGATGCCTCTCTTTCTTTCACAAAGAAGCAGAAGTATAAATGTGGAGTATTTATTATGGTTTTACCTTTCTCAGCTGGAAGAAACTGAGCTGCTGCTGCCAGCTCTAGGGAACACTCATAGGCAAATAATGCATTTCCACAAAGCCTGAGTAACTCTCAACTGAAGCAGCTCTTCCAGAAAGGCATCTTGTACTCAGGAAAGTGTTGAAAAATGAAGGATCCACCATGTTTCTTCATAGCTTGTTCCAGTGATTAAGCTTCTGTACTTTTACAAGTGTCATCTTGTTTTAAATTTGAATTTGTCTGACTTCTATTTCCGTCTGATCTTTATGTCCCTTTTCCCCTTGCAGCTTTTTTTTCAGTGCCAGGTTGGACAGAGCTTTGAGCAACCTGATCTAGTGGAAGATGTCCCTGCACGTGGCAGCGGGTTGGAACTGGATGAGCTTTAAGGTGCTTTCCAACATTCTGTGATTCTGTGCCTTTCTCTGTTAAAGTGCCCTGTGTTTCCTGTTTTCTCCCTGAGGAGATTCTGACACATCACAACCATATTTTCTGTCAGCTTTCCTTTTAATAAGTGTCATTGCTTCCAGGAAATTAAATATCGCTTTTGCCCTCTGCACCAGATGTAAAAAACTCAATGCTGTGCTGACTTTGTACCCAGACTGTTGTTGGGAGCCAGCCAACAGGAGAGGCCAAGTTGCTCTGCCCTTGTCAGTGTTCACCCGCAGGCTGCCAGATGCAGATTTTAGCAGCAGCAACTCAATATGTTAGCTCAGGATCAATGATAGAAAGAATGGATAACCACTTTCCTAGCAACTCCAACTAACAGAAATAAGCAGGGATTTCTCAGAGGGGTATTTTTTTGTGCTCTACTTCCAACTACTTCACTAGTTTTAAGGTAAGCATTTAAGAACAATACCGTTCAGGTGGAAAGCATCATCATATATGCGAAATACACTAAAGTGGGATTAGGCTTTTTCTCATTCCAAGCAGAATGCTTATTAACTAATTCATTACACTAAAGTGGTTAAGTATAAATTATTTATGAGGAATTCATTTTTCCTCATTTTGGGTTCCAGCCATTACAAATTTGGCTCTGCAGCCACAGCTGTTTCTTCTAAAAACTAACAGCTTGAGAAAAACAGGCCAAGTAGAATACAATTCTGATTTCAATTGCAAATATTTAGAAATTTAAAGAAAGCCAGCAGGTAAAAGCACTGGATATTTTTCACTGCTCTAATAAAAGCTCAATCACTAAGTAAGTTAAAGCCAAACTATCAGGGTGCCACAATGTCCTGGGTTTAGCAGCAGCTGTCAATTTTTTCTCCTTGGTAGCTGGTGCAGCGCTGTTTTTGACCTTCGGCCTGGGAACAGTGTTGATAACACCCGATGTTTTTACTTACTGCTCAAATGGTTAGTCTGACCAAGGACTTTCTGAGCCTCATGCTCTGCCAGGGAGGAGGGGAAGCTGGGAGGAAGTAGAGACAGGACACTTGACCCAAACTGACCAAAGAGGTATTCCATACCACAGCACGTCATGCCCGGGATGTAATTGGGAGTTACCCGGAAGGGCTAGTTCACTGTGGGGCAAGACTAGGTATCGGTCAGTGCTCGATTGGGCTGGGTATTACCGGTTGGTGGGTGGTATTGCATTCTCTTCCTTTGTTATTTCCTTTATCATTATTATTATTGGTGGTAGCAGTAATGGTTTGTGTTATACCATAGTTATTAAACTGTGCTTATCTCAACCTGTGGGTGTTACATTCTTTTTGATTATCCTCCCCATGCCTCCGGGAGCGGAGGAAGAAAGTTACTGCTGAGCAGTGCTTAACACAGAGTCAAGGCCTTTTCTGCTCCTTACCCCACCAGTAAGTAGGTTGTGGGTGCACGCAAGAGCTGGGAGAGGACACAGGCAGGGTAGCTGACCCCAGCGGACCCAGGGGTTATCCCACACCATATGGTGTCATGCTCAGCAGGAAAAGCTGGGGGAAGGAAGTGGGGGGAAGTTCAGAATGATGGCTTCCCAAGTAACTGTTATGTGTGATGAAGCCCTGCTTTCCTAGATATGGCTGAACACCTGCCTGCCCATGGGAAGTGGTGAGTGAATTCCTTGCTTTGCTTTGCTTGCATGTAGAGCTTGTGCTTTACCTGTTAAATTGTCTTTATATCAACCCATGAGTTTCTTACTTTCAACTTTCTAGTTCTCTCCCTCATCTCACCAAGGAGAGCAAGTGAGTGGCTGTGTGGGGCTCAGTTGCTGGCTGGGATTAATGCAAATAAGCATTTTAAAAGTAGGATGAACTTTTAAGTGGAAGAAAGAATTTTCTTCTTTCTGACATCCACCTTTATTTAGCAAAGACAATGACATACAGCAAGTGCACTCAACCTGGCAGGAAGATAGTTTTAAAACAGCACAGCACAGGCTCTCAGAAGGGGCATCTGTCCTGCAGCAGACCCCAGTTTTGGCTCCTGCCATGCTCCAGTCTCAGCAGCAACTTGGTCTTGTGTAGGCAAAAGGTGTTCATGACTGATTATGTCTTGTCCCACTCACTGACAGTCAGTATTACCTAGTTTGGACTGACTTTTGTCTAGTGCCAGAGGAACAATAACCACCTTTGGCTGTTGCTGGACTCCTCTCACATCTGTTGCCCAGCTCAGACTGCGCAGACATGATAACTGAACACTCGCAGCCTGGCACCAACAGCCCTGCACTGCTGTTCTGCCCCATCCCTGTGCAGGGGGGAGCTCAGCCCATCCACAGCCTGCCTTCCAGTGAGCACAAGCGCTTTGCTATGAACCAGAGCACGTTATTTTTCTCATCCACAGCCAAGGAACCAGGAGGCACAGGCACTGTATCACTGTATCACAGTATGTTAGAGATTGGAAGGGACCTCAAAAGATCATCTAGTCCAATCCCCCTGCCGGCGCAGGAACATCTAGATAAGGTTACAAAGGTTACTGTACACCCCATGCATGAGGTACTGGCTCCCCCGGGAGGATCCTTGGGGAAGTGCTCGCAGCAACAACTGGGGAATGAAATCCACAAATCCATGGGAGCAGGCACGGCTTCCAGAGCCCCCACTCTAAGTGACAATTTTGAGAGTATTCTTGTAATTAGGAGCATAGAGATTTACATTGAGTCAATTAACTTTTCACAGTGGCCGAGTCACGACACTGTCTAATTACTCAATCAGTTTTTGCTTGTGCTTCTCCACTTCATCATCTGTTAGAGGCCTCAAATTGAAGCTGGCAAAAATTGAATGTTCTCACTTCAAAGCCCCTTTCCCAATTCTCTCTATTCATCAGCTTTATTTTTGCAGCCATTTATAGACCTGGCTGATGTTGCAGATACCGATAAAAGAATTTAAAGAGACTTATGTTGGCAAATGATTGTATTACACTTTAAAGAGGCCCTAAAGATTGACATAATTTTTAATTACCAATAACACAGGCAAAGCTAGAAAACAGTGGTTGTTGTGGATCAGAATAGTGACTCTAATTCAAGTAAATGTGAAGAGATACAACTGCCTTTGTTTGAAAAATTCAGAGTTCAAAATTACTGCGTGAATACTTAACAACACAAATTGTGGACTTCAAACCACTCACTCAAGAGCAAAGAAGTACTGGGAGGAATGCCACCAACTTTTTCATGTAGTCTTAACTTCTTCATGCCATCCAGCTACTTACTAAGGGAAAATTAGAAAGGATACGCTCAGTAGTATGTCATATCCCATTTTTCACAGACTTCTTTCTCCCTTCTGTATTTCTACCTCATATGCTGCTTTTTTTTTTTTTTTTTTAAAATGTGAGCAGTTCTGCAAAGCCATATAAAATTATGGCTTATTAAAACCAGGAACAGGTGATGCCATATCACAGTGCACTGACACAGAGAAGAGCCTTAGAACCACAAATCCACTTTTTTTTTTTTTTTTTATTAAAATAACACCAAGTTTAAGAAATCAATGCAGTGCAAAGGAACTTCAACTCATCATCCTTAAGTATGTAAACTGCATTCCCATCCTGACATGACTGACATAATACAGAAACACTATCCTAGGCGAATATCAAAGTTAAAGACTGGCATGCTGGGCAAGGAAGGTTCTTATTCTTTGCAAGAGTTCTTTCTTTACGCTGTCTGGTACCAAGGCTGAAACACAAATAAGAAAGCAAGAAGTAAAAAACCAGGACAACATGGAAAATATGCTAATACTGACCTTTCACAACAGCTATTCTTTTTTTTGTTCTTGCAATTCTGTTAATACCTGAAAGTAACTGAAGCTACTTGATTCTCATATAGCACACCTATATTTTTCCCATTTAAAATGGTGTATTTATATGTCCTAACACATCCATGTTTACATTTTCTTACCTCTGCCTTTGGGAGTGATTTCTGCCACCAAATCGTCAACAGTAACATGCTCTAATCCTTTTTCTTTAATAACATCTGGGGAAGACCAAGAATTATATTTTTAAGTCTTTTAGCACATTAATTAGAAGACAAAACCTATCCCAATAATTAAGAGACAAAACCTGCAAACGTAGGTCATCAGAGGATATGAAGTAGCATGTGACCTAAATGTAACTCAGTGCCTACTGCATTGCACAGTGGATTTATCCTCTCATTCATACCATGGGTTTAACAATGCAAACTTGGAATTACTGATGCATCTTGATCAGCTCATATTTTAGAATCAAACACAACACAGTTTAAGATTATCTGAGCATTACCAGGTGTCTGTATTGCTTGAGTGTTGTAGCGCTTATCTCTTCAAACACATTATTTACATGATAGGGATAAAGAAATGCGGTTGGAAAAAGACTCTGGAATATATAGCAAGAGAGAACACAGTGACAGTAAATGCTCACTACTCCTCCTAATTGGTTTAAATAACACCTCTGTATTTCAACAAAGTAAAAAAGCATATCTGAAAGAAGATATGCATCTACAGCAAAACCTAGATTAAGATATGCTGTATGATTAATGCATATTAGCATTTAAACAACTGTTTACTTATAGTACCTTGAAGACCTAAAGATGCAAAATCAATGCTGAGAAGAAACTTCCAATCAGCAGCATAAACCTGAGGTTTTTTTTTGTGGAAATGTGAATGTTTTTAACTGTATCCACAGGACTGACTGTTCAAGACACTAAATCCATTTTCTGAACTGACATCACATGAACTATTAGTACACTGTTTTTCTTGGCTGAATTTCCTGTTGAAGATAACCCTGGATTGCTCAATTACTGGTTGTAACCCACAATGGCAAGAAGCTCTAGAACAAGCTACCAAAAACCACCCCAAAACCCCCAGCCCAACAATAACAACAACAGACACTCCCCACCCCACCCCCCCAATTCCTCTCTGTCCTTTCCTTTGGAGGCTGTTGGGCCCTTAACAGGGACAAATGAACTTCTGCTTGCAGTTACAGTTCAAAGTACTAATATAAACCAAACATTTTACATAACTTTCCTATAGCAGAGTATATAAAGTTGAGAAAGCAGATAAACATCCCTTCCACTACCTGTACTACTGAAATGGGGAACCTCTGGCAGTGGTATCAGGCAGACAACTGCCAGCATGGATCATTTCAGCCTTTTCTGCAAATCCACCTATGAAAACAACACACTGTGGAGACAGTGTTCTCACAGGAGAATGGATAATTGTTACATAAGCTCTGAATAATCCTGAAAGATACAGCAAGGCCATGAGAGGCCCAAAGAAGCTTAAGCAAGCAAGATAAGAAGAACCTGGAATTCACTGAGTTATGAGAACTGTGGACTGCTGGCAAGCTTTTGAGGTCAATTTCTCACACCTGTGTTTAACCAATTATATGTTAGTCACTAAGGGTCTTCAAGACATGTATCCAATCATAATATGCCAAATCACTGTAAGCACATGTAAGAAATAGTATACAAGGAGTTAAGGCTTTGTAATAAACGTCTTTTGTCTGATCATACCGATTTCTGACTGAGTCCATATATATTCTGCAGCAACACACTCAGCCCTATCAAATGAAAAGTTTTGTGATGGAATATTCAGTAGCTGGGCACAATAGACCAAATCAGAACTAAAGCAAAAGCTCCAGGCATTTGTTATTTGTTTTAAGGAAATTTCATTACGTGGTAGTATTCCTGGTTGCTGAAATACTATTTGTAAATCTCATATAATTTACAAGCCAGTAAATTGTAGCAATGCTCAATACTTAACTCAGAACTAAAGATTCAGATATCTAGAGGTTCATCAGCTTCTTTTCTCTCATCTAAGTAGGTGATCTTACTTTCAAGAATTGTACTTGGAAAGAGTACAAATGTACTTCATCTCCCATGTGCAAACAGAGTTCTTTCAAGCTGTTAAGTTGCGTATCACTTATTTGCTCCATCTTCTTCTATATTGTTTTTTATTCTCCAGTGGTAAGGAAGTCATCTCTCTCAAAACAAAAAGCTGTATCATCATGAATATGTAGGGAATCAATTCCAAGACTTTTCCTCCTGAACTTAAGAAGGTTCAGATCAGAAAAGAAGTGTGCAAGATGGCAAGCTGCTTTCTTGCATGGAAAACCAATTGCCAGGGATACCTTCCTCTTGCCCATGTCTTATTTAAATTGAGTATTACACAGCAAAGCCTTCATCTGGGACTTTTACTTGGCCAGAACTTCAGCTGATTACAAAGGACATTAGTTATTTGACCCTTGTTACCTTTGCAGTGTGCCTTCAGCTGATCCTTCCAGCCGCATTCGATTAATTTGGCTCTAAGCAACTCTTTAAGGCTGTTAAGACAATATACAAACTTGTTAGGAACAGAAAACATTCCTGACAGCTTAACTATGTTTCAGGATGACAATTAAGTCTACAATTCACACAACAGAACTCCCAGACCAGCAGCAGAAACAGCTGAACAGCATGTGAACCCTAACGTGAATGAGTAGTAATTTCAGTTTACCATGTTGGACTGAGAGGAGTTGGCAGCTCAGAAGCTAATTTCACAGTATTTCTTTCAGGCAGCATTAATGCTGCAGCCACAGAAAAGAGGTAGAAGCCCTTGAGTCACTTGAACTGCTCAGGTCTACTCTGTCAGCATATGTATGCTTACTTTAAAAGTTAAAATATTTCACCTGAAAACAGGCCTTCAAGAGAAAATCTTCCCTCTTCCCTTCTAAAAGAAGAATTCCATACAACTGTTTTCAACAGCAGTTTATCTTCCCAGTTATGCTTTACCTCTTGTTCGGTGAAGACAAAGGGACCAGGTATCTTTCTAATGTGGTTAGCAATTATAAGCATAAGCAAAAAGGATTCAGGCGTTAAAATGGACAAGACTTACAACAATCTGCTGCAATGATACATCTACTCCATGTATCAATAGAGAATATTGAAAGTTAGCTAAGAAAGTGAAAATTAGTACTGATCATAGAAATGCTCTGATAAAACTTGCTTATAATACAGCTTTTGATGTCCTGACAAAACTCTTCTCACTGTTAGACTAAAATAGTTCCCAATACCATTTCAAGAAATTGCTTGCTCTGCTGAAGCGCTGTGAAATCTCCAGTGGGATGGTCACAACCAGGAAAGGAGCACAGTGTAGACACCGTGTCTATGAAAGGTTACACTGGGCACAGGGCTATGTGATGACTTAAGGAGAAGACTCCTTCTCATACACGCCTTGAGAAATAAAGGAAATGGAGCTTTTGGTGCATGGTGTTATGAGTATAGTGAAATGATGATGCGGATGCATGGCCAACAGGCCAAGGGAGATGATTCTCCCCCTTCTACTCTGCTGAGACACCACACAGAGTACTGTGTGCAGCTCTGTAGTTCTTAGCACAGGAAAGACATGAACCTATTGGAGAGGGTCCAGAGAAAGTCCACAATAATGATCAGAGGGACAGAGCACCTCTCCTGTGAGGAAAGGCTGAGAGAGTTGGGGTCATTCAGCCTGGAGAAGCTCCAGGGAGACTCTGTTGTGGCCTTTCAGTTCTTTAAAGGGGCCTATAAGAAAGCTGGGGAGAGACTTTTTAACAGGAGCCCTTGTGACAGGACGAGGGGTGATGGTTTTAAACTAAAAGAGAGAGATTCAGGCTGGACGTGAGAAAGAAGTTTTTACAATGAAGGTGGTAAAATACTGGCACAGGTTTCCCAGAGAGGTGGTGGATGTGTCATCCACAGAGACATTCAACACCAGACTGGATGTGGTTCTGGACAACCTGATTATTTAAAGATGTCCCTGCTCATTGCAGGAGGGCTGGACTGGATGAGCTTTGAAGGCCCCTTCCAACCCAAACTATTTATAAGTCTGCTAATGATATGTAACTATAATGCAAATAAAACAGACTTAAGAGACAACAAAAGGCCAAAACCTAGCTGCCACACCACACTGCATAATTCAATTGTTTACCTTTATTGGGATCGCTAGAATGACTTGCACAAGTGCTGTTTTATGTGTTCCGTTGCATATTTACTTCCCTAACATGAGACAAATACACAGGAGAAAGTCAAATAGGGAAGCTTTGTCTCATTCTCTTTATCAGGAAATAACAAAATTTAACTGCAACAAGTGCATTTTAATGGTGATTTTTATAAGAACCAAGGGCAAAAAATGCTGGAATAAGAAAAAGCTAAGAGTTTAAGAGTTCATAAGCCAACCACCCCCTCCTTTATTTTTCTATCTCCCCTTTTCAAGTGAAAAACTAACATAAAACTGCTCCAAAGGCAAAAATAAGATATTTTTTAATACAGCTTTACATAATACATAAGGCTTTCACATGCAGGTATTTGCAGGATTTAGCGTTAAATCTACTTAATCTTTACTTCTAGGAGTGGCTCATGTTCGATGGTATTTTTCAAGTGGCACGGAATCAGAAGCCTGCTTACCGTTCTCGCTCTCCTGTTTCTATTAGCTTTTGGTTAATGGTTGCTCTCATCTGGGCATCTTTGTTCATGTTGGAAGTCCAGGTTTTTCACAAACGACAGGGCGCAGATGAGGGGCTGACCACCATCCGTGTCACTAACATAACAAAAGGAAAGTCACTCGCACAGTTACAGACAGCACCACGCCCGCTGCTAACGACCGGAGAGAGCCCCGGAACCAGCACCAGAACAGCACCCGCCGGGCCGGGCTGCCTCGCTCTGGGGTGCCGGTAGCTAACCGAGCCGCTGAAGCGGGCGCGGACTCCCCGCATCCCGTCCTTCCTCTCCTCCCCTCCCTTCCCGCCCGCCCGGGCTCCCCCCGCGGCCGAATCGGAGCTGCGAGCACGGGGCAAGGCCCCAGCAGGCCACGATCCGTCGCTACGGGCTCACCCCCGCCGCAGCACGACACACACAGGCCTCGGCGGCACGAGATGGAGCACCTCACGCTCGGGCGCCGACAGGAAGTGCGGCTGGGGACTACAGCTCCCGGCATGCCCCGCTGTCCCGGCCCCGTGGTGCTGCGCGGTGGCTCCCGCCTATTCTCCGAGCTGCTCCCGGTGCCGCGGCATGGCGGCTCACTGCTCTCTGCAGGCCAAGCGCCTGCTCCTGGACCCCAAATTCGAGGGTTACAAGCTGTCTCTGGAGCCGCTGGCCTGCTACCAGCTGGAGCTCGACGCGGGTGAGGAGTGGGGCGGGGCGGCACGGCTTGGCTGGGCGGGTGAGACAGCCGGCCTCCCCTTCGCCCTGTGGCCTGGAGGGTCCTCCTGCGGTACTCCCCTGGGAGGCCCAGTGGCCCTAGTTGCAGGCGTTCCCCGAGGTGGGGGCAGCCCGGCCCGCTGTGATGGGCGGCCTGCGCGCCTCTCCTGGGTCGGAACAGTCGGCGGTTGGCATACCTAGCGTTTCCTCTTGGTTGCTCTCGTTACAATTGGCTGCACCGTTGTCTTTGGTGTCCCCGTGTGTTCACCCAGCTCCGTGGTGGATCAAGGTCTCAGGCTGTTGTTACATCCCCGCACATTACAATGGCCTGCCCCTGTGAGTTTGAACTGAGTTTCTAAATTAGTAAGGGAATCTGTGTGATAAATCTGGCTTTGCCTTGTACACACGCAATAGTGTTCACAGTGGCAGGGTACATGTGAATGTGATGGAGTGCAGGTGATTTATAGAAGTATGTATAAAATCAGTATCTCCTACAGACCTCAGCAGTTAGTCTTTTTACTTTCTTGCTCTATCCACAGTTCAGATAAGGATCTAAGGGTTGTTTATTCCGTGCTCTACTTTTTGTGCTAAGTGTTATGAGTAACATTTGAGGTACTGGTCCATTAATGGACTAATTTGCTGAGAAGAATGTTAGCACAAAGTGATGTTGGAGATGTGCTTACAACCTTAGGCATGCCCCCTGAAATCTCTCATCCACCTACAAAAAGACTTAAATAAAGATATGGGCTTTGTAGGCAGATGAGTTACTTTTCTGAGAGAGTAATATGTAATTTGGGTGGACTGATGTCTGCCTCTGTATGTCTGCTGATTTATGTGCTTGTCTATAGAGCTAACTATTACTTGTTACTTTGGTTTGTGTTAAATACATGGTATTAGTAGTGGGTCAGAAAGGTGTGTTTGCCATGGTAAATTGTGGGCAGAATGTGAAGCTGTTTGTGAACTGTGTATTGCGGGAGTGAATGAACATGAGGTGGTATTGTATGTGCATCTGTCGTAGGGCTGGAAAATTCAAAAAGAGTAACATTTTTGTTATGTACTTTGATATTTTTTACTGTAAGACTAATTTAGGTGCCCACTTTTAAAAGACAGTCCAAATATAAGTGAATGTGTCTTAGGAGTGTATTACAGCTGTGTCAAAGATGACAGCAATTAGTGTGGTGTAGGTACAGCCTCTTAGTTTGCCCTTTATTTGGTACTCTGCCTTTGATTAGATAAGGTCTGTGGTTCTTGGGTAGTCAGTTGTGCACCTCTTCTCAGTAGGTGAGGTTTACAGATTCTTATTAAATTTCTGGAATGATGGAGTAGCTAATGGAGAGATGAATCTAGCCAGTTCTTGTCTATTCAGATATTTTATGTAATAACTTCAGTAGCCTGTGTGACAGAAGATTGGTATGTGTGCCATTTTCCAATTCCCATATCACAGAGGCCGAGATACCTGTTTTCTAGACGTTTTGTTGTCCTGGGTTTAGCAGCAGCTGTCAATTTTTTCTCCTTCTTAGTAGCTGGTGCAGCATTGAGTTTTGGCTTTCAGCCTGGGAATAGAGCTGATAACACCGATGTTTTTAGTTGTTACTAAGTCATGTTTACTCTGACCAAGGACTTGTGTGTCTCATGCTCTGCCAGGGAAGAGGGAGGCCAGGAGGAAGCTCAGACAGGACACCTGACCCAAGCTAGCCAAAGAGGTATTCCACACCACAGCACGTCATGCCCGGGGAGGTAACTGAGAGCTCCCTGGAAGGGCACGGGCTCTTTCTTGGGGTCAGACTCATTTCGGTGGGTGGTATTGTAGTCCCTTCCCTTGTTATTTTCTCTGTATCTGTCAGCCTATGCTTGTTTTCAGCAAGCTAGATGTTTATTAAAACAGGAACATTTTATGTTTAGCCTGTTAAGGTACTGCAGTAGAATAACCAAGCCTTGTACTTTTACTCAACAGCAGCAATGAGATGATGCTGCCATTAACTATAAAAGGATATTTGTTGATATTAAAAGAAAAAGAATTAATGCAGGGTTAGAAAGATCTTTGGTTGCTGATACTAGAAAATAAATTAAGCTCTTCCGTGAGGATATAAAATTATATGAAATACTGAATTACGGCCACTGGGTGGCATTGCAGATCAAACTATGACATACAAGCATATAACATTCGATGCACCAAATAATATGTTGTTATAATTATTTTACATATTTTCCAGTATTGTAAAGTTGTTTTGATGTATTCAGTAAACACTGAAAAATGGGGGATAGAGGGGATGTTCCTCACTAGTTTTCCTTTTTTTTTTTTTCAGTTCTGCTGTATCATGTTTGATGGCAGATAAGACTCCTCTATTTATTTAAAGTATAGTCCCTTGATAGTGTTCTTTATTCAGAGGAGCTTCTTTTTCTCAGTGCAGAGTAATAATTATAATAAGATCCACTTAGGTCAGAGATGTCTCACTCCTGTTGATTCTTATGAGTTCCTTTGCATTTAGTGCTTTTTCTTTTAGGTAAAGGTGACATGTGTGAAACTCTTTGCTTAATTATCTTTGAACTATTTTGAATCAAATTACTTTTTCAAGCATGAAACTGGAGGTAAATATAATTCTAGAAAAGTGGCATAATTTTCTTTGTACTAGTCTGAAATATCCCACCTAACCAGGGTTATTGAGAAATAATATTGAACGATGGGATATAATTTATACATTCTGTATATTTGGTCTCTTTTGGGGTATGACAGAGTATGAATCAATGTTCCGGGGTTTTAGTAGTGCAGATTTATCAACATTGAAGGAGACCATGCATCATTCTGTTGAATAGCTGTCATTAACTGCTGCTTGTTAATTGAGCCTCCAAAAAATGAAGAGCCCAGTGCTAGGCTCTTAAACAAACAACCCCTCCCCCAAAAAACACACCAAAACACCCCAAACAAAGCGCACAGAACAGCCCATACAACAAACCCTACCATAAACCTAACAACAGCAAAAATCAGCAAAAAAATTCTGACCAAACAAAAGCCAGGCAAAACTGTGTGACTGAATGAGGCGGTGATCTAAGTATTTTTTCTTTTCCATTTATATTAACTTCTCTTTTTCCTGAATTTGCTTTATTAAAAGTCTCTATTTCTTCTCTCTTTTGTCCTTTATTATTCTGCACTCAGCTCTGTTGGTTTTCTCCTCATTTTTCCAAGGACCATCAAGAAAACTTGAACCTGGAAGGCTGTAGAAAGAAGGAATGAACTTCATCCTAGTGTAAAATCTCCTATAAACTATTTGAGCACATGGTATGTGATAGCAGATGGCATTTGTGCACACATTTCACTTGATCACAGAATGGATTTCAATTAATTGAAGGTGGAATAGTTACTCTAACTAGTTCTCCTTGGCATAGAGCTATATATACAGGATACATTCTGCAAGCAATTGATAACCTTATTTAAAGTGTTTTATGACAGTGCAGTAGAGATTTGTTTGAGTTCCTGGTTTAAAATTGCCCATATATTGTATAGTTTCTGACTCCTGTTTCTGAAGAATTAATTCAATATTGCAATTGTGCAGTATTCCTAATCACTTGGTATTCTAGGTGTGTCAGCATTTCAGGCTGAAAAGCTCAAGGCCAAAAACTTTATTCATGGTTATAAAGCTCATCACATTACAATTAGCTAACCAGTAGTGTATTATTCCAATAGTTTTCTTGACAGGTTGTACACTTGCTTCAGGAAGCATCGAACTTGGAATGTTCACTATGTGTTTCAGTTGCAATTCTGACAGTAGCAACATGTCTAGGGGGTGAGGAGGGAGAAGTGGAGAAGAAAAGCCTTCTGAAGTAAGAGAGTTTTAGGTTATCTGTGTTAAAAAAGCTTTACATGCTTCCGCATGTGTGTTTAATTTCAGATCAGTTAATGTAACTATACAGGAAGTAGATGACATCTACTTGGTTTCACTGGAAACAGTTATCCTGGATTATATTTGATTTTGTCTTTAATTGTTTTCAGAATATTCACATCATCTTATGTCATGTTAGAAAATATATCTCTGTGATAAAGCTTGATTGTACGAACAGCTTTAAAAACATTTTCACAACAAACATATCCTTCTAATCTCTTTTACTGTAATGTAAATTTCTTTTAGTGTAATTTACTGTAAAATATTCTAATTATTTAAAGTAGACATTGTAATGGGTAGCAGTCTTTCCCACTATGTAAGGTGCATTTTCTTCTGGCTCCTTTGTGGATATTCTGGCTTGTTTTGAAGGGCCCTGGCTCTTCAAGGGAACAGCAATTTATTAATTGGAGGGATACAGAAATCCCTCCTGTGTGGTGAATGTGAATAATGATTTGAGCTGAGTGGAATTAATACTGTTGGCTTGCAAATATCAACAGTGATTAGGAGACTAATTGCTAATTATTTTGCATAGTGTGACTGGGTATTTTTATTA